>NC_058085.1:109877963-110554712 GCF_014858855.1 Bufo gargarizans
CTAAAGGATCCATTATCCTGCATTGATGGTTGTAGCTAATGAAAATTAAAAGAAAATTATAGGGTGTGGCCAGGCACCGCAGGAAGATAGCCGCATAATCCCTGCGCTCCCGCACCCAGCAACTAATTTAGCCATCAGCCCAGCGCCTATACCCTCTAATCAGGGCTTACAGCTGCCACACTGCAACCGGTGACCTGCCAAAACCCCTCCTAGATGGTGAATACTGGCAGGACACCACATAAACCAGAGTCGGACTTGAGGCAATTCTTCCAGCCAGAGCGTAGCGAAGATGGCGGCACCGCGTCCTCCTCACTCCGCTTTTAGCCGACTCCACCAGACCCAGAGAGCCTCCCTTCACCCGCCTTACAGACATCACCGGTGAGTGTGACACCATATAGATGAGAGCACCGGGTCTTACCAGCTCCCGCTTTGCAAACAAAGATTGCAGACATAATAGTGCATGAAGGAGAGCAGGGAATGCGCCATGACACCAGGCCTGAAGCATCTTCACCGCCAAGGCCCGACCTGCATGCAATGGAACAGGGCAAGGGACATTGTGAACGTCCTCAAAGCCCACCTGAGACATAGGAAGCTGCCTCCTCAGATGAAGGGGCAAATGCCCATATGATGGACGCATTAACAGCACTACCTGCGTCCCACTCTCCAGTGTCTGAACAAGCTGTTAATTGCATTGAATTCATCCCTCCATGAGGACGTTACTACTTTGCTGATGCCCATATCAGCCTCTGTGCAAGCTCTTGATGCTAGAGTGTTACACATTGAAACGAAAATGGGGGAATTTGCGGAGTCTCAAAATACAATAATCGACGCCCGTCATGAAATCTAAACTTGCTGACTTGGAAGACCGCTCCCGGCACAATAATATAAAGCTGAGGGGCATCCCAGAAACAGTCCCCCCCCCCCCCCCCCCCACGAGCATTACCTCCTACATACAACAATTATTCCAGTCTTTATTACCCACTTTATCAGCTCAAGACGTGATTATAGACCGAGCACACTGGGTCCCTAGTCCTACTTATCTGGCAGACACAATCCCCAGGGACACACTAGCTAGAGTGCACTTCTTTCATGTTAAAGAGGCCATACTGTCAGCTGCCCGGAAGATGCCAGTCCTGCCAGACCCTTTTCAAGCCGTCAAGCTCTACACAGACCTTTCAGCTACTACTCTCGGACAGAAGAAATTGCTGGCTCCCATTACTAACATGCTGAGACAAAACAATGTTCCTTATCGTTGGGGATACCCAGTGAAGATCCTAATAGCTAAAGATGGCACTTGACACGCAATCAAAACCTTAGAAGAAGGGAGAAAACTACTACTTTCTTGGAAAATGAATCCTGCGTCAATTGAACTAACTCAACCTCGTAAATAACCTCGAAGGAACACAGACTGGCAGCGGAACTTAGCTACACCCTATCCACAGGGCTGACTTCACTATCGCTCTGGCAAGATAACTGGGTGCAGAGGAAAAGCCGTACACCCTCCTTGTGGTAACACACCGGGACTATACCCCCACACTGCTGATAGCAGCCTAGAGCTGCGTCCTGTATCCCATCTACTCCTACACTCCCTAGGGACTCTTAATTAAGATGATCCCCTATGTTCTGCAGTTTACACAATTTTTCACGTTTGATTACAATTGTATGTAGCATCCTGTGCTGATATTCTCCTAAGGGCCCTTCTAACTAATGGTGCTCCACTTTATGTCACTTAATGTGAAGGGTCTAAATTGTCCACAGAAAAGAGCTTATCTGTGGAAGGAGGCGATGTCACATCACGCCGATATCTTGTGTGCACAAGAAACACATATTATGGAAAAAGATGCACATACAGTCATGTGAAAAAATTAGGACACCCTTTGAAAGCATGTGGTTTTTTGTAACATTTTTAATAAAAGGTTATTTCATCTCCGTTTCAACAATACAGAGAGATTAAAGTAATCCAACTAAACAAAGAAAACTGAAGAAAAGTCTTTTCAAGATCTTCTGTAAATGTCATTCTACAAAAATGCCTATTCTAACTGAGGAAAAAGATAGGACACCCTCACATGTATTCCCTCTTAAATTGGCTCAGATCTCACACAGGTATATCACACCAGGTGCACATAATTAGTAGATCGTTACTCTGCATGTTGAATGAGGCTTGCCCTATTTAAACCTCAGACATTTAGTTTGGTGTGCTCCTGACTGTTGAAGTGAGAGTGAGCACCATGGTGAGAGCAAAAGAGCTGTCAGAGGACTTCAGAAAAAAGATTGTAGCAGCCTATGAGTCTGGGAAGGGATTTAAAAAGATCTCAAAAGATTTTGAAATCAGCCATTCCACTGTCCGGAAGATAGTCTACAAGTGGAGGGCTTTCAAAACAACTGCCAACATGCCCAGGACTGGTCGCCCCAGCAAGTTCACCCCAAGAGCAGACCGCAAGATGCTAAAAGAGGTCTCCAAAAACCCTAAAGTGTCATCTCGAGAACTACAGCAGGCTCTGGCTACTGTTGATGTAGAAGTACATGCCTCTACAATCAGAAAGAGACTGTACAAGTTTAACTTGCATGGGAGGTGTGCAAGGAGGAAACCTTTGCTTTCCAAGAGAAACATCGAGGCCAGACTGACATTTGCCAGAGATAAAGTTGACAAAGACCAGGACTTCTGGAATAATGTTCTTTGGACAGATGAGTCCAAAATTGAATTATTTGGACACAACAGCAGAGGACATGTTTGGCGTAAACCAAACACAGCATTCCAAGAAAAGAACCTCATACCAACTGTGAAGCATGGAGGTGGAAGTGTCATGGTTTGGGGCTGCTTTGCTGCAGCAGGACCTGGTCAGCTCACCATCATAGAATCCACGATGAATTCTACTGTGTATCAGAAGGTGCTTGAAGAACATGTGAGACCATCAGTTAGAAAATTAAAGCTGAAGCGGAACTGGACCATGCAACATGACAATGACCCAAAACATACTAGTAAATCAACCAAAGATTGGCTGAAAAAGAAGAAATGGAGAGTCCTGGAATGGCCAAGTCAAAGTCCAGATTTGAATCCCATTGAGATGCTGTGGGGTGACTTGAAAAGGGCTGTACGTGCAAGAAACCCCTCAAACATCTCACAGCTGAAAAAGTTCTGCATTGAGGAGTGGGGTAAAATTTCCTCAGACCGATGTCGAAGACTGGTAGATGGCTACAAGAACCGTCTCACTGCAGTTATTTTAGCCAAAGGAGGTAACACTCGCTATTAGGGGCAAGGGTGTCCTATCTTTTTCCTCAGTTAGAATAGGCATTTTTGTAGAATGACATTTACAGAAGATCTTGAAAAGACTTTTCTTCAGTTTTCTTTGTTTAGTCGGATTACTTTAATCTCTCTGTATTGTTGAAACGGAGATGAAATAACCTTTTATTAAAAATGTTACAAAAAACCACATGCTTTCAAAGGGTGTCCTAATTTTTTCACATGACTGTAGACCCGCTTTTCTCCATTTCTTTCCAACAGTCATACAATCACACTCCGAAAAAAAGACAAGAGGTGTTGTAATCGCTATCAGAAATACAGTTATCTTCACACAGATTGCACAAATAATTGATCCCAGAGGTCGCTATGTGAATAATAACATCTAGACTATCGCCAATTTGTATGCACCTAACCGCAGACAAATCTCATTCCTACATAGGATAATGAGGAAAGTCAACAAAGTTAAACAGGGTAGCCTGTTACTATGCAAAGATTTTAATTGCATACTGGATCCTTCAATAGACACTAGCAACCCCACTAGATCTGTAGATAATGGCTTATCATCATTTATACACTCAGAGGAACTCTTTGATGTATGGAGAGCACAACATAGCACAGAAAGAAATGTAACCTTTTTTTCAAAATGTCATAGAACATATACTCGCATTGACTTTTTTTTATAGCTCGTGCATTACTGTACAAGAGTTGCAAATCTGGCATTGATTTAATCAAGTGGTCAGATCATGCAGTGATAACGCTCGACATTCAGGAAGGCGCCGACAGCAACCCAGACAAAATATGGAGAAACAACACTTTTCTCTTGGGTCATTCTACATATGGGAAAGAAATAGAAAATGCCACCACAGAGTTCTTCAGGTTCAACAACAGCACAGCATCTAATGTATATTATGAATTGCTTGCTTACAAAGCATTTATACGGGGAATGCTGATGACGATCAGCCGCAAAGAAAGGAAAACTAGGGAACAAAAGAAAAATGCACTATTGCCAAACTCTATAAACTCGAGAGAAGAAATAAGCAAAACACCACTTTCGCCACTTCCCAATCCATAATGAACACTCGCAACCAATTAAGAAACTTGCTCCATCATAATTATGAACGGGTCCTAGCTAAGACTAAAGCTAAACACTATACACAAAACAATAAAGCTGGCAAACTTCTAGCTTCCAAATTGAAGCTCCAGCATAAGCGGTCTAGAATCCCTTACATTAAGCATCCGACCACTGGAGCAAAACTCACAGACCCTAGAGACACACTGGCCAGTTTAAAGAATATTACCACACCCTTTATAATATAGAGAACCAACAACTCCCTCTGGCTAATATGACGACATTGACACAAAACTTCTTAGATAATGCACACCTTACTGGTCTTAACTAATCAACAATTGGCCTCTCTTTTTGCCCCCATCACCACAGCAGAAATTCTCAACACCATCAGAACGCTGCCTCCTGGGAAATCTCCAGGCCCAGACAGCCTTTCAAGCGAATTTTATTAAATATTCTCCACATTGATAACACCATGCCTGGAATCGGTGTTCCAGCAGGCCGCTCAGTGTGTCCCCTTCCTGTCTGAGATGTTGTCGGATATTAAACTATATGCAAAGATACTGGCCTCCAGATTGTCATATGTCATGCCTTTTTTGGTGGTCTGATCAGACGGGATTTGTCATGGGAAGACCGGCCTTTGATAATACTAGGCGTGTCTTGAACATCTTGGACTACACGGGGTCCCCATGGTGGCGGTTACGCTGGAAGCCGAGAAGACGTTTGACTGTATTAATTGGTCCTACACCTTCTCGGTATTACGTCACATGGTCTTTAAGGGGACTATACTCTCGGCAATTCAAAACCCTTTACAATAACCCAACAGCCAGAGTTTATTCTAATGGAGCTCTTTCTGAACCCCTTCGAATTGGAAATGGAACGCGCCAGGGGTGCCCTTTGTCTCCGCTGATATTTGTGTTGACTATTGAACCTTTGGCCCAGCACCTCCGTTTAGATGAAAATGTCAAGGAAATCAATATAGGGGGCAGGAAACACCTTATATCTCTATACATGGACAACATGATCCTTACCCTGACCGAACCAACTAATTCGCTACAGCGAGCTTTAGATATAATTTCTAGGTATGGATGTTTGTCATATTATAAGATTAATGAATCTAAGTCCCAGGTGCTGCCTCTGAATCTCCCCCAAGAGAATCTCCAATCAATGAAATCTGCCTTCAAGTTGGATTGGCAAGATAAAGAGATAAAATACCTAGGTATTCGCCTTACTAAAACTCGGTCGATGCTTTACCCCCTGTGAGGCAGTGACAGGCCTCATAGCTGCTAGGGGAGATTCATGGCAGGAGTTTCTGTGTCTTCCTTGTCAGTCATCAGTTCTGAGGCAGCACCAGGTGACACAATCAGTCTGGGATAAGTGCCCAGCCCAGACTGTCAATCAAGGAGAGAGAGAGTCTTGGTGCAACAGAGGCCTGCTGGAGGCTCTGAAAGAGTGGGCTGGCTGAGAGTCACGGGACTAGGTGTTAGCCTGAACTATGGGGTACTCCGCGAGGAATGGGAAATGACGGTCGCAAGGTCATAGTCGGCAGGTCTGCTAGACCCATACCCCTAAAGGTACTGGACTTGCTACTACCTGAGAGGCTTGAAAAGCCGCATGTTGTTGCCGTGTGTGAACGACGCTTTAAGTGAGGTAGGGATACTTCCTGTTTAGTTAGAGCCCAGATGGGCAAGGTGTTATTTTATGTTTTGTTGCTTGCTTTCCAAATGTTAACATTACCTAAAGTATTGTATGTCTTCCGGGCTCTTCCCTTGCCCCTACCAAATAGTTTCTTTCTGAAAGCTAAACAGTTCCTTAATAAGTTTATTTGGGGGAGTAGAAAGCATAGGATTTCTTACACTTTGATGACCCGAAGAAGAGGGAGGGGAGGAATTAGACTACTGTGTTTATATCACTATTATGTAGCAACCAACCTCTCCATTTTGAAAGACTGGTACACAGGAACTATAGACAAACACTGGGTTCACATTGAACAAAATGTAATTCCGACCCGAAACCTCAAAGCCTTACTCTTTGACTCAGTGCTAGATCCAAATCTGAAAACTAACGAGTCATATATAGTACAACACTCAATAGAGCTATGGCGCAAATTCCACTCCTTGATAGCTAACTTATCATGGGACTTTAATAGACAACATATCTCTCGCTGACTGGACACATAGAGGGATAGACACGATCCAACAATTGTATTTTCAACAGACACTGCGACCCTTTACAGATCTGCATGAGACTTATGGAATTCCAAATAGGGATTTTTACAAATACCTGAGGTTGAGACACCTGCTAAACTCTTTACATAAGACCCCTCATTCCTTTAATACTGATATCATAACCCTTTTTAAACTTACCTCTCCCAGGTAAAGTAAACCTTAAAATACTGAGACTGATATATGATATTTTATCACAAGTAAGGCCATCCTCTTTTCCTCTAGAACATTTAGGTGCACAACCCACTATGAGACGGCTATGAAAACTCTTCTGCGCTGGTACTACACGCCTGATAGGCTGCATATGATTTTTCCAAATTCCTCGCCCAACTGCTGACGCCTTTGCGGCCAGAGAGGAACACTACTCCACACCTTATGGTCATGCCCTGTCCTCCTCCCATACTGGGATGCGGTCTTCTCCTTATTGTCTGAGGTATTGCGTTACATAGTAGAACCCTCTCCGGGTTTGGCTCTACTGTTTCTGGGAATTGACTCCTTTCCAGTGCCTGCTCGAACCATAATAGGTTATGTGTTGGTGATGGCAAAACTGGTAGTGGGGTGTCACTGGAGGGAACCAAAACCTCCAGATTTGAAAGAGGTAGAGGTGGCACTCAACACTACATACGCCTATGAAAAAATACTCTCCCTCAGGGTATTATGCAATACTAAAGTAGACAAAATGTGGCAACTGTGGACAACACACCCCTCATGTAAACACTGAATAATTGATTGGACAAGCTGTGGCTCAAGGACAGTACACTGTTTGTAATTTTAATAGGTTTAATACATTTATATGTTTAATACGTTAACACTGTAATTTTACTGGTCACAATTATGACAATTATGTACAAAACCAAATAATTTGATAATATATTTTGAATGCATATATGCAATGTACTTTAGGCCTTATGCACACGACCGTTGTTCTGGCCCGCATCCGAGCCGCAGTTTTTGCGCTCGGGTGCGGACCCATTCACTTCAATAGGGCCGCAAAAGATGCGGACAGCACTCCGTGTGCTGTCCGCATCCGTTGCTCCGTTCCGTGGCCCCGCAAAAAAATTATAACATGTCCTATTCTTGTCTGTTTTGCGGACAAGAATAGGATAGGCAGTTCTACAATGGGCCACCTGTTCCGTTTCGCAAATTGCAGAAGGCACACGGGCGGCTTCCGTGTTTTGCGGATTTGCAATTTGCGGACTGCAAAAAACTGAACTGTCGTGTGCATGAGGCCTTAATATGTCAAAACCCAATAAAAATCATTGAAATTGAAAATTTAAAGAAAATTATAGCCTCCTATCTGAGCCAAGCTTGTAGTGTTTGTGAGATGAATGTTCACCTGACCTCCCCCTGTTGAACGTGGGCTGGGGTAGGGATCCTGTTCCCCTCTGTGGCTTGTGGGAACATCGGCTCACGTCAGCAAGGCTATTTCTGTCGGTTCAGACCTCTGCGTGTATAATACAGTTTGATTTGTGCATCTTTGCATGGACATCAGAGAATTACTTACAGGCAGACACACAACGTATAATATTGGGCAGGCACACAATCTTCATACACTACAGTAGGCACAGGAGCACAACATCTTACCTTCTACCCGCACCACCACTAAATACCACAACTTCATGCAATTGCAGCCTGTAATTGAGGCTCATGACGTGGATTTCATTTCTTCTTTTTAACATAAAAGAAATAAACTAAACTGTTCTTTGTAGGGAAGCCCGCTTTAACACACACAAGAAATCCATTTGGCCATTTCTGCTTTTTCTGAACACAATATGACTTTTGTGCGTAGTCCATTACAGCACGCTCTGGATGCCTTCAAGTTTACTTAGGTCTTAATGGGTTTTTGATAATGAGCCTTGCTATAAATGGGAGGAAGGATACGGGTGTTAACCATGGTAACACAAGGATTTTGTGAGGGGGTTGTGTGTGTTAAAGGCTTTCCTATTTCTAGGGGATATTGATTTCTAGCAAACAATAAGGGCCCTAGCTGCATTACATCAAATGTTGTTTTGTATATTTGAAGTTAACACTTTAGGGTCCATTCACACGTCCGTGGTGTATTGCGGATCCGCAATACACCCGACCGTCACCCCCCATATAAAGAATAGGACAAGTTCTATTTTTTTTTGCAGAGCCGCGGCCCAAAGCCCAGAAGTTCGGGGCTGCGCTCCGGAAATGCGGATGCAGAGAGCACATAATGTGCTCTCCGCATCCATTCCTGCCCCATTAAGAATGAATGGGTTCGCACTCGTTCCCGATATTGCGGAATGGATGCGGACCCATTTCTTTAAATCGACCCTCCCCCTGCACTTTCCTGTACTTGCTATACAGCAGCACATATCTCTCACATCCAGGGCCTCCAGGTGATGTCTCCTCTGATGTAGATCTTCTCTGTCATCATCTTCTCCATTCGGTCCGAACAACAGACACTGCTGCTGTGACACACAGATTTCTAAGCTTCCTCACTTTTCTATCATCATCCCCCAACCCTGGAGTCCCAGCAGTGTTATCCTGCTACTCGCTGCACTCCCCAATACCCCCAAATACTATCCTGAAGAAAAACTAGTGCCCCCATAGTAATAGTGCTCCTCATAGTCCCACTAATAGTAATTCCCTTCTAGAATTCCCTTATTAGTAATACTGCCCCCTTCAGTGTCGCCAACAGTGATAATGCTCCCCAAGAATGCCACCATTAGTAATACTGCCCCTACAGTGCCCCCAACCGTGATAACGCTTCCCAAGAGTGCCCCATTAGTAAAAGAGCTTTCCAGTATTAATAATGCCCTCACAGAGCCTCCAGTAGTAATAAGGCCCCCTATTGTTCCCCCAGTGATAATAAAGCTCTCTACAGACCCCTCAGTAGTAATAAGGCTCCCATAGTACTCTTAGTAGAAATAAGGAGGATCTATAAGACCCTCCTATAGAGCCCCCAGTAGTAATAAGAACACCTATATTGTCCCCTGGATTTATAATAGCCCTACAGTGCCCCCAGTATTTATACTGCCCCTTCTGTTATAATGTTCACCCTGTAAATAACATCACTCCCTCCCACAAGTGCCATCAATATACAGTCCCATGCAAATAATATCACCCCCTCCCCAGCGACCGCCAACATGCAATCCCATGTAAATGACATAACTCCCTACCACATCCGCCATCAACATACAGTTTGATGTAAATAACATCACTCCCTCACCCAGCCCTCTCCAACAAACAGTTCCATGTAAATAACATCCCTTCCTTCAACCCTAACATACAGTCTCAGTTAAATAACCACAACTCCCAACATTTCTCTGCCTCTCCCTTCACTTACCTCTCCTCATGTGCAGATCTCGCCACAGCTACTTCCCCCAGGACTTCTCCTCTTCACTGCCGTCCTCTTTTGCACTGGTCACATGATGGTGACGTTATCGCAGATCCTTCTCAACCACTGCCTGTTTTACTGGTCACATGACCTGTGATGTCATCACAGGTCCTTCAGATCTTCCAGTGCATTAGATTCAATTGTATTGCTGTCCTGAGGAGGGCAATACATTTGTATCTAGCTGGCAGGCAGGCCCTGAATGTTTTACTTAGCAATGCCCCTGGAACCCTACGATTGTCTTCCTACTCAGTAGAACCATCCATGGTCCAGATGATGCTAGAAAAATCTGGAATGGAAAGGGAACATTTTATGATGATAATGGTCTCATAAATGCTGTAGACTTTAGATGCCAGTAAGACCACTCCAGGGGCGAAATATTCTTTTTAGTAGTCTCAATTATTTAGCTTTTTTTTTTCCCCCAAAAGAGTCATCAGATTTCCAGGCATTGGCCTTATGGTTCCTGGGATTTTTTTCAGCCTCAGTTTGAGTTGATCACTTGGATACACTAGGGCAGTGATGGCGAACCTATGGCATGGATGCCAGAGGCGGCACTCTGAGCCCTCTCTGTGGGCACCCACACCCTTGAAAAAGTCTATGGTGTACCCATATGCCTTAGACTTTTCCTGCCATTCAGCAGGGCACACTGAATGTAGGTAGGTTATTGTAGATAAATGATAAAGTACATGGAAGATATTCTATATTAGACTGTAGTATTCAAGGTAAATAGCTGTGTTGGCACTTTGCGATAAATAAGTGGGTTTATGTTGCAGTTTGGGCACTCGGTCTGTAAAATGTTCGCCATCACTGCACTAGGGGATTTTTTTCTTTGAGTGGAAACCTGTCCTCTTACCAAATATTAATCCCTGATCTATCCCCTATATTATAAGGTTTTCCATTTTGATCACGGTTTACTGACCTCAGTTGGAGCAGTCAAGTTCAGCCTTAGACGTGTGGTGGCAGTTTTTTTTAACGGCCATCACATGTCCGTTTAAGAACAGGTTTTTTTTTGCATCCCTTTTAAACAACTGCTAAAAACGGCATTTGAAAATGGTGGAATTTATTTTATTTTTTTTAACATCCCAACTAGGGATCAGCGAATCGACTTCGGATGAAACATCCAAAGTCGATTTGCATAAAACTTAGTTCTAATTGTATTTAGGGCTGCAGCTAACGATTATTTGAATAATCGATTAGTTGCCGATTAATTTCTACGATTAATCGATTAATCGGAAAAACAACAAAAACTCAAAGTAATGGGATTATGTCATTTTACTTGTAAAAATATGTATAAAAGCCATATTGAAACAATTTTAAGAGTTACATAATTATAACAATTTGGCATTACAATGTAAAAAAGACAACATATCCATATGGTCAGGGCTGAGGCTAGCTCTCTTCTTACACGCTATGTTGCCCTTTGCTGAGAAGAGGCGTTCCGATGGTGTGGATGTACTTGGGATACACAAGTATGATCTTGCAAGTTTAACCAATGTAGGATACCTGTCTTCGTTAGACTTCCACCAGCTCAAAGGGTTGCCATCATTGTGGAGAGGCTTCTCAGCAAAATAGGACTGTACTTCATTTCGGATGACTGTGTAGTGCACTGTTCATGGCAGTCACTTGTCTGAGACTCATCCCCATTCCCCACTGCCTGCTATTTCAAATTTGTGGTGCCTCCAGCTAGTTGCAGGCAGGCAGGGAGCATGGACGACAGGGCGGACATAATCATAATTGGGGCCACGTGCAGCCCGTCATAATACATGCAGAGTTGCACCAGTGACCAGACATTACCTTGAGAGCCAGTCCGGAGGGAGTGGGACTGAGCTGAGGAGCCTTTCGCGACCTGAGCTGAGGAGACTTTCGCGCCGCTCACACACTGCGCTCAGAGGCTCTGTGACACGTGACTTCAGAGTCGGTGGGCTGAGTCTGCAGCGAACGAGGAGGAAGAGGCTGAGCCTGGGTGGCTGAGGACGGCGATGTGTATGTAATTTATGCAAGTCTGATGAAGGGGCGGGCGAAAGCGGGTAAACGGCGCCGACAACGAATCGGACGATTATTCGATAACTGGATTCGTCGGCAACGAATCCAGTTATCGAATATTATCGATTATATCGATTAATCGTTGCAGCCCTAATTGTATTAGAATGTATTGGCTTCGATGAGCGAGACTTCACGTAATAACTTCATAAATAAATTTGTACTGTAAAAAAAACATTTTCCAAACTCGGGTTCGGTTCCAAATGGTTTTTTTTACAGTACAAATTAATTTATGTAGTTTTTGCGCAAAGTCTCACAAGACTTTGTGAAGCAATAACTTCGGCTCATCGGAGCTAATCCATTCTAATATTGTACGGAGCTCCTGCTCCATACAGTATTAGAACAAAGTTTTATGCGAATCGACTTCAGATGTTTCATTCGAAGTCGATTTACTCATCCCTAATCCCAACCCCTGGAGCACCATCACAGTATATATAGTACACCCTCCCCCATAGGGCTCCCTGGACATCAAATGGCCCTCATAGTGCCCTCCAGTATGATTAATGGCCCCCTATGTGATCCTCAGTAAGCATAATTCCCCCTCATACTGCTCCCCAATAGGAATAATGCCACCTGCTAGTGCTTCTCAATTGGAATAATGCTCCTTTCTACTGCTCTCCTATAGGAATAATGGCCCCCCTTAGTGCTCCTCAATAGGAATAATGCCCCTTCCTGGTGCTCGTCAATAGGAATAATGTCCCCTCCTAGTGCTCCTCAATAGGTATAATGCCCCTTTTTACTGCTGCCCAATAGGAATAATCCCCCCTCCTAGTGCTCCTCAATAGGAGTAATGTCCCCTCCTAGTTCTTCTCAATAGGAATACCGCCCCTTTCTACTGATGCCCAAAAGGGATAATGCTACCTCTTACTGCTCCCCAGTAGGAATAATGTCTCCTCTTAGTGGTCCTCAATAGGCCTAATGCCCCTTCTTAGTGATCACCGATAAGAATAATGCCCACTTTTACTGTTCCTCAGTAAGAATAATGCCCCCCTTGTAGTGGTCCCCATTCTGTTTGTGCAGGAAAAAAATACTGGCCTCATTCATTTGCACGCGCGGGGACATTCGCTCTTCACTGGAGACAGTAGGACCTGACTCTCCCAGTGTGTTGACATCACGCTGGGAGTGCAGATGGAATGCAAATGGATGAGGTGAGTATTATTTATTTAAACATAAATATTTTTTTATAAAAATATACTTTAATTTTAAGCCTTGAAAGGCAGCAGTGTACCCATTTTTAACAGTCATTAAATGGGGACACTCCTGTCTAAACGGTTGTAAAAAATGGACCCATTGATTTGGATCCATCAGGTCATGAAAACTGCCCAAAATAGGACATATACTGCTGTTCACTGGCTGTTAAAAAAAACACCATGTGAACAACCCCATGTAATTTAAATGGTTCTAAAACAACGGCCATGTGATTGCTGCTTTTCTATGTCGCGTTAATGTAGCCTTAGATTCTTACGTTTGTGGTACCTCATTATGTGTGTTCTTTCACAGCATGTAGGACTCATGATTGTTTATGTTACTTGTGTACTTTGTGCAAATTTATCAAATGTCACTCGCTGTTAAATTTGATGCATATTTAAACCTTACCCTTTTGTCTAGAAATGCTACTCCAGTCTTTCATACTACCTCCACCCCACTGGAGTGAGTGTTACATCTGGAGTGAAACTATAGTATCATAGCTAATCATGCACACTTTCCAAAACAAGAAGTCACAAATTTCGTGCAAAAAAGTCACAAAAGATTGGATTGCAGGGCGTGATAAATTCCCCAGATTGTCTTTGGGTCTAGGACACGCCACTCATCATTATCCTTGTGCGATTCTGGTAGTTGAATATAATGAGCCTAGTGTATCAATTCAGTGGGTGGTCTTGCTCTTTCAAATTGCTCCATGATTTATTAATGCTGCACCAATAGTCTGTGTGCAGAATTCCCCTAAAGCTGGGTTTACACCAGAGAGGTAAGGTTATGATCTTTCCTTCATCCTTACGTTCTCTTGGTTTTGGCTTAAAAACTGCATCAGAAACGCTGAACGTGGAGACGCAGCCTGATTTCTCCCAAAAGATGCTCAAGGCCATACCGTATCTATGGCACCCATGAACGTTTATAGATCCATACTGTACCTCTCGGTGCCTCCCATAGAAATAGTTCTACCAACTGTTACTGTGGTTGCCTTTCTTCATAATAATATCACACATTTTAGGTGCTAGATTTCTGGAGATGGGATGTTGATCCTACTTTATTTGGAGTCATGAAATAATTGTTTTCCTTCTTAATATGGGGAAATGGGCTTCCTCCTCAGTCTTTGCCTTCTTCTGGATCAACATGGTAGGATTATAGGTTGGACTTGATGCACCTGTGTGTTTTTTTTTCAACCTTACCAACTATGTTACTGTGGTTTTGTACTGTATATACTCTCTTACTCAACAATAGTAGTCTAGCAGACATAAGCAGCACAGACTTCCCCCTTCCTGTAGCCTGAATTGCAGGATGCTGACATTCCTACTCATAAATGCAGATGCCTTCTTGCTGACCTGTTGGGATTCTATGAGCAGCAGATGTGACCCTTCCATTGTTCCGGTTTCCATTTTTACACTACGCCCCCCCCCCCCCCCCCCATCACTAGTCAGGAAGAGGCCCTGACGTAAGGACATGTGCTCTGAAGGTCACTGGATCACTTCTGATTTTGACCTAAATAATAAAAAGAAATAGGGATTTGAAACCACGTGCAGTTACTGTGAGAACTGTACAAGATGTTTATTCTAAACCTGGGTGGGGTAATTGAGATGCTGAAAGACGTCTCCTGTTATAGTCCAATCAATTAAAGCCCATCCTTCATTAATCAGCTCAGTTATATCAGTTTCTAGGAAATCAGGATCCTAGTCTTGTGCATACCCCAAGCTTTCTTTTCTCCAGCACACTGCTGCTTGTAAGTCGGTGGTCTCCAGCTGTGGCTCTCCAGATGCTGTAAAACTGCAACCTCTTGAAATCAGTGGAGATGATTTTCTGTGGTTTTTGGGTGCGCAATCCGCACCAAAATCCAATTTGAAAAAGCTTTGAGAACATGCCCTTAAAGAGGACCTATCACCACAAAATGCAATGCATTCTGCAGGCAGCACATCGTAGAGCAGGAGAAGCTGAGCAGGTTGATATATAGTTTTGTGGGAAAAGATTCAGTAAAACTTTTATAATTTATACATCTATCATATCTCTGCTTTTTCTTCACTTAAAGGTGTTGTTTCATCTTGCCAGTACTAGGGCAAGATGAGGCTAAGTCCCGACCACCGGGTGACTGAGAAACAGCAGAGCAGCTGGGCGCTTATTAATGTCGAGATGAGACTTACCATTTAAAGGGCATGACCTGTTGCATGTCCGCTTTGTGTTTGTCCCATGTTCATATGTCTTGATATATGCAAATGAGCCTCTAGGAGCAAAAGGGGCATTGCCATTACACCTAGAGGCTCTGCTCTCTCTGCAATTGCTCCACCCTCTCCACTTTAATTGACAGGGCCAGGCAGTGAAAACATCATCAGGCCTGGCTCTGTCAATCAAAGTGGAGAGGGCACAGCAGTTGCAAAAAGAGCAGAGCTTCTAGGTGTAACGGCAATGCCCCCATTGCATCTAGAAGCTCATCTGCATATATTAAAACATCATTTTTCTTAGCAACGCAGGCACATATGAACATGGGACACATACAGTGGGGCAAATAAGTATTTGATACACTGGTGAATTTTCCCACCTACAAAGAATGGAGAGGTCTGTAATTTTTATCGTAGGTACACTTCAACTGAGAGACAGAATCTAAAAAAAATCCAGAAAATCACATTGTATTAAATAATTCATTTATATTTTATTGCATGAAATAAATATTTGATTACCTACCAACCAGCAAGAATTCTGGCTCTCATAGACCTGTTAGTTTTTCTTTAACCACTTCCCATCTGGACCATTTGCCCCCTTCCTGACCAGGCCTAATTTTGCAAAACTGACACATCTCACTTTATGTGGTAATAACTTTGGAACGCCTTTACTTATCCAAGTCATTCAGAGATTGTTTTCTCGCAACACATTTTACTTCATGATAGTCATAAATTTGAGTCAATATATTTCACCTTTATTTATGAAAAAATCCCAAATTTACCAAAAATCTTTGAAAAATTTGCAATTTCAATTTCTGCTTTTAAAACAGAAAGTGATACCTCATAAAATATTTATTACTTAACATTCCCCATATGTCTACTTTATGTTGGCATCATTTTGGAAATGTAATTTTATTTTTTTAGGACGTTAGAAGGCTAAGAAGTTTAGAAGCAATTCTTCAAATTTTTAAGAAAATTGCCAAAACCCACTTTTTAAAGGGACTCTGTCACCACTTTCTAACCCCCACTTTTAAAACTATAGTTCTGTCCATGGAGCCCCTGTGATTACAATGGTGTTGTTATATGCGAAATCTGCTGGCTCGTTTTGATAAAAAAAACTTTTATCTAACCTGTCAATCATGAGGATAAGGTGCCCAGGGCGTTTCTCCTGGTCTGAACATGCCGCCCGCCGCCGTTGGTGCCCAGCTCCTCCTCTGCCTTGAATTAGCGCCGCCTGAATGTGAAGAAATACGCCTCCGGCTCTCCCTCAGTCCCCCCTCCTTCTTTTCTAAGATCCCGCGCGTGCGGCAGTGTTCGCGTTATCGGGAGGTTGAGCGAAGTGTGCATGCGCATGCGCACTTCGCTCAATGAGGCTGAATCGAAAAGTCTGCACGGGCGCATCAGGCACAGGCCTGTGCGCACGCGCAAAATTTTAGAAAAGGAGGGGGGACTGAGGGAGAGCCGGAGGCGTATTTCTTCACATTCAGGCGGCGCTGAAAGGATCAGAGGAGGAGCTGGGCACCAACGGCAGCGGCGGGCGGCATGTTCAGACCAGGAGAAACGCCCTGGGCACCTTATCATCATGATTGACAGGTTAGATAAAAGTTTTTTTTATCAAAACGAGCCAGCAGATTTCGCATATAACAACACCATTGTAATCACAGGGGCTCCATGGACAGAACTATAGTTTTAAAAGTGGGGGTTAGAAAGTGGTGACAGAGTCCCTTTAAGGACCAGTTCAGGTCTGAAGTCACTTTGTGGGGCCTACATAGTGGAAACCCCCATAAATGACCCCATTGTAGAAACTACACCCCTCAAGTTACCTAAAACCGATTTTACAAACTTTGTTAACCCTTTAGGTGTTCCACAAGAATTAAAGGAAAATGGAAATCAAATTTTTAAATTTAACTTTTTGGGCAGATTTTCCATTTTAATCCAATTTTTTCTTTAACACATCGATGGTTAACAGCCAAACAAAACTCAATATTTATTACCCAGATTCTGCGGTTTACAGAAACAGCCCACATGTGGTCATAAACTGCTGTATGGGCACACGGCAGGGCTCAGAAGAAAAGGAACTCCACATGGTTTTTAGATGCCATGTCCCATTTGAAGCCCCCCTGATGCACCCTTACAGTAGAAACTCCCAAGAAGTGATCCCATTTTGGAAACTAGGGGATAAGGTGCCAGTTTAATTGGTACTATTTTTGGGTACATATAATTTTTTGATCATTTATTCTAACACTTTATGGGGCAAGGTGACCAAAAAATGGGTTGTTTTAGCACAGTTTTTATTTATTTATTTTTACAGCGTTCACCTGAGGGGTTCAGTCAAGTGACATTTTTATAGAGCAGATTGTTACAGACGTGGCGATACCTAATATGTATACTTTTTCTTATTTATTAAAGTTTTACACAATAATAGCATTTTTGAAACCCAAAAAATTATGTTTTAGTGTCTCCATGTTCTAAGAGCTATAGTTTTTTTTTATTTTTTGAGAGTATGTAGGGGCTCATTTTTTGCGGGATGAGGTGACGGTTTTATTGGTACCATTTTGTGGTACATACGCCTTTTTGATCACTTGGTGTTGCACTTTTTGTGATGTAAGGTGACAAAAATGGCTTTTTTGACAGTTAAAAAATAAATAAATGTTATGGTGTTTATTGGACTGGGTCGATTATGTGGTCTATTTATAGAGCCGACCGTCACGGACGCAGCAATACCAAATATGTCTATTTTATTTTATTTTTTCTATTTTTCTATTTTTTTTTTATTCCTTACTTGGAGATTTTTACATGTGAAACCTTATTTTTATTATTTTTTTTAACACTTTTTTTTTTTTTTTTTTTTTTTACAATTTTCGGCCCCCATAAGGTCATACAAGACCTCTGGGGGACATTTACTTCACTTTCATTTTTTTTTTTCACTGTTAATTTGTCCTGTAACTGGGGCTGACATAGTAGCCCCAGTTACAGGAGAAATGCACCCCCCAGAGAGGCTGTACAGCCTCAGTGCAAGGCTGATCGAGGTCTGTGCACTCTCCGATCCCGGCGGTCACATGAGCGCTTCCTGCTCTGCATACACAGCGCTGTGTATGCAGCGATCCAGAAGGCAGGGACACCTGGGCACTGTCCCTGCCTTCTCTCTGGGTTGCCCTGCTGTCCCGATCAACCCGATCAGCAGCTGCACGATTAGCGTGCAGCTGCAGTTTCTGAACGGACGTTCTGGAACGTCCATTCAGAAATATAGAACCACCTCCCGGACGTTTATAGTCTATGGGCGGACAGGAGGTGGTTAAGCCGCCCTCCTACTCTGCATTCATTACCTGTATTAATTGCACCTGTTTGAACTCGTTGCCTGTCTAAAAGACACCTGTCCACACACCCAGTCAATCACACTCCAACCTCTCCAACATGGCCAAGACCAAAGAGCTGTCTAAGGACACCAGGGACAAAATTGTAGACCTTCACAAGGCTGGGATGGTCTACAGGACAATAGACAAGCAGCTTGGTGAGAAGGCAACAACTGTTGGCGCAATTATTAGAAAATGGAAGAAACACAAGATGACTGTCAGTCTTCCTCGGTCTGGGGCTCCATGCAAGATCTCGCCTCGTGGGGTAAGGATGATTCTTAGAAAGGTCAGGAATCAGCCCAGAACTACAAGGGAGGACCTGGTCAATGACCTGAAGAGAGCTGAGACCACAGTCTCAAAGATTACTATTAGTAACACGCTACTTAGTCATGGATTAAAATCCTGCAGGGCACGAAAGGTCCTCCTGCTCACACCAGCACGTGTTCAGGCCCGTTTGAAGTTTGCCAATGACCATCTCGATGATCCAGAGGAGGCATAGGAGAAGGTCATGTGTAGAGATGAGACCAAAATAAAACCTTTTGGTATCAACTTCACTCTCCGTGTTTGGATAAAGAAGAAGGATAAGTACAACCTCAAGAACACCGTCCCAAACGTGAAGCATGGGGGTGGAAACATCATACTTTGGGGGTGCTTTTCTACAAAGGGGACAGGACAACTGCACCGTATTGAAGGGAGGATGGATGGGGCCATGTATCATAAGATTTTGGCCAACAACCTCCTTCCCTGGGTCTTCCAGCATGATAATGACCTGAAACACACAGCCAGAGCAACTAAGGAGTGGCTCTGTAAGAAGCATTTCAAGGTCCTGGAGTGGCCTAGCCAGTATCCACACCTGAACCCAATCGAAAATCTTTGGTGGGAGCGGAAACTCAATGCAGCCCAGCGACAGCCCCGAAACCTGAAAGATCTGGAGAAGATCTGTATGGAGGAATGGGCTGAAATCCCTGCTGCAGTGTGTGCAAACTTGGTCAAGAACTATAGGAAACTTCTAACCAGAAGTACCAGATATTAAGTTCTGGTTTTCTATTGTATCAACTACTTATTTCATGCAATAAAATGCAGATTTATTATTTAAAAATCATACAATGTGATTTTCACCAGTGTGTCAAATGCTTTTTTCCCTCACTGTAGGTGCAAATCTGCTGACAGATGCCCTTTAAGACCACTGAGAGTTGTTGACAGGGGTTGGTCTTAAAGTGCATCTGTCAGCATGATCATTCCTATTAAACTAGGCATATTGCCTGGAAGGGTTGACCATGCAGAGTAAAACAATATATTTCATTTCTCTATAGGGTTAATAGTTGCTTAGGTATATAAATGTTTATATTTATGTAAATTACCTCTTTGGAGTGCCAAGGGGCTGGCCATAGTACTAGAAGAACCTCTTGCAGAACACCCCCTGTGCTCTATGTATTCAGAGACAGGGCTAGCCCTGTGTTCTTGCGCCAGCGCCAAGGCTCTGTTACTTGGTGCCTGCGAGATGGATTTCAAGATCTTGAAAAGGAGTGCTCACCAGATTCACTGCGCAGGTGCTGAGTCACTTAGCCAACTCAGTGCATGCGTGGTAGATCTAACACTGTTTTCCAAGCTCAGGAAGCTGCATCTGATTCACTATAAAAGCTCTTAGTCCCTGAGCTCTGGCGCTGCCGTGAGAACACAGGACTAGATGAAATGTCTAGCCCTGCCACTCAAAAGAAAGGGGGAGTACAGAGAGCACAGAGGCTTTGTGCTAGTGGCACCCCTAGCACTATGGTCAACTCCTTGGTGCTCCAAATTAGGTAATTTACATAAATATAAAAAAAATTATCTCAGCAATTATTAACCCTACAGAAAAAATAAATATATAGGGGGTCATTTAAAGTTATGAAGAGGTGCCGGTCTAAATGTAATCTAAAACAGGAGTAGAAAATGCTAAATGAGACAGGCCTGCTGACTCCCCTTCCTCGCCTATGCCACGGCCCCTTTTTTAGACCTGGCGTGAGTGGAGAAAAGTCGCAGATTGCGGTGCAAATAACCCTTGCACTGCAATCTGCGATAGATATACTTCAGAAAACTGGTGTACATCTGAAAGTAAATGACCTTATAGTTTTTTGGTAGGGTTGAACATGCTGAGAGATGCTTTTTAAGTTAGTAATAGCAGAGATATAAATGTATAAATTACAAATTTTCCTACAAAACTATGTACAGTACCAATCTGCTCAGCTCCGCCTGCTCTATAACTCACTGCCTGCAGATTACACTGCATTTTGTAGTGACAGGTCCACTTTGAGCAATGCACAAAGAGGGTAAAGTCAACAGCAAAATATGCAGCAAATCCGCATGTAACAAATGATAAAATCCATGGCAAATAATCGACCCCATGTGGCAGTGCCATAACTCATTTACTTTTTAATAGTCAGCAGTGGAGCAGACCGCTAGATATATGAATATTCTTTATTATTCAGGTTCAATTTTCAATTGCTCTTTTCCTAGTGCTGAACACCACAGAAGATACCTACAGGGGTTCTCGGTGTCCCACATGGAGTAGATCTAACATATGTGGCACTGCCCTGAAGCTTTACATGAATTTCCAGATACAAAATATTCAATACACTCAAACACTCATGTGCCATCTACTATCCTTTAATATGATGATTGGATTGTTGACGCCACTGCAAGCTACAGGATCCAGGTGTGACTGCGACCTCTGCACCCCATATAGATACCCATTTTTTAGGCTCCTGGGGATTGTTGAGCTCTGTTCTGTGTTAATCTAAAGGCAGCTCTGTGTTCTTTTCTTTTGTTCTATTAATCCTTCAATTCTAATCTCTGACAAGGAAAGATGGGCTCGAGCACCTACTCATTGTCAGTCATTGCCTGATCACATAGAGTTCATCTGACAGACGATGCACATCACATCTTCAGCGTTTAAACACTATGTACAGAAGTTGCCTCTAGGTTTCACACTTCAGCTCTCCACAGCATGAAGTCGGTTTGACAAGCCTGGGGTCCACCTTATCAGGGTGAACTAAGCTCCAAGAAGATGCTCAGCTCCCCTTATTTCCATGTGGTTGTTTCATTATTGGGGTTATAAAGAACTTGTTCTCTCCTGAGGCTTTCATGGATCGGCTAATGATGTGATTATGTTCTCTGCACACGTTTGAATGTACCTGCTTCCTCATTTTATCACGGCGTGTTGCTTGCTCCTCTTCCTCAGACTTCATTCACATC
Source organism: Bufo gargarizans (assembly GCF_014858855.1). Taxonomy (NCBI): domain Eukaryota; kingdom Metazoa; phylum Chordata; class Amphibia; order Anura; family Bufonidae; genus Bufo; species Bufo gargarizans. The sequence continues at coordinate 109,899,846 of NC_058085.1, forward strand.
TCCGTCAGGCATTTCGTTCTTCTGTTCCGTCAGTTGAGGGAACAAGACAACAGAAAGCAAGGAAAAAGACGGATTCCTTCACATGACCTATAGGAACAGTGCTCAGAAGACCCCATTAAGGTCACTTTCACATCTCTGTAGAGAACAGCCTGCTGGAGTTCACCATATTCAGCCTTGATGGATTCTCTATTGACTATAATGGGATCCGGCAATGATCTAGATACTTTCCGGCATAAATGCAGGTTATTGCCTGGATGAAGACCGGTGCATGCAGCGGTTTCTATTCTGTCCGACAGCTGGCATTTGTGCTGTCTCAGGCAGCCGGAACATCTTAATGAAGATGTGAACGCGGCCTAACTATACTGGTGTCCATAGTTTTACCGGATAGATTGGTGCAGCATGCTGCACTATGTTCTTCAGCATTTGTGACGGAATCTGCATTGGAGGCTCTGTGGGCTTTATTTTCTGAGGAGTCTGAAGAAAGCACAAAACAGCTGCTTGTCAATTTTTACAGGTGCACCATAGAATCTGTTATCACATACTGCATTACAGTGTGGTACTCCGGCTGCTCTTCTGAGGACAAGAAGACCCTCAAGCGCATCATCAGAATGGCTGGCAGAATCACTGGTACTCAGTTACCATCACTGGATGACATCTTCACTGCTCGCTGCAGCAACAGGGCAAAAATTATCTGCGGGGATCCAACTCACCCCGGCCACCGCCTTTTCACTCCCCTACCCTCTGGTAGGCGTCTTAGAGCCCTACATGCCCGCACCACTAGGCTGAAGAACAGCTTTTACCCCAAAGCAATCAGTCTCCTAAATGCTCAGAGATTATTGCCTCTTCCTAGGAGAGAAACTACCACAGACTGAAAGTGACTGCTGCATTCATGAACCCATGATGACCCCTTGTCTGCCGTGGTGTCTGAATCAGTGTGTATATATACTCATAAGCACTTCCTACTTTGCTCTTGCTATATATATATGCTGTGAACTGTGAATAGTAATGCCTTCTAGTGCAATGTTTTGTTTTTTTCTTGTGTAATGCTTTAGTTTAAATGTCAGTTCTTTGTTCCTCTGTCCATGGCTTCTAGGATTGCTCCAAACAACATTTCATTGTATTGTACATTGTATTACATTGTATTGTACAGTGACAATAAAGGCATCTTATCTTATCTTATCACTGCACAGTACCTGAAATCTTCAGTACATGTTTTATACTGCGTGGCTTCAAATTTTCAGCATAATAAACTGAATGTATCATTCCAATTATTAACCTGGCACTTGGCGTCACTAGCCTTCCACTGTCTGTGCATCTACAACATGTGACCTATAAAAATCACATAATCCTGTGGTTTCTAGCCATCCAGATCTATGTAGATGCTCATTGACATAGTACACCTTTAGTGTAGGTATATTCACATGTTGTTTACTTGTTGGATCTCTTTCTATAACTGTTTTTGTGTCTTGGGTAGGGACAGGAAGCCAGCTCTACTTTCATCATGGGAAGTTCACCAGATATGTTGAGAGATAAGCATGCATACTGTGCTATGAGATGATTATCTTTATTGGAAATGTCAGAGATTGGTCGTTGGATAATGATACTATAGGTGGTCCCCACATGATTTGTGTTAGTTGACGTAATAGGATTTGAGGAGTCCTTTGAAGGTGCATGGTTCATGCGTTCTTATGCAGTCTTTGAATCCACAAATGTGTTCCAAAAGAGGAGAAGATGAAGAGAGAATTTAGATTTGTGTTTATAATGAATGAATACACTGTCCTGACCCCTCCCGTCCACGGCAAGCCCATTTTTTTAATAAAAGTGGTGAGCTAGTGGAAAAGGAATAAAAGTCAAAAATTTGGGCGCAAAAAAGGACTTTAGTAAATTCCCCCTAAAGTCTTTCCTTCATACATGTCCACCATTACATGATCTTCTGTTCTTGGGTTTGGCTTCAAAAACTGCATACAATTTTTTTTGAAAATCCAGTTGCAAGTTTCTAGTCAATTTGGGAGTAGCAGACAAAAACTAAATGTATGTCACAGTGGGCAAGGTTACGGAAATGGACTGTAGCGTTTATCAGCAGGATCCACCCTATTGAACTATGCATATTGCCTGGTTTAGTTGTTCCTGTCTTGTGAATGTTGGTTGTGGCCTTCCTGAGAAAAAATTATTGTATCCTTTATGGTTGGTCCTGGCCCCTTGGTGCAGCTCAGCTTTCCAGTGCTGGTCACGTCCTTTGGTACAAATGGATGGCATATATTTAGCAAAAAAATTGGGTTGGATCACATAAGAAGAAGGCAGGGAAACAAACATTCACTCCCTGAGTTCGGAATAAAATGTTTTTTTTTATTTTTTTATTGCAGTTGTATCAGTAAAAAGATCTTGATACAATCCATATGTCAGAATATAGCCAGATCTTGATATCGGCAATTAAAACTTGACAATAGTGTTGGAGTTGATTGGGTCATGTAGAGAATGTTATGGTCACCGATCGGGACAGCTATCTATTGTATATGCCAGCATGGAGGGTCAGTCCAATATGTAATCTAGTCTGTTGTATATCTTCCAGTTTCTAGACTTTGAGACCTGATATGTTCTTTATGAGACCTTCTTTTTTGAAGCAGGATGGGTGGTCCCATTACAAAGTTCCAGCGACCATGAAACAGAATGAGGAAAAATGTATGGCTTATTTCTGGATGTGGGTCAAGGAGGAATTGTTATGACAGAGGTCACTTGCATGTGCTTATTATACTGCACATAAGGCATAGAAATATTCTCTCCGTAAACATAATGATCATTTGCTGCCTCTTGTTCGCAAAGGTTTTCAATGAGCGTTTGAGAGAATCTGGGATGTATTATCAGAGGGGAGTAACTATCATTCATTGGAGAATGAAATTCCTTCACTTTGTAAACCCTAAATCATAGCTTCCTCTTAACAAATTATTTTTTATATGGAAATCCTGCCTGGTTTTTGGATTGCTGTGATTTGCCCTGGATGTGGAACCCCTCGCTGTGCCTTCAGTGGGTTAATGGGTATAAAATCTAGAAGCAGACTGCCTGTTTGTTCCAGTGCTGGATCATTAGCTAGCAATCTCTGCTTATCGCACTGTAAACGGGCTCATTAGTTCTGCTTAATCTGTGGGATTTAATGAGGCCTACGGGGGAGGAGAGGGGTGCTAGAGATGCACGTCATGGCTACATCAGGATTAAGTGGCAGAAGGACAATTTTGTGGGTGTCTCTTAGGAGATCATGCTCATGTTTATCACAGTGGTACATTTACTTGTCTGGACCATATTTTATGTTGTTTATTTTTATTTCGTTTTTCAAGTTATTTCATTTGCATTTAACATTGACAGTAAAGCATGTAGTCAATTTTTAGCTCCACTTCTACCCAAATTCTACCAAAATACTACTTATAGAGGATTTCACAGTTTTGTTTGCCTTCTTGAGGGAAAATCAGTTCGCTCGTTCAGTTACTGTATCATAGCGATGACTCATGGCATCTCCTGCTCTGATTTCTTACTAGCTTGTACAGAGTGGCCTCTTTGAAGTGGAGACATAGCCTAAAGTATTAAGTCACATCACAACTGCACGGAATGGATGAGCATGGAGACTTGGATATATATAGTGTGTAAATATATTTTATGTGTTGCGCATATTTATAGAAGTCGTCTTGAGAGAGCTACTGATTTTTGCAATTTTCTGCCGATTGCTAGAATGCAATGCTAGGATAGCCAGGCTTGCAGAGGCACTGGGCACTCTCCTAGTGCATGGTGAGTAGCACGGTGGGTAAGTGGTTAGCACTGGGGTCTTTGTTAGCACTGGGGTCTTGCAGCGCTGGGGTCTTGGGTTCAAATCCGACCAACATCTGCATAGAGTTTTATATGTTCCTGCGTTTGCATGGGTTTCCTCCGGGTACTCCGGTTTCCTCCCACACTCCAAAAAACATACTGATAGGGAACTTAGATTGTGAGCCTCATCGGGAACCGAGAAGTGATGCTAATGTCTGTAAAGCCCTGCAGAATATAGTAGCGCTATATAAGTGTGTATAATAATAAATAGTACCACTGCAAATTTGTTCCAGCAATTGGGGAGGTTACAGCATTGGACCCTTGTCAATCAGGAATTGATGACATATTGATTGACAATATTAATGTCTCTCTAGAGAAGCTTAACCTATATTAGCAATGGTAATAGTCAGGTAATGTAGTCTACCGTCTTTGCATGTTTGGATGATTTACTCTATGCATTGTGTAAAAAAAATCTATTTGGTTATCTACCTAATAGCTGACAACAAGTAGGCTAATTGCTGATGGATCTTATTATGAATTAATTTGCATTCCCACCTATGGCTTATGTGAATACCCAGAGCAGAAAGACTTATAAAATCATGACTACTTGTTGCTCATTAACGTGAATATTTAAATTGTCTGATCACCTTATGACTACCTCGTTTTTGTATTGTGTATAAAGAGCTAAGGGCTGTGAATGAACCATAAAAACCTACAGGCCATTAAAACAGTACAGCATTATGCACTGAAAATACTAAACAGACACTACTCATAGGAATAATCTGCCCATTTTATAAGGAGAGCGCACCACGCATGCGCTGTGCTCAGCTATTTTTGCAAGTCTTATAGTGATGAATGGAAATCACACTGTGCATGCATGGCCACCTCTCCGTTTACCTCTATGGGACTGCTGAAAATAGCCAAACCAGTGAATGGAGAGTGGCTGCGCTTGCACGGTGTGCTCTTTGTCACTTTGGAGGCCTATTCTGGAGATAGGAACAGGTCCTAGAGATAGGACCCACCCTTATGTCATTGGTGGCAACATGCCACCAATGTCTGAGTTGAGACAGCCCCTTTAAATGGAATGTGTCTTCAGAAAATTACCTATGATGTCATTAGAAAATGAAAGTTTTATGTTAAACATTTTTTGATGAGTGTTTTACATTTTCCATGTCTCTATATTTTAAAAATGTTATACAATCCTGCAATTTTTGCACTGGCAACTAGGCATAATAATAGGCCATGATTTTCTGTTCTGTATCGGTAACTTTTTAGTAGCTGTTCTCATCGTTATCAAAAGCAGAATTACAATGACAGATAACAAGTATATACAGATAATACAGTATCTAACATTCACAATAGGTGATATCACAGCTGAACTGCTCCCTTCTGAGTCCTGCACAGGTCAAAAAGCATGCCTAGAAAAGTTCCCTATAAAGGTCACTGAGGTCCCATCCTGTACATTGTGTCTATGGCTCATGTGGCTGCTCTTAAAGAACAGGAAGTGATGGCATATTTTAGGCCTAGGGGCCAGTGCGAAAACTCGCATAATTTTAGTATTTTTTTCTGTAACTATAGTGACAAGAAAAAATTTAAAATCACCGAAAAAAAACCCCAAAACATTATGTAAATATGCATGAGGCAATTTCAGGCCAGTTCAGCAATCCCTAAAAGCCTAGCTTTTTCAACCACATTGTATAAACACTACAATTGAGTTTCTAGAGTTTCTACTCGATGAGGTCTTAACCCTTTTATGATATAACTATTTATAGATTGTATTGAAGTGTTAGCTTCTGGTCTTTAATACATTCTTTGTATTTTTATTTCTAGGATGGATCCCGTCAGAAGCAAAAGAAGACTGTGTCATTCTGCACAATGCCCAACAACCGCAAAATCAACAGCACCGCAGCCTGCATCTCCTTTATGATGGAAGGCTGTGAAATGAAGAAAGTGCGTTCCAACTCAAGGATGTACAATCGATTTTTCCTGTTAGATCCAGATATGCGTTTTCTCCGATGGGAGCCTTCCAAGAAAGATTCGGAGAAAGCTAAACTGGAGATCAAATCAATTCGCGAGGTTCGGGTAGGAAAGAAAACTCCCGTTTTGAGAAGTAATGGGTTGTCTGACCAGTTTCCAGAAGAATGTGCCTTTTCTATCATTTATGGGGAGAACTATGAATCATTAGACCTTGTTGCCAGCACTGCTGATATTGTCAATACTTGGGTGATGGGACTCAGATATTTAGTTTCTTATGGAAAGCACACTCCAGATGTTCTAGGAGCCAATCAAACAAGTTTAAGGACTCTGTGGATCTCATCTCTTTTTGAGATAGCTGATATGGAGAAAGGAGGACAGATTCCTTTGTCTAGAGCCATTCAGCTTATCAAGGGGCTCAACCCTGGTATGAAGACATCAACAGTGGAATTAAAATTTAAGGAGCTGCAAAAAGGTTGTGAAAAGTTTGGCGCTAACGTTACTTGTGAAGTGTTTGTAGAAGCATACTGTGAACTGTGTACCAGGCCAGAGGTCTTCTTTTTACTAGTGCAATTTTCTAGCAATAAAGAATATTTAGACTTAAAAGATCTTATGATCTTTATGGAGGTGGAACAAGGTATGGAAGAGGTCAATGAGAACACATCTTTTGAAATCATCAATAAATATGAACCCTCCAAAGAAGGACGTGAAAAGGGTTACCTTACAATTGATGGTTTCACCCGCTATCTACTTTCTTCAGACTGTAATATCTTTGATCCTCACCATAAAGTGGTTTGTCAAGACATGACTAGACCATTATCTCACTACTACATAAATTCTGCTCATAGTGCATGCCAAATGGAAGACCACTACTGGGGCACATCGGACATCAGTGGGTATATTCATGCCCTTAAAATGGGTTGCCGAAGCATTGAACTTGTTGTCTGGGATGGCCCTGACAATGAGCCTCTTATATACCTTGGACTTTCTGTGGTATCACAGGTGGCTTTCCGTAGTGTCATAAGTGTCATAGACAAGTATGCATTTGAGGCATCTGAATATCCCTTGATAATTTGCTTGGTAGTTCATTGCTCTGTTCGACAACAGCGTATCATGGCCCAGTGCTTGAAAAAGATTCTTGGGGAAAGGCTTTACAGTGAACCACCTTGTATTGATGAAAATTACTTGCCTTCTCCAGAGCAACTTAAAGGGAAGATTCTAATAAAGGGCAAAAAACTGCCACCAGATAACTCTGACTTAGAGGGAGATGTAACTGATGAAGATGAAGGAATGGAGATAGCCAGGAGATTGGGACATGATGGCAGAGAACATGTCAATGGAACGGGTCCCAGAAAGCTGCGCCTTTGTAAAGAACTTTCAGACCGAGTTAACCTGTGCCAATCAGTAAGGTTTAAGGACTTTGAAATGTCCAAAAGGTGCCAAAAATACTGGCAAGTGTGCTCTTTTAATGAAGTTACCGCCAGTCGTTTTGCCAATGAGTATCCTGAAGAATTTGTGAAGTATAACAAAAAATTCCTTTCAAGGGTCTACCCAAGCTCAATGAGGATAGATTCTAGCAATATGAATCCTCAAGATTTCTGGAAATGTGGTTGTCAGATTGTGGCCATGAACTACCAAACCCCAGGACTTATGATGGACCTCAATACTGGATGGTTTCGCCAGAATGGAAACTGTGGCTATGTCTTACGCCCCTCAATAATGAGGGAAGAAGTATCATATTTCAGTGCAAATGCTAAGGATTCCTTGCCTGGTGTTTCTGCACAACTCCTCCATCTCAAAATAATTAGTGGTCAGAACCTGCCAAAACCCAAAGGGTCAGGAGCAAAAGGAGATGTAGTGGAGCCATATGTGTATGTAGAGATCCATGGAATACCTGCTGATTGTGCAGAACATCGAACAAAGACTGTAACCCAAAATGGAGACAATCCCATATTTGATGAGAGCTTTGAATTTCACATAAATCTTCCAGAGCTGGCAATCCTGAGGTTTGTGGTCCTGGATGATGACTATATTGGAGATGAATTCATAGCCCAATATACTATCCCCTTTGAGTGTTTGCAAACTGGCTTTAGACATGTCCCATTACAGTCCTTGACAGGAGAGTTTCTCCAGAACACCACATTATTTGTACACATTGCAATTACCAACAGACGAGGTGGTGGAAAGGCCCACAAGAGGGGACTGTCTGTGCGCAAGGGAAAAAAGGTTCGTGAATATACTTCAACAAAGACTACTGGCATCAAAGCCATAGATGAAGTATTCAGGACGGCCACTCAGGCTGTACGAGAGGCTACTGATCTTCGTGAAAATGTTCAGGTAACCTGTTTATATCTTCGTTTTTTTTTTCAAAGCTATTATCAAATCTTTTATGAGTAGAATTAGGACTTTGGTGGTTCTTTGTACAGCACAATAGAATTATCCCTTCAAACATGTTTTCCCCACTATATTCTCATATTCTCCTTGTGCTACTTCTCTTTCCTTTCGCCTGCTCCAACCTTTTAATTAAACATAAGCCGAGTGGGTATTAAAATCTTGCTGTGCTCTCTATGAGTCTAATACAGAGTTTCTGAAATACTGTTCTGTAATTAGAACACGCGAACACTGGATAATTCTGCTAGTGAAACCTAAGCCTCTCCTAAGGTAATCTCTTTTGCAGTAGACCGGTTATTCTAAAAGCTGTCCATGCACTTTATATATGTTTGTTCTGCCGACAGCTATTCCTCTCAACCACCCCATACTTGGCTCAGCCAATTATGCATATTCTCATTAGGGAGAGGGAAACTTTCTGCTCATGCTAAACACCCCTGCGAACAAAGGATTGGGCATGTTGAAATCAAACAGCCTGATTTCTTTCTCTCAACAACTTTTGTTGGGTAGATCCAGGACACTCCTATATACAATGCACTCAGAAAGTCTTCAGACCTTTTCACTTTTTTCACATTTTATGTTGCTGCCTAAAAAAAAATATTTTTCCCCTCATTCTGCACTCAATCCGCCATAATGAATAAATCCTTATTTATTGAAAAGGAAAAACTAAAATCTTGCATTGACATATGTATTCAGACCCTTTACTCAGTACTTAATTGAAGCACCTTTTGCTGAAATTACAGCCTCCATTCTTCTTGGGTATGATGCAATATGGTTTGCACACCTGGATTTTGGGGATTTTCTGCCATTCTTTTCTGCAGATCCTTTCAAGGGTTCTGTCAGGTTGGGTCAAGACCATCAGTGGACAGACATTTTCAGGTCTCTCCAAAGATGTTCAATTGGGTGGGTTCAAGTCAGGGCGCTCAAGGACCTTTACAGAGTTGTATCTAAACCACTCCTGTGTTGCACTGGCTGTGTGCTTAGAATCATTGTCTTGTTGGAAGTGGAACCTTCTTGCCCATTTTGAAGTCACTCTGGATCAGGTTTTCATGAAAAATACCCCTGTACTTTGCTCTATTCAGCTTTCCCTTAACCCTGACATTCTCCCTGTCCTAGCCGCTGAAATACAGCCCCCCAACATGATGCTACTACCACCATGTTTCACTGTAGGGATGGTATGGGGCAGGCGATGAGCAGTAACTGGTTTGCTCCAGACATGGCACTTAGAATTGAGGCCAAAAAGTTCAATCTTAGTTTCAACACACCAGAGAATCTTGCTTCTCACAGTCTGATAATTGTTTAGGTGCTTTTGTACAAACTCCAAGCAGGCTTTTATGTGTCTTTTACTGAAGAGGGGCTTCTTTCTGGCAATTCTGCCATAATGCCTAGATTGATTGAATGCTGTAATGAAGGTTAACCTTCTGGAAGTTTCTCCCATCTGGATGCAGGATCTTTGGAGCTCAGCCAGAGGGACCATTGAGTTCTTGGTCAACTCTCTTACCAAGTCCCTTCTCCTCTGATTATTTAGTTTGGTGGGGTGGCCAGCTCTAGGAAGTCCTGATTGTACTAAACTTCTTCCATTTAAGAATTATGGAGGCCACTGTGCTCCAGGGAACGTTCAGTGCAGCATACCGTATTTTTTTTCGCCCTATAAGACGCCCATAAGAGCACCTAGGTTTTTGAGGAGGAAAATAAGAAAAACATTTTTTTTAACAAAAAGGTGTGCTTTTGCTGGGTTTTAAACTAATGGTGGTCTGTGGATGACAGTATTATGGGGGATCTGTGGGTGACACTATTATGGGGGATCTATGGGTGACACTGTTATGGGGGATCTCTGGATGGCTCTTATTGGGGTCTCTGGATGGCACTGTTATGGGGATCTGTGGATGACACTGTTATGGGGGAATCTGTGGATGACACATATATGTGTCATCCACAGATCCCCTCCATAACAGTGTCCCTGTAGTGTGAATGACCCCCAATACAGGGGGTGGGGGTCGCATCTGTTTTTATAATGACAGCGTGGCCTGTGCAATGACTGTATTCTGCTAGACGGTCCCCGCTCACTGTATATAATCTTATCTATAATTGTAGGCATTGTTAATATATACATTCATAAAGTGGGCGGCGCAGGTGCGTGACGTAGTGACTCATGCTGCCAGCGCCCGTCCTCCCGGCCTGCCTCCTCACTCCTCTCTGCTACCGAGTGCTTGTTGTAAGTAATACAGGCGCTGATTACCCTGAATTTGTATATATTAACAATACCTACAATTATAGATAAGATTGCGGTATATACAGTGAGCGGGGCCTGTGTAGTAGAATACAGTCACTGCACGGGCCCCGCTGTCATTATAAAACCAGATGCCGGCCCCCAGCCCCTCCTCCCTCTCAGCTGATACACCCGCCGCGCGGCATTGCGGCGTATCAGTGACAGTTCGGCAAAATGCAGCATTCGCCCCATAAGACGCGCTGCTATTTCCCCCCCACTTTTGGGGCGAAAAAAGTGCATCTTATAGGCCAAAAAATACAGTAATTATTTTTTTGCTCTACTCCATATTTGTGCTTCCACACAGTCCGGTCTTTGAGCTCTACAGGTAGTTTTTTTTCTCCTCATGGCTTGATTTCTGCAAATCATGTCCAATAAACTGAATTTAGCACAGGTGATCAAGGTGTAGAAACATCTCACATATGATCAAGAGAAATAGGAGGCCCCAGAGTTAAATTTCAAGTGTCAAAGCAAAGAGTCTGAATACTTATGTCTTTTCCTTAGTTTTTCCTTTTTTAGTAAAATAGCAAAAATTGCTAAAATTTTGTTTTCACTTTGTTATTATGGGGTATTGAGTGCAGATTGTTAAGGGAAAACTTGAAAACGTAAAGGTGTCTGAAGATTTCTGTAATGCATTGTATATTTGGTGATGGTTGGCCAGTCCAACTGAAATCATCTAGTTCTGCTGGTTTTATGTGACATTTAAGGCCAGCTTTAGGGACACAGATAAATAAGATCATCTACTTGAAGGGGGGTGGTCTAAAGTTTAAATTTTTGACCAATGGACAGGCAAAGTTCTATCCTCCCTCCACTTTTGACTTGTAGCAAACAGTGTTATTAGTGTATATGTGAGAAGGTTAGATGCAATGCAGATCAGTGATTAGCATATTGTCCAGGTTATTTACCTACCATACATGTCCTGCAATTTGCACAACCCTAAAGGGGCATTTAGACGCACCAAGCATCAGCATATTGTTGGGTGACCGTCAGCTGCTGGCTCAATGAATGAGACCACTGCATTCACATGCAGCGATCACCTCCACAGTATGAGGACGAGGGAGTGCTATTGCGATTGCTCGTCCTTATAGAGCTGCATTGTTTCTGGGCAGCAAATTGCTGTTTAGACTGCACGAGCTGCTGGCCAGAAACTATAATTTAGGTGCCTGCACGGAAGGCAGGATCACCCGATGGACGAGCTTTTTGCTCGTTCATCTGTTGATCGGCGGCACCTTTACATGGGCAGATTGTCGGGAATGAGCGTTCCCAGGAAGGTTTGTCTGTCTCAGATAATCTGTCAAAACAAACTGTTTAAATCCACCTTAAATTGAAGTACAAAGGGAGAAAGAACATTAGGTCTTATCTATCAAAATTATGTCAGAGAAAAAGAGTGACCTTGTGAATAGGGATGAGCGAACTCGAACTGTATAGTTCGGGTTCGTACCGAATTTTGGGGTGTCCGTGACACGGACCCGAACCCGGACATTTTCGTAAAAGTCCGGGTTCGGGTTCGGTGTTCGTCGCTTTCTTCGCGCTTTTGTGACGCTTTCTTGGCGCTTTTTGAAAGGCTGCAAAGCAGCCAATCAACAAGCGTCATACTACTTGCCCCAAGAGGCCATCACAGCCATGCCTACTATTGGCATGGCTGTGATTGGCCAGAGCACCATGTGACCCAGCCTCTATTTAAGCTGGAGTCACATAGCGCCGCCCGTCACTCTGCTCTGATTAGCGTAGGGAGAGGTTGCGGCTGCGACAGTAGGGCGAGATTAGGCAGATTAACTCCTCCAAAGGACTTGATTAACTGATCGATCTGCAGCTGTGGATCATTGAGCTGCTGATCCTCAATTGCTCACTGTTTTTAGGCTGCACAGACCGTTTGTCAGTCTCATTTTTCTGGGGTGATCGGCGGCCATTTTGTGTCTTGTGGTGCGCCAGCACAAGCTGCGACCAAGTGCATTTAACCCTCAATGGTGTGGTTGTTTTTTGGCTAAAGCCTACATCAGGGTGAAGCTGTCACACCAAGTGCATTTAACCAGCAATAGTCTGTTCATTTTTTGGCCATATACAAAATCAGGGGCAAGCTGCGCCTGTCACCAAGTGCATTTAACCCTCAATGGTGTGGTTGTTTTTTGGCTAAAGCCTACATCAGGGTGAAGCTGTCACACCAAGTGCATTTAACCAGCAATAGTCTGTTCATTTTTTGGCCATATACAAAATCAGGGGCAAGCTGCGCCTGTCACCAAGTGCATTTAACCCTCAATGGTGTGGTTGTTTTTTGGCTAAAGCCTACATCAGGGTGAAGCTGTCACACCAAGTGCATTTAACCAGCAATAGTCTGTTCATTTTTTGGCCATATACAAAATCAGGGGCAAGCTGCGCCTGTCACCAAGTGCATTTAACCCTCAATGGTGTGGTTGTTTTTTGGCTAAAGCCTACATCAGGGTGAAGCTGTCACACCAAGTGCATTTAACCAGCAATAGTCTGTTCATTTTTTGGCCATATCCCAGTCTAATTCTGTCACTAAATCCATACCGGTCACCCAGCGCCTAAATACTAGGCCTCAAATTTATATCCAGCTAAATCTGTCCCTAGTGCTGTAGCTGGGCGAGTTATTTAGTGTCCGTTCAAGCACATTTCTTGTTCTGGGTTGAAATACAATTCCCAATTTAGCAATTTCATAATTTAGTGGTTCCTGCTATATCAGAGCTATTTGAAATCTATCCCAAAAAGGGTATATAATATTGAAGGTGCACATTGGGTCATTCAGAATAACTTCACACACACCCGCTACTGTGTATTTCCAAGTCTAATTCTGTCACTAAACCCATACCTGTCACCCAGCGCCTAAATACTAGGCCTCAAATTTAAATCCCTCTAAATCTCTCGTTACCCACCGCTGTACTGTTGTTGCTGGGCAAGATATTTAGTGTCCGTCAAAGCACATTTTTTGTTCTGGGTTGAAGTACAATTCCCAATTTAGCAATTTCATAATTTAGTGGTTTCTGCTATATCAGAGCTATTTGAAATCTATCCCTAAAAGGGTATATAATATTGAAGGTGCACATAGGGTCATTCAGAATAACTTCACACACACGCTTCTGTGCATTTCCAAGTCTAATTCTGTCACTAAATCCATACCGGTGACCCAGCGCCTAAATACTAGGCCTCAAATTTAAATCCCTCTAAATCTCTCGTTACCCACCACTGTACTGTTGTTGCTGGGCAAGATATTTAGTGTCCGTCAAAGCACATTTTTTGTTCTGGGTTGAAGTACAATTCCCAATTTAGCAATTTCATAATTTAGTGGTTTCTGCTATATCAGAGCTATTTGAAATCTATCCCTAAAAGGGTATATAATATTGAAGGTGCACATAGGGTCATTCAGAATAACTTCACACACACGCTTCTGTGCATTTCCAAGTCTAATTCTGTCACTAAATCCATACCGGTGACCCAGCGCCTAAATACTAGGCCTCAAATTTAAATCCCTCTAAATCTCTCGTTACCCACCGCTGTACTGTTGTTGCTGGGCAAGATATTTAGTGTCCGTCAAAGCACATTTTTTGTTCTGGGTTGAAGTACAATTCCCAATTTAGCAATTTCATAATTTAGTGGTTTCTGCTATATCAGAGCTATTTGAAATCTATCCCTAAAAGGGTATATAATATTGAAGGTGCACATAGGGTCATTCAGAATAACTTCACACACACGCTTCTGTGCATTTCCAAGTCTAATTCTGTCACTAAATCCATACCGGTGACCCAGCGCCTAAATACTAGGCCTCAAATTTAAATCCCTCTAAATCTCTCGTTACCCACCGCTGTACTGTTGTTGCTGGGCAAGATATTTAGTGTCCGTCAAAGCACATTTTTTGTTCTGGGTTGAAGTACAATTCCCAATTTAGCAATTTCATAATTTAGTGGTTCCTGCTATATCAGAGCTATTTGAAATCTATCCCAAAAAGGGTATATAATATTGAAGGTGCACATTGGGTCATTCAGAATAACTTCACACACACCCGCTACTGTGTATTTCCAAGTCTAATTCTGTCACTAAACCCATACCTGTCACCCAGCGCCTAAATACTAGGCCTCAAATTTAAATCCCTCTAAATCTCTCGTTACCCACCGCTGTACTGTTGTTGCTGGGCAAGATATTTAGTGTCCGTCAAAGCACATTTTTTGTTCTGGGTTGAAGTACAATTCCCAATTTAGCAATTTCATAATTTAGTGGTTTCTGCTATATCAGAGCTATTTGAAATCTATCCCTAAAAGGGTATATAATATTGAAGGTGCACATAGGGTCATTCAGAATAACTTCACACACACGCTTCTGTGCATTTCCAAGTCTAATTCTGTCACTAAATCCATACCGGTGACCCAGCGCCTAAATACTAGGCCTCAAATTTAAATCCCTCTAAATCTCTCGTTACCCACCGCTGTACTGTTGTTGCTGGGCAAGATATTTAGTGTCCGTCAAAGCACATTTTTTGTTCTGGGTTGAAGTACAATTCCCAATTTAGCAATTTCATAATTTAGTGGTTTCTGCTATATCAGAGCTATTTGAAATCTATCCCTAAAAGGGTATATAATATTGAAGGTGCACATAGGGTCATTCAGAATAACTTCACACACACGCTTCTGTGCATTTCCAAGTCTAATTCTGTCACTAAATCCATACCGGTGACCCAGCGCCTAAATACTAGGCCTCAAATTTAAATCCCTCTAAATCTCTCGTTACCCACCGCTGTACTGTTGTTGCTGGGCAAGATATTTAGTGTCCGTCAAAGCACATTTTTTGTTCTGGGTTGAAGTACAATTCCCAATTTAGCAATTTCATAATTTAGTGGTTCCTGCTATATCAGAGCTATTTGAAATCTATCCCAAAAAGGGTATATAATATTGAAGGTGCACATTGGGTCATTCAGAATAACTTCACACACACCCGCTACTGTGTATTTCCAAGTCTAATTCTGTCACTAAACCCATACCTGTCACCCAGCGCCTAAATACTAGGCCTCAAATTTAAATCCCTCTAAATCTCTCGTTACCGCTGTACTGTTGTAGCTGGGAAAGTTATTTAGTGCCCGTCAAAGCACATTTTTTGTTCTGGGTTGAAGTACAATTCCCAATTTAGCAATTTCATAATTTAGTGGTTCCTGCTATATCAGAGCTATTTGAAATCTATCCCAAAAAGGGTATATAATATTCAAGGTGCACATTGGGTCATTCAGAATAACTTCACACACACGCTTCTGTGCATTTCCAAGTCTAATTCTGTCACTAAATCCATACCGGTCACCCAGCGCCTAAATACTAGGCCTCAAATTTATATCCCGCTGAATTTGAATACAATACATTGGGCCAAATAATATATTTGTTGTTGTGGTGAACCATAACAATGAGAAAAACATCTAGTAAGGGACGCGGACGTGGACATGGTCGTGGTGGTGTTAGTGGACCCTCTGGTGCTGGGAGAGGACGTGGCCGTTCTGCCACATCCACACGTCCTAGTGTACCAACTACCTCAGGTCCCAGTAGCCGCCAGAATTTACAGCGATATATGGTGGGGCCCAATGCCGTTCTAAGGATGGTAAGGCCTGAGCAGGTACAGGCATTAGTCAATTGGGTGGCCGACAGTGGATCCAGCACGTTCACATTATCTCCCACCCAGTCTTCTGCAGAAAGCGCACAGATGGCGCCTGAAAACCAACCCCATCAGTCTGTCACATCACCCCCATGCATACCAGGGAAACTGTCTCAGCCTCAAGTTATGCAGCAGTCTCTTATGCTGTTTGAAGACTCCGCTGGCAGGGTTTCCCAAGGGCATCCACCTAGCCCTTCCCCAGCGGTGAAAGACATAGAATGCACTGACGCACAACCACTTATGTTTCCTGATGATGAGGACATGGGAATACCACCTCAGCATGTCTCTGATGATGACGAAACACAGGTGCCAACTGCTGCGTCTTTCTGCAGTGTGCAGACTGAACAGGAGGTCAGGGATCAAGACTGGGTGGAAGACGATGCAGGGGACGATGAGGTCCTAGACCCCACATGGAATGAAGGTCGTGCCACTGACTTTCACAGTTCGGAGGAAGAGGCAGTGGTGAGACCGAGCCAACAGCGTAGCAAAAGAGGGAGCAGTGGGCAAAAGCAGAACACCCGCCGCCAAGAGACTCCGCCTGCTACTGACCGCCGCCATCTGGGACCGAGCACCCCAAAGGCAGCTTCAAGGAGTTCCCTGGCATGGCACTTCTTCAAACAATGTGCTGACGACAAGACCCGAGTGGTTTGCACGCTGTGCCATCAGAGCCTGAAGCGAGGCATTAACGTTCTGAACCTGAGCACAACCTGCATGACCAGGCACCTGCATGCAAAGCATGAACTGCAGTGGAGTAAACACCTTAAAACCAAGGAAGTCACTCAGGCTCCCCCTGCTACCTCTTCTGCTGCTGCCGCCTCGGCCTATTCTGCTGCTGCCGCCTCGGCCTCTTCCTCCGCCTCTGGAGGAACGTTGGCACCTGCCGCCCAGCAAACAGGGGATGTACCACCAACACCACCACCACCACCTCCGTCACCAAGCGTCTCAACCATGTCACACGCCAGCGTTCAGCTCTCCATCTCACAAACATTTGATAGAAAGCGTAAATTCCCACCTAGCCACCCTCGATCCCTGGCCCTGAATGCCAGCATTTCTAAACTACTGGCCTATGAAATGCTGTCATTTAGGCTGGTGGACACAGACAGCTTCAAACAGCTCATGTCGCTTGCTGTCCCACAGTATGTTGTTCCCAGCCGGCACTACTTCTCCAAGAGAGCCGTGCCTTCCCTGCACAACCAAGTATCCGATAAAATCAAGTGTGCACTGCGCAACGCCATCTGTAGCAAGGTCCACCTAACCACAGATACGTGGACCAGTAAGCACGGCCAGGGACGCTATATCTCCCTAACTGCACACTGGGTAAATGTAGTGGCAGCTGGGCCCCAGGCGGAGAGCTGTTTGGCGCACGTCCTGCCGCCGCCAAGGATCGCAGGGCAACATTCTTTGCCTCCTGTTGCCACCTCCTCCTTCTCGGCTTCCTCCTCCTCTTCTTCCACCTGCTCATCCAGTCAGCCACACACCTTCACCACCAACTTCAGCACAGCCCGGGGTAAACGTCAGCAGGCCATTCTGAAACTCATATGTTTGGGGGACAGGCCCCACACCGCACAGGAGTTGTGGCGGGGTATTGAACAACAGACCGACGAGTGGTTGCTGCCGGTGAGCCTCAAGCCCGGCCTGGTGGTGTGTGATAATGGGCGAAATCTCGTTGCAGCTCTGGGACTAGCCAATTTGACGCACATCCCTTGCTTGGCGCATGTGCTGAATTTGGTGGTGCAGAAGTTCATTCACAACTACCCCGACATGTCAGAGCTGCTGCATAAAGTGCGGGCCGTCTGTTCGCGCTTCCGGCGTTCACATCCTGCCGCTGCTCGCCTGTCTGCGCTACAGCGTAACTTCGGCCTTCCCGCTCACCGCCTCATATGCGACGTGCCCACCAGGTGGAACTCCACCTTGCACATGCTGGACAGACTGTGCGAGCAGCAGCAGGCCATAGTGGAGTTTCAGCTGCAGCACGCACGGGTCAGTCGCACTACAGAACAGCACCACTTCACCACCAATGACTGGGCCTCCATGCGAGACCTGTGTGCCCTGTTGCGCTGTTTCGAGTACTCCACCAACATGGCCAGTGGCGATGACACCGTTATCAGCGTTACAATACCACTTCTATGTCTCCTTGAGAAAACACTTAGGGCGATGATGGAACAGGAGGTGGCCCAGGAGGAGGAGGAGGAGGATGAGGAAGAGGGGTCATTTTTAGCACTTTCAGGCCAGTCTCTTCGAAGTGACTCAGAGGGAGGTTTTTTGCAACAGCAGAGGCCAGGTACAAATGTGGCCAGCCAGGGCCCACTACTGGAGGACGAGGAGGACGAGGATGAGGAGGAGGTGGAGGAGGATGAGGATGAAGCATGGTCACAGCGGGGTGGCACCCAACGCAGCTCGGGTCCATCACTGGTGCGTGGCTGGGGGGAAAGGCAGGACGATGACGATACGCCTCCCACAGAGGACAGCTTGTCCTTACCCCTGGGCAGCCTGGCACACATGAGCGACTACATGCTGCAGTGCCTGCGCAACGACAGCAGAGTTGCCCACATTTTAACCTGTGCGGACTACTGGGTTGCCACCCTGCTGGATCCACGCTACAAAGACAATGTGCCCACCTTACTTCCTGCACTGGAGCGTGATAGGAAGATGCGCGAGTACAAGCGCACGTTGGTAGACGCGCTACTGAGAGCATTCCCAAATGTCACAGGGGAACAAGTGGAAGCCCAAGGCCAAGGCAGAGGAGGAGCAAGAGGTCGCCAAGGCAGCTGTGTCACGGCCAGCTCCTCTGAGGGCAGGGTTAGCATGGCAGAGATGTGGAAAACTTTTGTCAACACGCCACAGCTAACTGCACCACCACCTGATACGCAACGTGTTAGCAGGAGGCAACATTTCACTAACATGGTGGAACAGTACGTGTGCACACCCCTCCACGTACTGACTGATGGTTCGGCCCCATTCAACTTCTGGGTCTCTAAATTGTCCACGTGGCCAGAGCTAGCCTTTTATGCCTTGGAGGTGCTGGCCTGCCCGGCAGCCAGCGTTTTGTCTGAACGTGTATTCAGCACGGCAGGGGGCGTCATTACAGACAAACGCAGCCGCCTGTCTACAGCCAATGTGGACAAGCTGACGTTCATAAAAATGAACCAGGCATGGATCCCACAGGACCTGTCCGTCCCTTGTCCAGATTAGACATTAACTACCTCCCCATAACCATATATTATTGGACTCCAGGGCACTTCCTCATTCAATCCTATTTTTATTTTCATTTTACCATTATATTGCGATGCTACCCAAAGTTGAATGAACCTCTCCTCTGCCTGTGTGCTAGGCCTAAATATATGCCAATGGACTGTTGCAGTGGTGGCTGACATGAAGCCTGATTCTCTGCTATGACATGCAGACTAATTCTCTGCTGACATGAAGCCAGATTGTCTGTTACGGGACCTCTCTCCTCTGCCTGGGTGCTGGGCCTAAATTTATGACAATGGACTGTTGCAGTGGTGGCTGACGTGAAGCCTGATTCTCTGCTATGACATGCAGACTGATTCTCTGCTGACATGAAGCCAGATCGTCTGTTACGGGACCTCTCTGCTCTGCCTGTGTGCTAGGCCTAAATATATGCCAATGGACTGTTGCAGTGGTGGGTGACGTGAAGCCTCATTCTCTGCTATGACATGCAGACTGATTCTCTGCTGACATGAAGCCAGATTGTCTGTTACGGGACCTCTCTGCTCTGCCTGTGTGCTAGGCCTAAATATATGCCAATGGACTGTTGCAGTGGTGGGTGACGTGAAGCCTCATTCTCTGCTATGACATGCAGACTGATTCTCTGCTGTCATGAAGCCAGATTGTCTGTTACGGGACCTCTCTGCTCTGCCTGTGTGCTAGGCCTAAATATATGCCAATGGACTGTTGCAGTGGTGGGTGACGTGAAGCCTCATTCTCTGCTATGACATGCAGACTGATTCTCTGCTGACATGAAGCCAGATTGTCTGTTACGGGACCTCTCTGCTCTGCCTGTGTGCTAGGCCTAAATATATGCCAATGGACTGTTGCAGTGGTGGGTGACGTGAAGCCTCATTCTCTGCTATGACATGCAGACTGATTCTCTGCTGTCATGAAGCCAGATTGTCTGTTACGGGACCTCTCTGCTCTGCCTGTGTGCTAGGCCTAAATATATGCCAATGGACTGTTGCAGTGGTGGGTGACGTGAAGCCTCATTCTCTGCTATGACATGCAGACTGATTCTCTGCTGACATGAAGCCAGATTGTCTGTTACGGGACCTCTCTGCTCTGCCTGTGTGCTAGGCCTAAATATATGCCAATGGACTGTTGCAGTGGTGGGTGACGTGAAGCCTCATTCTCTGCTATGACATGCAGACTGATTCTCTGCTGTCATGAAGCCAGATTGTCTGTTACGGGACCTCTCTGCTCTGCCTGTGTGCTAGGCCTAAATATATGCCAATGGACTGTTGCAGTGGTGGGTGACGTGAAGCCTCATTCTCTGCTATGACATGCAGACTAATTCTCTGCTGACATGAAGACAGATTCTCTGTTACGGGACCTCTCTCCTCTGCCTGTGTGTGTGCTGGGCCTAAATATATGCCAATGGACTGTTGCAGTGGTGGCTGACGTGAAGCCTCATTCTCTGCTATGACATGCAGACTGATTCTCTGCTGACATGAAGCCAGATTCTCTGTTACGGGACCTCTCTCCTCTGCCTGTGTGTGTGCTTGGCCTAAATATATGCCAATGGACTGTTGCAGTGGTGGCTGACGTGAAGCCTCATTCTCTGCTATGACATGCAGACTGATTCTCTGCTGACATGAAGCCAGATTCTCTGTTACGGGACCTCTCTCCTCTGCCTGTGTGTGTGCTGGGCCTAAATATATGCCAATGGACTGTTGCAGTGGTGGCTGACGTGAAGCCTCATTCTCTGCTATGACATGCAGACTGATTCTCTGCTGACATGAAGCCAGATTCTCTGTTACGGGACCTCTCTCCTCTGCCTGTGTGTGTGCTGGGCCTAAATATATGCCAATGGACTGTTGCAGTGGTGGCTGACGTGAAGCCTCATTCTCTGCTATGACATGCAGACTGATTCTCTGCTGACATGAAGCCAGATTCTCTGTTACGGGACCTCTCTCCTCTGCCTGTGTGCTAGGCCTAAATATATGCCAATGGACTGTTGCAGTGGTGGCTGACGTGAAGCCTCATTCTCTGCTATGACATGCAGACTAATTCTCTGCTGACATGAAGACAGATTCTCTGTTACGGGACCTCTCTCCTCTGCCTGGGTGCCGGGGCCTAAATATCTGAGAATGGACTGTTCCAGTGGTGGGTGACGGGAAGCCAGATTCTCTGCTATGGAACCTCTCTCCAATTGATTTTGGTTAATTTTTATTTATTTAATTTTTATTTTAATTAATTTCCCTATCCACATTTGTTTGCAGGGGATTTACCTACATGTTGCTGCCTTTTGCAGCCCTCTAGCCCTTTCCTGGGCTGTTTTACAGCCGTTTTAGTGCCGAAAAGTTCGGGTCCCCATTGACTTCAATGGGGTTCGGGTTCGGGACGAAGTTCGGATCGGGTTCGGATCCCGAACCCGAACATTTCCGGGATGTTCGGCCGAACTTCTCGAACCCGAACATCCAGGTGTTCGCTCAACTCTACTTGTGAACATAGCAGTCTATTCATATCAAGCTAAATGGAAAATACCAGCCAGCAAGATCACTTTTTCATGTTCTCAATAATTCCATTGTATACTGGTGCAAGGTTAATTCAATGACTTCAATAATAAAAATCTCCATCAATTTATTGTTTCACAATCCCAATTCCCAAAAAGTTGGGGCATTGTATAAAATGTAAACAAAAACAGAATGCAATGATTTAAAAATCTCATACAGCCATATTTTATTCACCATAGATCATAGAACACATATCAGATGTAGAAAGTGAGATACTTCAGCATTTCATGAAAAAATTAACTCATTTAGAACTTGATGGCAGAATCGCATAACAAAAAAAGTTGGGACAAGGGTAACAAAACGCTAGAAAAGTAAGTCGTACTAATAAAAAAAACAGATGGAGGTACACTTTACTACTAAGGCCTCTTTCACACTTGCGTTGTTCGGATCCGTCGTGTAGTCCATTTGCCGGAATTATACGCCGGATCCGGAAAAACGCAAGTGAACTGAAAGCATTTGAAGACGGATCCGTCTGCGTTCAGTGTTACTATGGCAGCCAGGACGCTATTAAAGTCCTGGTTGCCATAGTAGTAGTAGGAGCGGGGGAGCAGTATACTTACCGTCCGTGCGGCTCCCGGGGCGCTCCAGAATGACGTCAGAGCGCCCCATGCGCATGGATGACGTGCCATGTGATCACGTCATCCATGCGCGTGGGGCGCCCTGACGTCACTCTGGAGCGCCCCGGGAGCCGCACGGACGGTAAGTATACTGCTCCCCCGCTCCCCACTACACTTTACCATGGCTGCCAGGACTTTAGCATCCCGGCAGCCATGGTAACCATTCAGAAAAAGCTAAACGTCGGATCCGGCAATGCGCCGAAACTACGTTTAGCTTAAGGCCGGATCCGGATCAATGCCTTTCAATGGGCATTAATTCCGGATCCGGCCTTGCGGCAAGTGTTCAGGATTTTTGGCCGGAGCAAAAAGCGCAGCATGCTGCGGTATTTTCTCCGGCCCAAAAACGTTCCGGTCCTGAACTGAAGACATCCTGATGCATCCTGAACGGATTTCTCTCCATTCAGAATGCATGGGGATAATCCTGATCAGGATTCTTCCGGCATAGAGCCCCGACGATGGAACTCTATGCCGGAAGAAAAGAACGCAAGTGTGAAAGAGCCCTTAGTCACATGATGGGGTATAATAGGAGGATGTTAGAGAGGGAGGATCTCTTAGATGCAAAGATGGGCAGAGGTTCACTAAATTGTGAAAAACTGCATATAAAAGTTTGGATGCTCCTGATCTACAGCCCTCAGGAGGCACTGCAGTAAAACCAGACATGATTCAGGAAATCACTGCATGGGCTCAGGAACACTTCCAAAAATCATTGTCTGTTAACACAGTTCACCGTACAATCCACAAATGCAAGCTAACGTCTTTCCGTCCAACGCTGGGTTTTTAAAGGTGGCACCCGCTCGTGAGTGGAGCGGCGGGCATAGCTGCAGGGTACCTGCTGTTTGATACAGCTGCGGCTCATGTCATGACATTTAACACTTCAGATGCCATGGTCAAACCTGATCACGGCATCTGAGCGCGTGGAAACCCGGAGGCGTGCGGCAGCCCCTGGCTGAATTGCTTTTTTCTTTCCAATTCCACCCCATTTGTAATTTTTTCCTGTGTCCCACTACATCATATGCAATATTAAATGGTGGCGTTGGAAAGTAAAACTTGTCACACAAAAAACAAGCCCTCATAAGGTTATGTGAACAGAACAGTAAAAAAGTTATGGCTCTGGGAACAGGGAAAATACAATAATGAAAAAACCTCAGGGGTAGAAAGGGTTAATGCTGTATGTCAACACAATCCAGAAACTCTGCTGCCTTCATTTAAAATGGACTGAGGCAAAATGGAACTGTACTGTGGTCAGATGAGTCAAAATGTGTAATTATTTTTGGAAACCATAGACACCGTGTTCTGCGGGCTCAAGATGAGAGGAACCATCCAGCTTGTTATCAGCACAATGTTCAAAAGTCTACATCTCTGATGGTGTGGGGTTGCATTAGTGCCTATGGTGTGGGCAGCTTATCCATCCAATGCTGAACAGTATATACTCCCATCCAGACAAGGTCTCTTTCAGGGAAGGCCCTTGCATATTTCAGCAAGACAATGCTAAACCACATACTGCATGTATCACAACAGCATGGCTTCACAGAAGAAGAGTCCGGGTGCTGAACTGGCCTTTCACCAATAAAAGACATTGGGCGCTTCATGAAACGAAAAATCTGACAAAAAAGACCCAGTACTGTTGTATATCAGACAAGAGCGGGGCAATGTTCCTCTGCTAATACTCCAGCAATTGGATGTTTACAGACTATCCTTAAAAGAAGAGGGAATGCTACATAATGGTAGACATGGCCCTGTCCCAACTTTTTTGAGATGTGTTGCTGCCATCAAGTTCTAAATGAGTTTTTTTCCCCCATAAAATTGTGCATATAATATGTGTCTGTGAGATCTGTCAATCATTGCATTCTGTTTTTATTTATTTTTATGGACATTTTACACTGCATCCCAATTTTTGGGGAATTGTGAGTGCAATTTTCTGATTGTAGATTTTTTTTTTATTCTGTTTTTTTTTATTCTGTTTCCTGGACGTGATTATGGAGATGGCCACCTTGCCTGAACAGTTGTTAACAGTTTTTAGAGATATGCTTTACAGCAGCCAACTAGGCCATGGACATAATGGACATGAACTCGTTGACTTCTATGGCAGCATTTTTTAGGCCGGTGTGACCTATGCAGAGCTCTGGAGGGAGCTGATCAACCATTAAAGGGGTTGTCCGGGTTCAGAGCTGAACCCGGACATCCCTCCATTTTCACTCCGGCAGCCCCCTGACATGAGCATCGGAGCAGTTCATGCTCCGATGCTCTCCTTTGCCCTGCACTAAATCGTGCAGGGAAGAGGCATTTTTTGGAGATCCGGTGATGAACCAGGCTCTCCATGGGGCTGCCAAGAACCCTGATGACGTCACCGGCACTGATGGGTGGGATTTAGCTCTGCCCTAGCCAGTAAATTGTATTATTGAAAACAAAAGAGCCCGTGCCCTGCGCGTGTCACTGCTGAGGATGGGGAAAAGCCTCAGCCGTGCGATGCCAGATGATGTTAGGCTGCTCGGCCAGGAATGACAGGATTAGGGAGCAGGTCACCTCCTAACGCGTCCCTAACCTGACCCTAACTCCTAGCTGCATGGGCCGACCTTTAAGGTAGGAGGACCCATGCTCCGGAACCTCGGATCCCTAACTCACCCTCCGTCCGGTCCCTGGACTAGGAGTCAGGGTAAGACGACCTACTCCTCCTAGGCACAGAGGAGCAGGAGTCTCAATGGCCAAGCTGCTGGGAAAAGGGGAACACAAACAGACTAACGGAAATGGCAGGCGAACTAAGTAGTTCCACCAACCTGCCACAGCCTTGCTGACTGGATCCCTGTGCACACATGAATCCAGAACCATTAGCTGCACTAACCAACAAAGGAAGGTCCCAACAGAACATCACATGGACATCACACACAACAAGACATAAACATAATGTGACAATATCTTTATGACCACAGGGGTGGCTCTCACTGGCAGGTAGAAAACACAGGAGGCTGCTCCAGCTAAGCATGGCTGAAGCAACCCCCAGACCTGTGCTAACAGTGAGGCTTTATAGGCCAAGAAGCCACACCCCACAGTCGGACACACCCAGTGACACACACACACACTGGGAAGGGAGTTAACCCTTCCAATACCACAGAAGGGAAAACACAACTTAAAGGGGAAGTGTCAAACCCAAGAACACACTGTGGCTGTTGCCGCAGGCAACGACATGGGTGGCAACCGTGTCCTAGGCCGGGACACTGCCACCACATGTACACTATACAACCAAACGTTGCCACGGACAGCCACAGTGAGGGGAAGATGTAAGTGCACACCACACATAACACAGAGTGCACACAGACATACGAAAGTGCATACAAACAGGCACACAACTCCAAGGGAACCGCACACATAGCTGTTGTCCGCGGCAACCGCACTTGAGGCCAACAACATTATGCCTCCAGCTGCGGTTGAAACTACAACCCAAACCGCGGGCAACTGTATGCGGCTCCCAAGGAGTCACGGCCATAAACATGGTCGTGACAGCGCGATTTAGCGCAGGGCAAGGGAGTGCATCGGAGCATGAGATGCTCCGATGCTAGCCTTAGGGGGGCTGTCTGGGTGAAAATAAGGATATGTCTCTGAACCTGGACAACCCCTTTAACCTATTGTTAATGGTTGATCCTGTAATGATAAGGAGATGCCTGCTGGAATGTGATGCGTACAGGCTAAGAAGTAGTGCCTATTATTAGGCTTAGTGACGAGTGTGAAAATTGCAGGACTTTATATAGATAGAACATTAGAAATAGCGTCACCAAAAATTCTTTCAAATGTGTTTGGCATAGGTCCTTGTAAGAAAATAACTGAAGTTTCGCTGCTTTTGTTGCAGAATGCATTGGTTTCTTTCAAAGAACTTTGTGGCCTGACTCCAGCAGCAAACATGAAACAGTGTATTCTCACTCTGTCGGCATGGCTTCTCAACAGCAATAGTCCTCTCACTGTGACCCTCAACCTTCGCTCTCAGTATCCGCTCCTGGAGGCACAAGGACCAGTACCTGATCTTTTAAAAAAGGTTCTCACCTCTTATGATGCGGTAAGTGTATAATTAATGGACACAAAAGTAGAGATTGGGACAGGAATATGCTTATATGGTAGAGTTTCTCTGATGACCACAATCATACAATATATATACAGTACAGACCAAAAGTTTGGACACACCTTGTTATTCAAAGAGTTTTCTTTATTTTCATGACTATGAAAATTGTAGATTCACACTGAAGGCATCAAAACTATGAATTAACACATGTGGAATTGTATACATAACAAAAAAGTGTGAAACAACTGAAAATATGTCATATTCTAGGTTCTTCAAAGTAGCCACCTTTTGCTTTGATTACTGCTTTGCACACTCTTGGCATTCTCTTGATGAGCTTCAAAAGCTGGTTTGAAAACTGTGACTACCTCTTGAAGCTCATCAAGAGAATGCCAAGAGTGTGCAAAGCAGTAATCAAAGCAAAACGTAGCTACTTTGAAGAACCTAGAATATGACATATTTTCAGTTGTTTCACACTTTTTTGTTATGTATATAATTCCACATGTGTTAATTCATAGTTTTGATGCCTTCAGTGTGAATCTACAATTTTCATAGTCATGAAAATAAAGAAAACTCTTTGAATGAGAAGGTGTGTCCAAACTTTTGGTCTGTACTGTACATGCGTGCCCAAACTGAGCATCATGTGTATGGGTGAGGTTGGGAGAGATAGCCGTTGGCTGGATGAGTGTTCAACTAATCTTATCTTAAAAGGGTTGGCTGCTGTATTCTTATTTATAGAACTGTGCTGGAAATAGCACTCTCATGATCTCATCAACTTTCTAATATGGTTTTCATCAAAGCATGATCTGTGTTGCTGTCCCTTTCTATGTGGTGCCGAGCCCCATGTAATGACAGCCGACTCCTGCGTAAACATAAGGATTTTGCCCCAGTATGGCCTTTGATGGAGGGGCATGTGACTAGACCTATCCATGAGTGGCCTCCATAGAGTATCACAGTGCACGGCTTGGATAACTAGCGCATGCGCAGTGCCATACACAGTGCTACTCAATAGGGGAGGTTTAGTAACGTGCATCTCCATTGTGTCTTGATCCCTATGTTTACAGAGGATACAAGCTGTCAGTACAAATGGTTCAATGCTACACAGAAGAGACAACAAAGGGCATGCTTCTCCACAGAGTAAGGAGAAGCTGTTTGTCAGGAAGGAAGCGTTCCTTCCTGACAATCGGCTGCTCTTTTAGTGGAGGTGAAGCAGTGATCACCTCCACAGTATGAGGATGAGCGATGACTGCTGCTATCGCTCGTCCCGTACAGAATCATTGTTCCTGGGCAGCAGAGTGCTGCTTAGACCACGCGATCTGCTGCCCGGGAACGATGATTGAGGTGTCTGCACCCCCAATCATTTCACCCGATGAACTATGAGTGTTCATAGTAATGTTCGTTCCCGATAGTCGGCCTGAACATTGGGGTGTGTAAATCCACCTTACTGTAAGTTGCATCCAGTTCGAAAAAGTTAGCATACAGCGACCAACCCCTTTAAGCATGCATGTTAATGGGGGCTTGGAGATGTTAAAGGGTTATTCCCATCTCAAACATTTATAGCATATCCACAGAATATGCCATGAATCTCTGATAGACGCAGGTCGCAGGAAGTAGGGTCTGTTTGCAATCACCCTTTAATCACTGATTGAACCATTTTTTTTATATAGGTAGTGTGCTATCAGCTCCAAGTCATGGTGCTTATGATATAGTTTTCTCATCCTCAGTCACTGAATGCACGATGCCCTCGCTCATATGACGTTACTATAACTATGTGGACCTTACATTACAGACGGAGGACAAGAAACCTCTCTCCACCCACAGTACATGTTATACTGAGCTGAGAGGGACATATATTGTCAGCGCTGTGCATGGCGCATTCACATTATATTGAAGGCTGTATAAAAATAGACGGCTGGCTGCGTAGGATTTACCGTACATCTATTCTTGTAACTTTTGCCTCGCAATCAACAATGATCAAGTGGTCGTAACTTCACAATAGGTTATTACATAATGCTACTTTGTGTGTGGGCTCAGTCATCCGCCTGGAACGGCAATGGTTCTAGTTGTGCCTCTGTGCACAAAATGTTCAATGGCTCATTTCCCATAATGCTTAGCGCTCTGGATTCTTTTGTACGTCTGCTCCGTGGAAAGCAGCACTTGCGACGTCACCATGTATTATGTAGCTGCTGTGTGCTGCTATGTCTGAAATTCCCCAAAAATACACTCAGAAGATGAGGACCACCACACCACGGGTAAACTGTTCATAATGTGAATTTAAGCAGATCCTGCGGCTGCTGTGGGGTCCTGGCTGGAGAGGGGCAGCAGCACTGTTTTTGGGTTACGAGACCTTGTATGGTTTAGCTGAGCTCTCACCAGACCACGGATTTTGTTCTGGTACAAACCAACATATGGGCTGAGGCGCGTACATGAAAGCATAATAAGGGTACATAGTCACACTTAGCAGATGTGTTGCAGACATTTCTGAAACTGAAAATCAGTTCTATGCATCTGAATAGGATTGTTTCAGCAGCATGTACAGTACTGTGCAAAAATGTTAGGCAGTTGTGGAAAAAATGTTGCAAAGTAAGAAAATTTCTAAAATAGAAGTGTTAATACTTTATTTGTATCAATTAACAATATGCCAACGGATCAAACAAATGCTGAGAAATGCAGGCAGATACTTATCCATCATGCAATACCACCATTGAGGTGTCTGATTGGCTTTTTAGGCCTCATGCACACGGCTGTTACCTGGCCGTGCCCTTATTGCGGACCGCAATCCGAAAAGTCCGGTGCGGAACGGTGGCACGGAACCCCACGGAAGCACCACGAAGTAGTGGGTCTGGATCAGTCTGCGGAAACTGCAAGCAGATTGCGGTCCCCAGTGCATGGAATGGCCGTGTGCATAAAGCCTTATACTGTAGCAGGACAATAACCCCAAACACAGGGCTGGGCGATATGGCCTAAAATCTATAGCTATATTTTCTTCTGTATGTATACAAATTACATGGGTATCATCATCCATGTCTCCCAGCCAGCGCCATCAGCCCCATGCCATTGCCATCATCCTCATGTCTCCCAGCCAGGGCCATTAGCCCCATGCCATTGCCAGTTTGCCACCATCATCATGTCCCCCAGCCAGCGCCATCAGCCCCATGCCATTGCCAGTATGCCACCATCATCATGTCCCCTAACCAGCGCCATCAGCCCCATGCCATTGCCAGTTTGCCACCATCATCATGTCCCCCAGCCAGCACCATCAGCCCCATGCCATAGCCATTTTTTTCACACCTGCCTAAAACTTTTGCACAGTACTATATGTGGATTTCTGCAAGCTTCATTTACATGAATAGGACAGTTTCAGAAACTTCCGGAGGAAATCGCTGTGTGTAAATGTACTCTAACCGTCAATTAGATCTCCATAAAAGTGCTAGCCACAAAGCGGACATATCTACACCACCATGCCACAGCAGGTGCAGACATCATCACTGAGCCCTCAATGTGGCACTGACAGAAGCCGCTATTGTGTATGGTCAGGTGGGGCCTTCCTTTTGTTTGCGCCCCCTCGTCTGTATTTGCGTATACTGATTTTACTGCACCGTCTCTTCTTTGCATTATCTTCGTGTTAAAAGTATTGAGCTTGGTACATTCTCTGTGTATAGGTCATGTTATTCATATGTATTTTATATTGTTGTTTCATTTTCTATAGTAACATAATGATTTTATAGAGTGCTGTGCCTGACTGTACGGTCTGTTCCTTTCAGTTCATACAGGCCAGCCGGACACTAATAGAGACTTCAGATGCCGTCTACAGCAAAATAATTCAAGTGCAAAAAACAGGTAGGACACATTGTATGAAGGTCGAGCAATTGTTTTATTGAACGAGTCATATGCACAAAAGGCCAAAAATATGTTCTGCAGTCGACTGTTCCTTCCAATTTTCTGTACAGAGGAGACGCTGTACCATCTTGTATCATTTGGAACAGTGAAGCACCGTTACGTTTCCTGCACTTGTCCAAATTACGTATTTTTATAACTTGTTCCTTCTCCTATAAGTTTGGACAGAACAGTTATGTATTAGTATGAAATCCCATGTTTTTAATCAGTGCCACATATTATCTTTCAGTTTCTGAGGGCATGATGATTATTTCCCCCCCTCCTTTCTGCTCTCATTGAGTGAATGAATGAATGACTTGTCTCACAGGGAGAGGCAGTTCTGTCGGTGCCTGCATCATTCTGTGGACTAAAGGATGTAATGCTCCCCCAAAGAAGGTAGCTTCCATAATGAACCCAAGCATGGAAGTGATCGTCACCATTTGTCCCATGGTTCCTTACTTTGTACTAGTCCTCACACCTTTGTGAATGTGTAGCCTTGCAAAAAATAAAAATCAACCATACAATGGCAGTACTTAAAGGGGTTGTCCAAGTTATATTTATTTATGACCTATCCTCAGGATAGGTCATCAATATCAGATTGGCAGGGGTCCGACACCCGGCACCCCCGCAATCAGCTATTTGAAGAGAAAACGCGCGCCGTCCCATTCATTTCAATGGTACGGATCGCTATATAGAAGCGATCCGTACCATTGAAATGAATGGGACGGTTTGGGTGTAATTACACCTGCTCACCGCTGCAGATGCAACGGCTAGAAGGTAAACAGGTAAACAGTAGGCGCACGCCTTCTCTTCAAACAGCTGATCGGTGGGGGTGCCGGGCGTCGGACCCTGCTGATCTGATATTGATGACCTATCCTGAGGACAACCCCTTTAAATCTGATACCCTTTCTTTGACTTAAAGGGGTTGTCCAGGATTTAATAATTGATGACTTATCATCAAGACAGCCCATTAATAACTGATCGTGGGGGGTCAGACACCCGACCCTTTCACTTCGATTAGAGCTTTCGCTGTCCACTATACAACGGATGGAGCTGTCTAGTTTTGGCACTGGAGCTACTTTGACACGGCTGACCGATGGTGTGTCAGAACCCACATCATATATTTTATGAAATAGGTTAATGGTTGAACAACTGTCGAATAATTGATTGGTGAATTATTATTTTGTCCAGCGGATAGAAACTTGAAAAGACAAATTTCAGTCTGTTATCATTTCACTAAAATGATCATTAAAGGAGTTGTCTGACCTGAGACATTGGTGGCATATTGCTAAGATATATCACTAATGTCAGATAGGCGCGGGTCCCGCTGTTTGTACAACGGAGCTCCCAAAGTGAACAAGATTGCTCTCCTCCAGAGGCAAGACCTGCACCTATCTGACATTGGTGGCAAATCCTAGCGATCTGCCACTAATGTCTCAGGTAAGACAACCCGTTTGATTGTTAAAGGCATTGTCCATTAAAAATATTCCACATTGTTCAAACTAGCAACTGAATCTGAATACTATTGTAGTTGCAGGTAATTAATAATGTAGTATAGCAATAGAGTTATTCAATAAAATGTATCTGTATAGTGCCACCTGCTGTACTTTTCCTTATTTCTCTGTCCACTTCAGCAACATCTCTGAGGTGGACACACATGCTCAGTTTCACCCTTCAACTGCCACCAACTATTTCTGCTGTTAGAAGCTGAGATTGTTGCAGAGAGAGAGGAATGGTAGAAAGGACATGCCTCCTGAGAATGGACAAGCCCCTGGTCTGCCTGCTCAAAATAAATCTAGCAGAGCACTTGAAGCAGTGAATGGGGGGAAGCTCTGGATTTATGTGAGGTACAGGGCTGGTTCTAGGTTTGTAGGAAAGAGATTGTTCATGTACTATGATGTCTAAATTGTCAGTTTTTAAATTAATGAACTAATGATAGTTTGGGTGAAATCATACTTTTTGATCAACTTTAGACTAATGTGCATGCACAGCTTGTGGACCTTTGAATTATCATTGTGCTTATGGTCTTCTTGGGACATGTTATTAGGGTCTCTAGGCGAACATACTTCTAACTACAGTAAGGATGGCTCTGTTACTTAGGGCCCTTTATTCTTGTCAAAGATTGGGACAATTTTTTTAAACAAACGTTCCCATGAAAGCTCATTCCCGATAATTAGTCATTGTAATTGGGCTTCTGATCAGCTGACAAATGAGCTGTCATTGCATCTGTCATGTGTCTTTGTGAACAGAGCAGGAGACGAATGGTAATAATAATTAAAAATAAGCAAAATTTCCAAAATTCATATCGTGTCCAATTTGGTTGAATTGGCCTTCAGATTTGATACAGTCCACATATATTCAACCTGAATCAAAAGTGCCCCTATTGCCCTGAAAAATCATATATTACACTCTGAGGTCTTCTGGGACTGTATCCAACCCCTTCCAAGCTCTTTAACACCAAGCCAACTTTAGTAATGTTAAAGTGACAGTGCTGTCGGATTTTCTTTTAACCCCTTAGTGACGAATGACGTATTATGTACGTCACGATGTGGTGTTAGTTACCGCATCACGACATGCACAGTACGTCATGAAATGAAAGTGTCACCACAAGTATACTTGCGGTGACACCGGTATCTTAACAGGTGTCACGGACAGCAGAGCTGTCTGGGCACCCGTCAGGGGACCAATCACAGAGGTCCCTGTTTCCCGATCACTGTGATTGGTCACTCACATCTGAGTGACCAATCTCAGCGCGTCCTGCTTGCCGGCAGGGAAAAATCACACAGCGCAGCTCCGATCTCCTCATTCTGACAGTTACACTTCAGGAGATAGGAGCTGTGCTGCACCTTACAGTGCCCCAAACACACTGTTCCTCTGACACCCCATCCTCCAACCACCCTTCCTCCCCACTTCAGTGTTTTTATTGTTAATATTTTTTAAATAAAATAGTGTAGTATATAGGTCAATAGGTAGCTTGAAAGAGTTGAGGTTAGTGTTAGCCTGAGTACTGGCAGTTAGATAGAAATAGTTCGGAGTAGTGTTGGGGGGGGGGGGGGGGAATCTGATGGGGGATCTGTGGATGACACTGATGGGGGATCTGTGGATGACACTGATGGGGAATCTGTGGATGACACTGATGGGGGATCTGTGGATGACACTGATGGGGAATCTGTGGATGACACTGATGGGGGATCTGTGGATGACACTGATGGGGGATCTGTGGATGACACTGATGGGGGATCTGTGGATGACACTGATGGGGGATCTGTGGATGACACTGATGGGGGATCTGTGGATGACACTGATGGGGGATCTGTGGATTACACTGATGGGGGATCTGTGGATTACACTGATGGGGGATCTGTTGATGACTACAGATCCCTCATCAGATGCATTAGTGTGGGGGGGGGGGGGGAGGCGGAGACACTCATGGCGGGGCCTGGTGCAGTGATTCTACTCTAATACACCGGGCCCCGCAGCTGTTATGTACATTCAATCCGATCCATATCTTAATGTATGCCGCACTGTTCTGTACTTACTGTAGTACCATATGTATAGCATAAAGATGGCGCTCCCTCGGTCATGCGCCACCTGCCACAGCTCCCTCCTCATGCGCCGCCTGCCTGCTTATCTCACTTTATGAATGAACAGGCACGGGGGGCAGGCGGCGCATGACCGAGGGAGCTACTGGTCTGCGCTGTCTTAATGCTATACATACGGTACTACAGTAAGTACAGAACAGTGCGGTATACATTAAGATATGGATCGGATTGAATGTACTTAACAATTGCGGGGCCCGGTGTATTAGAGTAGAGTCACTGCACCGGGCCCCGCCATGAGTGTCCCTGCCTCCTCCCTCCACACTGATACTTCGCTGGCCGCGCTGTACAGCATAGCGGCCAGCAAAGTATCCGCTTTAAAAGACGCACGGCCATTTTCCCCCCACTTTGGGGGGGGGGGGGGGGAGTGCGTCTTATAAAGCGAAAAATGATTGAGATATATATATATATATATATAGTTTTGACTAGTGTTAGGGTTATCTATACCAAAAACAAGGCACAACACCGCAGAGTAACTACCATATACAAACAATGATACCCATGCCTATGGTAAAAGAAATAATAACAAATACCTATAAAGAACTACTAGACCGCATGTAATTGACCCCCAGATTAAGGTTCGCCGAAACGGGCGTCGGGGTTGACGCCATCCCAGGGGAGAACAATTATGGGTAATGATTCTGCCTTATATACTGTAGCACTTTCATATTAGCACTTGCACTTTATTTCTGCCTTATTGTTGGAGCAGTATGAATTATGACCATTGTGTCTTCCCTCCGGTTGATGTCGCCTTTTCCCTGCACTGGTTTTATTTTTGCTATTTATTGAAAAAAAATATGTTTTGCTATAATAAACACATGTATTAATTACATGCGGTCAGGTAGTTCTTTATAGGTGTTTAGTGTTAGGGTTAGCAGTTTGAAAAAATTAAATAAAAAAATAAATTATATATATATATATATATATAAAAAGTTGTAGTTTGCATCGTATAAAATGGCTGAGGAGGCATACACATTTATCTGTTCTGATACAGAAAGTGCTAGCAAGACAGAACAGTTTAAAATTTCGTCCTCGTCCGCTAGCACTAGTGATGACGAGCCACAGCAAAGTCGCAGACGAGACTCTTTGCCTGGCACTAGTGCCATTGACCCAAAATAGATGCCCACAGAGTCATATACTCCGTTTGTTCCAGAAGTTAATTCTGTCACAGGCATACATTTTGATCTTATGGGGTTTGGGGAGGGTGGAATTTTTAAAAATCTTCTTATCAAATAAACTGATAAATTTGATGGTTGAGCAGACCAATTTATATGCTGCTCAATTCATTTCTAGTCACCCCACCTCATATTACGCCAAGAATGGCGTATGCTGTCCTGTTGGCGGACATTTTAAAATTTTGGTGCCTTCTTCTAAATATAAGTCTCATAAAAACAGGGAAGTATGACAAGACAGCGATTTCAGACATTCCTGCGATTTCTTCATTTTGCTGACAACACACAATGCCCCCACGTGATGACCCCAGCCATGACAAGCTTTATAAAATTAGGCCCCTTATAAATTATTTAAATGAAAAATTTAAGGAGGCCTACACCCCAGAGACAAATATTGCCGTGGACTAGTCACTTTTCCTTTTTAAAGGCAGGCTTCAATTTCGCCATCATTTGCCAAGGAAGAGGGCATGATTTGGGCTAAAAATGTATAAGCTCTGTGAGAGCGGATCTGGCTACACCTATACATTTTGAGTGTATGAAGGCAAAGATATCCAGTTTTGCCCTCCTGAATGCCCCATTTCCCTCAATATGGCAGGTAAAATAGTGTGGGATCTTTTGCACCCTCTTTTAGATAAGGGGTACCACTTGTAGGTCAACAAGTATTTTATAATTGTTCATATTTCTGTTTACATACTCAGTGCGAAACCTGGGCCTGTTTGGCTGAACACAAAGCTGATATTCTGGCAGGAATCGAAGAAAGACACACACGTAGCTCTTCGTCAACAGCTCTCAGTCGCTCTCTGTCTTTAGTTTTTATAGCAGTCAGGCTTGAAAAGCTCATCTCACACAGATATGTCGTGAAAAATGGGAGCAATGTCAAAATAGCTTTGTTTGCCAGAACGGGGAACTCCTTGGCAGTAGCCAACCAAAAACTGTCCAAAGGTAGATCAGCAAATCTTAGCTTGAAACCACGATTTTGTCTCAGTTCAGTTAGTTCCTCCTGCTCCTGTAAAGTCATGTCCTTTCCACCAACTGATGCTGAGCTATAAGGGTCCCTAACCCAGTCAAGGCATTCAGTGGAGACTGAAGAGAAATAAAATGACATCTTCTCCTCGAGAGTTTTTAAATGTTTAACTATTATCTCACACAGTGCAGCAGTGTGAACACTTTGCCATTGCTTGGTGAGTGTGAACATTTCAAGATTGCCACTTTCCACATGTTGATGCCAGAGTTGCACCTTTGAACGGAATCCATTTATTTTATCTGTACTTGTAAGCAGGTTTTCATTCCTTGCCTTGCATTTGTGTGTTCAGTTCATTCAGATAATGAAAAATATCTGCCAGGTATGCCAGCCTTGCACACCACTCATCACTCGCAAGCAGCTTTGCGTAATCGAACCTCTCATTTGTCATAAACACTTTAAGTTCCTCCCGCAGCTCATACACACGAACCAAGACCTTGCCACGCGACAACCACCGGACCTCCGTATAAAACAGCAAGGCTTTATGCTTCACTCCCATCTCCTCACACAAAGCTGCAAATATGCGACTTTTCACGGGTCGTGACTTTACAAAGTTTACCATGCACACAACATCATCCAACACAGGAACTAGGTCTGCTGGTAAAGTCTTGGCTACGAGGGCCTCACGGTTTAAAAAACAATGTGTAACAATCACATCTGGATTTCTTTCCTTCACTCTGCTTACAAAGCCTTTGGTGCGCCCAACCATGGCTGCAGCTCCATCGGTGCAGACACTTGTGCAGTTTTCCCACTTAAGTCCTCCTTGTTCAAGGTATTCTGATGTGACCCCCGAAAAATTTCTCCTCCTGTTGTTTTTTCTGGCAATGCCTTGCAAAACAAGAAGTTTTCTCTAATTGCATCACTATCCACAAAATGCACATTAGCCAAGAGTTGAGCATGTCCACTGATATCAGTAGACTCATCAAGTTGCAATGCAAATTTCTCACTGATACGGATCTTTTCCAAAACCACACTTTCGATGTCTGCAGACATGTCATTAATACGTCTGGAAATTGTGTTGTCTGAGAGAGGGACTTTGGCTATTTCCTTAGCTGCTTCAGGTCTGAGCATCTCCTCTACAATAGCTTTGCAGGCGGGAAGTATTAATGTCTCTGCCACAGTGTGCGACTTGTTTGACTTAGCTATAAGTTCAGCAACGTGATAGCTAGCTTTAAGAGCTCTTCCATTTACCTTTGTGTTTTTTCTCATGAAAGTTGCCTGTTTCTCCGTGTTTTCACGCAGGCAAACAAAATAGTCTGCATTCTTGTTTTGAAGCGAAGGGTGTTTCGTTTGGAGATGGTGTTTAAGTTTACTTGGCACCATAGCACTGTTAGATAGCTTTTCACCACACACCAAGCACAGTGGAGTCGGTTTCTTTGCATCTCCGGTAAAAGTAAATCCAAATGAAATATAGCTTTCCCTATATTGCCTTGCGCCAGAGAATTTGCTTGAGCTAACCGTCTTTGCTTTCTTTTGATCCCCACTCATACTTGGGCTCTCCTCTGGCTCCGAATTTTGTTCAAGGTCCAGTTCACCATTTTTCCTTTTCAAAAACTTCGTCGTATCTGCTCCTGTGTCACTGTCACTCAGCGCTCTACTGCGCATGTCTCCTCCAGAAAGCTGCTGTCCGTCACTCAGCGATCTACTGCGCATGTCTCCTCCAGAAAGCTGCTGTCCATCACTCGGCGATCTACTGCGCATGTCTCCTCCAGAAAGCCGCTGTCCTGTAACAGGACAGCGGCACCGGAGCTATTTATAGTCCGGAACATGCAGTAATTCGGCTCACAAATATTTTTTAGAGTCAGACCAATTAGATGAAGTGTAATTATTTCCCACGGCACACCAGACAATATCTCACGGCACACTAGTGTGCCGCGGCACAGTGGTTGAAAAACACTGATTTAAATCACGATTTAAATCACTAGTCAGTAAGGCTTGATTTAAATCATAGTTTTCTACATAAAGACTAATTCTTGCTGGTATAACTTATAATATGCAAGTAGATGGAGATTTTTAGAACAACAGCTTTTCATATTAGTTTGATTAGGTTGATTCTGTATTCATAGGTTTGTAGAAGTTAGGATTAAGGTATTTTTCTCCACTCTGTTCATGTTATAACATTTTTGCTGTGAAGAAGAGGCAAGCATCTGTGATAATATCTTGTAGGGAGAAAAACTGCCCAATAATCTTACGAAAACCTCTGGAAGAGCATGACATTGTAAATTGATTAATTTATTTACCCCAAAAAGATATAGAAACATATAATGTGTCGGCAGATAAGAACCATTTGGCCCATCTAGTCTGCCCAATATACTGAATACTATGGATAGCCCCTGGCCCTATCTTATATAAAGGATAGCCTTATGCCTATCCCATGCATGCGTAAACTCCTCCACTGTATTTGCAGCTACCCCTTCTGCAG
This sequence comes from Bufo gargarizans, assembly GCF_014858855.1. Lineage (NCBI taxonomy): Eukaryota > Metazoa > Chordata > Amphibia > Anura > Bufonidae > Bufo > Bufo gargarizans. Next base: position 109,938,411 of record NC_058085.1, read on the forward strand.
GAAGGCTATTCCATGCATCCACTACTCTCTCAGTAAAGTAATACTTCCTGATATTACTTTTAAACCTTTGCCCCTCTAATTTAAAACTATGTCCTCTTGTAGCAGTTTTTCTTCTTTTAAATATTCTCTCCTCTTTTACCTTGTTGATTCCCTTTATGTATTTAAAAGTTTCTATCATATCCCCTCTGTCTCGTCTTTCTTCCAAGCTATACATGTTAAGGTCCTTTAATCTTTCCTGGTAAGTTTTGTCCTGCAATCCATGTACCAGTTTAGTAGCTCTTCTCTGAACTCTCTCCAAAGTATCAATATCCTTCTGGAGATATGGTCTCCAGTACTGCGCACAATACTCCAAATGAGGTCTCACTAGTGCTCTGTAGAGCGGCATGAGCGCCTCCCTCTTTCTACTGGTAATGCCTCTCCCTATACACCCAAGCATTCTGCTAGCATTTCCTGCTGCTCTATGACATTGTCTGCCTACCTTTAAAGCCTCGTTCACACGTCAGTGTTTAACGGACGTGTGCTGTACGTGTTCTCCACGGACAGCACACGTCCCCTTTCATTTAAATCTTTGTATTCAGACATCAGTGTTTTAGCACGGTCCGTGGGTCAGTGTTTTGAGCACGGATGCATGCTCTATTTTGTCTGTGTTCACGGATCCATCACGTCCATTATAGCCTATGTTTCACGGATCATTAGGAAGAGATGCCTTGAAAATTATTTTTCAGCTGTTCAGTGTCAGTGAAACACGGATGCAACATGGACAGCAAAAATCGGACCCACGGACCCAACACAGATCTGTCACGGGAGAAAACACGGATTAAACACGGACTGTGTTACCACTAATCCAAAACACGGACGTCTGCATGAGGCATAAGTCTTCTGAAATAATGACCCCTAAATCCCTTTCCTCAGATACTGAAGTTAGGACTGTAGCACTGATTTTATACTCTGCTCTTGTTTTTTTTTATCCCCAGGTGCATTATCTTGCACTTATCAACATTACATTTTAGTTGCCAGATTTTTGACTATTCCTCTAGTTTTCCTAAATCCTTTTTCAAAAAGACACACCTTACCATCGAGGCCTTCTTCAATTTCGCTGATAAAGATATTAAACAATATGGGTCCCAGAACAGATCCCTGAGGTACCCCACTGGTAACAAGACCATGGTCTAAATATACTCCATTGACTACAACCCTCAGTTGTCTGTCCCTCAGCCACTGCCTAATCCATTCAACAATATGGGAGTCCACATACAGCCTTATTCTACATAATTAAAAAACAAATCTTTATTTCATGATGGAATAACCTTTGGACGGTAATATATTTTCCTCAAAAAGCATTTTATATTAAAAAAAATCTGATTTAAATTTTAAAAAATCCGTTAAAAAAAAATCATTGATTTTTATCCACCCTGATTTATGTAGTTACCTTTAGATGAGATATGTCTATATTGATCTATTTGTATATCCTTTAGAAGTGAACAGACATTAAGCTCTCATCTACTGCCACTGAATAAGTGGCGGAAAGAATTTCCATCTTATGACAGCTGATTTCCTACCCCTTCCAACTTCCATACCAAAGGGACCCCTGCCCTGTAACACTCAATCATTCTTTATGGGTGTCTGATTAGTCCATTTTAGAGTTTGGGTTGAGTGGTTGCTAAAACTGAACTAGGTAGGTTATTACTCAGTTTTCCTTTACCATAGTCTTTTATTTTGAGCTCTCATACCATATTTAGAAAAGATGGGATTTTTCCAGAAGCTGAATTTTGGCTGAGATGAATTTACTGACAATAATGTCCCCTGCAGCTCTATCGGAAGGTCAGGAAGCTGACTGCTGACTCTGGGGTCTGTAGACAGATGGCTTGATTTCAGATTTTTTATATTTTTTTTTTGCACGGAGAAGAAGTTGCACTCTTAGGTTACAGGCAAAAAAACAAACAAAAAACATTTCCTCCAGAAAATTGTCTTACCAGACAGGAAATGCTAATTAACGAAGCCTCCCTCGTTCCTGTGTACAGAGAATAATTCCTCCTTTAATGTGTTAGGGACTGAAAGTGGCATCTGAAGAGCACTTGTGTAAAGTAGTTACCATAGCTGCTCACTGTGTGAGATGGGGCGCTCTGGGATTAATTGATATAAGCATAAGTGGCAATATAATTAACACTCATTGGTTATATGCCGCTGAGGTGGGAGCAGAAGATGGGAGAGTGACACAGGTGTAGCTAGCATGGGGGGCGGGGGAGCCATTAGGGGTGATCTACTCGGGCTCACTGAGAATGAGGGGCTCACCAAGGGCACAAATGCTGACAATCACAGACGAATGTATATTGTTGAAGACTGTGGCGAGTATCAGAGCCAATGGCTCTCATGGCCACTGTTCAACATCATAGGCTTCAGGCCCAGTATAGGCCTAAAGCCTATGTGGCAGTAGAATGGTGCAGGTGTTCCTTGATGACATTATTGTGCTGCTTGTGCCGGGTCTCAGGCTGCACTTCATGATGTCATCGAGCGCCACCTGAGCCAGCACTGCAGGCCATTGAGGTAGAGGCCTGTGAAAACATGAAGAGGGAGTCAGGTGAGTATTTGATTTTTTTTTACCACTTTGAGGGGCATTAGCTTCTAAGTACTGGGCTACTATAGAGGACATCATACAGTAAGTACTGAGCCACTAAATCGGACATCATAAGTCCTGGGCCACTATGAGGGACATTGTAAGTCCTGGGCTACTATAGGAGACATTATAAGTACTGGGCCATTATAGGGACATTATAAGTACTGGGCCACTATAGGGGACATTATAAGTCCTGGAGAAGATGAGGAAAGAGAATGTCTTCATCAGAGGAGAGACGTCATTGGATGTAAGAGGTATGTAGGGGTGAACCCCTAGACCCGTTTCTGAGGGTTGAGGAGATGGCTGACAAGGAACAGTCCTGTGACGTGTCTAGCAGACAAGACAAGCTGTATTACATTACCTTTCTGTACAGTAATTACCTGAACTGCAGCCAGTGCTGCCTTCTCTTCTGGCTGCTATTATTTTACAATAGAAGATCCACTTATTGTACATTTCTGTATTATTGCCCTTTTCTACTGAAATAATACATGTTATTTGAGGTACAGCCAGGAGGTGAGCACATGAAATATTAAGTATTGTGTACAGCAGGGCTGGGCAGCTAAATGCAGACTCCAGACAGTGGGAACAGCAATAGACATTGATAAGGGGGGGAAAAAAGGGGGGGGGGGGACGCTGCAAATTTCCACATATCCTTACGGGGGGGTGGAAGCATTGGTAGTGCTGAGATGTACGAATTTGAGTCCGATGACTCTCAAAATTCTGCACAAGGCTTAATATGGACACTTTAGAAATGCTCCTCTTCCTTACCCACCTCAGTAGTGTTTTGGCACCTTTGCTTCATAAATCTCCAGCATCGGCTGCCTGACTCTTGGGATTTTCCCATTCCTGTTATAAAGACAGTTTTAGTCTGCTGGCTGTTGGGATGGGTGGTCAGTTTTGGGGATGAATTTGGCATTTTGATTGAAGGGTCTTTAAAGGGGTATTCCAGGATTTTGTTATTGATCGCTGACCCTCAGGTTGACTTTCAGGTACTTACATGTAGGTTGCCTTTACATGTGGGAAGAACTGTATTTGTTGATGTGTCTGTCCTGTGGGGAGATGTCTTACATTGGTTAGAAGGTCCCAATGATTTACCAGTTACATATTTTGGGGCAGGTTTACAGTGGCAAATGTGACAGAATTCTGGTGCAGATTTCACCAAAATCCTGGTGTACCTGCTGTCAGATTTGCTATGTGTATTAGACATGTTTTTCCCCCTCACTAGATACTTTTCAAAAGTATAAAAAGTATAGCATAATTTTTGCCAGCCAAGTATATTTCATGTCTTTTAAGATGCACCAAATCTATCATACGAAGTGTGCCACAGTGATAGATTTGGCACAGCTTCCACCACTCTCAGGTAGATTTATGATGTCTTTATTTTCCACAATATTAATACATGTGCCCCTTTGTGTGTGGATTTGGATACTTCTGCTTGGCGTTCACACTGTGTAAATGGTCTGGAACCTTCCCTTATAGTCTGCAGGTGATTCATATTTACAAGAGTCCTCCAAAATGTAGCAGTATAATCTGACTTTATTGCGCATAGGGTTTAGTTTTGAGGGTGAAGAAAACTTTAAAGGGATCGTTCTCTCTGAGAAGGAGAGGGAGGGGCTTACAAAAGAAGCAAAAGGAGTAAGGGTGCACAGTGTGGCTTGGGCCTGCCCTCACTGCACTTAACCGACCATTTGCATATGGATTAACAGTAATCTTTCTCAAGAATGAAGCAACAGATTGCTAAGTGAAAGTGATCATTACTGAGATAGCCCTACAAGGGTTGGTTTAACAGTTAATATCCCTGTGACAGACGCCCTTTAAACTATGTTCGGAGAGTTACAGTAAACTGTTCCATAATTATGGTAATTCCCCCTCTCAGGCTATATACATTCCCAGCACCATCTCTTCATATAGTCAATCTTTAAAGGAACTGTCATATATTTTTAATTTTCTAGTTTATTAGAGCTAGGCATGTATACCTGAGTTAGTCTGTCAATGATTGTCAAAAGATCTGTAATTACCTTATAATAACAGCTTTCATTAATGTCCTCTGTCCCTTTCCACTGCTCCCTTAAAAGACTGTTGCTAGGACTTGTCTGTCTTCCCTTTAGTATAAACAGAAGACAGAGGGGCGGTCCTTCACACTGCATGCCTGCATTAGGCTTCAGAGTGAGGAGGCGTGTCTCTCAGTAATCCAATCTGATTGGCTGTAAATGTCTAAACAGCCGTAACTAAGGGAAAAACTCAAGGAAAACAGTGGTATGTGAAGAAACTAAAGATTGCTTTATGCATAATGCTGCTGCAGCAGTAACATATGCTAAAATAGATTTTTTGATGAAAACATGACAGTTACCCTTTAAGCTAAAAAATATTAAACATATAACTTTTCTACCTAACTAATGAGGTTTAAAAATGTTGGTTATCAAGTACCATAAATGGCTACCAAGGAATGATTCCTGAAATACCAGGGGTGCCCGTTGCATGGTCTCAGTGTGTCCAGGGGTCTTTGTATAGAGGAGGATTCATTTTCCTCAAGCACCAAACCTCACTCAGTTCCTCGAACACCATTTGCTCACACATTACTGCAGTGTTTTTTTTACAGAAAAATAAAATATGACTTATGAGAAACCTTTCTTCAAGGAAAGAATACACTGCCTCATGGAGACCCTTGCTCAATGTATGGCCCTTTGCACATAGGATATCCCCAATAGTCTCCAGAATACATGTTCCATAGGATTCAGTAAAATCATCCAGCCATAAACTCCTACAGTAGGTGCAGATGCAGCAGTGTGGAGTTAGTTAATATTGGAGAGGTCATTTTATCATCTGGATATCACAATAGAAATAGAGTTGAATGAAGCTGGAAAAAAAAAAAGAAAGTTACTTATTTTTTTGTCTGTAAGTTCTTTTCCTGGTCACCTCCATCTTCAGCTGGAGAACGACAGCTGCTTATTTCACATGCTCCTTAGATCTCAGGGGAGAAAGCCACGTACCAGCATTATTGTAAAAGTGTTCATAACAGCCATATTGAATTGAGTAACAGGGGCCACGTAACTCCTGTTCTTTTCATAGGTGAAGGTTTCAGAGGCAGGACACCCACCTGTCAAGCATTTATGTTGTACCTTATGGATATTTCATAGATATGTCTTTATGCTAATCATAGACATTTTCGGTGGTATGCACAGACAGTATGGTGGAAGACAGCAAGACCTGACAGATTAGATTTTAAGATCCTTTATTCCTTCCAAGAATCCAATCTGGAAGTTGACACAACTTCGTAAAATACAGACAGGTCCATAAATATTGGGATATCGACACAATTCTAACATTTTTGGCTCTATACACCACCACAATGGATTTGAAATGAAACAAACAGGATGTGGTTTAACTGCAGACTGTCAGCTAATTTGAGGGTATTTACATCCAAATCAGGTGAGCGGTGTAGGAATTACAACAGTTTGCATATGTGCCTCCCACTTGTTAAGGGACTTAAAATAATGGGACAGAATAATAATCATAAATCAAACTTTAACTTTTTAATACTTGGCTGAAAATCCTTTGCAGTTAATTACAGCCTGAAGTCTGGAACGCATAGACATCACCAGACGCTGGGTTTCATCCCTGGTGATGCTCTGCCAGGCCTCTACTGCAACTGTCTTCAGTTCCTGCTTGTTCTTGGGGCATTTCCCCTTCAGTTTTGTCTTCAGCAAGTGAAATGCATGCTCAATCAGGTTCAGGTCAGTTGATTGACTTGGTCATTGCATAACATTCCACTTCTTTCCTTTAAAAAACTCTTTGGTTGCTTTTGCAGTATGCTTTGTATCATTGTCCATCTGCACTGTGAAGCGCCGTCCAATGAGTTCTGAAGCATTTGGTTGAATATGAGCTGATAATATTGCCCGAAACACTTCAGAATTCATCCTGCTGCTTTTGTCAGCAGTCACATCATCAATAAATACAAGAGAACCAGTTCCATTGGCAGCCATACATGCCCACACCATGACACTACCACCACCACGCTTCACTGGTGAGGTGGTATGCTTAGTATTATGAGCAGTTCCTTTCCTTCTCCATACACTTCTCTTCCCATCACTCTGGTACAAGTGGATATTGGTCTCATCTGTCCATAGGATGTTGTTCCAGAACTGTGAAGGCTTTTTTAGATGTCGTTTGGCAAACTCTAATCTGGCCTTTCCGTTTTTGAGGCTCCCCAATGGTTTACATCTTGTGGTGAACCCTCTGTATTCACTCTGGTGAAGTCTTCTCTTGATTGTTGACTTTGACACACATACACCTACCTCCTGGAGAGTGTTCTTGATCTGGCCAACTGTTGTGAAGGGTGTTTTCTTCACCAGGGAAAGAATTCTTCAGTCGTCCACCACAGTTGTTTTCCGTGGTCTTCCGGGTCTTTTGGTGTTGCTGAGCTCACCGGTGCATTCCTTTTTTTTAAGAATGTTCCAAACAGTTGTTTTGGCCACACCTAATGTTTTTGCTAGCTCTCTGATGTTTTTTTTTTTTTTCAGCCTAATGATGGCTTGCTTCACTGATAGTGACAGCTCTTTGGATCTCATCTTGAGAGTTGACAGCAACAGATTCCAAATGCAAATAGCACACTTGAAATGAACTCTGGACCTTTTATCTGCTCATTGTAATTGGGATAATGAGGGAATAACACACACCTGGCCATGGAACAGCTAAGAAGCCAATTATCCCAATACTTTTGGTCCCTTAACAAGTGGGAGGCATATATGCAAACTGTTGTAATTCCTACACCGTTCACCTTATTTAGATGTAAATACCCTCAAATTAAAGCTGACAGTCTGCAGTTAAAGCACATCTTGTTCGTTTCATTTCAAATCCATTGTGGTGGTGTATAGAGCCAAAAATGTTAGAATTGTGTCAATGTCCCAATATTTATGGACCTGACTGTATTCTCTAGCTGGGTTCACATATTCTGGACACGCAGTGGCTGAGGTGCGCCCAGGATGGGGTCAGAAGAAAAATCGCTGTAGATAAAATCACTTTTATTTTTAATGGACACATCTGTTATGCTGAAAAATGGCAGATCACCATGCGGCCATTAAAAATGAAAAAAAAAAAAACAAAACATGCTTTTAGCTGCAGTGATTTGAGAGCCTCTGCTGCGTTATATTTAGAACGTGTGAACCCAGCATGCTGGACATGGGCAGAAACTGTGAGCAGCAATCTGTGATTAAAGGGGATGTCCCACCATAAGGGCCTCCAACTCCCAACAATAACAAGATCTTGCACTTCATTCTGCTCTATGGGACTACCAGATATATCCTAGTGGTGTACTTGGTGTTTCTTCATCAGTCCCATAGAGTAGAATGAAGTGGCCTGTGTGACCACTGCTCCATTCACCCTGGGGGCACCTCATTCTTGTGATGAATGGGGTCCCTGCGGTTAGAGTTCTATAGTGGGATAACCCCTTTAAGGGACTGAGGGTTAGGCAATGAATAAACGAATCGTTATAATTTTAGTTATGATCAGAGTAAATGTCCTATAAGTTCATTGTTCTGTTTGTAGCGAAATAGCATTTCATGTTGAGTTCAGTTATAGTACAGTGCGTTCACACACGGCAGAAATTTCATTCCATGGGGTTGTTTCTGCAGCATGTGTGTGATTTTTACAAACCCCATTCAGATGTATGGAACAGTCCCAGAAATTTCTATCAAATCTGCCGTATGTGAACATATGCTTAGAAGTCAGATACAGGAGAGATCTTTCATGCTTCCTTTACAGCTCTACCACTAGAAATCCCATTTTCTTCCCATGCATCACTCCTTATTATTTTACATCTTTATATACAGGCAGAGAAGCTACAGATGTTTATAGAAACTTATCAATATGCATTTATCCATTAATAGATTGCCTGTCATCACACAATTACTTTCCCTTGGTCTTCCTTTATGTCTCGTTCCTTCTCCTCTGCAGCCAGCGCTCTTCTCATGCCAGCCAGTAATTACACTGATTATCCTAATTGCTGTGTGTGCGCAGAGAATGGATGGATCAAGTGTACACAAGAATTCAGCATGTTCCTTCATACTTAAGTAACATGCTGTTAACTCCATCTCCTTGTAGAAAGCTTGGCTTCTCAGTGCAAAGTTGCTAGAAAAAGACACAGCACGGTATAGGAAAGCGTAGTGATCAGGGCTGTTCCTATTACTTAGGTACCTAGAGATTAGCTGATAACTACTCCAACCTATAACTAGTCCATTCAAGGTGCCATGAACCAATGGGAGGTCTATAAACCTTCTTTTGTTGCTGCTGCTGCTTTAGGTAGGATCATTGCAGTATATGTACAAATCCTATGCATACTTAATCTTCTCCATAGTTAAGGTACGCTCGCATCTCTTCCGGTAGAGAGCAGCCTGCTGGATCCACCATTGCCAGATTCTACAATTTGCAGTCGGATCCCCATTGACTATAATAATAATCTAATTATAATTTCCGGGTTTCATGTGGATAAAAACTGTTGCATTCAATGTTTTTTTTCCGGATGACAGCTCCCATTTGTAACGGATTAGGCATGCCGCAGATGCGAACGTACCCTTAGGCTAGGTCTACACAACGACATTATAATAGTAGTCTTTGGTGTCGCACTGCAACATGCGACAGTCGCAGAAAAATCCATCATGTCGCATGTTGCAGTGCGACAACATAGACTAATATTATAAAAATTGTTGCGCGACATTGGTGCAACAAAATGTCGCGCAACAAATGTCGTCGTGTAGACCTAGCCTAACACCACAAATAAAACTGACTGCAGTCTGCTGCTACACTCATACTACTATATTATATTTTCCCAATTCTTGCTAACATGCCAGATGGAAAGTAGTAGGTCTGCAGGATCAGACTACGCAGGGTTTGTTTGTAGTCTGTTACCATGGAAACATCTGCATGGGAGCTGTAGCCACAAAGCAGTAGGTGACTGCTTTATCTTTCATTTCAGATACAGTGATGAATCATCTTTAAAAAAAATTGTTACAATGGCAGATATTTAGGATTTCTACTGGGGACTGGAGAAGAATATTCTCGTTCTCAACATTACATATTAGAGGTGCTTTAGTATATAAGTATATGTGCTGTTAAAGGGCTTATCCCATGAAAAGTACTTATTAGTATGCACAGGATGCATGTAAAATATCAGATCGAGGTGGATCCGACTCTCTGATTGCAGCAGTAATATACATGTCAGTCCACTGCTCCATTCACTTCTATGGGACTGACGGAGTGCTGTCTACGTCAGTCCACTAGAAATGAATGGAGCCGTAGACTGACGTGGAATCTGATATCCTGTTGAAATATTTTTTATGGGATAATCCCTCTGAATGCAGATCTTCGGAGACCAGGACTTCTGTGGGGAATGGTTTGATTTACGTGCTTTTATGCAGGAACAGTCTGTCAATTCTGCTGTATACATACAGGATTCTAGGACATATTGTGCAAACAGAATACACATAGTCAATCAGTTTTTCTCCTACAGTCCCCTTATAGGTACAGGAACTGACCTCTGTAGGTACACAGGTGTTCAAGGGTTATTGACAACTTGGACATTTATGGCATATCCATAAGATAAATGTGTGAGAGATGTGGCTGGAAACAGGGGAAACCTGAACTGCACTGGAAAGGTTTCCATACCTCCTCTAGCAGAGAATAGATCGAGCCTCATACAGTGCCTACCTCACCAGACTGATCAGGGACCCCCATTCTCCACATGGGTGAGTGTCCCAGAGGTGGGACCTGCATCTGTAAGACATTTATTGTATATTCTGTGGATATGGCTTATACATCTAAGTTGGATAATAGACCCATCACAAGGGTTCTCTCTGGTGTTTTTTATTTATTTAATCCTTTTCTCATGCACCCACCCCTCTGACACTAGGTGTAACATATTGTATCAGTCTTGCCCGAAGTTTCCCTTTTACTCTTTGGCAGACAGGGATTTTTTTTTTTTTACATTTTACACCTCTGATAGTTAGGACAATTTGTGCACTTTTGATATGTACAAATAAAAGCTAGATTGCAGAATAGAAAAACCGTACTACCCCACTTCCCATACCTATATACTGTATATTATAATAGTAGACATCTGGCTTATTATTACAATACCACTTTCAAATTGATATGGAGTGAAAGGTGATAACATGGACAGAAGTCCATGACCTACCCTATGTCATGTGCAATTATACAGGGAGCGGAGGTTTATGCTTCTCTTCTGCAGCTAGTCAGCGCATCCCCTGCCCTCCTCTCTTTCCCCTTCCACGCTAGCTGAGATCATAGCGGACTAAGGGGGAAGCTATTTTAATCTGCTATAGCTCCAGCTGTACACCAAGTTTTGTTTTAAAGCTAAGAATCTAAGCTTATAAATAAGACCAGAATCATGGTGCTAGCTATACTAAAGCCAGAGATGTAGCCCTTAGAAATCAGGTCAGGAGTGAGAGCTGCTGGTATATGCAACTCCCACTTCACAGCTCTATTTCTGGCTGTATCTCCAGTGGCATTTCTTGCTGCTATACAGCCTGAGATATAGCCTTAGTAGCAAGAACATATCTCATACTACTATTGATATGCCACTTTGCGAGGACGTATGAGATACACCCTTGGCAGGGAACCCTTTAAAGAGAAAATCTTAGTATATTGAAACATTCAACATTCAACATACTCACTTCTTCCAGGCCCTAGTAACGCAGGCTGTGCTCCATTAAAGTATCTCTTGTCCATGTTTGCTTCTCTTGTCTGTGTAAGCCTATGGCAAGCCGGTTAGCATTTGCATCTTGGGGTGGAGTTTGACTTGGCCAACAATGCTATTGAAGTAATATGTCATCCAGTGGTTGTGCTAAAGTGAATGATGTCAGATGAGAATGTGAGGTGTAATCCAAGAAACTGCGGATCACTGTGTATCTGCAGGCCAGGATTCTCCTTACTATGTAATCAGTGAGCAGTGCGTTATGGGAAATGTACAGCAATACTTTCCTGCTATGAATATTTGATACCTTGCTTATAATAGCCAACAAATGAATGTTCAGTGTGATGAATACTGAAAGGGAAGCAGCAGGATGAAACGTGACAGTGCTGCCTTCAGTCTCCCGCTTGTCACAACAAATTTTTTTACCGTTACCCCTCAGCCTGCAACAGTTCAGCGTTATAATTAGCTGATCCGTACACTACATGTTTAGCATCATCTGCAGCTAGCAGTTTTAGTAATGCAACCTCTGTGCGGACAAAAACCATGCCAAAGTGTGGTTTTACGGCAAATCAGCACAGTTTTCAAACTGATAGTTAATACAGTTCTGCACGTAAACAGCAGTTTAACGTTCCAAACCATCCACCTACACGCTGATGTGCGGCCATACCTCAGACTCAATGTGGGAACTCACCCTAGGCATTGTGCTTGAATTTTGTTATACTGGAGAAATGCCGTAAACTTTAAGATGGTAGGAGGCAGCAAGGCATTGTGCTACCGGCAAATTATGGCGCTGCATGAAATAATTTCGATTTTTTCTTCTTCTAAGTGAATGGTGCCTACTGCTGTTCCCTGCACACCTGAGTGCCAGGAAGCACTGTGCAAGGGAAACTTACAAAGAAAAAAAAAGATCCAGAAGTTGGACTATCACCATTCATAAAGTGATGGTATATTCTAGTGATACACCATCACCCCTGCCCCATCATTACCTGTGGAAAAATCTATTCTCAACTGCACCCCAACCATCCATTCCAGCACCCTGGCTGTCTTCACTGGTCTTACCTCTCATGTCCGCTTCTGGACAGATGGGAGTTATGTGCGCCGCTGCAGCCAATAACTTGTGCCAATAACCTTCGCCCGTCCATCAATAAATTTACATAAAGGGCCTGGAGGAGCCTTGAAGAGGGAATGTCCATGTTTGTGAAAAGGCAGAAGAAAAAATAATAATACTGACCTTGCCTACTGCCTCTCCTTTTCCAATGCTTACTGGACCCCTCAGGATACCTATTTTTTCCTTCTTCATCGGTGATGTGGCTGCAGCCATGACCTCAGTGGTGATGACATGTCACTGCTGCAGCCGTCACATATTCACGTAAGGTCATTGCTGAAACAGGAAGAACAGAGACAGGTGAGGGACCTGGGAAGCTTCAAAAAGGCAGAGGATCAGTAGACCATCACTCCTTTAATTATTTTATAACATTCTAAGTATTTTTTAAATCTAGGTCCCTGGACAACTCCTTTATTGGCAGTGTGGATGATGCATTTATTGTAGCTGGTCAGTGTTTCTCATGGTACCTCCAGTCTGATATAGCAGAGCTGGACAGTTCCCATGTGCCTAGAAGATAAAATCACTGTAAAGTGAATAGTATCTTGGATATTGGTCTCTAACATCTTCATGAACATCTTGGCCATAAATCTTTATTATCTGTTAACCATGAAAAAGCAGGCTTGCTGCTTCAAACCAATCTTATTAGTGCATTAAAGAGTAGATTAATAGATTAGACATGAAAAACTATGTTAGGCCTACAAGGCAATGTCACTGGTGCACAACCTCTGACTGTAACTTTTACTTCATCTTTGAATCCCGTTCATACAATTTTATATCGCTATACTGAGTAACTGGGATATACAGAGCGGCACATGATGAGACGATCTGACGTTCTGTGTGATAAACACTTCACTAACCTGGAGAGGGAGTATGCTATGACAGCCGCTGCCGTCTACTTAGGCAATGGGTTAAGCATTCGACAACCTCCCCCAGCGTTGTCTCTACCAGTTAATAACATACCTCCATCTATTTATAGTGCTGCTCCATGTAATTCCCATAGACTTACTGCATGAGATATTCCAGCTCTTTGCAAAATCTCATTGTTCTGTCTCAGCCAGAGCACTAGACAACAATCGCTATCCTTGTCCTGCCACAATCTGGTCCCTGATGGATACTTTAAATACTCAAAAATATCTCATCCTTCCTTTGCTTTGATCCTATTTTTTCTCTTAATTACAATTAAAACTGAGAAATATGTAAAGAAAATCATCTCTATATGTGCCTCAGGAGATCAGCCATGTCCCTTCTTCACCGTCCTGTGTATGACTGTAAGACAACTGGCTGGAGCAGGAGCCCCCCTCCTCTGCCCTGTGTGAAGTAGGACAACAAGATTGCTAAAACACGTTCCCTTGGCTAAGCTTAGCCACCTCAGCCATTTCCCAGTCAAAAATGTAAAGGCGGGCAGGCAATTGTCTGGACGGAACCCTCCCTCCCCGATAGTCATGTGTTCGATCACTGCATTGTGATCAGCACTTACCCCCTGTATTTTCTAAAAGGTTTGGTGCAAGTTTGATGTTTCAGAAACATGAAGAAAATCCTGCAGACTGGCAAACAGTGGAGACAAGATTATCTCCCGATTCCTTTTGTCATGAATTTCTAGGCAGCATTTTAGGAGTTTTAACTGATGGTGGTGGTGGATGGGGGTCTGGATGTTCAGACTCCCACTGATCACTAAAACAAAGGGGCAGAAGCACCTTGCCACTTCATCTTTGATCTGCCCTGCCCAGTGAGTGAAGCAAGAGGTGGGCTCACAGAAAGTCTGAGTCCATTCACCACTCACGTTGCGATCAACTGAGCGATGCTGCCCCTTTGTTTTAAAACATCTAGTAAAAGGGAAGATAATACACGCATTCCTCTTCCATGCAGAGACTTTCTTTTGGAAGGAACATGTAACGTCAATCATTACTGAAGTAAAGAAAACAAATCACATTTAAATATATATGAATGTTAAGTCCATAAAAATGCAATGATTTCCCAACTTAAAATGTAGCTATTAATTCATGAAACCTAAGACATAGTGACATTACCATGTCTTAGGTTTCATGAATGAATAGCTACATTTTAAGTTGGGAAATCATTTCATTTTTGCATTTTTCTTTACATGTTCCTTCCAAAAGAAATTCTCTGCATGGAAGAGGAATGCGTGTATTATCTTCCCTTTTACACGTCCCTCATACCTGCCTACCTGTCGGTCTCATTACTGTCACTCCCTGTGAGTGACCTCTCAAATGTTGTGGACAGTTGACCATGGCAACGAAGAGGGTAAATGTCTGTGATCAGAGTTGTCTCCAATCATGGACATTGCCCACTATTGTCTGCTGTAATGCACAACAGTCACAAACCGGCTATAGAACTGACTTATTGCCTGAGCTGGCGCCATATTTAAACCCCTGACTTCCGAAATACATGCATGGCAGATGTTGCAAAGGGGTTAATGGACAGTCTCTATAATGCATGGGTTTGCCAGGTCCTCCAGAGTAAAAAGCAGAACAGTATCCATTAGACTTCTTTATTGATCCAACAACATACAGGAAGATGCAATGCTTTGACCCCTTACGGTGGCTGCGTCTTTCTCAAACATACAAATATGGACACTGACCCCAACATTGATATAGATATCAGCAATTTAAATATTAATGTTGGTCTCAAAAAGGTCTCCATGTGTTTTTGAGAAAGACTCGGCCATGGCAAGAGGTTAAAACGTTGCATTTTTCTGTATGTTGTTGAATCAGTAATGAAACCTCATGAATGATGTTGCCTCTTCTTGTATTGACTAGTAGGACTGAGGGTTTCCCACCTTAGCATATGGACATCCAGACCCTCCACATTGCCTTGAGCCTGTCCTACCTACTTTGGCTATAATTAGGTCTTCCAGAGTGAGACAGTTTTTGTAGCCACTCTAATTAGTACCGTACTTATCACTAAAAACAATGAACCTACTTAAAACATAACTTTTATATTTAATTCTTAAAATAAATCCCACAAAAATAATTGATATGAATCTTATAAATAAACATACTGCAGGACTAGTCTGGGATATCAGATTGGAAGGGAAGACTGCATATATGGATTGCAAATTCCAATAGGATCCACACTCTAAAGTTAGAGAGAAAATTACATCTTTGTGGATCACCCTGTTTTCAATTTTCACCTTGCCGTCGTTCACTTGATCGTTGAGTTGACGCTGTGGAATATGGTGGTTCCAAAGGTTTAGAATACAGGGATCTTTATCACTGGTACTCCACGTACCACGTGTCACTTTTCCATCTTATAGGATATAAGCTTTTGGCTGGGTGGTGGGAGATGAATCCCTACTTGGACTATCACACCCTGCCTAAAAGCGGAGAAATTGCCCCAAAAAGGAACGACCCCACTTATCGGTGGCTTACCCTGGCAATAACTTTCCCTTCCTAGATGTGTTACTCCCAGACAAAATCGATAATATTTTCCAAGCATACCATCAAGACTGCTGAGCATCCAGTCGGCATATCGCTGCAGCTATCGAGCTTCACTTCATCGTCTATATCCCCTGATGAACCTGTCCTCTATTCTGACAGGGGAAACTCGTGGGGATGGTATGCTTGGAAAATATTATTGATTTTGTCTGGGAGTAACACATCTAGGAAGGGAAAGTTATGGCCAGGGTAAGCCACCGATAAGTGGAGCCGTTCCTTTTTGGGGCGATTCCTCCTCCGCATATAGGCGGGCAATTCCTCCACTTTTAGGCAGGGTGTGATAGTCCAAGGAGAGATTCATCTCCCACCACCCAGCCAAAAGCTTATATCCTATAAGATGGAAAAGTGACGCGTGGAATGTGGAGTACCAGTGATAAAGATCCCTGTATTCTAAACCTTTGGAACCACCATATTCCACAGCGTCGACTCAACGATCAAGTGATTGACGGCAAGGTGAAAATTGAAAACGGGGTGATCCACAAAGATGTCATTTTCTCTCTAACTTTAGAGCGTGGAGCCATCACATTATTCTGGACTCAACCAGCACTAAAACCGTGAGTGGCTACAAATGTAGCATTAATATTGGAATTTGCAATCCATATATGCAGTCTTCCCTTCTAATATATATTTATAAGATTCATATCAATTATTTTTGTGGGATTTATTTTAAGAGTTAAATATAAAAGTTACGTTTTAAGTAGGTTCATTTTTTCAGTGATAAGAATTGGATATATACTTACACATCTAGCTGCACCTGTGAAATACCACTGTAATTAGTAGTGGAGCCAGAAAGGAATAGGGGAACCACCCCCCATCCAAATTAACTCAGAATTCCCTATAGTGCATTTCATTGATATCCATCATAAGTTTTTAACTGAAAGATAAAGATAAATAAAAATGTAGTTCTTGGCACAGCCCACTATGACCGTCCTCCTGTGGAGAAGTGAAGGGTACGGGTCTCTACTGCATCATCATGAGGATGATACCAGAGGCATGCAGCTTTAGTAAGCCATTACAATTAAGATCCAAATGGTAGAGATCTCCCAAACCAGACTGAAATCTCCTATTTGATCCTCTACACAGTTCTGCAACGTGTCCCTCCTTCAGGCTTCCAGATAAAATCTGCCGCCTGTTCTGGCATGATGTATTTTGGGACATGTCCATTCATCAAACCTTTCTCGTTTCTTCATTTTGTTGTAGTTTGTCATTGAGTCAAATTGTCCATATCCATATTTCACAGTTTTCTATAAGGTTTACTTTTATATGTTGTGATACTTGGTGATATACAGACGTGGACAAAATTGTTGGTACCCTTTGGTCAATGAAAGAAAAAGTCACAATGGTCACAGAAATAACTTTAATCTGACAAAAGTAATAATAAATTAAAATTCTATAAATGTTAACCAATGAAAGTCAGACATTGTTTTTCAACCATGCTTCAACAGAATTATGTAAAAAAATAAACTCATGAAACAGGCATGGACAAAAATGATGGTACCCCTAGAAAACACAGAACATAATGTGACCAAAGGGACATGTTAATTCAAGGTGTGTCCACTAATTAGCATCACAGGTGTCTACAACCTTGTAATCAGCCATTGGGCCTATATATATGGCTCCAGGTAATCACTGTGTTGTTTGGTGATATGGTGTGTACCACACTCGACATGGACCAGAGGAAGCAAAGGAAAGAGCTGTCTCAAGAGATCAGAAAGAAAATTATAGACAAGCATGTTAAAGGTAAAGGCTATAAGACCATCTCCAAGCAACTAGATGTTCCTGTGAGTACAGTTGCACATATTATTCATAAGTTTAAGATCCATGGGACTGTAGCCAACCTCCCTGGACGTGGCCGCAGGAGGAAAATTGATGACAAATCTAAGAGACGGATAATCCGAATGGTAACAAAAGAGCCTAGAAAGACTTCTAAAGAGATTCAAGGTGAACTTCATGCTCAAGGAACATCAGTGTCAGATCGCACCATCCGTCGTTGTTTGAGCCAAAGTGGACTACATGGGAGACGACCAAGGAGGACACCATTGTTGAAAACGAATCATAAAAAAGCAAGACTGGAATATGCCAAACTACATGTTGACAAGCCACAAAGCTTCTGGGAGAATGTCCTGTGGACAGATGAGACAAAAATCGAAGTTTTTGCCAAGGCACATCAGCTGTATGTTCACAGACGAAAAAATGAAGCATATCAAGAAAAGAACACTGTCCCTACTGTGAAACATGGAGGAGGCTCTGTTATGTTCTGGGGCTGCTTTGCTGCGTCTGGCACAGGGTGTCTTGAATCTGTGCAGGGTACAATGAAATCTCAAGACTATCAAGGAATTCTAGAGAGAAATGTACTAGCCAGTGTCAGAAAGCTTGGTCTCAGTCGCAGGTCATGGGTCTTGCAACAGGACAATGACCCAAAACACACCGCTAAAAACACCCAAGAATGGCTAAGAGGAAAAAATTGGACTATTCTAAAGTGGCCTTCTATGAGCCCTGACCTCAATCCTATTGAGCATCTTTGGAAGGAGCTGAAACATGCAGTCTGGAAAAGGCACCCTTCAAACCGGACACAACTGGAGCAGTTTGCTCATGAGGAGTGGGCCAAAATACCTGCTGAGAGGTGCAGATGTCTCATTGACAGTTACAGGAAGCGTTTGATTGCAGTGATTGCCTCAAAAGGTTGCGCAACAAAATATTAAGTTAGGGGTACCATCATTTTTGTCCATGCCTGTTTCATGAGTTTATTTTTTTACATAATTCTGTTGAAGCATGGTTGAAAAACAATGTCTGACTTTCATTGGTTAACATTTATAGAATTTTAATTTATTATTACTTTTGTCAGATTAAAGTTATTTCTGTGACCATTGTGACTTTTTCTTTCATTGACCAAAGGGTACCAACAATTTTGTCCACGTCTGTAGCTATTTGCTTCAGTACAGGATTCATTTAGTAATATCAGTAGATTTTCTTTTAATTTGTGGAGTTTTGAGCCTGTCTATTGGTTTCCTGTTTTAGGGATGGGTTTTCATGAAGACCTCCATCGGATCGGTGCCAAAGAAGGACTGAAGGGAAGGAAGCTACAGAAGGCCATGGAAAGCTTTGCCTGGAATATCACTGTCCTGAAGGTATGTGGTACAGTGCTGCCATCTGCTGTTCTAATATAACAACACACTGCATATTGATAACATTGGGATCTGTTCACACTTTCATCCTGACATCCATCATAAAGCTTTCATGGAACCCGCTGAGCTATAGTGGCCTTTGTACAGATTTGACATTGGGGCCATTATGCTCACATTGAATAATGTCCTCTGGTAAACTTCAACCTCTTCCTGTCTTGTGGCATAATAGTAGATCCCATTGAGAGGGTCATTTCTTGGATACACCCAACTATTACAGGACAGTGGTGGTGTGTGCACAAGAGCTGTACCTGCACCATTACTTATGGATGCTGGTTTTATCATTCCACTGACAGTGGGGACTCCAAAACCTAATTGCCCCCCCTTTCCCCTTTGTGATCTTTAGGTGTGATGACAGAGGGGGGGCCTAAAAGGGCTCCCAGTCTGCCATGTATCTCAGCCTATTAGGCTATGCCTAAGGCAGGACCAAATGGGCTGCTTGTCCGTGTGAGGCTACTCTTACAAGCAATTTTAATCACAACCTTAAATGTCTGGAACTGAAAATCAATTCCATATATTTAAATGTTGTTATTTTGGCGGGGAGCACATGGATCTCTGCAAGCCCCATTCAGGGAAATGGAACTGATTTTCAGTAACAGAAACTTTCTGAAACAAAATGTGCTGCGTTTAATTTCCATTCAATTTCCGTATTAAGGAGGAAAAAAAGTAGCTAAAAGTAGTAAAATATAAAAAAATACTGTATACATTTGTTATCACTGCAAGTACAACAACCTGATGAATGAAGCTAACATATCATTAATTCTCCATGTTGAATGCTGTAAAAACAAGTACCCCCCCAAAAAACATAGCCCAAACCCAAGTTGTTTTTCCCCATTCCCCACCAAAAAGAAAAAACATACAGTCATGTGAAAAAATTAGGACACCCTTTGAAAGCATGTGGTTTTTTGTAACATTTTTAATAAAAGGTTATTTCATCTCCGTTTCAACAATACAGAGAGATTAAAGTAATCCAACTAAACAAAGAAAACTGAAGAAAAGTCTTTTCAAGATCTTCTGTAAATGTCATTCTACAAAAATGCCTATTCTAACTGAGGAAAAAGATAGGACACCCTTGCCCCTAATAGCGAGTGTTACCTCCTTTGGCTGAAATAACTGCAGTGAGACGGTTCTTGTAGCCATCTACCAGTCTTCGACATCGGTCTGAGGAAATTTTACCCCACTCCTCAATGCAGAACTTTTTCAGCTGTGAGATGTTTGAGGGGTTTCTTGCACGTACAGCCCTTTTCAAGTCACCCCACAGCATCTCAATGGGATTCAAATCTGGACTTTGACTTGGCCATTCCAGGACTCTCCATTTCTTCTTTTTCAGCCAATCTTTGGTTGATTTACTAGTATGTTTTGGGTCATTGTCATGTTGCATGGTCCAGTTCCGCTTCAGCTTTAATTTTCTAACTGATGGTCTCACATGTTCTTCAAGCACCTTCTGATACACAGTAGAATTCATCGTGGATTCTATGATGGTGAGCTGACCAGGTCCTGCTGCAGCAAAGCAGCCCCAAACCATGACACTTCCACCTCCATGCTTCACAGTTGGTATGAGGTTCTTTTCTTGGAATGCTGTGTTTGGTTTACGCCAAACATGTCCTCTGCTGTTGTGTCCAAATAATTCAATTTTGGACTCATCTGTCCAAAGAACATTATTCCAGAAGTCCTGGTCTTTGTCAACTTTATCTCTGGCAAATGTCAGTCTGGCCTCGATGTTTCTCTTGGAAAGCAAAGGTTTCCTCCTTGCACACCTCCCATGCAAGTTAAACTTGTACAGTCTCTTTCTGATTGTAGAGGCATGTACTTCTACATCAACAGTAGCCAGAGCCTGCTGTAGTTCTCGAGATGACACTTTAGGGTTTTTGGAGACCTCTTTTAGCATCTTGCGGTCTGCTCTTGGGGTGAACTTGCTGGGGCGACCAGTCCTGGGCATGTTGGCAGTTGTTTTGAAAGCCCTCCACTTGTAGACTATCTTCCGGACAGTGGAATGGCTGATTTCAAAATCTTTTGAGATCTTTTTAAATCCCTTCCCAGACTCATAGGCTGCTACAATCTTTTTTCTGAAGTCCTCTGACAGCTCTTTTGCTCTCACCATGGTGCTCACTCTCACTTCAACAGTCA
The DNA here is from genome assembly GCF_014858855.1 of Bufo gargarizans. Classification (NCBI taxonomy): domain Eukaryota; kingdom Metazoa; phylum Chordata; class Amphibia; order Anura; family Bufonidae; genus Bufo; species Bufo gargarizans. The sequence continues at coordinate 109,959,601 of NC_058085.1, forward strand.
GGAGCACACCAAACTAAATGTCTGAGGTTTAAATAGGGCAAGCCTCATTCAACATGCAGAGTAACGATCTACTAATTATGTGCACCTGGTGTGATATACCTGTGTGAGATCTGAGCCAATTTAAGAGGGAATACATGTGAGGGTGTCCTATCTTTTTCCTCAGTTAGAATAGGCATTTTTGTAGAATGACATTTACAGAAGATCTTGAAAAGACTTTTCTTCAGTTTTCTTTGTTTAGTTGGATTACTTTAATCTCTCTGTATTGTTGAAACGGAGATGAAATAACCTTTTATTAAAAATGTTACAAAAAACCACATGCTTTCAAAGGGTGTCCTAATTTTTTCACATGACTGTATACTGTACTGTTCGGTTTTTCCGTTCCCCACCAAAAATTGTTCCCCAAAGAAACTTGTACTGTGGAAAAATAAAAAGTTATGGTGTTTAGAATGTGATGCAGTATCATTAAAGGGGTTAATATAATTCAGCAGGGCAAGGCTTGGCACCATGCACATGGCAGAGGTACATGCACAAAGCCTATACAGAGGTCTAGAGAGTTACTCCATTCTAGGTAACCCATGTGCTGCCATACAGTCACCCCACATGGCACCCCCTGGGAAATATTCTCCCCTAGAAGTACTGCTGGGGTGAGACTATCTCTGCAGTGTGGCATCTGGAGGGGGTAGGGGGGCAGCTTCTGTATGAAATGATGAGATCTCACCGCAGTGTTGAAAGAGGGCTACCGCCGGGATTAATGCGTAGGTGGCAGCGGCTGAACAGACTCTACACAGGCTGCACTGGTACACCACTCCAATAGATGTGATTTCATGATTTAAGAAAAACAGCACAAAGGGTAAATGAATTTGATTAATCGCGCAGTCCGGGTATGGGACTATATCACATTCTATGTGCCTGACACCAGGGGCGGACGGGGAATTGAAAAATTTGACGTGGGCCCAAATTGCTAGAAGATAGGAGCCAACACAAGTAGGTGGGGCTCAACTCAAGTAGGCGGAGCCAGCATAACCATAGAGAGGCAGTATAATGTGCTACACTTTGATATATAGGTCTGCAGCAGAACCAAACACCACAGTGCAGCACAAAATACTGCCCCGGCAGAACCAAATACCAAAAAGCAGCACAAAATACTGCCCCGGCAGAACCAAATACCAAAAAGCAGCACAAAATACTGCCCCAGCAGAGCCAAATACCACAGTGCAGCACAATATACCGCCCCAGCAGAGCCAAATACCACAGTGCAGCACAATATACTGCTCCAGCAGAACCAGATGTCACAGTGCAGCACAATATACTGTCCCAGCAGAACCAGATGCCACAGCGCAGCACAATATACTGCCCCAACAGAACCTCTCAGGACAGCCCCAGGTAATTATGTACCCAGCAAGGCTGAAGTGGGCCCTCTTGGAATTTTCCCTGAAGGGTCTATGGCCTGTCCGCTCCTGCCTGATATTTTTGTTCTCAGGTGAGGTAAGCTCCCTCCAGGGGTGTCTGACAGCAGGTTACTCCCATCTCCCCATTCAGTCATGCTAAGTGCGCCTGTGTTTCTGATGGGGAGTAGCTCTGTCAGCTGAATATCTACTCAAGGTGTATGGGCACAGGAGTCTGGAAGTGATGTGGCGGTAGATTGTAGTGTACACAGTCCTATCACGCTATGTAGGGCGTCAATAGTGTTGATAAAGGGTGGCAGTGCTCACACATCTGGCACGTGTGCTATTGCCGTTTGTGGCCAGACAGTTTCAGCAAACATGATTATGTAGTCCTTGTCTGGTTCAGAGCGATATCATAGATCTGTTCCCTCGTAACAGTGCTATTCTATTATACATTGCTGGGAAGTATCTTCATGTAGCAGCAGCTTTTAGAGATCCAGGCCCGGTCATTTTAATGACTCATTAATCTCCTTGAACAAACAGTGTGTTTAAATATGAAGAGATTTGCCTGCTGGCGGCTCCTGCTGTAATAGTTCATAAATTATAATCTATTACAGGTTAACCCTTCTTATACTGACACTAATAGGAGATTTCAGCACCTATTAAGCACCTATATTTTCCACAATATACAAGTCTTTCAAGCAGAATATTGCTTATTACTATGGCATATTCATAAAGAGAAGAGTTCTTATAATGCTGATCCCTGTGGCCAAGGTGGCTGCATAAATAATGGTCCCCTAATATAATCTGAAACACTCAAAGTGTTCCAGGAACAACAAGTAAGGAAAATGTGACAGCTTGCAGTCTGCTGTTTATGGCAGCCTGCAGTCTGTGGACTCATTGGGGCAGATTTATCTATGTATGCCAGGTTTTTCTCATAAATACATTAAACATCATGGGATTTAACACTTTTTTGAACACTGAACAGATCTCTAAAAGTGCATGTATGATTTAAAGCCATGCCAGTGGTGGCTTATCATTTTCCATACGTTTCTACTTGTAAAGGTGGCAGAATACAATGGCAGGCCAGATGCGGTGATCATCTGCCAGAGTTTGGCAGGTTCTGCGCCAGTATTAGAACAACCTCTATTTAGGCTACAGGTGTAGAAGAAATTTGACATTCCAGCCCCTATGGTGTTAAATTAGCAGTAGGGTTTTCATCTGGACTGTGCACATAATACATGTTTTAACACGGCCATTCATTAAGTATACAAAGGGGGCTTCTACTTATAAACGTCCTTGATCTTTATACATTATGGGTGGAGTGTATTTTATATGTTTCTATACCCAGCTTTACATTTATACAACCTCAATTGCAAAAAAGTTGGGACGCTGTATAAAATGTAAGTAAAAACAGAATGCAATGATTTACAAATCTCATACAGCCGATATCCGGGTTTTGCGGATCCGCAAAACACCAAGGTCGTGTGAATGTCCTCTTAAGAACAGGCATTATTCTGTACTGGAAATCACTGCACGTTGTTGTCTTCTCTCAGCCAAAACCCATTGAAAATGAACTGAGGCAAAATGGAAAACTGTTATGTGGTCAGGTGCATCAAAATGTAAAATTCTTTTTAGAAAACAGACACCGAGTTCTGAGGACTCAAGAGGAGAGGGACCATCTAGCTTGTTATCAGCACACTGTTCAAAAGCCCGCATCTCTGATGGTGTGGGGTTGCATTAGTGCCTATGGTGTGGGCAGCTTATCCATCTGGAAAGGCACAGTCAATGCTGAACAGTATATAGAGGTTTTGGGGGAAAAAAATATATGGGACAACTTTCCTCTCCCAAAACTCCAGCAATTGGTCTCCTCACGTTCCAGACATTTATAGAATGTTAAAAGAAAAGTGGATGCTATACAATGGTAGACATGGACCTGTACAAACTTTTTTGAGATGCTTTACTTCCATCAAGTTCTAAATAAGTTATTTTTTCATTAAAAATGGTAAAATGTCTCGCTTCCAGCATCTGAAGTGTTCATTGATCTATTATGAATACATATGGGTCTGTGAGATTTGCAAATCATTGCATTCTGTTTTTACTCACCTTTTACACAGCATCCCAACTTTTTTGGAATTGGGGTTGCATTTTACTTCAGTGGGTATTCCAGGATTTTAATATTGATGACCTATGCTGAAGGATAGTCCATTGATATCAGATGGGCTTGGGTCTGAAAATCCTCACCTCCCACTGATCAGCTGTTTCAGAGTAACAGTCCATTTTTCAGTAGATTTAAAGTAAATGTCAGCAGTGCTGCAATTACAAGCTCGATTCACTGCACAGTGGACAGAGCTGTGTACTTCTGGCACTGAAACATCTGATTGGCGGCGGTTTCTGACCTTTGACAATGAGATGTTGGTGGCCTATCCTGAGAATAGATCATCAGTATTAAAATCCTGGACAACCCCTTGAACAGAAGCCACCCATGGGTGTATAAAGACCTGGTAGTGTTAGCAGTCACTAGGGAAATGGCAGATGAGTGCAACATAGCAAAGAAATGGACCATCAATCCCAGATTAGAATGGGTTTTCCACTTTAGAAACTTGTTATTTTTGTAACAGGCTGTCCTGCTGCTGGCAGCAATGGATACATTTTCCTGTAGAAAAGGAGAATTGAAGCATTACATGGTGCCCATTGAATTAATTGGGCTCTTTGTGTAAAGCACAGAGAGTGAGGCACCTTTTGTAGTCACTCTCCGGCTTATTGATGGAAGTTCTGTATGAGAAGACTCCTGCCGTTTCCTTATTGGCCTAACAGGGTATGTAAAAATTCTTTTCTAAACTGGACAACTCTTTAAAGAGGACCTGTCACCTCTCCCGACATGTCTGTTTTAGTAACTACTTGCATTCCCAATGTAATGACAATTCTGCAACGTCTGTTCTTATGACTCCATGTTGTGCCGTTCCTGTATTATTCCTGCTAAGAGTTATACCCAGCCGTTTGCAATGAAGATCCAGATGAGTGTTACCAGGGGGGGTCCCTGTACAGTCTGACATTGACAGCACTGATTGAATAGTGTCAGACTGTGTAGAGATACCCCCTAACTGGTAACACCCAGCTGCTAGTAATTCATTCATGACTTCTAGCAGGAATAATAAAGGAATTGCACATTATAGAGTCATAAGAAGATATGCTGTGGAATTGTTATTACAAGGGGGATGCAAGTAGGTGCTAAAACAGACATGTCAGGAGAGGTGACAGGTCCTCTTTATATTGTACTGAAAATCATCTTAATATATAGTGCAAATTAAGATCGAGGATGTACTTTATATGCACTATACAATCACCCCTACACACAGACATTAGATAGATCACTCTACTCGCAAGGGCTTACATTCTTAAAGGCTATGAGCGCTTTTGGGGACAATTATGTTATTGCATTCTACTCATTTTCGCCTACAAATCATATTTTCAGTTGGTCTTTATTAAAACATTTTCAGCCCTTTTCCTGTACAGATGTCAGTCTGTGTATTTGCAGAGTAGCAGGCATTCTGTGCACAGTGTGTCCCGTCAGATAGAAGCCCCTACAGCTCATGTGTAGCCCTTATCTCAGAGCTCGTAAACACTTATTTAGGCTAAATTCTTATCAGTTTGATAAGACTTGATCTATAATGAGTGTTTATGAGCTGTCAGGGATTCATAGATAAGGCCTACACATGAGCTGCCAGGCCTTCTTTCTGACGGGACTCACTGTGAACAGAAAGCCTGTAGAGAGAAAGGGGCTGAAAATATTTAATAAAAACCAATTGAAAAAAATAATTTGTAGCCCAAAATGAGTAGAACTCAATAATAAAATAAATTGCCCTTAAAGCTGCCAATAGCCTTTAAAGAAATCACAGAGAAATGGAAAACTTCAAAGACCTTGCAGTATGAAATAGATTGAATGGCATTTAAGGCACTCTCTAGCCTGCCATCTCTTCCTTTGTTTGTTCTGTCATCCGTATAAAACACTTTTCGGATTCCCAGCAGACAAATTACTGTCATTATGTGGGAATTCAGCTGGTAGTGCGCTAAATAGTGTTAATGGAAAGCTGAGTCCTCCAATGCACCATGTCATCTAAACGTGCATAGAATAAGCTTTCATCCACACTACCGTATGTGTTTTGCGGTCCGCAAATTGTGGTTCCGCAAAGAAAACGGATGACATCCGTATGTCATCCGTTTTTTTGCGGCTCCATTGTAACAATGCCTATACTTGTCCGCAAAGCGGACGAGAATACGACATGTTCTATTTTTTTTTGCGGGGCTACGGAACGGACATACGGATACGAACAGCACACTGTGTGCTGTCCGCATTTTTTGCGGACCTATTGAAATGAACGAGTCCCCATCCTATCCACAAAAAAAAAACGGAATGGACACGGAAACAAAATACGTTGTGTGCATGTAGGCTAAGGTGGTGAGATACCAGCACATACAGTCTGTCTAGTACAGTGATAGGAAACTACGGCTCTCCAGCTGTTGCAGAACTACAACTCCCAGCATGCAAAGACTGCCTACAGCTTTCAGCCTACAGCAGGGCATGGTGGGAGTTGTAGTTTGGCAACAGCTGGAGAGCCGCAGTTTGCCTATCACTGGTCTAGTACAATATAGTAAAATAGGAAGAACTTCAGATGAAACACCATTGCAGATGCTTTAGACTCTGGCTTTAGTGCTAATCTCTGGATCCACTGGTCACACCTTCTCTCCATTTGTATTGTATACTGATGCCGTACAGCGTTGTAAGTTAGCAATTGGTGCCTATAAAATAATGAAAAAGAAATACCCATTGGCTTACACAGCGCTCTTTCCTGACCAGGCCCTTGTCCATTAGTGCCCATAACTGTACCATCTATACTCCCCATATTACAAAAAAAAACTTTCAGACTTTCTGATACAAGGGTAAAACAAAGTTCACTGAACTGGTGGCTACTTTCACACTAGCGTTAAAGTTTTCCGGTATTGAGTTCCATCATAGGAGCTCAATACCGGGAAAAAAACGCATCAGTTTTGTCCTAATGCATTCTGAATGGAGAGCAATCTGTTGCTTCTGTTCCAGTATGCAGTCTGTTGCAGGATGCATCAGGATGTCTTGTGTTCTATCTGTTTTACGGTATTTGGCCGGAGAAAATACCGCAGCATGCTGCTGCATTTTCTCCGGCCAAAATTCTGGAACACTTGCCGGAATGACAGATCTGGCATTAATTTCCATTGAAATGTATTAATGCCATATCCAGTACCAAGTGTTCAGGAAATTGCCATATCAGAGTTGTAGCCTCCTGTGTGATTAGGACAGGCTTTGTGTGCACTAATAGGACAGCGGCCATTTTGTTTTTCATAATGATTGCTCCCTAGACAAAACAAGCCATTATAACTAATGAAAGGTATTTGGGAATATATATATGATGAAGTAATATTTAAGTATTTTCATTTTCTTAATTCCCAGAGAACCCCTTTAAAGAGGTTGTGTACAAATTTCCAAACCTCTCAGATTGGCGATACCCACGTTGGTGATTATACGCCCCAGCTCGTTCTCTCCCTGGCCTCCTCTGCTTTTCTCAAGCCCCTCCATGTAAACGCCTCTGCAGCCAATCACTGGCCACTTGTCCCCTTGCATCATGTCAAATGGTCACATAATACATGGGGAGCAGATAACCACTGCGGCTAGTGATTGGCTGCAGTGCATTCAAACTGGTAGACAAGCAGCGGAGGCTGTGGAGCAATCATGTTGGGACCCAGCACTGGGAATCAGGTAGGTAGGATCTCCAACATGGGTCCCTCCGGTCTGAGAGGTCTGCATTAGTGCACAACCCCTTTAAGATGAATTCCAACACAGCTGATTTGTTGCAGAAATATCTACGACAAGAAATCCACTCTATTCATGTAAGTGGGGCTCATGCTGCAGACACAACTCCATTCAGATGAATCAAATGAATTTTCAGCAGGGAGTTTTAACATCAAGACAAGCATTCTCATCACACTGTTCTTGCAGGCACTAATACTGTGCTCACGCGAGCATGAGCAGGGCAATGGCGGTAACACAGCCTGAGATCAGAAAAAGCCCTGATCGCCCCATTTGACACTTTGAATGCCTCAATCGAAGCTGATCACAGCATACATAGGGAGAGTTGAGGCAGAGACCCTCCTTTGAGGCACTAAGAGCTCAAACATTATATGGCAGAAAGCCTAGGGTCCATTGACAGGCATCATGTCTGTCCTGCTATACTCCCTGTTGTTAGGATGTACTTATATATGCCCTAATAACTGCCAGTGTAAAGTAGCACCACATAAAATATGGCACTGATTTAGTTATGTCACGACTGTATAAACCTGTTCAATAAACTTATAACATTGATGTGGCTGTAAAAAAAAACACAGTATTTTTGCCCCTTAATAATATAATAAATGAATCCTTATTATATATGTACCATCACATTGGTACATATAGGCACCTACATAAGATACAGTTTGTCCTGAAAAAACAGGTTGAGGGGAGGTTCACACAAAGTTTTTTAGAGGAGTTTTTGAGGGAGATTTTCCTGCAAGTTTTTCAGCCAAAGCCAGAAGTGGATTCGAAAGGAATCCGAAATATAAAGGAAGGACTTATACTTCTCCTTCCTGCTGGATCAACTTCTGGCTTTGGCTGAAAAACATGCAGGAAAATCTTCATCAAATCTTCCAGCAAAAAAACTCCCTGTGAACCTACCCTAAAGGTGTTGTGCTGGATTTGAAAAATATAGCTGCTGTTTTTTTGTGTTTTTTTCCAAAAACAGCACCACACCTATCCTCTTGTTGTGCGTAGTATTGCACCTCAGCCTCATTCACAATGCAGCAGCGGTGATGTGCCAGCAGTGATCATGTCATGCAATACCAAACTTAACCCATTTGTAGGAATATGAGCAGAGCACTCTAATTGCCATGTTCACACAGGTTGCCATGATCGCTATTGGCACATCACCACAGCCTTGGCGCTGCAATGAAGACCTACAGGTTGATGTGTCTGCTGTATGTTCAAAACCAGCATCTGGCTTTATATGTCCTCCATCTCAATGTTACCTTTCATCTGTCTCCAGTATTTCAGTCACTTACTGATAAACTTCGCACACCGCATTCTCACAGATTTTTTATTTTTTTTTCCCTATAATCTCACAGGGCCAAGCTGACCTCCTCAAACATGCAAAGAATGAAGCTGTGGACCATGTGAGGCAGATCCACCATGCGGGTCAGTCCTGTGGAATAAGCAGTGCCAGCTCCCACTCCCCCTCTCTTGATATCTTCAGACCGAGAGTGGCACTGGAACCCATTCCCGAAGCAGACGGCGGAGGCAGCACTGGCTCATAAAGATGCATTCAGCAGCCAGGAGAGCAAGAACTTAACCCCTGGCCTAGCGGGCCCTTCTGCAACATATTGCTGTGAACTGCAGAAGAGTCCCATAAGCTACAGGGTAATTGTTAGGATCTCCCTCCATATTGACCCTCTATCTTCCGTTACTACCACCCCAAAACACAGCTGTAGACTAGATCTGCAGAGTTCTTCATAATGATCCAAAGTATAGAAGTTCGGGATAGACGTCTAATGGAAGGAGTACATTTCTGTTTTGTGCACTCACAGACCAGCCTCACTTCCCCTCTATTTGTACCCTTTCCAAAACCGTGACGATTTGGGGTTATGAGGGGAGAAGTGTATTGCTACCTCTGTTCACTTTCTCCATGACCCTCTGTTCATGTATTGTATGAGATCACTCGTGGTTTAAATACACTTGTTCAGAGCCATTTCTAATGTATGTGTATTTATAAGGGGGTGTGAAACAGTTTGTATAGCTGGGTTGTCTTGAAATTGTAATATATGGAGCAGTCATAGAAGTATTGGAGATTGCGTGTGACCCAAATCTTATTGTGATAGAAAAAAGCTGTCCAGGATGAAACTAGCCACACCATTACCTAAAATACAGAATTTTTTTTTGCAGCAAAACCAAAGAATACTGTACATCAAGGTACACAATGACCTTGCCTACCTAGTACAAGAGTCGGAGAATTGTTAAAGGGGTTAAATAGTTAAATATTACATTATTATAAATAAATTCCTAAATACCTTTCATTGTTTATAATAGCTTGTTTTGTGTAGGGAGCAATCATTAGGAGAAATAAAATGGCCGTCGTCCTATTAGTACACACAAAACCTGTCCTAATCACACAGAAGGACAATTTACTTTAGAACACTGAGGTAAAGAGCTGCCACATCCTCCTCTCCTACTTGTCACTGATTATGATCCTGAATACATCTGATAAGGTCTTCAGCTGAATCTCTGTAGGCATTGAGTTCATGAGGGACATAAAGTACAGAGAGGATGAACAGGACAGACTGTGGTAATGTGAGATTGTGTTAATGGAGGCTGCATACAAGTGCTGCACCCCCACCTCCTCTCTGTACTTTATGTCTCCTCATGAACCCTATTGCTACAGAGATTCAGCTAAAGATCTTATCAGCTGTATTCGGGATCATAATCCCTGACAAGCAGAGCAGAGAGGAGGATGAGGCAGTTCTTTACTTCAGTGTTGTGAAGTAACTTGTCCTGCTGTGTGATTAGGACAAGTTTTGTCTGTACTAATAGGACAGCGGCCATTTTTTCCCCCCTGATGATTGCTCCGTAGACAAAATGAGCCATTATAACTTATGAAAGATATTTGGGGATATATTTATAATAAAGTAATATTTAAGTATTTTTATTTTCCTAATTCCTGGAGAACCCCTTTAATGTCAAATATGAAACATTTTCCACATATGGGAAGATCTGGCTTTCAGTTGAGTTTCCCTTTAACTTGTTATGTGCACAAAACCATTAAATAATACATTCTGCTATGCTACATCCATACAAAGTTGCTTTTGGCATATAGTTAATGGGGTATTCTAGTTAGTTATCCCCAGGATAGGGGATAACTAATAGGTTGGGTGGGGGTACTACAGCTGCTCACAAGAATAGGGATCCCATACCCCTTGGAGCCTCCCAGAATGAATGAAACCATTGGTCTAGCATGTGCACTGCTGCTCCATTTCACTGTACAGAAGTCCCAGAGACAGTGGAGTACAGCGCTTGGGTATTTCCAACATTCCCGTAGAGATGAATGGAGCCACAATTCGCATGCCCGACCTGCTAGTTAATTTATTTCAGGGGTCTCTGAAGGGCTTTTTGCTTCTTTTAATGCTCCAAGGACATAAAATAAACCTATGTTCTATACATGTATGCAGTGAGAGCAGGCTGTTGTCAGAATAAAACATGGGCAGCACGGTGGCTCAGTGGTTAGAGCTGGGGTACTGAGTTCAAATCTGACCAAGGACAACATCTGCATGGAGTTTGTATGTACTCCCCATGTTTGCGTGGGTTTCCTCCCACCCTCCATTGTGAGCCCCATTGGGGACAGAGTGATGCCAATGTCTGTAAAGCCTTGGAATATATCAGTGCATATAATAATAATAATCCTTACAAGTTCACTTTGAGACAACTGTGAATAGAACAGAGCAGACAGACAATATAACTGTACAGTGTGGAAACAGTACAGTTTTCTCCTCGCCTTTAGTCTTCAGAATATAGCTCATGTTTTTCTTCCCAACATAAATTGTTGCACTTACCTGCACCACTAGGGCCCATTAGTGTCATTCAAAATTGCTGGGTATGAAGAAAAGTTCAGACTCCTTGATTTAATGAAAGCTTTACCCTAACAAGGTGAAAGTAGTTTTACGTAGATTTTACTTCTGGCACAAACCACACATTTTCAGGCATTAAAGGGGTTGTCTCACTTCAGCACGTGGCATTTATCATGTAGGCACTTACAAATGTATTGTGCCCATATTGCTTCTTTTGCCGGCTGGATTCAGTTTTCCATCACATTATATGTTCATTTCCAAGGGTTACAGCCACCACTGTAGTGCAGATACGAGATAGGAGCTGCTTGACATGGATACCTGTGCATTCTAATACGTTCCTGGCCACCAGGGAGTCTGGAGCTTTTTCCTATTGTGTGTAAGCACGACCACCGCTGCTGGTTTGTAGAGTGGACATAATCCCTGCATATGAGCAGTGTGTGATGTGATGGAAAAATGAATCAAGCCAGCAAAGAAGGCAATATTGGCAATCACAATACATTAGTAAGTGCCTTGTATTAAAGTTTTTTTGGGGGAGTTTTATACTGATGACCTTTTTTCTGGATAGGTCACCACTATCTCATCGGTTGGCCAGAGGAAAAAAGCAGGCTGGTTTGAGAGCTGCATTTATACAAGCAGGCAAATAACGCAGAGCGTTCGCGTGTTTGAGTTCCAGTGTGTGTTTGTATTAAGTGTGTGACTTTAGATTACGTGACTTGAGATTCAGGGACTTCAGGAGGGGACTACAGTAAGTTAGATTCTTATCACCGCAGTATATTGTATTTTTCTCTTTTCTTGCGTAATCCCCATTAGTATGTGTTCCATTATTGACAGCGCAGTCCAGTGCACATCTTGGCTAATGTATGCAGTCCTGGAACAGCCGTTTGAGGATGCATATCTATGTTCAAAATGTGAGCAAATTGCCCGTTTGGAATCGCACATTGAGTATCTAAACGGGCGATTTTCAACACTGAGAAGCGTTGACAATTTGGAAAAGAGTTTGCTGCTCACTAAGCAACCACTCTATGGGGTAGATGTGTGTGTGTGTGGGGGGGGGGGGGGGGGTGGTAGCGAGGAGGCTCAGGAAAGTGAGGTAGCTAACTGGGTAACAGTTAGAAAGCGGGGTAGCCCTGATCTGACACAGCCCAACACACGGTTGGCAGATGAGCGGGATGTCAGTTCAGGGATAGCACTGCTGCAGCCAGACACTTCCTCTGCCAGTCAGGGGAATGTCAGATCCAGTAAGCAGGGGACCAGGAGAGCAGGGCAGGCCAGACAGGTGCTGGTAGTGGGAGACTCAATAATTAGGGGTACAGATAGGGCAATCTGTCACAAAGACCGGGATCGTCAAACGGTGTGTTGTCTTCCTGGCACTCGAGTTGGACACATCACGGATCGGGTTAACAGATTACTGGGAGGGGTTGGAGAAGATCCATGGTCCATATCGGAACCAATGACAAAATTAGAGGTAGGTGGAGCGTCCTTAAAAATGATTTTAGGGATTTAGGTCAAAAGCTTAGATCAAGGACCTCAAAGGTAGTATTTTCCGAAATAGTGCCTGTACCACGTTCCACACAAGAAAGGCAGCGGGAGATTAGGGAGGTTAACAAGTGGCTCAAGAACTGGTGTAGGAAGGAGGGGTTTGGCTTTCTGGAGAACTGGGCCGACTTCTCTGTTGGCTACAGGCTTTATCGTAGGGATGGGCTGCACCTCAATGGGGAAGGGGCAGCTGTGTTGGGGGAGAAGATGGCTAGAGGGTTGGAGGAGTGTTTAAACTAGGAACTAGGGGGAGGCTAATTACGTTATAGGATGGGAAGATAGTGCAGATAGAGACCGGGAGCAAGGTAATGGGACTGGGGGAGAAACGGAAGGAGGGACTAGAACAGCTCAGAAGGAAAAGTGTAGGGTACAAAATATGCGTAAACCCCTTAAATGTATGTATACTAATGCCAGAAGCCTGACTAATAAAACTAGGGAACTGGAATTAGTGATGTGTGAGGAGGACTATAACATAGTTGGAATAACTAAGAAATGGCTGGATGATAGCTATGACTGGGCGGTTAATGTACAAGATTAAAGTCTGTTTAGAAAAGATTGCCAAAACCGGAGAGGGGTCTGCCTTTATGCAAAGTTCTGTCTAAAGCACATACTCTGGGAAGATATAAGTGAGGGACATGAACATGTGGAGTCGCTGTGGGTAGAAATACATGGAGACAAAAACAATAATAAATTACTAATAGGAGTTTATTATAAACCACCTAATATACCATAGTCCACAGAAAATCTGCTACTAAACGAGATAGACGAGGCGGAAAATCATAATGAGGTGGTTATTATGGGGGACTTTAAGTACCCAGATATAGACTGGGAAATTGAAGTTTGTATATCTCATAAGGGAAACAGGTTTTTGGCAATAACCAAAGACAATTACCTTTCCCAACTGGTTCAGGACCCGAATAGAGGGACGGCCATACTGGGCTTAGTATTAACCAATAGACCTGACAGAACAACAGATGTGCAGGTCGGGGGACACGTGGTAAATAGTGACCATAAAGTAATAACCTTTCAATTATAATTCAAAAGAGTGTTTCTTCAGGGAGGAACAAAAATACCAAGCTTCAAAAAAGCAAAATTTTGCCAACTAAGAGAGGCGATAGGCCTAACTAACTGGGACAAAGTACTAAAAAAAATAATATACAGGCCACAAAATGGGATATTTTTAAAAGCATCCTAAAATCTAATTGTGAGAGGTACATACCTTATAGGAATAAAAGGTTAAGGAACAAGAAAAAAGCTATGTGGATAAATAGAACTTTAACGAAAGCAATAAATGACAAAAAGAAAGCATTTAAATCACTAAAACAGGAGGGTTGCGAGGAAGCACTGAAAAACTATAAGGAAAAAAATTGAATATGTAAAAAACAAATAAAAGCAGCCAGACTAGAGGCCTGAGAGATTAATTGCATTCACTGAAGAAAATAAACTGTGAAATGCAGAATGTAAAAGTTAATTCCCCATTAAAAGTGCCCTGTCTGACCCAGAAAGAAGTACAGCGGCATCTTAAAAAGATTAAACTAGACAAATCGCCAGGACCAGATGGCATACACCCCCGTATCCTAAGAGAATTAAGTAATGTCATAGCCAACCCCCTTATTTCTGATATTTAAGGACTCTATAGTGAAGGAAGTGTTCCACAGGATTGGCGCAGAGCAAATGTAGTGCCAATATTTAAAAAGTGTCCAAAAACAGAGCCCAGAAACTATAGGCCGGTAAGTTTAACATCTGTCGTTGGTAAACTGTTTGAAGGTTTTCTAAGAGATGCTATCTTGGAGTACCTTAAGGAAAATAAGCAAATAATGCCATATCAGCATGGCTTTATGAGGGATCTGTCATGTCAAACTAATTTAATCAGTTTCTATGAGGAGGTAAGTTCTAGACTTGACAGCGACGAATCAATGGATGTCGTATATCTGGAGTTCTCCAAAGCATTTGACACTGTACCACATAAAAGGTTAGTATATAAAATGAGAATGCTTGGACTGGAAGAAAATGTCTGTATGTGGGTAAGTAACTGGCTCAGTGATAGAAAACAGAGGGTGGTTATTAACGGTACACACTCAGATTGGGTCACTGTCACTAGTGGAGTACCACAGGGGTCAGTATTGGGCCCTATTCTTTTCAATATATTTATTATTGATCTTGTAGAAGGCTTGCACAGTAAAATATACATTTTTGCAGATGACACTAAACTGTGTAAAGTAATTGACATGGAAGAGGACAGTATACTACTACAGAGGGATCTGGATAGATTGGAGGCTTGGGCAGATAAGTGGCAGATGAGGTTTAACACTGACAAATGTAAGGTTATGCACATGGGAAGGAATAATGCAAGTCACCCGTACATACTAAATGGTAAACACTGGGTAACACTGACATGGAAAAGGACCTAGGAATTTTTGTGAACAGCAAACTGAGCTGTAAAAACCAGTGTCAGGCAGCTGACAATAAGATAATGGGTTGCACCAAAAGGGGCATACATGCCCGTGATGAGAACATAGTCCTACCACTTTACAAATCACTAGTCAGACCACACATGGAGTACTGTGTACAGTTCTTAGTTCCTGTGAACAAGGCAGACATAGCAGAGCTGGAGAGGGTACAAAGGAGGGCAACTAAAGTAATAACTGGAATAGGGGGACTACAGTACCCTGAAAGATCAAAATATAGAGTTATTCACTTTAGAAAAAAGATGACTGAGGGGAGATCTAATTACTATGTATAAATATATCAGGGGTCAGTACAGAGATCTCTCCCATCATCTATTTACCCCCAGGACTGTGACTGTGACGAGGGGACATCCTCTGCGTCTGGAGGAAAGAAGGTTTGTACACAAACATAGAAGAGCATTCTTTACGGTAAGAGCAGTGAGACTATGGAACTCTCTGCCTGAGGAGGTGGTGATGGTGAGTTCACTAAAAGAGTTCAAGAGCGGCCTGGATGTATTTCTGGAGTGTAATGATACTACAGGCTATAGCTACTAGAGATGGGTCGTTGATCCAGGGAGTTATTCTGATTGTAGTCGGGAAGGAATTTTTTCCCCCTTAAGTGGGGAAAATTGGCTTCTACCTCACAGTTTTTTTTTTTTGCCTTCCTCTGGATCAACTTGCAGGACGAACTGGATGGACAAATATCTTTTTTCCGCCTTATATACTATGTTACTATGTAGATAGGTGCCCCCTCACTGTAGTTATGTCAGATATGTGCCCCATCATAGTAGTTATGCCAGGTATTTGCCCCCTCACAGTATTTATGCCCATAGCCCCCTCACAGTAGTTATGCCCACAGCCCCCTCACAGTAGATGTTGCCCAGTCTGGCGCTTTATAAAAAATAAAAAAAATCGTTACTCCCCTAGTTTTAATCATGTTAGACAGCACCAGCATTATATAGCATTGCATTTGGTTACATACAGTAGAAATAGGTGACAAATTCCCTTCAATGGAGAGGAACACCGTATACCTCATACCTGCTGAAACTCTGCTGGCCAACTCCTGTTAACAACGTTTTCATATGGAAGAATATTATTAACTATTGTTTTCCATTGTGATTGAGAGGGTGGTCTGTCCGCCATCCATCTCACAGCAACAGATTACTGGGCCAGAAACAGAACCTCTCGCAAAAAGATTCTTTCATGGTGAGATCATTCATCTTCTTTCAGGAGACCAAGCAAACAAATCTCAGGAGACAAAGGGACAATTTTCTGCAAGATTTCAGACAGTGAATCTGTAACCTCAGGCAAAAGTACAATATATACAGGACCAAATGATTTGATTCAATCCTGCGCAGTCCTCAAATCTTCTAAGACATCTAGTAGAAGGGGCTCTGCCCTTATGAAACTGTCTCACTGGAGTTAAGAAGCGCTGATACACAGTGAATAATTGGGTCAGCCTATTATTTGCAGCCAGGGAAACAAACTGTGGCGATCCTATAACTTCCAGCCAATCCTCATTTGACAGTGTGGGAATCAGTTCCTTCCGCTTAGCTTCAGCAAATAAATCCATGCACACAAAACATTATTAGATAAGAAAGATGTATACTGTATGTATAGGACATCAATTCTCTGAGACCATACCACACGTAAAAGAGGCTAAGAACATAGACAACTGAGGGGACAGAAACGGAAGTGCATGTGCAACGAACACCAATTCAGAGGGCCCCTTTTTTAATGGTGGTGGTACCCAGGTGTAGGAATGGCCGAGTGGTATAGGGTGGCCTAAAATGTCTCTTCTAGTGTAAGTGAGTGTCATGGTGATCCTACCTGGATATGGTTGGACCCCAGGCGACAAATAGGGGTGAATAATTGAGGGATAACATAATAACTTGAGTCCAGACCTTAAGATGCAGTTAAACAGCAGCTTTACTTTGGTAAACTTTCATCAGACACAATCCTCCAACTTTGTCTTGGTCCCAGCAGGCTTTGTCATTAAAACTCTGGCAGGCAAACTCGTCTCTGCTACATCTGTTTCTCTCTGGCTCTGCTGCACTGACAGGCTGACTGTAAGACTCTGCTTCTTCTTTAGCTGCAACTTTTCTCTTTGTAGTCTGTCTCTCAATTATGCCAGGGAACTCTCCTCCTGGCTGCTGAGGCTCTAAGCTGTGGCCTCCACATCCAGCAGAGCTGAAGGTGCTCTGGCTGGCTTGGCTTGGGCACATCCAGCAGAGACATGCCCAGCACACCCTCCTTCCCCTAGCAAGGGTTAAGCTAGACTAACTAAAAACTGATCCCCACCCTTCCTGCAGGAAGCGGGACTCGCCCACTCCTCCACAGAGGGGGGTTTGAATGGAATGTAAGGTTCCACTCTGATAGTTCTGCCACATTTGCTGCCTCCTGCTGGTGAACCAGGCATATTACATTTGAACATAACAGTTGCAAAACATTATTAGGAATGCACAATGTATAGGACCTGAAATAAATGCATAGATGATTTGATATTAGTATACACAGGGTGTAGGAGTGGTAATGCCATTCTGGGGCGTTACACATGTCAAAACTGAAGACTTCGAAAGAACACCTTGTACGCTGACAACCTGAGAGAGGTGACAAACATTTAGATCCATCCACAACTGGCAATCAGATATTCCATAAGGGTAGAGAAGGCTTCTCCATAATGGAAGCATGGCAATGATACGCCATGCAAAAATGCATGTATGCAATATGCACTTTGCCTGGACCCACGCCCATAAGGACAATTTATGTAAGGGAAGTAGAAAACAAGGTTGATATGCATTTATGCCTGAACTCCTGACAGCTCATAAACAATCACCATAGCTAAAATATTTATTTAGCTTCAGTGAGTGTTTATGAGCTGTCAGTATTTCAGAGTAAGGCTTCATTTACACGTCCGCAACGTGTTGCAGACCGCACATTGCCAGCACTAATAGAATATGCCTGTTCTTATCCGCAATTGCGGCCAAGAATAGGACATGTTCTATTTTTTTGCGGAACGGAAGTGCGGATCCGCAATTCCGTGTGCAGGCAGCACATCGTGCTGCCCCATAGGAATGAATAGGTCCGCAATTCCGTTCCGCAAAATGTGGAACGAAATTGCGGATGTGTGAATGGACCCTTAAGGACTACACATGGAGCTGTGTCACTGTAAGGCTCTATTCACACATCCGCAATTCCGTTCTGCATTTTGCTGACCCATTCTTTTTCGTTCCCGAAAAAAAAATAGAACATGCCCTATTCTATTACTGCCGGCAATATGCGGTCCGCAAAATGCGTAACGCACATTGTCGGTGTTCGTGTTTTGCGGATCTGTGGATCCGCAAAACACATACAGATGTGTGAATGGACCCTTAGGGTGCCTTCACATGTGGCGGAAAATTCTGCCAGAAAATGCACAAGTGCAAATTTTTACAAAGGTGAGGATTTTTAAACACGGAATAGGATGCAGATTTCTTTGTAAATTTTGATGCAGATTTCTGTGCAGATAACATCCCCCATTGAAATGAATGGAGACATTCAGCTTCAGAAAATCTGCAACAAATCATTATTTATGCTGCACAATGTTAATTCTGCTGAGGAACACGTAGGAATGACACTTTTTCTGTGCAGGAATTGACACTTTAGGAAGCCTTTATGTTGCTGATTTTCTGGTAAAATCTTCTGCCATATGTGAAGACACCATAAAATAGAAAGCCTGCTAGTTTGCAAATGTAGTTGAAGTGAAAACTGTATCAGAAAAACTGTCTAAAATCTTAATACAGACAAATTGAAAAAATTATTTTAGACCAAAATTAGTAAAATGCAATAGTACAAAAAAAAAAACCTGAAGGTGTCCATAACCTTTAGGCTACATTCACGTGGTTAGGCCTCTTTCACACTACCGTGTGGCTATTTCAGTGTTTTGCGGTCCATTTTTCACGGATCTGTTGTTCTGTTTTTTTGTTTCCGTTTCGGTTCCGTTTTTCTGTATGGCGTATACAGTAATTACATAGAACAAATTGGGCTGGGCATAACATTTTCTGCTGTTCTGAAAAATTAATATTAAAAACGATCCCCCTCAATTCTATGGGGGCCGTTGGGCCCTGAAAACGGACAGAATAGAACATGTCTTATTTTATGACAACCGGTATTTAAATACACCCATAGACTGTCATTGTCCCAAACACTGCCATGTGATGGATGCTTAATTTTGACTGTTGTATGAACGTCGCCTTAAATAAATTTACATGTTAAGTAACGTACTTTAATAAGGGATAAATATTAAGGTCATAAGAATCTGGACTATCTTTATCAATATAAATGCCTATATACAGTGGGATGCGAAAGTTTGGGCAACCTTGTTAATCGTCATGATTTTCCTGTATAAATCGTTGGTTGTTACGATAAAAAAAAGTCAGTTAAATATATCATATATGAGACACACACAGTGATATTTGAGAAGTGAAATGAAGTTTATTGGATTTACAGAAAGTGCGCTATAATTGTTTAAACAAAATTAGGCAGGTGCATACATTTGGGCACTGTTGTCATTTTATTGATTCCAAAACCTTTAGAACTAATTATTGGAACTCAAATTTGCTTGGTAAGCTCAGTGACCCCTGACCTACATACACAGGTAAATCCAATTATGAGAAAGAGTATTTAAGGGGGTCAATTGTAAGTTTCCCTCCTCTTTTAATTTTCTCTGAAGAGTAGCAACATGGGGGTCTCAAAACAACTCTCAAATGACCTGAAGACAAAGATTGTTCACCATCATGGTTTAGGGGAAGGATACAGAAAGCTGTCTCAGAGATTTCAGCTGTCTGTTTCCACAGTTAGGAACATATTGAGGAAATGGAAGACCACAGGCTCAGTTCAAGTTAAGGCTTGAAGTGGCAGACCAGGAAAAATCTCGGATAGACAGAAGCGACGAATGGTGAGAACAGTGAGAGTCAACCCACAGACCAGCACCAAAGACCTACAACATCATCTTGCTGCAGATGGAGTCACTGTGCATCGTTCAACCATTCGGCACACTTTACACAAGGAGATGCTGTATGTGAGAGTGATGCAGAGGAAGCCTTTTCTCCGCCCACAGCACAAAAGTGCCGCTTGAGGTGGTCTAAAGCACATTTGGACAAGCCAGCTTCATTTTGGAATAAGGTGCTGTGGACTGATGAAACTAAAATTGAGTTATTTGGCCATAACAAGGGGCGTTATGCATGGAGGAAAAAGAACACAGCATTCCAAGAAAAACACCTGCTACCTGCAGTAAAATATGGCGGTGGTTCCATCATGCTGTGGGGCTGTGTGGCCAGTGCAGGGACTGGGAATCTTGTCAAAGTTGGGGGACGCATGGATTACACTTGCTGGATCTTTCAACAAGACAACGACCCTAAACACTGCTCAAAATTCACTAAGGCATTTATGCAGAGGAACAAGTACAACGTTCTGGAATGGCCATCTCAGTCCCCAGACCTGAATATAATTGAAAATCTGTGGTGTGACTTAACCGCCTCCGGACCGCCTAACGCAGGATCGCAGTCCGGAGGCAGCAGTCTGAGGCACAGTCACGCAGGGATGCGTCATCTCGCGAGACGCGAGATGATGCGCACAGCCAGCCCACGCATGCGCATCGCAGGCCGGCAAAAGAGGGGGGTTGCATCATCAGCCTGCCAGCCAATGATCGTGGCTGGCAGCCTGATGATTTTTAAAAAAATGAATCACAGGCCAGTTAACACTTTATATTTATAAATATAAAGTGTTAAATGGCTGCTGTGCTCCTCTGCTGATTCTTTTCGTCGATTGGTCTCAGCAGAGGAGCACAGTTCACAGTGAGTACACAAGACACAACACTTAGCCCCCAGATCACCCCCCATCACCCCAATTAACCCCTTGATCGCCCCTGTCAATCACCTAGTGAAAGGGAAAAAAGTGATCAGTGTAAACTGTCACTTTTTTTTCCACTGGTATTGACTGATAGGTTTTAGGATAGTTTAGGCCCCTTGGTTAGGTAGTTAGCAATCGGTTAGCGCCCAGCCCACCGCACCGCAGTCACTGATTCGCTGATTAGCGTATCGCTAATCAGCATTTGTAAATGATCAAAACTGATCACAGTCAGATCTATAATAGTATTAGTGTCACCTTAGCTCGCCCTCCACCCAAAACGCAGTGTTTGCCCGATCAGGCCTGATCGGTCGCCCACACGTGCGTTCACCCACGCGTGCCCCGCCGCAGTGACAAAAATATTATTATTTTTTGATCACTGCACAATCACTTTCCAAGCGCTGCGGCGATAAAAAAAATCAGTTTTGATATTTTTTATCAATCGCAGCGGCCTCCGGTACTTTGCTAGCCTCCCATTTGTAAGACAGGCTTGCTTTTTTTTCTTGGGTAGTCTCAGGGAATACCCCCTAAATTTAGTAGTCCAAATGTCAAACAAGGGGTATTCTTCTGAAGAGGCCTACAGGATTCTGACCCAGTCGGATGTGGAATGGGAACCCTCATCTGATGAATCTAGCGGGTCAGAATATGAACCTGTAGAAAGCAGTGGCAGTCTGACCCAAAGTTCGGACAAAGAGGTTGAGGTCCCTGATAGCACCAGGCGTACCCGGCCCCGTGTTGCTAGACCACAGGTTGCGCAGGATCCGCTTCAAGGGCAGCAGAGTGGGGCTGGCGCTGTCGGATTACGTGGTAAGGCATACACCAGCAGCGCAGCCCACCCTGGACCCAGTACCAGCACTGCCGTACAACATGGTGAAGTGGCGAGCACCAGAAGGGCAGTTGAAGCTGGTACGGTGGTATGTGCAATAGTTACCCCGTCGCAGCCACCGCACAGACAGGCCCGTAGACCCCCTAGAGTCCCTGAGGTGCTGGCAAACCCTGATTGGCAGTCCCCAACTTCAGCCACACCATTAGTTCCCCCTTTCACCGCCCAGTCTGGAGTTCGGGTTGAGACAGCTCAGATCGGTTCGTCCCTGGGATTTCTTGAGCTGTTCTTGACTGCGGAGCTCTTGGACATAGCCGTGGCAGAAACAAACCGGTATGCCACTCAATTTATATCCGCCAACCCGGGAAGCTCTTATGCCCAGCCTTTCCGGTGGAAACCCGTCCAAGTTTCCGAATAATTTTTTTTTCTGGGCCTTCTCCTCAACATGGGTCTAACCAAAAAGCATGAATTGCGGTCATATTAGTCCACGAACCCAATTCATCACATGCCCATGTTCTCTGCTGCTATGTCCAAGCAATCCTGCGTTTCCTGCACTTTAGCAATAACACCACCTCCCGTCCCAGAGGCCACCCAGCTCCACAAAATTCGGCCCCTCATAGACCACTTCAACCAGAAATTTTTATACCCCTGAGCAAAACATCTGCGTAGACGAGTCCCTTATACATTTTACCGGGCGCGCTTGCTTGGGATGTATTGTTTGAAGCCAAGGCGCCCGGTAAAATGTATGGGGTCAAATTGTATAAGCTCTGTGAAAGAGCCACAGGCTATACCCACAAATTTTGGATCTATGAGGGTAAAGATCAGACCCTGGAGCCGGTCGGTTGCCCTGACTACCTGGGGAGCAGTGGGAAGACAGTCTGGGACTTCGTGTCACCCTTATTTGGCAAGGGGTACCATCTTTATGTGGACAATTTCTACATAAGTGTGCCCCTCTTCAGGCATTTGTTCCTAGAACAGATTGGCTGCTGTGGCACCGCGCGACCTAGTCGCAGGGGCTTCCCCCAACGGCTCGTTACCACCCGTTTTGCAAGGGGGCAGAGGGTTGCCTTGTGTAATGAAGAACTGCTCGCGGTGAAATGGAGAGACAAGCGTGACGTTTACATGCTCTCCTCCATTCACGCAGAAACGACAAAACAAATTGAACGAGCAACCAGTGTCTGTATATTTAATTCAATTGGCTGCATATAATAGTTTTGTTCTCTACAGTAAGGCTGGGAGAACAGGATCCTTCCTCAAATTTCAGAAAGAAATCATCGAGAACCTCCTGTATCCAGGAGGTTCCTTGGCCCCATCCACCAGTGTAGTGAGCCATCTACATGAGCGACATTTCCCCAATGTCGTTGCTGGTACCTCAACCCAACCGTCACCCCGAAAAAGATGTTGTGTCTGTAGCAGGAGTGGAATAAGGCGTGACACCCGCTATTTCTGTCCTGACTGCCCTGACCACCCTGCCCTATGCTTAGGGGAGTGTTTCCGGAAGTACTACACACAGGTACTCTTAGCATAGGGATTGCGTTACACAGGACAGGCACACAGGGCTATTAGGGCCCATTCACACAGAGCTGCTGCAAACCTCTCCTTTCACCTGGGACAAAGTGCATAATGTACTTTGCCACATCTTTGGGCGCTTTGCACATTGTCCCATGGGGAAGGAGAGATTTGTCCTATAAAGGTAAAAAAAAAAAAAAAAAATCACCAGTAAGCAAAAAAGTTAACGTTATGTTCAAAAAGTTAAATAAAGTTTATATGTTCTGTTCAAAAGTTATTATAAAGTTAATAAAATTTATTGCGTTGCAGTCTGGGTTTTCTTTTTTGTTTTGTTTTTTTTACCTTCCAGGTGGACCAACCGATCGACTAGCTGCAGCACTGATGTGCATTCTGACAGAATCATTGCGCTGCTGGCAGATTACACAAAAGTCGGTGTATGCGGCGCTGCAAGACGAGATTTCTCCTCTGCAGTAAAAGATACGTTTGCCGAGGCATATGAGCTGAGGAGGCTGCGGTGTTCATATGCTTTGGCAAACACTTTGTATATAAAAAAATAAAATCCCCGCATTGATTTATTCATCCACAGGGTATACAAACTAAGTGAGTATGGATGTTGGGCGGAGCTCCTATGTCCTGGCAGACGCCTTTCCCCTCCTTTTTTTTTTTTTTGGGCAGAAATTTTTTCATCCACATTGATCGATGTGAATGAAGAAATCTGTGCCGTTCATTTTTTCTTTCAGCCCAGACGCTGAACAGAAAATAAAAATCTCATTACCTGTATGCTCAATATAAGGAGAATAGCAGAAACTCCTAATGCTGGCCATACATGTAATGATTGCGGAGACCCTCAAATGCCAGGGCAGTACAAACACCCCACAAATGACACCATTTTGGAAAGAAGACACCCCAAGGTATTCGCTGAGGGGCATATTGAGTCCATGAAAGATTGAAATTTTTGTCCCAAGTTAGCGGAAAGTGAGACTTTGTGAGAAAAAAATAAAATAATCAATTTCCGCTAACTTGTGCCCAAAATTTTTTTTTTCTATGAACTCGGCATGCCCCTCATTGAATACCTTGGGGTGTCTTCTTTCCAAAATGGGGTCACATGTGGGGTATTTATACTACCCTGGCTTTTTAGGGGCCCTAAAGCGTGAGAAGAAGCCTGGGATCCAAATGTCTAAAAATGCCCTCCTAAAAGGAATTTGGGCCCCTTTGCGCATCTAGGCTGCAAAAAAGTGTGACACATATGGTATCGCCGTACTCAGGAGAAGTTGGGGAATGTGTTTTGGGGTGTCATTTTACATATACCCATGCTGGGTGAGATAAATATCTTGGTCAAATGCCAACTTTGTATAAAAAAAAATGGGAAAAGTTGTCTTTTGCCTAAATATTTATCTCACCCAGCATGGGTCTATGTAAAAAGACACCCCAAAACACATTTCCCTACTTCTTCTGAGTACGGTGATACCACATGTGTGACACATTTTTGCAGCCTAGGTGGGCAAATGGGCCCACATTCCAAAGAGCACCTTTTGGATTTCACAGGGCATTTTTTACAGATTTTGATTTCAAACTACTTCTCACGCAATTGGGCCCCTAAAATGCCAGGGCAGTATAACTACCCCACAAGTGACCCCATTTTGGAAAGAAGACACCCCAAGGTATTCCGTGAGGGGCATGGCGAGTTCATAAAATGTTTAAATTTTTGTCACAAGTTAGCGAAAAATGATGATTTTTTTTTTCCTTACAAAGTCTCATATTCCACTAACTTGTGACAAAAAATAAAAACTTCCATGAACTCACTATGCCCATCACGAAATACCTTGTGGTGTCTTCTTTTCAAAATAGGGTCACTTGTGGGGTAGTTATACTGCCCAGGCATTTTAGGGGCCCAAATGCGTGGGAAGTAGTTTGAAATCAAAATCTGTAAAAAATGGCCTGTGAAATCCGAAAGGTGCTCTTTGGAATGTGGGACCCTTTGCCCACCTAGGCTGCAAAAAAGTGTCACACATGTGGTATCGCTGTACTCAGGAGAAGTTGGGGAATGTGTTTTGGGGTGTCATTTTACATATACCCATGCTGGGTGAGATAAATATCTTGGTCAAATGCCAACTTTGTATAAAAAAATGGGAAAAGTTGTCTTTTGCCGAGATATTTCTCTCACCCAACATGGGTATATGTAAAAAGACACCCCAAAACACATTGCCCTACTTCTTCTGAGTACGGCGATACCAGATGTGTGACACTTTTTTGCAGCCTAGGTGGGCAAATGGGCCCATATTCCAAAGAGCACCTTTCGGATTTCACAGGCCATTTTTTACAGATTTTGATTTCAAACTACTTCACACGCATTTGGGCCCCTAAAATGCCAGGGCAGTATAACTACCCCACAAGTGACCCCATTTTGGAAAGAAGACACCCCAAGGTATTTCATGATGGGCATAGTGAGTTCATGAAAGTTTTTATTTTTTTGTCACAAGTTAGTGGAATATGAGACTTTGTAAGAAAAAAAAATCATCATTTTCCGCTAACTTGTGACAAAAAATAAAAAGTTCTATGAACTCACTATGCCCATCAGCGAATACCTTAGGGTGTCTACTTTCCGAAATGGGGTCATTTGTGGGGTTTTTCTACTGTCTGGGCATTGTAGAACCTCAGGAAACATGACAGGTGCTCAGAAACTCAGAGCTGCTTCAAAAAGCGGAAATTCACATTTTAGTACCATAGTTTGTAAACACTATAACTTTTACCCAAACCATTTATTTTTTACCCAAATACAAGTAGAACAATAAATTTAGCGAAAAATTTATATATGGATGTAGTTTTAAAAAAAAAATTACAACTGAAAGTGAAAAATGTCATTTTTTTGCAAAAATTTCGTTAAATTTCGATTAATAACAAAAAAAGTAAAAATGTCAGCAGCAATGAAATACCACCAAATGAAAGCTCTATTAGTGAGAAGAAAAGGAGGTAAAATTCATTTGGGTGGTAAGTTGCATGACCGAGCAATAAACAGTGAAAGTAGTGTAGTGCAGAATTGTAAAAAGTGGTCTGGTCATTAAGGGGGTTTAAGCTAGGGGGGCTGAGGTGGTTAAAGAGAGCTGTCCATGCTCAGAAGCCATCAAACCTGAATGAACTAAAGATGTTTTGTAAAGAGGAATTGTCCAAAATACCTTCAACCAGAATCCAGACTCTCATTGGAACCTACAGGAAGCGTTTAGAGGCTGTAATTTCTGCAAAAATAGGATCTACTAAATATTGATTTCATTTCTTTTTTGTGGTGCCCAAATGTATGCAACTGCCTAATTTTATAGCACACTTTCTGTAAATCCAATAAACTTAATTTCACTCCTCAAATATCACTGTTTGTGTCTCCTATATGATATATTTAACTGACATTTTTTATCGTAACAACCAACGATTTATACAGGAAAATCATGACGATTAACAAGGTTGCCCAAACTTTCGCATCCCACTATATTTATATATATAAAATTTATTTTTAAACGCTTTTTTAAACTCATTTAAGTCAATATTAGGCTACTTTCACACTAGTGTTTTGGTTTCTGTTTGCGAGATCCGTTTCAGGGCTCTCACAAGCGGTCCAAAACGGTTCAGTTTTGTCCTAATGCATTCTGAATGGAAAAGGATCCGCTCAGAATGCATCAGTCTGCCTCCATTCCGCTTTGGAGGCGGACACCAAATCGCTGCTTGCAGCTTTTTGGTGTCCGCTTGCCGAAACTGAGCCAAACGGATCCGTACTGACACACAATGTAAGTCAATAGGGACGGATCCTTTTTCTCTGACACAATCTGGCACAGTAGAAAACGGATCCGTCCTCCATTGACTTTCAATGGTGTTCAAGACGGATCCATCTTGGCTATGTTATAGATAATAGAAACTGACCTGTTCTGAACGGATGCAGACGTTTGTATTATCTGAACGGGAACGGATCCCTCTGTGCAGATCCATGACAGATCCGCATCAAACGCGAGTGTGAAAGTAGCCTAAGCAAAAAGGAAAAAAAAGAATATACACATAAGAACATAATTTATTCTTTTTACTTGGACAATGGCACATAAAGGATAAAAAACAACAACCCATAGGCCCCTTTTAGACGAGCGAGTGTCTCGCTGAGGACTCGCAGTGAGGCACCCAGCTTGATCTTCCAGCAATGCCGGGGTCACATAGCATTATATTGATTTATGATGCTATGTAACCCTTACAGTTCTGAAATGTATTAGATGACACTGACAGCATTATGTCAGTGTTATCCAGTACATTCCAGGCCTCTGAGGGTTACATAGCATCATAAATTAATATAATGCTATGTGACCCCGGCAGTGCTGAGAGGTCAGGCTCATCTGAAAGGGGCCACAATTATTCCTATTAAGGCGCTTTAAAAAGGCCATCTCTAGGATGTGGTGGATACAACGAAGTTATGTATAGGCTAGTGTCACTTCATAACTTCAGCGATCCAGCGCAGGGGCTTATTAAGATCGGCATCTAAAACAGTTACTGAAAGCACACCAAAATTACACCCAAAATCACAATAGTTTATTAAGAATGCAAATCAAAAACAATCAAACAATAAAACAATTAAAAGTGTCCACAACAGGACACACCAATCCCCCACAATGAACAGCACAAGCCTAAAAGTGCTCTGAAAATCTCTCTCTATACTTAGGCCTCTTTCAGATGAGCGTGTCCTGTGTGGAAAGCACATTCCGTGTGTGAGCATGATTTCCCGTTATGGACACTGCTCGTTTCGCAGGAGCGCACAGCATTATGATTTATAATGCTTTGTGTCTCTGCGTGAACTTACTTCTACAGAATTATACTGTACTGGAGCGTGATATCTGCACAGGACACACTCGTCTGAAAGAGGCCTTAGGGTAGGTCATTAATATCAGAATGGTGAGGGTCTGACTTCCAACATTCCCACTGATCAGCTGTGCAAAAGTGCCACGGTGCTTGGGCGAGCACTGTGGTCTGTGCATGGTATGCTGTACATTATGTAGTGGCTTTTCCCTGTATTAAAGCTCAGTCCCATTTCCCATTTGCAATACCCCAGACCTGGGGGTATCTGCAAATGTTTGTAATGTTATGCATTTTTTCATTGTATTGATGATTTATTCCAGCAGAGGAGGTAATGGTTGGCAGGAATAGGGCTATAGTCACCCTGTTGCTCCCCTCTTGCTAGAAGTGGGCTGGTCTTACTTCCCGCCAGGATTTCCAGGCTAGCTAGGAAGAGAGAAGAGAGTTCCTGTTCTGTTAGTGGCGGAGTGAGGAAGCACATGTCAGAGCTCCCACTCCCAAGAACCGTATATTATTCCCCTGTGAGACTAACACTCCAAAGGGAAAATCAGGATCCAGATATTCTTCTTCTATGTGACTAACACTCCAAAGAGACCAGCAAATTCAGCTTCAAGAAAGCATCTGTGAGACAGTAGAGCGATCAGCGAAATACATCTTTACAGACACTGTTGCAAAGTGAGGGAAAACAGCTCACACACCAGCACCTACCTAAACCGTTGCTATGCCAGATAACATTAACCCCTTAGTGACCACCCGTATGCCTTTTTACAGCGGTAACTATGGGCTGGGGTGGTGCCTTTTTCTTTTAGCCCAAGTTAGCGCTAAAAGTAAGTGCTAGAAATTCCTGCCTGCAGCTACCAGAGGTAGCTGGGGGCTCGGGGCAATGATCAGAGACCATAAGGGTCCATTCACACGTCCGCAATTTTGCGAAACGGAATTGCGGACCCGGACACGGAATTGCGAACCTGCACTTCCGGGTCCGCAATTCCGTTCCCGAAAAAAATAGAACATGTCCTATTCTTGTCCGCAATTGCGGACAAGAACAGGCATATTTTATTAGTACCGGCAATGTGTGGTCCGCAAACTGCTGAACACACATTGCTGCCTTCCGTGTTTTGCGGATCCGCAGCTCCGTGGATCCGCAAAACACGTTGCGGACGTGTGAATGGAGCCTAACAAGTGGTCTCTGATCTTGTGATCGCCGTGATACAGTGGCAGTGGAGCAGTGCCAGTAAACTTTCTCCTCTCACCTAAAAGAGGAACTTATGAAGAACGCAGCATGTGCAATGAGAAGAGAAGGAGAGATAAATCCTCTGATGCCTCGATTGTGAAAAGCTGGGTCCCGATTTCCCCCTGCTACAAAGGAGAGAGAGATTAGACTTCTGTCCTGTCTGTGTACTTCAGAGTGAAAAAACACCTAAAATCAATCAAATCAATTCATAAGCTGTCCATCCGTAACTCTCAGTCAGTGAAATCCATTACAGTCCGTCCGTAACTGTCGGTTAGTGGGTGTCTATTACAGTCTGTCCGTTACTGTCGGTCAGTGGCCATCAATTACTGTCCGTCCATTACTGTTTGTCGGTAAGCATTATTAATTAGTGTTCATCCATAACTGTTTGTCAGTGGGCATCTATTAGTGTCTGTCCATTACTGTCAGTCAGTGTGCATCAATTAGTGTCCGTCTGTAACAGTCGGTCAGTGGGCATCTATTACTGTCAGTCCGTTACTGTCGGTCAATGGGCATCTGTTAGGGTCCATTC
Organism: Bufo gargarizans; assembly: GCF_014858855.1. Classification (NCBI taxonomy): domain Eukaryota; kingdom Metazoa; phylum Chordata; class Amphibia; order Anura; family Bufonidae; genus Bufo; species Bufo gargarizans. The sequence continues at coordinate 109,989,446 of NC_058085.1, forward strand.
ATAACTGTTGGTCAGTGGGAATGTGTTAGGGTCCATCCATTACTGTTGGTCAGTGGGCATCTATTAGTGTCTGTCCATTACTGTCAGTCAGTGTGCATCAATTAGTGTCCGTCTGTAACAGTCGGTCAGTGGGCATCTATTACTGTCAGTCCGTTACTGTCGGTCAATGGGCATCTGTTAGGGTCCATTCATAACTGTTGGTCAGTGGGAATGTGTTAGGGTCCATCCATTACTGTTGGTCAGTGGGCATCTATTAGGGTCTATTCCATAACTCTTGGTCACTGGGTTTAATACAATGTTCAGCTGAATCTCTGTAGGAATAGAGTTCATGAGGAGACATGAATAACAGAGAGGAGATGGGGGTGATGAGCAGCAGCACTTGTATGCACTCTCCATTATCACAGCCCCACGTTACCACAATCTGTCCTGGCCGTCCTCTCTGTACTTCATGTCTCCTCATGAACACCATTCCTACAGAGTTTCAGCTGAAGATCTTATCAGCTGTATTCAGGATCATAATCCCTGACAAGCAGAACAGAGAGGAGGATGAGGCAGCTCTTTACCTCAGTGTGGTGAAGTAACTTGTCCTCCTGTGTGATCAGGACAGGTTTTGTGTGTACTAATAGGACGGCAGCCATTTTATTTCTCCTAATGATTGCTCCCTAGACAAAACGAGCCATTATAACCAATGAAAGGTATTTGGGAATATATTTATAATAACGTAATAAAAAGTAAGTAAAGTATTTTCATTTTCTTAATTCCCACAGGACCATTTTAATATGGACATTGTAAAAAAAAGCCATCTGTCTGATCCTACTGGATTGCAAGCACTGTCCATAACCTCTGTGTTTGCAGCAGTTATGTTCTGAAACTGCTATGAAGCCCTAATGCCATTTATGCCAAACCGCAGTTCCCAAGTCCCCCCAGAACTAACCCAGCCTATGATCGGCTAAATAAATTGAGACCCTAAATTTCCCTCCTTAGGGATTTATTCTTAAAATTATACACCCCCGATAAAAATCATCTGTTGATAAAGCCGTGCAGGGACCTGTTCTGATGCACCTCGCCACTTGGCACAATAGTCTTTCATATAGGGATTGATAGGGCTAAAGAGATGTTGCACGACCAGTCCCTTTGACTTATTATATGGTCGCTTGTCACAACCTAGAATTTGCAACATAGTTGGGTACATTTTCCTCTCTTTTCTTGGACAAATTGCCTTTCAATACAGTACAGTTTTTTTTTCATGCAATAATCTATTATATGTCAGACCAGAATGCCGCTCACATTATATGCCACTCACATATACACTGTATATGTCAGAATGACATACTGTGTTTTTCGCTTTGTAAGACCGAAAGTGGTGGTGGTGGTGGGGGGAAATGGCCGTGCGTCTTATAAAGTGAATACTAGGGAGCACTTCCATTATGAAATCGCATGCATTAGGTGCCGGGAGTGGGGAGTGAAGCGCTGCGAGCGCTTCTGGTACCCACCCTCCCTGGTCTTCCTTCCTGGTGCAGGCGCTGCACTGTCCTGACCGTGTACAACGTCAGGACGTAGTGCACGCAATATATCCTGACGCTGCACGCAGTCAGGTGACAGTGCAGAGCGAACCAGAGAAGACAGCGGAACGTGACTTCTCCAGAGACCGCCAGACGTGGAGAGGAGCTGCTGCGCAGGAGAGGTAAGAGGAGTTTTTATTTTAATCTGATCTGAGGTCTGATGGTGTTCTAGCAAGGAACTCTGATTGGGGGTCCGACATTGAGGGCTGATATAAGGGCCCATTATTTCGTCCTATAATAATTTTGCACATGGCATGCTCACTACACCAATAGATGCATGCTTTAAGGGATCTAGTTTTTAAAAGGGGGTTAATGCCATTACAAGTGTGCAATGGGGCCTGAAACATTTTCAAGCAAAATTTGTGTTCTAAAAGTCACTGGGTGCTCCTTTACATTTGGGCCCTGCCATGTATCAAAACATAAGATATGGGCTACTCCTTCATTTTCATGTGTTCTGTACTTTTACACTAGCGTTTTTCTTTTCCGGCATAGAGTTCCGTCACAGGGGATATCCCCATGCATTCTGAATGGAGAGTATTCCGTTCAGGATGCATCAGGATGTCTTTGTTATGGACTATTGATACAAAATGGATACTTGCTTGTTGAGCTAAGATGGTGGCCAGGCATTCAGCCAACACCTATAAACCAGAATCTTACTTTGTGTTTTTATCATGTGTTTCTTTGTGGTTTCTGTTCAGCTCAAGCAAGCAGCTACAAAGAAAGAAGTAACGGTTTCACCCAGGGGGGAGGGAGAAGGAATTTCCTCTGGCCGTCAAGGTTACAGAAAAGTAGAGAGTTCATAGCCAATAGAAAATATATACTTTATCTTTCACCCCCCTCCCACTCCCTCCTCTCATGAAACCCATGTTGTTTTCAGAAATAAACCAGAGATACTGATTAACTCCATGTAGTGAGTTGTCTGTCTGATCTCTCCGTGCACGTATCTTAATTAATTTGGAGCAGTACATCAAATCGAACTGGCAGCTTTGTCAGAACCAGAACAATTTTGGCACCCAACGTGGGGCTCGAGGATTGGACCCTCTGTTCCCGTACCCCCAGAGACCAGACGAGGAGAGGCGCACTAACGGACACCGGGATCGCAACCCGTGATATGAGGTAGGAAAATTGAGTCATCTTGCCTATAAAGTGTCCCCTGGTGTAGCCTCTTGGTGTTCGTCTGAGGGAGGGGTGCGGAAGCAGTCTGGGACGTCCTCGAGGGCATGAAAGTAAGAACCCCATATGTTTTCTTAAAGTCTTGATGTACTGTGTTGTGCCTATAAGTTGTGAAGACCCTGTTGACAAGTATCATTGACTGGAGACACGGAGTTCTCCTGTGTTCCTGTATCGGAGTTCAGCCCGGTGTCTGACTCGAATCTCCATAAAGGGGACGATCACAGATGGGTGGAGAGCGGTTCGCGGTAGCCCAGAGTGTGCTGACCGGGACTCAAAGGTCTTCACGTCCAGTGATTACTCTATGCAGAGGTCTTTAGGCGGCTTCAGTAGGTACGAGAGATAATGGGAAATGAGGAAAGTGTCCCGAAGGGTTACTGTTCACCTGAACAGTACGTGGCGGACAGGAGAGGCAAACGTTTCATAAAAGGATTAAGTAAGTTGGAGAAGAGTTAAAGGTGTCTGTAAAGGAGGCATCCTATGTAGTGCTACCTGGCAAGTGTTGTTAAACGAGAAGAGAGGGAAGTTAGAAGATGATAAATTGACAGACATGGTCCGTGTGTGGTTGGACTGTAGTAAAGAATTTGAACAGACCGGGGGGAACTAAATTTTGATGAGAAAAGACAGAGATATTTCTGTAAGCCTGGTGTTGCATTGATACATGACTAGCCACCACCCTATAATGGCGCCGGGAAGAAAGCAGGTGGGTGGACCTGCAAAACATGTGGTCAACAGAATCCCTCCTCCCGTGATATGTGCCTTCCCTGTGGGGTTCCCCACCCACAAAACCACACCTTGGTAACTACTCCCCGGCACGTCCCATCACTTCCCGTGTTAGCTACAGCGCCATCTTGTCCCCAGGCAACACCCATGAACGGACCTTTAATATCATTCGGTCCGGACCCCCCCGTCACTCCTATGTCACCCTTGCCCCTTCCTACTACCTTGTACCCGATGATAAACCCGGACGGTACATTCATGCTACCCCACTCACCTGCCACCCTTACTCCTATAATGGTAGGGGGGCAACCTGATGAAGCAGAACAGGGGGATGCAGACGGTGCTGCAGAATCCACAATGGGCATACAAAATGCACCGGGTAATATGCAGACTCCTTCGCGGGGTACCCCGACAGACTACGGTGATCCGTCAACTTTACCCCTGGCACCACAGTGGACTGTACCCATGACCGTGCGCCCATCACGACGTTCACAAGATCAAATACTGCAGGGTCAGATTACAGAGTTACAAAAGAACGTACAGAAAATTGAGCAGGGAAACCTTGAGACACTGAAAGAAGCCCTAGCACTTAACCGGCCACAGGGACCACCAAAATATGTGTCTTTCACCCCACAACAGTTATTCACCATAGTGAATTTACTGCCTGACCCTGAGACCCATCCCATGCCCTTTTTCAGGAAACTGTCCCAAGTGCATCAAACCTATGGGTGCACATGGTCGGACCTGCAAAGTATAGTGGAAAACAAGACAGATGAATACTCCACACTGATAATGGATCAAATCCACATCCCTGAACTCAAAGGTGCTAACTTTGACCCCCGGGATCATGAGTCTGGAGAATTCTTTATAGAACAACTACAGAAATGGACAAAAGCTAAATTAGCAGATCATTCCACACTGCAGGACAGCTGCGGGGGATCAGTTGACCCCCACCTTTTTTCTTTTCACAGAAATGTTAGTTTCTGCTGTGTTAGTTTAAGCTCCTCTTTCTGATAAGAAACTGTCTCGCTTCTTGGTCTTTGTGGTTTTCACTCAAATTATGTGACACCCACGGCTGCCGGATGTCTGACAATAAAATTCTGCACTGATTCATATGAGCAAGGGGATTCGCTGCAAACCATTTTGCACCTCATCCCCAATACTCTCTGGGCCAGAGGACCCCAGGATATTGGATACCTCAATGTCCCACCAGTCACTGTGACCCTGAAGGACCCCAAAGTCCTACCATACGAAGAGACTGGACCCAGTAGCCAGAGAAGCCCCTTCCTGTGTCAGAGCTGTACATGCAGCCAGTGCCCTGCTGGCCACCACTTCTGATATGGTACTAGGTCATCCCCTCACTATTCTGGCTCCCCTTGACATTTCTGCCATCCTCCAGCAGACTCAACCTAAACACCTCACTGCACAGCGCCACCTCCGGCTTCAGTGTAGTTTGCTTCTGCGAGATAATGTCACCATTCAGAGGTGCCACATCCTCCATCCTGCTGCACTCCTTCCTCTTCCAAGGGGGGAGTATACTGGAGAATCTGAAGATTTTATTGATCTACAGGCACACTCGAGCTGACACCTCTGAAGCCAGAGGAAAAGCCCTAGCTGATCAAGCAGCATAGGAAGCAGCAGTGAAAGAGGAAAGAGTCCAGTCAGACCAGATTATGATAACACAGGAAGACCTGGAACAAGAAGAAATCACATGGGACCTCCTGAAACAAATACAGAAACAGGCCACGCCACAAGAAAAATTGGATTGGCTAAAAGAGTCAGCTCAAGAAGAGAAAGAATCTGGACTGTGGACCCAAGGAAGGAGAGCATCTCTGCCCAAAGTTCTCTATCCTCTGATAGCTTCAATAGCTCATGGGCCCACCCACCAATCTAAGACCATCATGAAAGAACTAATAGACAATGGCCCCAGGGATAACCCCTGTCCTGGTGAGGCATACTCAGTCTTGCCTCATCTGTGCGCAGTGCAACCCGGGAAGACCTGAGCCTACACCAACCAAATGTCTCCCCAAAGCCCAGTACCCGTTCCAACGGATTCAAATTGACCACATCCAGATGCCAATGTGCCAAGGGTTTCAATATGTGCTAGTAGTGATAGACTTGTTCTCTGGGTGGCCAGAAGCCTACCCCGTCCGAAACCAGACAGCAACCACTACTGCAAAAAAAACTGATGCAGGAGCTTGTCTGTAGGTTCGGAGTACCTGAGGTCATTGAGAGTGATCAGGGCCCAGCATTCACTGCTAGATTAACCCAAGAAGTCTGGAAGATGGTAGGGTCACACTTAGCCTATCACACACCCTACAGACCCCAAAGCGGCGACAAAGTCAAACGACTGAACGGGGTACTGAAGTCCAAGATGCTGAAAATGAATGGGGAGACAGGGCTCAGTTGGGTACAATGCCTGCCAATAGCACTATTTTCAGTTAGACACACCCCTAGGCCTCCACACCAAATTTTGTTTAGGACACGGCCTAGGATGGGACAGTACTTCCCACAGCAATTGCAAATGCATTATGAATCTGTTGCTAAATATGTGATTGCCCATAGTAAACAATTGTCTAACATATGTGCACAAGTTTTCTCTTCCATTCCAGATCCTGACTCCCTAGAGGGAATACACACTCTCAAACCTGGAGAGTGGGTGGTGGTCAAGAAACACGTCAGAAACACCCTCGAACCACGATACAAGGGGCCTTACCGGGTGTTGCTGACTACCCCGACCTCTGTGAAACTCGAAGGGAGGCTTACCTAGATCCACGCCTCACATTGTAAAAGAGTAAAGGCTGTCCCGACGACCCTGGAACAATAAGCCATGAGGATTCACATACTGATCATGACTTTGACAGTGGGCATATCTGCAGTGTTCACGCCACTGGGTAATGAATGGGACACTGGGCTAATGTCACATGTTTTCCTAGCTGGACACACTGTTATTGTCTCCAAGTACAAACCAAAGGTATGACATTTAGTCCACACATACACTCAGGTTGCAATGATTCAAAAACAGACAGCCACGTGCAGTGTATTGGTGTAGATGCTGAGAACGGAAAGGATCTGCCCTGCAACAACCGTACTGTACAGGATCTCCTGACAGGTATATTAGCTAACGACACCGAAAGTCAGTCAAAAGGATATGAGTTGGCGAAAGGGACACAATTAGCCAAACTAATTACCCGATTATTCAATGGCACAGCAGTAGCAGTTCCAGACGACATATACTTAGTTTGTGGACACAAAGTGTACAAATGGTTATCCCAGAATGTCACAGGACCGTGCACCATCGCCAGGCTTACTCCTGCTACCTTTATAGTACCACACTCTGAAATTGACATAAATGCAGTACCTAAACACACCTTGTATCGTAGGGCCAAAGATAACACACCCAGACCAAATGGCAAGCCACATGTAGTAGAGACGAGCATTACCAACAAAATTGTTAGTTCCATCTTCATATATCCCATGATAGCGCAGATGTGGGATCATCTGGTAGTAGCAACAGACTACCTGGAGGACCAAATATGGGAAGTGATGAGACTTATGAATACCTCAAACATTGTGCAAAACCAGTTAATCATTGTCACCAACCAACACACATTAGTTCTAGATTATGTTACAGCTAAAGATGGAGGTATGTGCCAGGTTGTGGGACCCTCTTGTTGCCATTACATAGACCCGCAGGGTAATTTGCAAGTTAAGGTGGGTATAGAGAAAATGGCGGATTTAAGAGATAAATGGCTGGATGCACATAAAGCTGATAAAGATACATGGTGGTCTGATACCTTCTCTTCCCTTAACCCCAATAACTGGTTCAAAGGTATTGGGGGTTGGCTCATGGGAATTGTCCAGGTAATATTGCAGGTAGCCCTAATAATATTGGTGATATATGTAGTGATTAAGCTCGTTCTTATTTGTGTGACTCGCTTTTCAAAAAGAATGAAGAAAACTGATGAACGACCTATTATGCTCCTCTACGATGAGGAAGGACAGAAGGAAACATCGTTCAACACAGCTCCCCCTCCTCACAATGATGCCTGGCTGAGATAGGGTGAGATGAATCCCAGGGTATTACCACAAGTCCGAGCAACCGGGAGCCTACCTATAAGGGGTAGGTTGTCGCCACTGCGGGTGAAGAGGATACGAATGGTATGCCCAGGGGATTCGCTAGGCGAAGGGAAAGTCTACAATCAAGTCTCCAAGGGGGGACTGTTATGGACTATTGATACAAAATGGATACTTGCTTGTTGAGCTAAGATGGTGGCCAGGCATTCAGCCAACACCTATAAACTAGAATCTTACTTTGTGTTTTTATCATGTGTTTCTTTGTGGTTTCTGTTCAGCTCAAGCAAGCAGCTACAAAGAAAGAAGTAACGGTTTCACCCAGGGGGGAGGGAGAAGGAATTTCCTCTGGCCGTCAAGGTTACAGAAAAGTAGAGAGTTCATAGCCAATAGAAAATATATACTTTATCTTTCACCCCCCTCCCACTCCCTCCTCTCATGAAACCCATGTTGTTTTCAGAAATAAACCAGAGATACTGATTAACTCCATGTAGTGAGTTGTCTGTCTGATCTCTCCGTGCACGTATCTTAATTAATTTGGAGCAGTACATCAAATCGAACTGGCAGCTTTGTCAGAACCAGAACATCTTCAGTTCAGTTGTTTTGACTGATCAGGCAAAAGATAAAACCGCAGCATGTTACGGTTTTATCTCCGGCGAAAAAAACTGAAGACTTGCCTGAATACCGGCATTTTCCCCATAGGAATGTATTAGTGCCGGATCCGGCATTCAAAATACCGGAATGCCGGATCTGTCCTTCCGGCCTGCGCATGCGCAGACTGGTAAAAATTTGAAAAGATACAAGACGAATCTGTCTGTCCGCATGACAAGCGGAGAGACGGATCCGTCCTTGCAATGCATTTGTGAGACGGATCCGCATCCGGATCCGTCTCACAAATGCTTTCAGTCAGCGGCAGATCGGCGGATCACACTGCCGCAAGTGTGAAAGTAGCCTTAAAAATGATTTTTTTGTCACCCGCATAGCATAAATATTTTTTTTTTAACTGGAAGGGGGCCCAAAAACTCACTACACCCCTAGAAGAATATCTTAACGGGTCTAGTTTTCAAAATGGGTTACTTCTGGGGGGTTTCTATTAGGGTCCATTTACACGTCCGCAACGTGTTTTTCCGCGGATCCACAAGACACGGACAGTGCACATTGCCGGCACTAATAGAATGCGCATTTGCAGACAAGAATAGGACATGTTCTATTTTTTTCGGGAACGGAATTGCGGACCCCGGAAGTGTGCAAAATGCGGAACGAAATTGCGGACGTGTGAATGGACCCCTATTTTGGCACTTATAAGCCTCTGCAAACTTGGCTTGGTGCAGGAATAAAAACATGTACTTAAACATTTTTTTAAATCAATGTTAAAATTGTAAGTCTTCTACATTTTTTGAAAATGCAGCCAAATAAATTAAAGATGTCAAAGTAAATTTCTAAAAAAAATACTGAACATAATTTTTGTATATATGGATGAATATGCATTTTAACATAGGTGCAAGGTTAACCTGATAGTGTTTTCAGTTTATGTCGTGGAGCTGACCACCGGTTACATCCTAACTTTCTATGAAATAATCCTCCACAGAGCGATATAAATACAGTACATGCGCGCTACACCCCCGAAATGCCAGTATTATTCTCAGGAACACATAAAGGAGTAATCGGGGGTGGGAGTCTCTTTTGTATTTGACTTCAATAGAGTGACTCATGAGCCCTGACTATATAAAGATTTGTTCCTGGTGGATAAGTATATAGTACAGGTACATTCTGCATGGAGGGGGTATCGTTTGGATTTTTCCAGGTACTTTTTTAGTAACAGCAAGTAACTTTTTTCACAATACAAGTTATCCACAGACAATTATTTCTCATTTTTATCAGGACAATGGCACTAAATTCAGAGACCCACAAGGTATATTAACCAGGTGTTTAACACATGGGCTGACACATACTTCATTTCCACAAATGGCTCACTGTACATTACTAGAATCTCTTAATTTATTGACCCATTTTTTCCCAGCAATAGTAAATCCAATTAGAGTACCGAAGGTCGTTACACCGCTGCCCCTCCGACATACCAGGTTTCATGCATGAGTAAGGGGGATGTGTCTCCCCAAAATGGAGGAGGGTCAGCAATATAATGACCTTCCGCACTGTAATTGGATTTATTATTGTTGGAAAGAAAATAATTAATACATTAAGAGATTCTAGCAGCAAACTGTGAACAGTGGGTCGTTTGTGGAACTGAAGCATGTGTTAAACCTGTGGTTAATATATAGTACCTGAAAATAGAAAAAGAACACCTGGAAACCTTAATGTGATTGAGCTGAGATTGACAAAGTATAAATCTCCTATTCACAGCAGCCAACAACCACCGTGGCTGAACTACAGTTCCAAGTTGAAAGAGCTTGAAATGACATAACTAGTGAGGATATCCAGTATACAGGTCCTTCTAAAAAAATTAGCATATTGTGATAAAGTTCATTATTTTCTGTAATGTACTGATAAACATTAGACTTTCATATATTTTAGATTCATTACACACCAACTGAAGTAGTTCAAGCCTTTTATTGTTTTAATATTGATGATTTTGGCATACAGCTCATGAAAACCCAAATTTCCTATCTCAAAAAATTAGCATATTTCATCCGACCAATAAAAGAAAAGTGTTTTTAATACAAAAAAAGTCAACCTTAAAATAATTATGTTCAGTTCTGCACTCAATACTTGGTCGGGAATCCTTTTGCAGAAATGACTGCTTCAATGCGGCGTGGCATGGAGGCAATCAGCCTGTGGCACTGCTGAGGTGTTATGGAGGCCCAGGATGCTTCGATAGCGGCCTTAAGCTCATCCAGAGTGTTGGGTCTTGCGTCTCTCAACTTTGTCTTCCCAATATCCCACAGATTCTCTATGGGGTTCAGGTCAGGAGAGTTGGCAGGCCAATTGAGCACAGTAATACCATGGTCAGTAAACCATTTACCAGTGGTTTTGGCACTGTGAGCAGGTGCCAGGTCGTGCTGAAAAATGAAATCTTCATCTCCATAAAGCTTTTCAGCAGATGGAAGCATGAAGTGCTCCAAAATCTCCTGATAGCTAGCTGCATTGACCCTGCCCTTGATAAAACACAGTGGACCAACACCAGCAGCTGACATGGCACCCCAGACCATCACTGACTGTGGGTACTTGACACTGGACTTCAGGCATTTTGGCATTTCCCTCTCCCCAGTCTTCCTCCAGACTCTGGCACCTTGATTTCCGAATGACATGCAACAGTCCAGTGCTGCTTCTCTGTAGCCCAGGTCAGGCGCTTCTGCCGCTGTTTCTGTTTCAAAAGTGGCTTGACCTGGGGAATGCGGCACCTGTAGCCCATTTCCTGCACACACCTGTACACGGTGGCCCTGGATGTTTCTACTCCAGACTCAGTCCACTGCTTCCGCAGGTCCCCCAAGGTCTGGAATCGGTCCTTCTCCACAATCTTCCTCAGGGTCCGGTCACCTCTTCTCGTTGTGCAGCGTTTTCTGCCACACTTTTTCCTTCCCACAGACTTCCCACTGAGGTGCCTTGATACAGCACTCTGGGAACAGCCTATTCGTTCAGAAATTTCTTTCTGTGTCTTACCCTCTTGCTTCAGGGTGTCAATGATGGCCTTCTGGACAGCAGTCAGGTCGGCAGTCTTACCCATGATTGCGGTTTTGAGTAATGAACCAGGCTGGGAGTTTTTAAAAGCCTCAGGAATCTTTTGCAGGTGTTTAGAGTTAATTAGTTGATTCAGATGATTAGGTTAATAGCTCGTTTAGAGAACCTTTTCATGATATGCTAATTTTTTGAGATAGGAATTTTGGGTTTTCATGAGCTGTATGCCAAAATCATCAATATTAAAACAATAAAAGGCTTGAACTACTTCAGTTGGTGTGTAATGAATCTAAAATATATATAAGTCTAATGTTTATCAGTACATTACAGAAAATAATAAACTTTATCACAATACGCTAATTTTTTTAGAAGGACCTGTATGTATGACCATTACAAAGCCAGAGTGGCCGCCTATATCACAGCAAGGGGAGATGCCCCCCAGTATTAATGTGACCCTGCCTCCACATACAAAAAGGGATATTTGGCTTGTGGGTGAAATTTCAGGATGAACCTAAAATGCATACTAACCTTTACAGGTGAACTTATTGCAACCTTCTGTAAACTTTTGAATGCATATGTCCAACTGTTCAATGTTTCAGTACTCTGCTGCTCCTTTAACCCCTTAGGGACCGGGCTCATTTTCACCTAAAGGACCAGGCCATTTTTTGCAAATCTGACCAGTGTCACTTTATGTGGTGATAACTTTAAAACGCTTTGACTTATCCATTCTTAGATTGTTTTTTTCGTCACATATTATACTTCATGACACTGGTAAAATGGAGTAAAAAATAATAATTTTTATTTATAAAAAAAATACCAAATTTACCAAAAATTTTGAAAAATTAGCAAATTTCCAAGTTTAAATTTCTCTACTTCTATAATACATAGTAAAACCTACAAAAATAGTTATTACTTTACATTCCCCATATGTCTACTTCATGTTTGGATCATTTAGGGAATTACATTACATTTTTTGGAATCGTTACAGAAATTTTCAAAAACCCACTTTTCAAGGACCAGTTCAGGTATGAAGTGACTTTGTGAGGCTTACATAATAGAAACCACCTAAAAATGACCCCATTCTATAAACTAACCCCCTCAAGGTATTCAAAACTGATTTTACAAACGTCGTTAACCCTTTAGGTGTTCTACGAGAGTTACTGGCAAATGGAGATAAAATTTCAGAATTTAGATTTTTGGGCACATTTTCCATTTTAATCCATTTTTTCCAGTAACAAAGCAAGGGTTAACAGCCAAACAAAACTCAATATTTATTGCCCTGATTCTTTAGTTTACAGAAACACCCCATATGTGGTAGTAAACTGCTGTATGACCAAACGGCAGGGCGCACAAGGAAAGGAACGCCATCTGGTTTCTGGAAGGCAGATTTTGATGGCCTTTTTTTTGACACCATGTCACATTTGAAGAACCCCTGATGCACCCCTAGAGTAGAAACTCCAAAAAAGTTACCCCATTTTGGAAACTACGGGATAAGGTGGCAGTTTTGGCACATATGATATTTGGTTGCTCTATATTACACTTTTTGCGAGGCAAAGTAACAAAAAATAGAAATTCTGAAATCTCATCTCCATTTGCCATTGACTCTTGTGGAACACTTAAAGGGTTAACAAAGTTTGTAAAATCAGTTTTGAATACCTTGAGGGGTGTAGTTTCTTAAATGAGGTCACTTTTTAGAGTTTCTACTCTAGGGGTGCATCAGGGGGGCTTCAAATGGGACATGGTGTCAAAAAACCAGTCCAGCAAAAACTGCCTTCCAAAAACCATATGGCGTTCCTTTCCTTCTGTGCCCTGCTGTGCGGCGATACAGCAGTTTACGACCACATATGGGGCATTTCTGTAAACTACAGAATCAGGGCAATAAATATTGAGTTTTGTTTGGGTGTTAACCCTTGCTTTGTTACGGGAAAAAAAGGATTAAAATGGAAAATGTGCCAAAAAATAGCTGTTTTGGCACCGTTTTTATTTTTTATTATTTACAACATTCATCTGACAGGTTATAATATGTGCTATTTTTATATAGCAGGTTCTTACAGATGCGGCGATACCTAATATGTATACTTTTTATTTATTTATTTAGGTTTTACACAATAATATCATTTTTTAAACAAAAGTAAATCATGTTTTAGTGTCTCCATAGTCTGAGAGCCATAGTTTTTTCAGCTTTTAGTCGATTGTCTCAGGTTGGATATCATTTTTGCGGAATGAGATGACAGTTAGATTGGCACTATTTTGGGGTGCATATGACTTTTTGATCGCTTGCTATTACACTTTTTGTAATGTAAGATAACAAAAAAATCATTTTTTAACACCGTTTTTATTTTTAAAAAAATTACAGTGTTTATCTGAGGGGTTAGGTCATGTGGTATTTTTATAGAGCAGGTTCTTACGGACGTGGCAATACCTAATATGTATACATTTTTTTTATTCATTTAGGTTTTACACAATAACATCATTTTTGAAAAAAAAAAAAAAATGTTTTAGTGTCTCCATAGTCTGAGAGCCATAGTTTTTTTTATTTTTTGGGCAATTGTCTTATGTAGGGTATCATTTTTTGCGGGGTGAGGTGACTGTTAGATTAGCACCATTGTGGGGGGCATACGCCTTTTTGATCACTTGGTGTTGCACCGTTAGTGACGTGGGGGGTTATGCAATATGATATTTTTATAGAGTCGGTCATTACGGACGTGGCGATACCTAATTAATATGTATACTTTCTTAAATTTTTTTAAGTTTTACACAATAATATCATTTTTGAAACAAAAAAAAAATCATGTTTTAGTGTCTCCATAGTCTAAGATTCATAGTTTTTTTCAGTTTTTGGGTGATTGTCTTAGGTAGGATATCATTTTTGTGGGATGAGATGAAGGTTAGATTGGCACTATTTTGGGGGGCATACGACTTTTTGATCGCTTGCTATTACACTTTTTGTGATGTAAGGTGACAAAAAATTGCTTTTTTGACACCATTTTTTTTGCAGTGTTCATCTCAGGGTTTAGGTCATGTGGTATTTTTATAGAGCAGGTTCTTACGGATGGGGCGATACCTAATATGTCTACTTTTTAAAACAATGTTTACGTTTAACATAAAAAAGCATTTTTGAAACAAAAAGATCATGTTTTAGTCTGAGAGCCATAGTTTTTTTATTTTTTGGGCCATTGTCTCATGTAGGGGCACAATTTTTGTGGGATAAGGTGACAGTTTGATTGGTACTATTTTGGCGTACATACAACTTTTTTGATCACTTTTATTACCTTTTTGGGGAAGTAAGATGGGCAAAATTTCAATTTAATCATAGTTTTTATTTTTTATTTTTTATGGCGTTCACCATGCGGGGAAAGTAACATGACCATTTTATAGATCAGGTCTTTATGGACGTGGTGATATCAAACATGTGTAGGGAATTTTTTTTTTTTATCAGTGATAAATGTGTTTTTTATTTTTACATTTTTTTTTACCCAGACCCACTTGGTTCTTGAAGATCCAGTGGGTCTGATGTCTGCATAATACAATGCAGTACACTATATAGTGTACTGTACTGTATTTTCACTTTACAAAGTCTTGTGCCTTTAGCAGAAGTATGATCAGCACCATGGACAGCAGGAAGCCTGTGAAGGCGTCAGCTTGCCATGGTAACCATCACTCACTGCCACAACAGAGCAGCGGGTGATGGGGAGGGAGGGGGGCCCCCTCCCTCTGTGATCTCGTCAAGAATCGGGGGCTCCCTCCCTGTTAACCTCTTCCATACAGCGGTCCCTACGTCCTTTGACCACATCCCACACTGATGACTGCTTCTTTGTGAACAATGCTCTGCGAAACCAGATGATGAATGCCACACAACTCCAGGTACATTTAAGGTAGGTGAGAGGCACCCAAGTGTCACATCAGACCAAGCAAAACAGTTTACATTAGTGTGGTATGCGTGCTAGAAAACCTGTAAGGGTACCTGGCCACACCACCAGGTACAGGCATCATTGTCTTGCATGGGCCAGGGAGCATCTACGCTGGACGAGAGACTAGTGGGCCTCAGTGCTGTTTACTGATGAAAGTCGATTCATGCTGAGCAGAAATGATGGTTGCCAACTAATTTGGAGACGTCAAGGAGAGCGCTATGCATCAGCTATTGTTGTCACCAGACGAGCCTTTGGTGGTGGTGGTGGTGGTGGTGCCTCAGCATCAACAACACAGGGCTAATTTCATCTTCATGGGCGACAATGCGGCAACTAATTGATGCCACATCATTAGGGAATGGCTGCTGGAGACTGAGGTACCTCAAATGGAGTGATCTGAACTTTCTCCAGACCTGGATCCCATTGAAAACCTATGGGATCAGCTGAGTCGCCGTGTAGAGGCTCATAACTCTGTACCCCAGAACCTCAATGACTTGAGGGCCGCCCTTCAAGAAGAGTGGGATGCCATGCCTCAGAAGACAATAAGTAGACTTGTGAACAGCATGAGACGTCGTTGTCATGCTGCTGAAGGCCACATGACAAGTTATAAGACATTGACATTTTTGTGGGGGTATACCCACCACCGTTGTTGGCTTTTGTTTCAATAAATTGTTTGAGATGAGGAAATCACCATTGTATGCTTTTATTAAATGCCCTACGTTCATGATATAATATGACTGTACTCTGAACTTTTTATGTTTTCCATAAACCGAAAGCCAAAGATCCCTAACTTTTTGTGAGTAGTATATACCCTGCTGCAGAACTCAAAATAAAGGGTGCATCACCTTGGTCGTGTGATCATTGACCAAGCACCACTAAGCAGGTTATACATTGTCAGTCTCAGTTCAATCACATCACATTTTTAAGGTGCACTTTTTCATTTTCCGGTAGAGTATATTATAGATTATATTTGAGTGCAGTGGACTCTGAAGCAGGTGTGGACAGCTGAAACACTTGGTCAAGGTGCATGTTGATCATTTAGTGGACTTAATTCAGAGAAGCCCCTGAAATGTTTATCAGTCAGTTATGTGCCTTGCTACAACTGGTTAAAGGTACAGTCACATTGGGGAGGGTTGAGGGTTAATAACGGCACTATTACCACACAGTGGGAAACTTGTGGTTTGTGCTTTACACTTAAATAACCACAAGTTTACCATATTCATCTGGAATTGAATTGACTTCCCTGGGCCAAAATGTACTCATAAGGCTCCATTCAAACGTCGCATATCACCGGCACTAATAGAATATGCCTATTCTTGTCCGCAATTGCGGACAAGAATAGGAAATGTTCTATTTTTTTCGGGAACGGAAATGGGGACCCGGAAGTCCGCATTTCCGGAGCCGGGCTGACAATGTGCGGCTCCATAGAAATGAATGGGTCTGCAATTCCGTTCCACAAAATGCGGAACGAAATTGCGGATGTGTGAATGGGGCCTTAGACTGAGATCAATAAGCTCCATGCCAAGATTGTCCTTAAAGAAGCTGTCCAGGATTAGAAAATCATAGCTGCTTTCTTTCATAAACAGCACCACACTTCTTCATGGGTTATGTCTGGTATTACATCTTGGCTCCTGTGAAGTGAATGACACCGAGTTGTAAAATCACACCTGTTTTCGGAAGAAAGAAGCTGTTTTTTTTTTTATCCCAGATAATTCTATTTCGAAGCGATGTAATGCACACCATCATTGAAATCCTGCTTTACCTGGTAGTTTAATTAACAAATCTGGCTTCGGAGGATGTAGTAGTCTCCTCTCCAACCTGTGGTTCTCCAGTTGTAGCACCACTACAATTCCTATCAGGCTGTCAGGGCTGGCTGAGAGTTGTAATTTTTCAAGATCTGGAGAGGTGATCTGAATAATGTGCTGCCCATGTGCTGTCCACATCCGTTATTCTGTTCTGCGGCGCCACAAAAAAGATAAGGCATGTCCAATTCTTGTCCTCAATTGCAGACAAGAATAGGCATTTTCTATCACAGTGCTGGCCATATGCGGTCTGTAAATTGCGGAACGCACACGGAAGGGTATCCATGTTTTGCAGACCGCAAAATAATATAGTCGTCTGAATGTAGCCTAAGATAAATGGTATGGACTTGATTTGGCGGCACAGAATCCTGATCTATACTCCCATAAAATAATCTTAGAAGTTGAGTTGCAATGTTGACACGAGGCTTGGTTACCCAACATCTCACCTCCATAAGTAACAGTTCACCTTGTCTATTTTCACACCTTTTCTGTGTCTGTTACACAGATATCTTACCAAGAGACCCTCATTAACAAGCACATAATGCAACACCTTATAGTGGCGACTCTGCTGCCAGCGGCTCACAGCTCATAACAGAAGTAATATTCTGACATCAATCAGTAGATTTACTGATGTGAAACAAGCATGAACACTGATTATTTTTAATTGTGATATCAACCAAAGTAACAGGTCAGTGATAACATGAATGATGAACACGCTGGGCAAGATTTCACCCACTGGTAGAACTCTGTGCAACAGGATGAGTGCATGAAATCTGGTACTGTACTGGTGAATAAAATACACTATGGGTATGGATGGACATGTACAAACACTCACTGTTGGTGGACAAAAGGGAAGATAACTATGGTAGTATGGTGGCTCAGTGGTTAGCCCTGGTGCCCTGCAGTGCTGGGGTTCTAGGTTCAAATCCGACCAAGGACAACATCTGCATGGAGTTTGTATGTTCTCCTTCGGTTTCCTCCCACACTCCAGAGACACACTAAGGCCTCTTTCACATGGGCGTCATGTTTTTGGCCTGGATAAGATGCTGGTGCGTCGCGGGAAAATGCGCAATTTTTCTGCGCTAGTGCAAAACATTGTAATGCGTTTTGCACGAGCGTGAGAAAAATCGGCATGTTTGGTACCCAAACCCGAACTTCTTCACAGAAGTTCAGGTTTGGGTTAGGTGTTGTGTAGATTGTATTATTTTCCCTTATAACATGGTTATAAGGGAAAATAATAGCATTCTTAATACAGAATGCATAGTACAATAGGGCTGGAGGGGTTAAAAAAAAGAAAAAATTTTTTTACTCACCTTAATCCACTTGTTCGCGCAGCCTGGCTTCTCTTCTGTCTTCTTCTTTGAGGAATAGGACCTTTGATGACTGCGTTCATCACATAGTCCATCACATGATCTTTTACCATGGTGATGGATCATGTGACGGACCATGTAATGAGCGTAGTGACGTCACCACAGGTCCTTTTTCTGTGCACAGCAAAGATGAAGACAGAAGAGAAGCCGGGCTCCGCGAACAAGTGGATTAAGGTGAGTTAAATTTTTTTTATTTTTTTTAACCCCTCCAGCCCTATTTTACTAAGCATTCTGTTTTAAGAATGCTATTATTTTCCATTATAACCATGTTATAAGGTCAAATAATTACATCTACACAACCTTGAACCCAAACCTGAACTTCAGTGAAGAAGTTCGTGTCTGGGTACCACATTCAGTTTTTTATCACGTGCATGCAAAACACGTTTTGCATGTGCGTGATAAAAAACTGAATGTGGTACCCAGACCCGAACTTCTTTACTGAAGTTCAGGTTTGGGTTCAAGGTTGTGTAGATGTAATTATTTGACCTTATAACATGGTTATAAGGGAAAATAATAGCATTCTGAATACAGAATGCTTAGTAAAATAGGGCTGGAGGGGTAAAAAAATAATAATAATTTAACTCACCTTAATCCACTTGTTCGCGCAGCCCGGCTTCTCTTCTGTCTTCATCTTTGCTGTGCACAGAAAAAGGACCTGTGATGACGTCACTACGCTCATTACATGGTCCGTCAGATGATCCATCACCATGGTAAAAGATCATGTGATGGACCATGTGAACATTACCCAGAACATTACTAGGCCAGTACTGCCTAAAAGTGTTAAATTGCCATAATCCAACTTGCCTCCCTTAGGCCCCTTTCACACGAGCATCACGGATTAGGTCCGGGTGCGTTCAGGGTGCGTTCAGTGAAACGCACTATTTTGCAAGCAAGTTCAGTCAGTTTTGTCTGCGATTGCGTTCAGTTGTTCAGTTTTTTCCGCGCGGGTGCAATGCGTTTTGATGCGTTTTTCACGCGTGTGATAAACAACTGAAGGTTTACAAACAACATCTCCTAGCAACCATCAGTGAAAAACGCATCGCACCCGCACTTGCTTGCGGATGCAATGCATTTTTCACGCAGCCCTATTCACTTCTATGGGGCCAGGGCTGCGTGAAAAACGCAGAATATAGAACATGCTATGATTTTCACGCAACGCAAAACTGTTGCGTGAAAAACAATGCTCATGTACACAGATCCATTGAAATCAATGGGTCAGGATTCAGTGCGGGTGCTATGCGTTCACGTCACGCATTGCACCCGCGCGGAAAACTCTCTCGTGTGAAAGGGACCTCAGAGTCAGCTGTTGCTAAATGTATTTGAAGTTCTACATTGCACTTAGTAAAAAGACACTGTTAGGCCTCATGCACACGACCTTATGTATTTTGCGTGTATAGAATTGTTTGCCCACTGCTACATTATATCTGGAATAAAGAACCTGTTACATCACACTGGTGAGTGCCGCTACTTATTCTTGCTCCTCCATTGCGATTGTGACAATCTCTTCACTGTTAGTAGCTGAGCACCACCGCTAGTGTGTAGATCCTAAGCTGCCCATTACATGTGCTTCGCTGTCTGAGCTGGACTATTTGTGTCACTGTGCTGCCCCCTTTTTCTCTCTTTTTGTTACTACGCATGTACTTTGCGGTCCGCAAAAAATACAGATGATGTCCGTGTGCATTCCTTATTTTACAGAACGGAACAGCTGACCCCTAATAAAACAGTACTAACCTTGTCCGTAATGTGGGCAATAATAGGACATTTATCAGGGGGAGAAAACAGAACTGGATCACACATCCACAATGCTATGCTACTCGCTTCTCAGCGCTATATTAAAGTGTACAGCCCCCCATACTTCATGCTGTACAAGAGGCATTAGTGTACATTTTGATCAAAAGGCATAAGCCCGCTCACGACGCCAAGGTTGCCTCTTTGAGTGGGACCTACTCTGACAAAGAGGCGCAGCAACAATGCGGTGACAAAGCGGCACTGCCCTAGTAGGCGGCGGGACCCAACCCACCAGCACAGCACCACAAAAAATTAAGGCCACCACGCAGTACTACACCATGTGAACAGTTGTCTAACACAACATGTCCATTGCTATCAGGAGCTACAGGTCAATGACCACTTATATGCAGACTTCTGTGATTAAAACCACCTGTGCCGAATGGGAGGAGTGCTGATACCAGTAGTAAAGAAGAAAGATTCTAATAGTTATCTGGGGGAGAAGAACAGAACTGGATCGCACATCCACAATGCTATGCTTTGATCTAACTCGCTTCTCAGCGATGGACGTGTTGTGTCAGACAACTGTTCACATGGTGGTGTGTGGTGGCCTTTGTTTTTGTGGCGCTGTGCTGGTAGGTTGGTGGGACCCAGTGCCATTGGTGGCATTGTCAGACAGCAGGGTTGCTGTTTGACTCCTGGGTCCCGCCGCCTACCAGGGCAGTGCCGCTTTGTCACTACATTGCGCTGCGCCCTTTTGTCAGAGTAGGTCCCACTCAAAGAGGCGGCCTTGGCGTCGTGAGCGGGCTTATGCCTTTTGATCAAAATGCACACTAATGCCTCTTGTACAGCATGCAGTATGGGGGGCTGTACACTTTAACATGGCGCTGAGAAGCGAGTTTGATTAGATCAAAGCATAGCATTGTGGATGTGCGATCCAGTTCTGCTTTTCTCCCCCTGGCAATAATAGAACATGTTCTGTTTTTTTGCAGAACAGAAATACGGACATACGGAAACGGAATGCACACAGAGTAACTTCAGTTTTTTTGGCGCACATATTGAAATGAATGGTTTCACATGCGGTCTGCTAAAAAAACGTAACTGACACGGAAAGAAAATACATTCATGTGCATGAGGCCTTAAGTTTAATTCTGGCCTCATTCTTCAGTATTACATTTCCACTGCACCAATCCCCAGAGAGCAATGGTCTGAAGGAGTACATTGTGATGCAACACTATCATTCCCATCCTCCACCAGGGCTCGCTGCACATATACCCAACTTTTATTTGTGTCGCAAGATTGAAAATCCGATCAATTTGACTAAGGGTGCTGCCACATTTTTTATTGTATTTGACTTTTTTTTGGGAGGGGGGGGCACTTTTTTTTGGCTTGTAAAAATGGTCATGAAATTCATGAGTTTTTTAAATGTGTTTATTTAGTCACACAAAGGTGTTTTTTTTCACAATTTTTTTCTATTGAGAAGTCAATGGTCAGTCCCTGTGTGAGTGTGTTTGTCTGTCTGTCCCTGTGTGTGTGTGCCCCTGTGTGTGTCTAAGGCATTGCTTAGACTCCATACCACAGTCTAGCCAGTTTCTAATTGGTTACAGTTAAACCACCTTCTGGTACATGTTGATAATTCCCTTTTAAACCCCAGTCCATGTCTGTACTGGGAATCAGTGGGAGTCATAATGGAAGGTAACAAAAGGTTGGAGCATAACTAAAGGCGGAATTCCCTTTTAATGTCACTAAAAGGTGGCCACACATTAGATAGAAGTTGATTGACGAGCTCACCATCACATAAGTGTCTGTCCCTGTGTGTGTGTGTCTGTCCCTGTGTGTGTGTCATGGATGGTGTAACAGAAAACAAGAAGTTACAAATAAGGATCCAACTGGCTTGATCCAAAACTAAGGAACAAAAGGGTGACCCCTATTTAAGCCCTGAAACTCTCCCTGTCTTCTCAGCCCATGCAAAGATCTCTATGATAGAAAATTGCATGCCCTCGTGCCTCGACTGTATGACACCTGAACACCCTATAATAGTGAGGGGATACGACCACCGGCTCCCTACACTTAATACGGAGGGAGTCAGGGTCACCTAGGATCAAGCCAACAGGAAAACACAAATCAATGAACAGACTTATCTGTAGAAGAATCAGTTGTAGCATCTAGCATGTACACACTCCAGGAAGTTGTATAAACCGCAAAGTGATGCAGTATAGGAGGGGATTTAAAGGGATGCAATCAGTGCAACTAGATGACAGCTGAGAGAGGGAAACGAGATGACAAAACGAAAGCAAAACAAAAGAACCTCAAGCAGGAGGTTCTGAAGAACGTCTGTCAGAGCTTCTCAGATGTCTGGCGGTGACAGTACCCCTCCTTCTACGAGTGGACTCCGGACACTCAGAGCCCACCTTCTCAGGATGGGACCTATGGAAAGTCCTGATGAGATGAGTGGCCTTAATGTCCGTCACTGGGACCCACATCCTCTCCTCAGGACCATAACCCTCCCAATAAATGAGGTACTGGAGAGAACCGCGGACAACACGAGAATCCACAATCCTAGAGACCTGAAATTCAAGATTACCATCAACCACAATCGGAGGAGGAGGCAAAGAGGAGGGTACAATGGGTTGGACATAAGGTTTTAATAGGGACTTATGAAAAACATTATGGATCTTCCAAGTCTGAGGAAGATCAAGACGGTAGGCAACGGGATTGATGACGGACAAGATTTTGTAAGGCCCAATAAACTTAGGACCCAACTTCCAGAAGAGAACCTTCAATTTGATATTCTTAGTGGACAACTACACCAGATCACCAACATTCAGGTCCGGACCAGGCACACGTCTCTTATCCACCACACGCTTATATCTCACTCATGCTAGATTATCCTGAATCTTTTGCCAAATAGATGACAAAGACGAGGAGAATCTTTCCTCATCAGGTAAACCAGAAGACCCCTCTCCAGAGAATGTCCCAAACTGCGGATGAAACCCATATGCATCAAAAAATGGTGACTTATCAGAGGACTCCTGACGATGGTTATTTAAAGCAAACTCAGCAAGGGACAAAAAAGAACACCAATCCTCCTGATTCTCCGCCACAAAACAGCGCAGATATGTCTCCAGATTCTGATTGACGCGCTCTGTCTGGCCATTCGACTGCGGGTGGAAAGCAGAAGAGAATGACAACCGAACCCCCAAGCGAGAACAGAAAGCCTTCCAGAATCTGGAAACAAACTGCGTGCCCCTATCAGAGACTATGTCTGAAGGAATACCATGCAATTTGACAATGTGATCAATAAATGCCTGCGCCAGCGTCTTAGCATTGGGCAACCCAGGAAAAGGAAGGAAATGCGCCATTTTGCTATAACGGTCCACCACCACCAGAATCACAGTCTTCCCCGAGGAACGAGGCAGGTCCGTAATGAAGTCCATGGACAGATATGTCCAAGGATGGGAAGGAATGGGTAACGGAAGGAGAGGACCTGATGGCCGTGAATGAGGGACTTTGGCACGAGCGCAGGTCTCGCAGGCTGCCACAAAACCCTCAATCGACTTACGAAGCGCCGGCCACCAGAATCTCTGAGCGATGAGATTCACTGTGGCTCTACCCCCCGGGTGCCCAGCAAGGACAGTATCGTGGTGCTCCTTAAAAACCTTGTGTCTTAAAGCGAGAGGCACAAACAACCTCCCAGGAGGACAAAGATCAGGAGCCTCTGCCTGGGCTGCCTGAACCTCTGCCTCCAATTCAGGATAAAGAGCAGAGACCACCACACCTTCAGCCAAAATGGGACCCGGGTCTTCAAAATTCCCACCTCCCGGAAAACAACTTAACAGGCCATCCGCCTTCACATTCTTAACCTCAGGGCGGAACGTGACAACAAAATTAAACCTTGAAAAGAACAAAGACCATCTGGCCTGTCTCGGGTTCAGACGCTTGGCTGACTCCAAGTAGGCCAGATTCTTATGGTCGGTAAACACGGTAATAGGGTGTCTGGCTCCCTCTAGCCAATGGCGCCATTCCTCAAAACCTAACTTGATGGCCAACAACTCCCTATCTCCCACATCGTAATTTCTCTCTGCGGAGGAGAGTTTCTTCCAGAAAAAGGCACACGGTCGCCATTGGGCAGGAGAGGGACCCTGAGACAAGACTGCACCGACACCCACCTCAGAAGCGTCCACCTCAACTATGAAGGGCAGAGAGATA
Organism: Bufo gargarizans; assembly: GCF_014858855.1. NCBI lineage: Eukaryota > Metazoa > Chordata > Amphibia > Anura > Bufonidae > Bufo > Bufo gargarizans. The sequence goes on from NC_058085.1 coordinate 110,013,619, forward strand.
TCAGGTTGTACCAAGATGGGAGCGGAAGCAAAACTCTCCTTGATACTAGAAAAGGCCTTACGCGCCTCTACCGACCAGGAGGAAAAATCTACCCCCTTTCTAGTCATATCAGTGAGTGGTTTAACAACAGAGGAATAATTCAAAATAAACTTCCTGTAATAATTGGTAAAACCCAAAAAACTCATCAGCGCCTTCTGATTCTCGGGAAGCTCCCACTCAAGCACAGCGCGGACCTTCTCGGGGTCCATGCGAAAACCAGAAGCGGAGAGAAGAAACCCCAGAAATTGAATTTCTGGAACCGCAAACACACATTTTTCCAGTTTAGCGTACAATTTATTCTCCCGCAGGATGAGCAAGACCTGACGTAGGTGGTCCTTATGAGTTTTGAAATCAGGAGAAAAAATCTAAATGTCATCTAGATACACTAGTACAAATTTTCCCATTTAATGATAAAAAATGCTGTTCACAAAATGCTGAAAGACGGCTGGAGCATTCATCAAACCAAAAGGCATAACCAAATTCTCAAAATGGCCCTCAGGGGTATTGAAGGCCGTCTTCCATTAGTCTCCTTCTCTGACCCTGACCAGGTTGTATGCCTCTCTTAGATCCAACTTGGAAAAAACTTTAGCCCCAACAACCTGGTTAAACAGGTCCGGGATCAGAGGAAGCGGATAAGGGTCTTGAATTGTGATACTGTTCAGCTCCCTGAAATCCAGACATGGTCTTAAAGAACCATCTTTTTTCTTAACAAAGAAAAAAACAGCGGCAACAGGTGACTTCGAGGGTCGTATGTGTCCCTTTCTCAGGCTCTCAGAGATATAAGCACGCATAGCGACCCTTTCAGGTTGGGAGAGATTGTATAAACGAGATTTAGGCAGCTTGGCGCCTGGGATGAGATTAATAGGGCAATCGTACTCCCTGTGAGGGGGCAACTCCTGAACACCACTCTCAGAAAACACATCTGAAAATTCAGAGAGAAAAGATGGTACAGTCTTAGTAGAAACCTCTGAAACAGATGTCGTGAGGCTATTCTCTTTGCAAAAGTCTTTCCAACCATTTATTTGCCTCGCTTGCCAATCAATGGTGGGGTTATGTTTAGTGAGCCAGGGTAGCCCCAACACTAGAGGAGTAGGCAACCCGCTTAGGACGAAACATGACACATCCTCAACAATCAAACGGATATTGTGAACTATGCCCTTTAACGATTTCTGAGAAAGTAGAGCGGAATCAATAGCAAAAACAGGTATATCCTTTCCCAAAGTGCCTACCTGGAAACCATGTGTTATAGCAAATTGATTATCAATGAGATTGACAGCTGCTCCACTATCTACAAAAATCTCACAAAAAATGTTCTTGCTCTCTAGCGCCACCCTGGCAGGTAGGACAAAACGGGAACTACAATCAAACGGAAAACCTTCAATTTCCGCATCAACCTTGCCAATAGTAACAGATAGAATGTTTTTAGAGGATTTTTTTCTTTTTGTTTCTTTATTACTCTCAAAAAACTGCCTGAATCTCCTAGAGGGACAAACATTTGCCAAATGATTTATACCTCCACAACAGAAACAAACCCTCCTCTGAGAGCTGAATCCTCTGTTGTTGTTGTTGTTGTTGTTGTTGCCTCTAACAACAGAGGATTCAGCTCTAACAATAGAGCTGAATCCTCTGTTGTTAGAGGCAAGCAAACCCAGCTGCATGGGTTCCTGCTCAGAGGGGATTGAGAGAGACTGAGACCCCTGCGCACTGAATGAGACCGCCGCACTGTCCTTGGACTGAGTATGACAGGAAGGAGTGATCTCTCCTCTCTCTCTAAGACGCCTGTCAATACGAACGGCCCGAGACATGGCAGAGTCCAAGGAGGTAGGTCTCTCATGAAAGGCAAATGCATCTTTCAATCCCTATGAAAGACCATGGCAAAATTGACTTCGGAGTGCAGCATCATTCCAACAAGTATCAGCTGCCCATCTCCGAAATTCTGAACAGTATATCTCTGCGGACTGTTTACCCTGGCATTAAAAACGTAGTCTAGACTCAGCCAGAGCAATACGATCCGGATCATCATATATCTGACCCAGGGCTAAAAAAAATTAATCCACTGAACAGAGGGGCCATGCCCCCACCGGCAGCGAGAAGGCCCAAGACTGAGCGTTATCACTGAGCAGCGAGATGATGATCCCCACCCTCCGCTCCTCATCACCAGAGCAATGGGGAAGTAGGCGAAAATGGAGTTTGCAAGCCTCTCTAAAACGAACAAAATTCTCACTACCCCCGGAGGACGTATCCGGAAGCGAGATTTTAGGCTCAGAACAAATTACATGAACGCAAGCAGAAACGGTCACCTCAAACTGAGAGACAGTTTTCCGGAGATCTGCTACCTCCAGTGAAAGACCCTGCATGCGGTCAATCAAGGTTGAAACCGGATTCATGCTTAAGACGGTTAAGGCGGTTTATAATGTCATGGTGTAACAGAAAACAAGAAGTTACAAATAAGGATCCGACTGGCTTGATCCAAAACTAAGGAACAAAAGGGTGACCCCTATTTAAGCCCTGAAACTCTCCCTGTCTTCTCAGCCCATGCAAAGATCTCTATGAGATCTCTATGCATGCCCTCGTGCCTCGACTGTATGACACCTGAACACCCTATAATAGTGAGGGGACACGACCACCGGCTCCCTACACTTAATACGGAGGGAGTCAGGGTCACCTAGGATCAAGCCAACAGGAAAACACAAATCAATGAACAGACTTAACTGTAGAAGCATCAGTTGTAGGATCTGGCATGTACACACTCCAGGAAGTTGTATAAACCGCAAAGTGATGCAGTATGGGAGGGGATTTAAAGGGATGCAATCAGTGCAACTAGATGACAGCTGAGAGAGGGAAACGAGCTGACAAAATGAAAGCAAAACAAAAGAACCTCAAGCAGGAGGTTCTGAAGAACGTCTGTCAGAGCTTCTCAGATGTCTGGCGGTGACAGTGTGTATGCGTCTGTCCCTGTGTGTGTCTGTCTGTCTGTGTGTGTGTGTGTCTGCCTGTCTGTCCCTGTGTGAGTGTGTTTGTCTGTCTGTCTGTCCCTGTGTGTGTGTGCCCCTGTGTGTGTCTAAGGCATTGCTTAGACTCCATGCCACAGTCTAGCCAGTTTCTAATTGGTTACAGTTAAACCACCTTCTGGTACATGTTGATAATTCCCTTTTAAACCCCAGTCCATGTCTGTACTGGGAATCAGTGGGAGTAATAATGGAAGGTAACAAAAGGTTGGACATAACTAAAGGTGGAATTCCCTTTTAATGTCACCAAGAGTTGGCCACACACATTAGATAGAAGTTGATTGACGATCTCACCATCACATAAGTGTCTGTCCCTGTGTGTGTGTGTCTGTCCCTGTGTGTGTATGCATCTGTCCCTGTGTCTGTCCCTGTGTGTATGTCCCTGTGTGTGTGTCTGTCCCTGTGTGTGTGTCTGTCCCTGTGTGTGTGTGTATCTGTGTTTGTCCCTTTGTGTGTGTGTGTCCCTGTGTGTATATGCATCTGTCCCTGTGTGTGTCTGTCCCTGTGTGTGTGTGTGTGTGTCTGTCCCTGTGTGTGTATCTGTGTCTGTCCCTGTGTGTGTGTGTGTCTGTCCCTGTGTGTGTCTCTTTCCCTGTGTGTGTCTGTTCCTGTGTTTGTGTGTATCTGTGTCTGTCCCTTTGTGTTTGTCTGTGTCCCTGTGTGTGTTTGTCCCTGTGTTTTTGTCTGTCCCTGTGTGTGTGTCTCTTCCTGTGTATGTGTGTGTGTGTGTGTGTGTGTAGAATGGAGTCCCGAGTTCGGGAAATGTTTTTTTACACTACAAATTAATTTACAAAGTTATTACCCGAAGTCTTGCAAGACTTCGCAATGCAATAACTTCGGCTCATCTAAGCCAATACATTATAATAGTGCACGGAGCTCCTGTTCTGTATTGGAACAACGTTTTATGCAAATCGACTTCGGATGTTTTTAATTTTTGTTGATTTCTTTTTTTCATTTTTCTATGTTACTATATTAAAAAATTGTATATAATCCTACAGTTTTCACACTGATATATTTTAAGAGTCAGACTTCCTGTTTTTTGAGAGCAGCAACATGGGCCATAGACACAATGGACAGGAGCTGAACTCATTAACTTCTATGGGAAAGTTTTCTAGGCATGCTCTGTGACCTGGGCAGAGGTCAGGAGGGAGTAGATAAGCTGTGATATCACCAATTTTGAATGGTGAATCCTGTCTTACCTATGTAGAGAAGGTACTTGGCATTCTAATTCTGCCTGTGGCGATTAGAACAGCTACTTAAAAGTTATCTATACAGAACAGGGAATCATGGCCTATTTATTATTACTGTCAAGTGGACAGTGTGAAAATTGCAGGATTATATACCATTTTTAAAATATAGATAATGACATGGAAAAATTAATTTAAAAAAAATCACCAAAATTAAACAAATATGCCATATAAAAAAATTAACCTTTTTTTCTGATGACATATTCCATTAACTCTGAAAAAAGTATTGGGAAATCTACAGTTCCCATCATTCTCCTTTTTATTTTCAAAATTATTTTTATTGTCATTTTAAGTATATATAGCAGTGACATCAGCAGTAAGCAGGTTACCAAATGAGATTACAGTGATAAAATACAAGCATAAGCATTAAAACTAGTGGTATAAGACATCATTGAGCAAGGCTATAAGGATTCAGCCAATCATACTCAATGAACAAGTGCAGATAAATGGATAATGACTAAACTCAAGACATCAGCTTACCTACAGTAAACCTTTTTTTGGCTTATCAATATCTCATTATAGCCAGTTTTTTATGGTAAGGCTCAGTTCTGTGATCCAATTAATAAAAGACAGGGAATGATGGGGCAATACCGCCATTGATAGCTATGTGTGGATGGGGGGGAAGGGGGACATAAGTGTGTACCACATGAAAAATGTACCCTATAGGAACTCTAGGCCTCAAGGTGCCTGTATTTAGCCCAAGGAGACCAAGTATTCTGAAAAAGAATATGCAATATCTTGCCAGTTCTTCTAAATGATATAAAGAGTCCACCTTTCCCGACCACTGCAAAAGTGTAGGTGGTGAGTCTGCCTTCCACAGTGTAGGAATCATAATTCGAGCAGCAGGTAGTAGGGGTAGATTTAAACCAGTGATTAAACTGATCTGTGCTAAAACAGATCTCCAGTATGAGGTGATGAGAAGGCAGGTCCACCATAAGTGGAAATACATGCCCAAGTGCTAGTGACATCTCCAGCAGTTAGGTTTGTAGTTTGGATTATATTTGTCTAATAGCACTGGAGTGAGGTGCCATCTGGTCAATATTTTATAACCGCTCTCTTGCATTCTCACACATTTAAAGGTCTGTTTGGGTGCCAGAAATAGTTTTTGTAAATCTTCTTTTGAGAGCTTTCTCTTAAGGTTGCACTCCCAGGCTCGAATGAAAGAGTGCTCGGTATCTACAGGCAGAGACAGGAGCAGCTTGCAGAGAGTCGAGACTTTTGGGCAAGAAGGGATTCAAACTGTGTTGCAGGTCTACATAGGTCTTTAGATAATAGTAGCTGTTTGAAGGAGAGAATGAACTTGTTATATAGTAGTGGTGATAGAGATGGGCAATTAAGTAATTTGGTGAGTATAGTGAGAGAAGGGATTGTGCCATCTGAAATTAGGAGGTCGATAGTGGTATTGATATTTTTAATCCCGTTCGGTATTGTGTTATTATGCACCCTGTCGGAGCTATATAGTAAGTCTCTAAATTGTAATAATGGGGAAGGGGAGTATATTGAACGAACTTTGCACAGATTCCATATTCGTCTGGTCTCATTTGTAAGTAAGTTATCTCTTCTTCTATCTTCTATCCAGACCCAGAGCTTATGAGGGGGACATCTGATCCAGTCAACAATTCTATTCAGATGGATTGCTTGGACAAATATTTGTGGGGCGGGTAAGTCAATTCTGCCATACTTCTGTGGAAGTTGGAGCGTAGAGTATTTAATTCTAGATTTCTTGCAATTCCATATATATTTTGAGAAAATCTTGTTCAATATGGAATAGAAAATGTTGGGGATATGTATAGAGAGTGCTTGTAGTAGATGAGGCACTTAGCAATATTTTTACGTCCGAACTATGAAATTTATGGTGTTGGCCAAGAGGATAAGGTTTTGGAAATCTCCTGTAATAATGGTGGGAAGTTATATTTGTATAGGTTGTTGGGCTCAGAAGAGATTCTATTCCCTAGAAACATGATTGTAGGTTGGGACTAGTCAAAGGGGGAAGTGGCAGATAAAGTGGTAACTAAACGTTTGGGTAGGGAGATATTGAGAACTTGAGATTTATTCATGTTCAGGTTTAAGTTAGATATTAGCCCAAATTCAAGGAAAAGTCGTTCCACAATGGGGAGCGAGTCTGCCGGATTGGTTAGCATTAACAGAAGGTCATCTGCATACGCTGCCGTCCTGTGCTCCCCTCCACCACATGTCATCCCTTGTATACCTTCATCTTGTCTTATTTTTTGTAGTAATGTTTCCATTGTTAGCACAAAGAGTAGGGGAGAAAGTGGGCATTCCTGTCGGGTACCGTTAGAAATGGAGAACACAGACGACTGCACATCATTGACCCTCACTTTGGCGGTGGGATCTTTGTACATGGTGAAGATGGCAGCAATGAACATAGGAGGGATTCCAAAAGCGGCTAATGAGGCTTTAAGGTTGATCCAGTCTACTTGGTCGAATGCCTTTTCGGTGTCAGTACTCAACATTAAAGGTTTGGCTGAAGATTTTGCATGGGCTATGAGCTGTATAACTCTGTATATGTTATCTTTCCCTTTTCTACCAGGCACAAAACCTACTTGAACCGGAGAAATAAGAGAAGGCAGGGTAGTTTGTAATCTTTGGGCTAGAATTTTGGCAAATAGCTTTAGATCAACATTGAGTAAAGAAATGGGGTGCTAGTTGCTGCATAGCATTGGGTCTTTGCCTTCTTTATGAATGATAGAGATCTGCGCTTCGAGTGTTTGTTTATGGAAGGGAACCCCAGATAATGCTGTTTTATAGCTTGCTAAGGCATGGGAGCAAGGTTTCAGAGCATGTGGAATAATAAAAGGAAGATAAGCCGTCCGGGCCGGGACATTTATTTATTGGAAGGGTAGTTATAGCATCTTTAATCTCTTGGTCAGAGATGGGGGAGCAGAGATTTTGGGATTGGGTAGTAGTTATTGAGGATATTGAGTTATTGAGGCACATGTCCACCCATCACTCCAACACCAGCTATGTACAACGGTGGGGCGAGGGGCGGGACAAATGGTCAAAAGTGAACAATAAATTTTTTTTTTTTGTAAACTGAAGAAGGAAAATTCCTCCTATGTGGAACTATATTTAACACAAAGTCCCTCTGTTACTGATAGCTGGCTCAGGTGGTGTCAGTTGTCCAGCCTTCCTTTTGGATCTTGCGCTGCGACCGTGAGGGACTTCTTTCCAAGGAGTCGGTGGTTGGCTATATGGTAAGTTGGCAAGATCCTTCACCACTGCCCAATCAGGAATTTGGAAATCTGGCAGTTCTAGTGTAGACATCAATCTTCCTGATGTAAGCTGGAAAACTAAAATAGCTAGTTCTGCCAGGAGTACAGATATTCTAAATTCCCTACTGGGATTATCTCTACAGCAAGTAGTTGAGGAGCCAACCTGGAAGGAGGCCATTTTAGATTTAGTATTCACAAATGGGAATTTGGTATCTGATATTACTGTAGGGGAAACCTTGGGATCTAGTGATCACCAGTCAGTGTGGTTTACTATAAGTACAGTGACTGAGTCACACCACACAAAAACAAAAGTTTTAGATTTTAGAAAAACTGACTTTTCTAAAATTAGATTAGTGGTATACGAGTCTCTATCAGATTGGAACAGTTTCATTGGAGTCCAGGAGAAATGGGACTACTTAAAAGTGGCACTATTGAAGGCAACAGAAAATTGCATTAGGCTTGTCAGTAAAAGCAAAAAAAAGGAAGATACCACTGTGGTACTCAGCAGAAGTGGCCAAAATCATTAAAAACAAAAAGATAGCAGTTGTGAATTATAAAAAAAAAAACTAAACGAAGATGACAGGCAAATTTATAAGATTAGGCAGAGAGGCCAAACAAGTTATAAAAGCTTCTAAAGCACAGGCAGAAGAGAAATGAGCTCAGTCAGGGAAAAAATGCGATAAGGCATTCTTCAGATACATAAATGAAAAAAGGAAACTAAAACAAAGTTGATACTTCTGTTCAGTTTTTACAAAGGAAAAGGACCTCAGTTAGGAAAGAAGACTAATGATTCTTTTGATGCATGTGTCTTTACAGAGGAAGAGGTTCTAAGCCAGCTGTCTAAAATTAATACAAATAAGTCACAGGGGCCTGATGGAATACACCCAAAGCTATTAAGAGAGCTCAGCGGTGAACTAGCAAAACCATTAACAGATTTATTTAACCAATCACTGGCAACAGGAGTCGTCCCAGAAGATTGGAAATTAGTAAATGTTGTGCCCATTCACAAGAAAGGTAGTAGGGAGGAATCGGGTAACTATAGGCCTGTAAGCCTGACATCAATAGTGGGGAAATTAATGGAAACCATACTTAAGGAGAGGATTGTGGAACATCTAAAATCCCATGGATTGAAAGATGAAAAACAGCATGGGTTTACTTCAGGGAGATATGTCAAACTAATCTTATTGATTTTTTTGATTGGGTGACTAAAATAATAGATGGAGGAGGTGCAGTAGACATTGCTTATCTAGACTTTAGTAAGGCTTTTGATACTGTCCCACATAGAAGGCTTATCAATAAATTGCAGTCTTTGGGCTTGGACTCCCATATTGTTGAATGAATTAGGCAGTGGCTGATGGACAGACAACAGTGGGGTACCTCAGGGATCTGTTCTGGGACCCATATTGTTTAATATCTTTATCAGCGAAATTGAAGAAGGCCTCGATGGTAAGGTGTGTCTTTTTGCTGATGACACAAAGATTTGTAACAGGGTTGATGTTCCTGCAGGGATACACCAAATGGAAAAGGATTTAGGAAAACTAGAGGAATGGTCAAAAATCTGGCAACTAAAATTTAATGTTGATAAGTGCAAGATAATGCACCTGGGGCGTAAAAACCCAAGAGCAGAATATAAAATCAGTGATACAGTCCTAACCTCAGTATCTGAGGAAAGGGATTTAGGGGTCATTATTTCAGAAGACTTAAAGGTAGGCAGACAATGTCATAGAGCAGCAGAAAATGCTAGCAGAATGCTTAGGTCTATAGGGAGAGGAATTACCAGTAGAAAGAGGGAGGTGCTCATGCTGCTCTACAGAGCATTAGTGAGACCTCATTTGGAGTATTGTGCTCAGTACTGGAGACCATATCTCTAGAAGGATATTGATACTTTGGAGAGAGTTCAGAGAAGAGCTACTAAACTGGTACATGGATTGCAGGATAGAACTTACCAGGAAAGATTAAAGGACCTTAACATGTATAGCTTGGAAGAAAGACAAGACAGAGGGGATATGATAGAAACTTTTAAATACATAAAGGGAATCAACAAGGTAAAAGAGGAGAGAATATTTAAAAGAAGAAAAACTGCTACAAGAGGACATAGTTTTAAATTAGAGGGGCAAAGGTTTAAAAGTAATATCAGGAAGTATTACTTTACTGAGAGAGTAGTGGATGAATGGAATAGCCTTCCTGCAGAAGTGGTAGCTGCAAATACAGTGAAGGAGTTTAAGCATGCATGGGATAGGCATAAGGCCATCCTTCATATAAGATAGGGCCAGGGGCTATCCATAGTATTCAGTATATTGGGCAGACTAGATGGGCCAAATGGTTCTTATCTGCCGACACATTCTATGTTTCTATGTCTGGAAGATCTGTAACCGAGCAGAAACTGTTTGCCTCCCACTGAGAAAATTAGGCCGAATGGGAACTTCCACCTATATTGAATGCCTTTGGATCTGAGGGCCTCTGTAAAAGGTTTGAGAATTTTTCTCTTCTGAAGTGTTTGTGGTGATAAATCTTGATAGATATGTAGTTGAGCATCCTCATAGTCTATGTGGGAAGATGATCTGGCGAGACGGAGTATTTCCTCCTTCACTTTATAGTTGAGGAGGCGGCATATTACATCTCATGGTGGCTCGTTGTCTTTAGGTTTTCTTCTCAAGGCCCTGTGGATACGTTCTATGGTTATATCGTTGGGTGGGAGTTTCCAAGGATGGAGTGAAGATTTGCTGTATGGTGGAGTGTAAGGACGTAGGTGAGACGGATTCAGGTAGGCCTTTTATCCTCCGATTGTTCCTGCGGCCCATGTTTTCTTGATCTTCAATTGCTTCAAAAGCAGTGTTGAAGGTTTTTGACACAAAGACATGTTCCCCGTGACTGCTGTGCTATATTAACATAGTAACATAGTACATAAGGCCAAAAAAAGACATTTGTCCATCCAGTTCGGCCTGTCATCCTGCAAGTTGATCCAGAGGAAGGCAAAAAAACCCTGTGAGGTAGAAGCCAATTTCCCTCACTTTAGGGGAATAAAAATTCCTTCCCGACTCCAATCAGGCAATCAGAATAAATCCCTGGATCAACGATCTCTCTCTAGTAGCTATAGCCTGTAATATTATTACGCTCCAGAAATACATCCAGGCCCCTCATGATTTGTAAAGTGGTAGGACTATGTTCTCATCACGGGCATCTATGCCCCTTTTGATGCAACCCATTATCTTATTGGCCTTGGCAGCAGCTGCCTGACACTGGTTTTTGCAGCTTAGTTTGCTGTTTATTAAAATTCCTAGATCTTTTTCCATGTCAGTGTTACCGAGTGTTTTACCATTTAATAAGTACGGGTGACTTGCATTATTCCTTCCCATGTGCATAACTTTACATTTGTCAGTGTTAAACCTCATCTGCCACTTATCTGCCCAAGCCTCCAATCTATCCAGATCGCTCTGTAGTAGTATACTGTCCTCATCAGTGTTAATTACTTTACACAGTTTAGTGTCATCTGCGAAAATTTATATTTTACTATGCAAGCCTTCTACAAGATCATTAATAAATATATTGAAGAGAATAGGGCCCAATACTGACCCCTGAGGTACTCCACTAGTGACAGTGACCCAATCTGAGTATGTACCATTAATAACCACCCTCTGTTTTCTATCATTGAGCCAGTTACTTACCCACTTACAGACGTTTTCTCCCAATCCGAGCATTCTCATTTTATATACTAACCTTTTATGTGGTACAGTGTCAAATGCTTTGGAGAAGTCCAGATACACGACATCCATTGATTCGCCGCTGTCAAGTCTAGAACTTACCTCCTCATAGAAACTGATTAAATTTGTTTGACATGATCGATCCCTCACGAAGCCATGCTGATATGGCGTTATTTGCTTATTTCCGTTAAGATGCTCTAACATAGCATCTCTCAGAAAACCTTCAAAAAACCTGGACATATTCACATATGGCTGTTTAGGTATTCTCCAGTTGTTCTACTCGTGAGCCAATTTGCTTCACATCTTGTTTTATGTCCTGTAAGTCTCTTGAGAGAGGGCTTAGGGCTTTGGTCAGAGCTTTTCCAGAGATTTGTGTAGGAAGGAGCGGGAAATCGGGAGAGATTCTGAGGAGGAACATCAGCTTCACTATCTGTCTCTTCACCGGTGTCCACCTGTGCCATAGGGAGAGAGTCCTTAGATGGCATGTTTATCTTTGAGATGGCAGGGGTTGAATTCTTCCTTTTGGTCATGTACTTATCCATTTCTCCATGTGTAGAGCTGGATTTCTGAATGGTGTTAGGGTCTTTGGAGGTAGGATTCCCTATTTTGACCATGGTGTTGAAACAGAGCTATGAAGTAGTTGGGTCTCTTGAATATAGTAAGTCCCAGTTACATCAGGGACTGTGGATATAGAGAACTGAGAATAGGTTATTGATTATTGGGGTTATAACCACTTAAAAATTAGAACCGTGTACTCAAGTATTATGCAGTTCACTGGTTGGAATGCAGCCAGGTATACCAGTTGCGATCGTAAAAAATTGGAGCAACGCTCCCGTGGGTTTTGCAGCCGGGGTGCAGGTGTACTGAAAATGGGGTTGTTGAGGCGTTTGATGATACTGGGGGGAAGGGGGGGTCGGGTCTTAGGGAACACTCACGGACCGCTTGGTGTGATGCGACTCTCAGGGCCTTAGGGTGTCTCACTGGGCCAGAGTCCGATCCTTAGCTCCAGTGCCCGGGATTATCTGAGGAGTAACTGGCGTTATAAAAGGTAAGGCTGCAAGAGTGCAGCGAGATGTCGGTCTCCTCCTAGCAGCCAACGGCTCCGATGCCCTAACGCCAGGGATTTTTTTCTGGCGGAACGCACCGAAACGGCGTTCCGCCACCTTTTGACATCGCAGCCTGCCATGCTGCTCTGAAGCACGTCTTGGTGGCTCAGCGGTTGGCCACGCCCCCCCCCCCCCCAGTTCCCAGCATTCTCCTAATGGGACCCAATCTTGTGTTTATGTCAGATATACACCTTGCAGACAGAGCTGTGATATGCAATATAAATAAAGCCAAAGGGTTTTGGGTCTACTGTTATGTAAGCACTACAATAGTATTACTAGAACTGGTACACAGACCATCTTTTCCGCTTGTATTGTTGTACACATTACACAGGCTAACACACCCTTATAATTATATCATATACTATATGTAGCATTTGGTAGATTCTGAAGTTCACACCTGTCTTACTTATGTTTGTATAATACTTCTTCTATAGGTAATGACAATAAAATTGAAAAAGAAACACATTTCCTGAAACCTGTATACAAGACAAATAAGAAATCAGATAAAAGCCACATTTTAAATGGGTAGAGAAACACATTTCTATTATAGTAGATGACACCATCATACGTATCAGAACAGGACTGCTGGTATTCCAGGTGGATGATGCTACTGTTGCCCAGGGCTGCAAACAATGCATACAATGCTACTATAATAAGTCTAATTAGTGTAATAAGGCCACCTGTAGGTATGCCTACTAATATGGTCAATACCTCCACTATAAAGGCTTTCAATAATAATAATAAAATATAAGAAGTTGATAAAAACCTAATCAATATGATCTTTTCTCACGTCTGGCCTAAACAAGAGTCTCAAAGGCCATACACTACATTCCACTTGTTATAAAAACCTTGTTAACACTAGGTTACTCTGAGAAAATTCCTATTAACTGATCATTCACAATGAAAACTACATTTTATGTTTTGAGATGCTCCTCAAGTATCCTGGAGACCATGGATGGCCAAACTCTAACCCAGTCATTATAATCCAATTCTCCTTTGTCCATTCCTACGATCTCTGTAAATGTGTAGAATGCCGAGAAGAAAAATTGGTGAAAAATAGAACTTGCACCGTCACTGCCAACAAACGTGTATGGTAGACAATGTCTATATAATAGGATGAGACATGCATCTTAGTCTTCAGGAGACTTTGGAAAGTGAGAGCAGAACAGACTCAAGCTTGAAGGTCACAAGCTATGGAGACCAATAACAAGAAGGTAAGGACAACACTGCCTAGGGCTGACAATATGCATCGCCAATAAGTTGGCTGATATAACCATCAATTATATTATTCAAGGGGTTAGGGTGAAATATACTGTTAGAGAATTCTAAGTTTAAAAAGGGGTAGCCCCCTGAATCTATTAGACAGAATGGCTACAAAGATGGTCTATTGTTCTGGAGGGCCAACCAAATCTGTGCATTCTATGGACAGTCCATTGATTTTAAGCAGTGTCATGCTTGCTTTTGCCTGAAGGGGCATTGACCACTTGTTGCCGGTCACCTCAACAGATTATGGCCAGTTTCATTTCTATAACATAGCTTCATTTCTAATTCCATAATTCATAGCAAAATACGATTCTATAAAGAAGAACTCCCAACTATTTAGTATAATTTGTTTATATTTCTTTTTATGTGTAAATCTAGCCATAGACACGGGGATAATTTCAGCTGTTAGATAGTTAAATAGTACATTTGAAAAAGGACAGATGTCTATCAAGTTCAACCAGGGAATGTGAATAAGGAGAAGGGGGTGAGAACACACAATTCCATCTATTTTCAAAAGCATTAATGTTTTTTAGTTCTAAGAATTCATCTAAGCCTTTTTCAAAACTGTCAACTGTTCCTGCTGTGACCACGTCTTGAGGTAGACTATTCTACATATTCACAGTTCATATGGTGAAAAAGCTTGGTCACATCTGGAGATTGAACTTTTTCTTCTCCACATGGAGGAAATGCCCTCTTGTGTTTTAAAGGGATTTAACATGGAACAGCTTTTCACAATAATTTTTTTGTACGAGCTTTTTATATAAGTTAATAATGCCCCCGCTTAGACGCATTCTTTTAATCTTTCCTTATAACTAAGACACATCAGTCTATGCCTCATACGTTTAGTCCCTCTTCTTTGTACTTTTTCCAGCTCCAGAGCATCCCTTCTATGAGCTGGTGCCAATGACAATGAGTTTCCAGTAATTATGGCATCCACTTTTCTGATACTGTATACGTACACTGGTGGTGCTAATAGAAAATAATTTGTGGCTTAAAGCTGCTCAATCAACTTGCGGCCACCTAAGCAAAATATTTTACATGTATGTGGCTTAACACAGATCATCTGTTTGAGGTGGAAAACATCTCTGTAATACTAGAACAGGCCCCAATTTTTCTGTATGTTGGTTGCAGCTCCATAGACTTCTATGGGTTCTGTATACAGAGCCATAATAATAATTACCGGCATATATAGTAATTATATAATATACTGTATATATATCTCCTCCTCCTTCTTATCATAAGTTGTGAGCAGTCATCAGGATCACATGACTTGCTCTTCCAAATTTCGAAACCCCATTATTTACAGAAAAGCAACAGTATAGGAAGAATTACTCAGTTGTCCAAGCTTTTCAATTTTTACTGTCAGACTTCACCAATGTGATATATACTTAGATATTAATATCACCTCAAACATCAAACCACTTGTTTGACAGAGATGGGGAAAAGCCTTAGATGTGCATAACCTGACATCCCATATGCTGGCCCAATGGAGAATATGTCATGCACATTTTATACAAATAACCCTAAGATCTTCTTTTCACTTTAATGAATGAAAGGCAAAGGGTGCACCTACCAATTCTGTACTGTGCAAACGGGGAACGAAGCATTGGCAACAGAAATAAATATTTAAACTCTTCCTGCATTAACACATACATATACACAGAAAGAGTCCCATTCTCGCGGTCCAATTTACATGTATATAGTGATGATCTCGTGGGTGCATCCACTGGGGGATGGCAAGTGAGTGAGCCCACCAGCAATAATGGCCAGATTCAGGTAACTCCAGTCTTGGCCATTTAACCCTTTCTGCAGTGTGATCAATCCATATTATAATGCTGACAAAGGGGGAGGCTTTCATTGTCACCCTATTCCCAACATTGCAATCACTCAGGCTGATCGTTTTTACAGCAGTCCCGTATAAACCTGGGTTAGGGCAATTAAACAGTGTAAAAAATACACAATTTGCCATTCTAGAGAATCTGCATAAATTAAACATTAACTTATATGTACTTCTCCCCTAAAAAAATTGTAAAAAGAAAAAAAAAATCTACAACTTGTCTAAAAAAAAAGCACTTACACCTTTGTAGATGTTTAGCTTTAGGGCTCTTTCACACGAGTGGATGTCGTGCGGGTAATCTGCTGCGTGAAAAAGTGCCAAGCTCCGTTCTGGACAGCAGAGACACTGTGCATTAACATGATTAATAATGCTCCGTGCCTCTGTGACCTTTTTACTACAAAATCAAAGTTGAGATAAAGTTGTCACTGTGATTTTGTAGTAAAAAGGTCAGAGAGAGGCAAAGAGCATTATCAGTCATGTTACTGCTCCATGTCTCTGCTGTCCGGAACGGGGCTTGGCACTCTTTCACGCAGTGGATTCCATGCACGGGATCCGCTCGTGTGAAAGAGCCCTTATTCTTTCTGTTACGATCCTGAAACGCCCCTTGACAGGTGCCACTGTAACAAGATAATGTTATTCACTTCACCTGTCAGTGCACATTATCCCACCATTGTGACATCACTGTGCACATTATCCCACCATTGTGACATCACTATGTGTATTATCCCTGTGCATTATGAATAGTGTTGAATGAAGTTTAAAAAAATTTGATTCTGTTGCTTTGCCGAATTTTATGAAAAACTTTGCTTCATGAGGAAATACTTTGCCACAAAGCGCATTTCTTTGTAAGTAGCGGGTGCAATGACAGGAAACAACGAATGCGCCGCCCTCCATCATTGAACCCCTCAGATGCCGCGTTCATTGCTGATCGCGTCATCTGAGATAAAAAATGAGGGCTTTCAGGGGTTAATCAGTTAATAATAAAATACTCATAAAATACTATTTGAGTGCGAAGAGGCTGCCGCGGCCATCTGCACGAGATCTTGTGCAGTGTGTGATGACGTCATCACGCTGGTCGGCGCACCGCGCACAAGATTTTGCGCAGGATCTTCAATCAAGATGGCTGCGGCAGCCTCTTCGCGCTCAAATGGATGAGGTGAGTATGTGTTTTTTTTTTGTTTTTACCACCATTTCAGGGAAAATTGATTCGTTACCACAAAGCACAAGGAAATTCAGCTTTGCAGAGGATCGAACTTTCCCTGAAATTCGGATTGAAGTCCACTTCGGATTCTTCAGTTTGCTCAACCCTAATTATGAAACCCAACATAATCATAAGCTTCTCCAATTTATGCTACTGGAGGTCTTTATAGCTATACTGCCCAGTAAAATGATGGACAGCACCACTGGTGATAGATTCAGCATGGCCATTTTTTGCGTTAAGGTCAGCCTAGCCTTAGATGGTCTGCATCTGTTAACCATTTTTCTATGAAAAATGATGTAGGTTTTGGGGTCTCTATCCCCAGGACAATGACAGATAGGACAGATAGGTGCAAGTCCCACCTCTGGGACCCATTCCTATCCTCAGAGCGAGCCCCAAAAGTGAAAGAGAGCAGCACTATGGGACTACTGAAATTAGCATACCAAAGCACACTCAGCTACTTTCAGAAGACCATAGCAGTGAATGGAAAGCAAAGAATGCAAGCACAGCAACCTCTCTAATAATTGCTATGAGACTGCTGGAAATAGTTGAGCCAGCGCTCTGGTATTTTCAGAACTCCCATAGTGGTGAATGGAGGGTGGCCAGGCATGTGCTTACTTCACTTTGGGGACCCTGTTCTAGGCATAGGAGCAGGTCCCAGAGGTGGAACCTGCACCTATTCGACATTTGTGGCATATCCTAGCGATATGCCATGAATTTGGAGATGGGACAAGCCCATTAAGCCCTTGTTGCCGTAAAGAATTTCATTTTTATTTTATCTTCTCTGCTTTCCAAGAGGCAGAACTGTTTGTATTTTCCTATTAACATAGTCATATGAGGGCTTGTTTTTTGTGGGAAAAGCTGTATTTTTGTATGGGACCATACTACCATTTAATATTTCATACTATATATTGGAAAGCTGGAAAAAAATAAATTGTAACTGTCATTTCAGTTTATTTTTAATATTGTGCAGGAACAGGGATGTTAAACATTTTTATAATGTACTTTATTAGGGAAAGATGTTTAGTTGTACTAGAAAACAGGATGTACATTTTTTTTTCAATTGGTCTTTATTAAAAAATATTAAATCCTTTTTTTGTGTACATAGCTGAGATGCTGTAATAGCAGCCTATGGATTTCTGTCTTTTCTGTCATCTGGGGATCAGACGGGCTCCTTATCTCTGCTCTCTGACATTATAAACACTCATTATAGCTTAGGTCTTATCTTACTGATAAGAATGTGGTTTATGACCTCTTAGTAGTTTAGAGATAAGGGTTATTAGATTATCACAAAGTGAAAGTGAAAGTGAAAGTACCAGTCACACAGCTACAGAAACAGTTAACCCCTTGTGACAGAATGGCCAATTTAAAATATGATTTTTAGCCAAAAATGAGTAAAATGTAATCATAAGCAAAAATTGCCTCTATAGCTGTACATTGCTAAGGAGAGCTTGGTCCTTAGGTGTACTGTACACTGAAGACACCTGTGAGTAACATACAGAGGTTTCTAGCCTTCTTATTTTCACTATCCAGTCCCTGACTATGTACATGTGCCCAAACTATCACTGCCCATCTCCCTGCCTATCTGACTTGCTGCCAGGACTGAAGACAGACTCTCCTTAGCGACTTAGGGTCCTTTCACATGGATCAATAATCAATACAATAATCAGGACTATTATCACATATGATAATTGTTCTGTGTAAAAGGTGCCAGCGGTCACCCAATGATTGAGCAAATGCTCGTTCACCGGGTGATCATGTTGTTCTGCCGGCACCAAAAATTGACGTTCCTGTGCAGCAGATAGTACCCTGGAACAATGATCTTCTATGGGGACGAGTGATTGCTGTCCACATACAGCAGAGGTGATGCGACATGTAAATGCATCCCTCATTTCCACAGGCAATTATCGGGAAAGTTTTGTTGTTCCGAATAAATGCCTGATTGGTCCTTGTAAAAAAGGATCTAAGTTAGAGCTTTGTTAAGAAGACTACACGATTTTCTAGTACAAAGCAACAGCTTTCCCTAATAAAATATATTACAAAAAAGTTTAACCACTTGCCTACCACCGCACGACTTTATACGTTGTGGCGGTAGGCATTTAACTGTACTCTGGCGTATAAAAGTGTCAGGTTACATTATGATCTTCTGGTGCCCCATGGCGCTGGAGTTTCCTGTGAGCACATTGTTATTAAAAAACAGCTACAGTCACTGTGAAGATCCCAGAGACCAGACAGAAAAGTATATAAAGCCAGCAGGGGCGCTTTCAGCTTTGTGAGAGTGACCCCTGCTGGGTATAAAGTGTACTGTGATCCCATTGTCTGAATTAATCTTCTTGATCTGATTGTGGCAGGAAGGGGTTCATTCGTTTTTTTTTTTCATAAAAAAAAATAATTTAAAAAAAGTAAAAAAAAAGTAAAAGTAAAATAAAGAAATAAAAAAGGTATAACTACAGTTATTAGTTTTAGTAATAGAATAGCAGACTACGTTTACACACACTTTTTTCTACTTTTTGTAAAAAAAAAAAAATATATAGTTACAGTATTAGTTTTAGCAATAGTATAACAGACTTTTTGTGTCTAAAATATACAAATGTACACACATTTTTTCCCTTTTCTCTCATAATTTTTTTTTTTAAATATAGATATTCATTTTAGCTATATTTAGTATAGAATGTTTTTTTTGGTGCGTAAAATATACAAACATGCATATATTTTTCAATGATAAATCTGTCAGCTCCAAAACAACCTCCAAACTAGAGTAGGCAGTGTATACAAGATGTGTTCAGTAAGTTATCTACCCCAGCATGTTTTGTCAATGTTAGAGAGCTGAGCTTGTCTGTGCAGGTTGAGACATGTCTGAAAATGCAACATACACGTAGCAGTTCGGGATGATGGAAGCACTGGAAGTAACAGGATGGCAAGTGCAGTACAGTACGGGTCTACAAAGAAAGTGAATGATTTGGAGCTTCATTCTGTGATTAAATTCTTTACAAAGGAAGAAAAGAAGCCTAAAGAAATCCATGAAAGGGTGATTGCTGTATATGATGATGATGCTCCTTCCTACTAACAAGTAATGTTTTGGGCCAAGCAGTTTAAATAGTGTAGCGAATAAATTTAAGATAACCCTCGTTCAGGGTGACCTGTCAAAGCATCTTCACAGAAATGTGCCGTAAAGTGGAGTCCATGATTTTGGAAGATCATCGAGTCAAAGTCAGTGTTATAGCTCATGAATTAGGCATTTCAGTTGGCACAGTTTCCAGTATCAGTCATGATGTTTTGATGATGTCACGAATGCTGACGCCTGAGAAAAAAACTTGTCGCCAGCAATTTAGCCAAGAAAATGTAGACATGCTTAGAAAAGATCCAGGAGACTTTTATTCTCAAATTATTAGGGGTGATAAAACATGAGTCCACCACCATGATTCTGAGACTAAACAAGAGTCCATGCACATGGAGGCACAAGGGATTCACCAACTCCAAAGAAATTTTGTGTGCAGCAGTCAGCTGGAAAGATCATGGTAACAGTTTTTTGGGATCCAGAAGGTGTTTTATTACTAGAATTCATGCCACAGTAGACAACAATTACTTGAGACACCCATGCTTCAACATGGGAAATTGGCGGCAGGTGTGTTGCTGCTTCATGACAATGCACCAGCTAACAAGTTTAGAAAAATACAAATCTTGCAAATCACAAGCTGCTATAAGGGAGCCAGACCTGGCTCTTAGTGATTATTTTCTATTTCAGAACCTAAAGATATTTCTGCATGAGCAATGATTTTCTGATGATAACGCAGTCAAAGAGGTGGTAACAGGGTTCCTGCAGCAGCAAGAAGTTTCCTTCTATTCTGAGGACATCTGATCACTGGAGACAAAGTGAAATAAGTGTGTTGAAGTCAAGGGGGATGACATTAAAAAGTAGCAAGTTTTCTCAGAAAATGTTGTTTTCATATTCAGGTAGATAACTTATTGGACACCCCTCATAGTGTAAGCGGTGCAAATTAAATTTTAATCTTCATTCTCAAATGCATTCCAACATTGTTCTCCCATAAACCAGCAGTAAAATGCATTGAGAGGACTCCCAAGCTCACACACATAAGGGAGAGGACTCAAGGAGGAGTTCTCCCAATGCAATAGGAAGATAAAAATTACATAAAAGGACTCAGCATCACTTACACTGTACACTGCTTACTCTAATTTGGGGGGTGTTTTGGAGCTGACAGATTCCCTTTAAAATGTCCAAATTTCCCTAAGATGAATATCTTAGGGCATAAACACTTTGAAGGAGTTTCTAATGTTTTGCCACTGTACAACATCTATTTTTATAAATATACAGGTGGAACTAAAAAAATTAGAATATTGTGCAAAGTTCATTTATTTCAGTAATGCAACTTAAAAGGTGAAACTAATATATGAGATAGACTCATTACATGCAAAGCTAGATATTTCAATACTTTATTTGTTATAATTTGGATGATTATGGCTTATGAAAACCCCAAAGTCACAATCTTAGGTACCCTTTGCTCAGGGGGTATGGATTAATTAGCTGACTAGAGTGTGACACTTTGAGCCTAGAATATGTCACAATATTCACATTTTAAGTTGCATTAATGCAACTCCTTTTAAGTTGCATTACTGAAATGAATGAACTTTTGCACGATATTCTAATTTTTCGAGTTTCACCTGTACTGCAGTCTTTGAGGTCTTGCAGTGGTCCCAGCCAGTAGATAAATTAAACAAGTAGCATCAGTTTTCACAGTACACACATACAGTAACAGTTTTAGAAATGTTTTATCTTGAAATCTTTGTAACTATTAGAAAACAATTGTTAAAAAATAAAAAATATATTTTTTTTTATAAATTTCAGTTTTTCCTTCAATATTTTTTAAAATGTTATATCTGTCACCTAATAGCACAAAAAAGGTCTAATGTGACCTGTGAAAAATAATATCAAATACATGTAGGCTGGCTCAGAAACAAAAATAGTTATTTGCAGTTAGATAAGGCCCATTGCTAAAAATTGGCCTGGTAAGGAAGGAGGGTAAACACTCTGGTAATAAAGAGGTTAACAACCCTGGAGAACTGGAAAAAATGCTATTTCGCTGTTTTCTTTTTCGGGCTTTTTATGATGTTCACTGTCCACTATTTAGTTTTTGTTATGTTGGCACAGCTGTCATTTTGGAACATGCTCACACTATATAAATTACAAAAACATTTTTTGTTTTATTCCTATATAATATAGTCTTCTTGATCTCTATAGGTCAGAAAAATTTGCTGTGTACTGGTCCTGGTTCTCCTCTGTTCTTTAGCTCTGAAGTCGGACAGTGCACCAGACTGCTGCCAGCAGAAGACATGCTCCTGCAGATTGTATGATCTTCTTCGTGGCTCAGGCAATCATGCTGCTGGGATTTTGACCCTGGGGAAGAGGAAGAGCAATGTCCAGAGCTTACAGACACGCCTTCAGAGGTTGCTTCAAGGCTCAGGCAACCAGGCTGCAGGAATCCTTACTATGGGGAAGCGAGCTGAAGAAACTCGTGAAAGACCTTGCACAGATGATCAACTGATAAGTGGCTTGATCCCCAACACACAGTCGCCACTCTCTTTATGCCCTACATTGATGGACCTAGCTAATTTTAGCAAAGACTCTGCTTGCCAAAAAAGCTCCAACATGTAGCAGGGACTATAAGGGCACGGCCACATGATTCGATTTCTGCATGTAGTTTTGGAAACCAAAATCAGGAGTGAATCATTACAGGAGAGAAAGTATAAAGGACAGTTATTACTTCTCTTTTTTTGAATTCACGCCTGGCTTTGGCTTCCAAAACTGCATGCAGAAACCTTAATGTGTTGCCATACCCTATAAGCCAAAAAGTTGCCTGGAACTACCCTTGCTAATTTGCTCGAGAAGACAGATATCAATTTAATATTACACTAATAAGATCAACTTCAATGAGTTGTTCTAGTTAAAATAAAAATGCGGGCAGCTGCTGAAAATGGCCTAAAATAACAAAAGAAATGATGCTTACCATATTTCTCCCCTGCAGCTTCCTGCGCTGTTCTCCTGTCCTGCTGTTTGTTTTCCTGGCTGCAGCGGTGATGTTCTGTACACTCAGGTCACCATGTAATCAACCATTCACCTCAGCAGTGACATCCTGTATACTGCTGAAGGGATTGGCTGCACGGTGACCTGTGTGCACAGAACATCACCGCTGCAGCCAGGAAGACAATGTCAGCGGCAAGGAGGACCAAAGTCAGTTCCGTTATAATGGAAACGGGACAGATCCATTTTGCAGCCCATAGACTTTTATTATGACGGAATGAATAACGGAATGCCTCTAAAGGCATTCCGTCATAGAATTGTGTTATGGTTCGTTGTAACAGAATCAATAACGCAATTCACCTTTTACCAGTAAACGAAGTGTGAACGAATTTCATAACCTGAAAATGTGCTCATCTCTAATTATGACCATCTAGGAAGCCATTGTTAAAACGTTAACATTTGGAAGGCTCTTTTATAGATGAAGGAAAGTTACAATGTTTCTCCCATAAGTTAATGCAAATAAAGTCATAATTAAAAAGGTTCTAACGGCTTTACATAAATTATTCCTGGAATAGTTTGCTGGCGATTATCGCAAGCTAATGTGGATTATATGATTGATTCTTATCTTGTCAAAATAAAATGCCTAAAGATCTAACTACTGTTCTGCTCAAGGTTTACCAGAATCAGAGGTTTAAAGTAAGAGCCTTTTCACATTACTGCTGTGTTTTCTGTATTTTTTTCCATCAAAGGAACTGAAAATCATAAAAAAATTATCAATTATCACCAACCCCCCCCCCCCCCCCCCCCGACCTTTCTCAGTGAAATGGGTTATTTTGAGCACCAGTTTTGCTCACTTTGTTTTAGGTATGTTATTTTTGGTGGGAGAAAAAGTTCCGTCCACTGTGATTTTCTTTCCTGCAAATAATAATGGAAACACGATGGAAAGAAGCTTCACATTTTTTTTATAATGTTGAAGTAAATGCATGATGGATAAATGGAAGGTGTACTGCTTATGTACGGTATTCAATCCATTAAACAGATCTTTTTTTTCTTCTGTTTTTCTGACGAAACGGAAACCACAACGAGCACATGAGCAAGCCCTAAGCGATCGCATATAGTTCACAAATGCTAATACTTTATGATCAATGGGGGTGTGACTGCCTGGATACTTAGAATGAAGCAGTCTGCAGCGCTAGTTCTGTTCTGCTGCTTCACAGTGACACTCTTGGAAAATTGCTGTGCAGGGAACTGCAACACAGTCGCCTTCACTTGAATGGAGCAATATTGCAGTCCCCTCACGAACTGCTGGGAGTAAAAATGTATAGAAGAAATGACAACGAGAACTCAATTCTTTAAACCTGTGGATTGGTGGGGGTCCCAGAAGTGGATATTCTGCCAATCATATTATATGGACACATTCACATTACTATTTTGTTTTCCCAAACAAAAAAAAGGATAATTTTGAGCATGTTATGATCATTTTGCATCAGTTTGCGTTTGTTCCGTCAAAGATCGGTTATTTAACCCCTTAGTGACCACCCATACGCCTTAAAAAGCGGCGTCCCAGTCTAAGCGCTGCATGGGTCCCCCATGCAGTGGGGAGCAAGGATCTGGCTCACATGAGAGCCGCGGCCCTGCTCTAATAACCCATACCGACTGGAGGGACGATCCGGGCTGTTTAACACTTTACATGCCCGCCGCATGTAACGTGCTGACAGAGGGAGCGGACTCCCTCTGTCTCCCATCGGCACCCCGCAAATGCCATAGCAGGGTGCCGATGTGTGTGAAGGTTGGCAGGGGTCTGATGTAGGCCCCAGACCAGCCTTGAGTAATTTACAGCAGGCTGTGCCTCTCTGGCGCAACCTGCTGGTCAATGTCAGAATAGCATTGACGTTAAAATGCGATGCACTATAGGGATAATGCATTGCATTTTAAAATACTGTCTGTTATAGTCCCCTTGTGGAACAATTAAGTGGTAAAAAAATAAACACATTAATTCAATAAAAAAATTGATTTTGAAAAAAATTGCTACATAAATATCACATAAATTATCCCCTATGGCGAACGGCGTAAAAAAAATCTAAAAGTCAAATTTGCTAATTTATTTTTAGTTACCACCGAAAAAATGTAATAACAAGCGATCAAAAAGCGCAATTTACTCCAAAATGATACCAATGGAAAATACAAGTTGTCCCGCAAAAATCAAGCCCTCACACAACTCTATATAAAGAAAAATTAAAAGATATGGGTCTTGGGAAGAGACAATGCAAAAACATTTTTTTCTTTTAGAAATAAAGATATTATTTTATTTACTGAAAAATGAACGCTGTAAAAATGCAGTGGCAGTATTGCTGTTTTTTCCATCTCCTTCCCAGAAATAGTTAATAAAGGTTAATCAGAGAGTTATGTGTACCCCAAAATGGTGCCATTAAAAACTACAACTTGTCCCGCAAAAAACAAGCCCTCATAAAGCTATATAGATGGGAAAATAAAAATGTTATAGCTCTTGGAACATGACAATGAAAAAAGGAAGAAAAACGCTTGGTCAGTAAGGCCCAAAATAGGCTGGTCAGTAAGGGGTTAAAGAGGACCTGTCATCACTCCTTACATGCCTGTTTAAATAGCTTCATGCATTCCGCATGTAATAACAATTGTGGAGCATCTATTCTTATGGCTTTATGTTGTACCATTCCTTTATTATTTCTACTAGAAGTTATGAATGAATTGCTAGCAGTCTGCAGTAAGGGTACAGAGGGGTAGTAACAAGTTGGGGGGGGGGGGGTGTACCTGCACAGTCTGAAAATGGCAGCACTGATTGGATAGAGTGAGTCTGTGCATGTAACATCCCCAACTGTTTACCACCCCTCTGTACCCTTATTGCAGACTGCTAGCAATTCATTCATGACTTCTAGCAGGAATAATACAGGAATGGTACAACTTAGAGCCTAAAGACTAGATGCTCCAGAATTGTTATTACATGGGGACTGCATGTAGCTATTAAAACAAGCGTGTCAGGAGTGGTGACAGGTCCTCTTTAAGTCAAATATAATTTAAAAGTAAATGTAAAATACACACAACTGAAAGAAGCAACAAAAAGATAAAAATATAGGAACATATCTGTCAGGTCAAACACAGATGGAGATTGAACTTGAAGTCCATCAAAGTATCATGAAGTGACAAAAATGTATTTGAAATAAAAAAAAGTTAATGCCATTTGAAAGTACCATAAAGAAAAATATGTGCTCAGTTCCCAAGGAGAAAAAGACCCAAGGTAGGAGCGAGGTGGAGGACAGTCCACACCTACAGCGGCCCAAATATTGCATCAGGTACCGGTGGATGGGGGCCTCTGAGAAAGCATGGATCTTTTGAAGGAAACCTGAGGATGCCAAATTCGTTCACAATGGTCATGGGAGCCTTTGATCCATGCAGTAAGTTTGTCAAGTGTATAAAACTGATCTACCCTGCCCATCCACTGTTGTTTGGCAGGTGGGTCCGCACTAAGCCATTTGGCTGGAATAGTCAGCTTGGCTGCAGTAAGAACATAGGATGCTAGAGAATGCTTATGATGCCAACTATAAGAGAACTGTGTCCATTGATAAGCGAGTTGCAGGCCCACACACCTGGCGTACAGTGTCCTCCACCTCTCTCCAGAAACCCCTAATCCTATCACATTTCCGCCATATATGTGAAATTGTCCCACAACTTCAGCACAGGTAGAGATCTGATATCTAGAACAGAGGTAAACTGATCACAATGGATGCTCACAATAACAAATCCTTTAAAAAAAAAAAACTGTGATGTGAATGCACCCATAATCATATTATAGTCATAAGCATTATAAGACAGTAAAACCTCTTTAAATACTCCAGGTAAAATACCAGGGGATATCTGCAAAGGAAGTTTATGTCACGTTCGGGTGGGGGAGTGAAACACCACACTGAACATAGGAGGAAAAGGGGTGAGGGAATAAGGAGGCCTGGAAACTAGGGATAGGAGATGGACACCTCCTAGTAAAACCTTAATCAAAGTCCTGGCTAACTACCAGCATGAACATATGCCAGAGGTAGGTAAGTTCATACACAGGAATACCTAATGTCCTAACTCACCATATAGGACCCTGGTACTAATGTCAGGACTGAGAGAACCTGTTCCTCCAAAAGGACGGACGAGTCTCCCTTAAGCCTTAATACAAATGACAGGGAAATGCAACACACAAAATAACCCAAACAAAATACAAAAGGTAAAGAAAACACTTAACTTCAAGAGGCTATGGTAGCACCAGGAACTCAGCCGAGATCCACACACCAGCTAGCCACAACTCAAACTGAAGCTATAAACCGCATAGCATAGTGGGAGAAACAACTATAAATAGAGAAGGTTAAATGACCCAAATAGCCACACCTGGGGAAAGAAGGTTTGGCAAGCACCAGAAACAACACAGACATCATTTGATCCAAATGGAAAACATGTCAGATAAACCACGTGTTGCCTGTCTTACCGATCTCCTGCCACCTGTCGCGGGAATGTCCGTGACCTCCGGGCACCCAGGACCAACCATATTCGGATGAGACCTGTGAAAGGCTTTTACCAAACGACTGGCATTCACATCAGATGCCGGTACCCACATCCTCTCCTCTGGTCCATAACCCTTCCAGTGAACAAAATACTGAAGAGATCTACAGAGAACTCGAGAGTCAATAATCTTGGCGATCTGGAATTCCAAACTGCCGTGCACCATTACGGGAGCGGGTGGCAAGGGGGGCGACTCCAAAGTTTCAACATATCTCTTCAACAAAGATTTGTGAAACAAATTATGAATTTTCAGAGCCTAAGGAAGTTCAAGACGAAAAGCTACAGGATTTATAATGGCCGTGATCTTATATGGGCCGATAAACCTTGGACCCAACTTCCAAGAAGGAACCTTCAACTTAATATTTCTTGTGGACAGTCACACAAAATCAACCACACTTAGATCTAGACTATTCATACGTTTCCTGTCTGCCACACGTTTATGCCCATATTCATCCAGTTATTTAGAATTTCCACCATATAGAAGACAATGATGACGAAAAACTTTCCTCCACAGGGATACCGGAAGTATCCAAATCAGAGAATGTGCCAAATTGCGGGTGAAACCCATATGCCCCCAAAAAATGGCGACTTACCAGTGGACTCCTGTCTACGATTGTTTATGGCAAACTCTGCCAAAAGACAAAATCGAGGACCATTCTTCCTGGTTCTCAGAGACAAAACATCTTAAGTAAGTCTCCAGACTCTGATAAGAGCGCTCCGTTCGCCTGAGGATGAAAAGCAGAAGAAAAAGACAGTTCTACCCCCAGCCGAGTACAGAACGCTGGCTACTCCTTCCTGGCTCAAAACAAGGGTTGGCTGCTATTGGGAGATGCTTAGATATTTGATAGGGCAAGTCATACATCTTCCTCAGTATTTTCCACACTACAATAGTATCCTTTAACAACAAAGACATTTTAATTGACCTCGGCAAGTTAGGCAGACTAGTGTGTAGTAATGCCATCAGGTCCCAAGGTTTCGCTAACTGTTTCTCCAGACTGAGATTTGTATAATAAGAGGTCTGATTTGCCCAATCCAATATGTACCTGCTGTTACATGCTATATTATAACCCCTGACGTCCGGGAAGTTAAGCCCCCCCACCTCCCTCCTCAGTTTCAATTTGTCCAGAGCCACTCTCGGCTTTTTGCCTTGCCAGATGAACTGCACAAATCTGCTTTCCAAGAGTTTGACATCAGCATGTCTCAGCAGTAATGGAATAGTCTGCATTGGATACAGCAACCTTGCGACTCCCATCATCTTCACTAGGCAGCACCTCCCCATCAGGGAAAGAGGTAGGCCTTGCCATCTATCCAGGTCGGCCCCTATGCGGGACAGTAATGGTGGAAAATTTAATTGATATAAAGAGTGCGGGTCCCTCCCTATCTTCACCCCCAGGTATGTTATGCTGGATTTGGCTATGCTAATTCCTCGATCCCTTTTTACTTTTTGTACAATGTCATTCATTGGCACCAGCGGCAAGAGTTCACATTTTGAAATATTCACCCTGTACCCAGAATAACTTCCAAAGGCCTCCAGAGCCTCGAAAATAACTGGGATATGCTCTCCCGGTCGAGCTAGAAATAATATTACATCATCGGCAAAGAGCGCCGCCTTCACTAGTTTAGTTCCCACCTCAATCCCTGTATACAGGTCCGAAGTGCAAAGAAGCCTTGATAATGGCTCAAGTGCTAAGTTAAAGAGCAGGGGTGAAAGCGGGCATCCCTGCCTTGTACCCTTTTCCAATTCAAAAGGTTTGGAGAGGTAGCCCTGGGTATACACCCGTGCCCTTGGGTTACTATACAAATTTGCAATAAACGTCCTAAAAGCCCCCTTGAATCCCAATCTGTCCAGTACCGCCTCCAGCCACGCCCACCGAACATTATCAAAAGCTTTTTCTGCGTCCAAGGTGAGCATGGCTGGACGTTCTCCTGGACGAGGGTCCTGTCTAACTCTATCCAGCACTGCTAAAACCGTCCGAATATTCTTAACCGCTGAGCGGCCCTGGACAAATCCCACCTGTTCAGCACCTATTAAAGATGGTAAAAAAGAGGCTAACCTGTCGGCAATAATCTTAGATAAGATCTTTGTGTCTACGTTTATTAGGGATATAGGCCTATATGAACTAGGCATAAGTGGGTCCTTCCCTGGTTTAGGTAGGAGTTTAATATAAGATACGTTATCCTTATCCGGACGGGCCTTGCCCTTCAATACGTCATTGTAAAGCTGCAACATTATTGGGGAAACCTGCGAGATCAGCACTTTATAATATTCTCCCGTGAAGCCATCAGGCCCTGGAGCTTTTGCGTTCTTCAGCCCTTTAATGACCCGCTGGAGTTCCTCCATAGTCACCTCCGCATTTAATTTCGTAAGCTGTTCAGATGTCACCGTGGGCAACTCCACCTTATCTAAGAGAGTATCGACTAACGACGCTGAAGAATTGTCCTTATACAAAGCCTCATAATATTGACCAACTATTCTGCTAATACCCGCCGGGTCAATGACTATCTTCCCGTCACCATCTTTCAAACTAAGTATATATTGGGGCTCTCTCCGACCTTTCGCTAGGTTGGCCAGCAAACGACCCGCTTTATTACCAAAACGATATAATTTAGCTTCAAACTGGGTGTGTCTGAGAGATTCTTTATGCTTTTCACTGGCTTCGAAAGCCTGACGCGCTTCAACCCATTTTACTCTATTATCCGCTGTGGGCATTTCTGTGAACTGCCTGTACATTTGCCGGACTCTATTACTGGCCCTTTCCAATGACTGCTGACAAGCTTTCTTCCTACCAAAAATGTAACTCATAATGCGCCCCCTCAAAACTACCTTCGATGTTTGCCAAAAAAGTTCCGGGTTGTCCATGTGGACCTGATTATCCTCCCTATATTCTTCCCACCAGCCAATTAACTTATTCTGAAAGTCCTCATTTCCCACTAGCCCCGAGGGGAACCTCCACAGGTAATCTGATCCCTTTGGAAAAGTGTCTCTCAAGATCAGGGACACCGGAGCATGATCTGACACCATAATATCCCCCACCTCAGCCTGCTCTACCAACCCCACTAGTGAGCCCCGGACAAAGATGTAATCAATGCGTGACCAAGAATCCTGAGCATGGGAGTAAAAAGAATACTCCCTGTCATCAGGATGTAGCTGCCGCCAGGGATCTATCAGACCCACTGACTCTGTCAACTGCCCCAAGACTACGTCATGGGCCACCGTAGTTCTACCCCCTTTCGCCTCAGTCTTTCTGTCCTCCTGCCCCATCATCACTGAGTTGAAGTCACCCCCTACAATCAGGTTTGAGGTCTTATCCAACAACAACCTACTTTCCAGCGCCCTGAAAAATTGTGAGTTATTGACATTTGGACCGTATACATTGAAAACAGTGTACTCCATATTTTGAACCCGTATCGTCACCTTTACCCACCTCCCGCAGTCATCCGCTTCTGAACCCAGCAAGGTGAAGTTGAAAGCTTTGTTGAACAAGATCAGGACCCCCGCTTTCCGCTCCGAGGAGGAGGACCCTATCACCTGACCCACCCATAACTTTTTCATCCTGCCAAAATCCCCTGCTGGTAGATGAGTTTCCTGAAGTAATGCTATATCAGGTTTCAATTTTTTAAGATGGCGGAGAATCATCCATCTCTTCTGCGGAGAGCGGAGGCCCTTAACATTCCAACTAACTATCTTCATATTCTAGGATAATGATTAGAATGATGACTGAAGAAACATATCTCATTACCCAGATGCTCCCAGGACAAGCGCCAGCTGATGCACAAAAATAAACAAGAACATTTTCACATACAATTATGCAAACTACCCTCCTCCCTCCCCCCCCCCCCTATTAGTCAAAACCCCCAGAACCAGGTCGTCCCTGTGACACATACTACCCAACAAACAACCTCCTTCCTTCTTATCGACTTCCCTTTTTTCTAGGCTGCAGCACTCAACCACCCGTCCCCCATACTTTACACTATTCTAACCGCAGTGCTCTTTTCTGCAAAACACATAACCATGCAATCCCACAGGCTAAACCTTATACAATACTGCCCTGCGCAATCACACTCCCACTGCATATTTTAAACCGTGTCCATTTTCCAGTGCTGGTAGAAAAATGACTCAGAACAAAACTAAACATAGCTACCAACAATGTCCACTTCATCTTGACCAAGAGTCCCTTCTTCTGGAGGGACGAGACCCTCTCTTATCCACCGGAACCATCTCCCAGTCACGTCCCCGTCTGTCTGTGGGAGGCGAACGTCGCCACTCCGGGCTTCTTGTCCTCTCTCTCCTCCGCTGTTGCTGTCCCGGCGACCGTCCTCTGCGCCTTGGCTCACCCTCCGTGCTGTCAGCCCGCAGGAACTCTTCCGCTGCCACAGGATCTTGATAGGTTTTGACCTCGCCATCTACCGTTGAGATCTTCAAAATCGCCGGATACAATAACTGGAACCGTATTTGTCGCTTATACAATTCCGAGCAAACCGCGCTGAAGTCACGCCTCCTTTTTGCCACCATGGCAGAGTAGTCGGCGAACATGAGCAAGGTATGTCCTCTGACCTTCAATGGCCCTTTGCGAGCCCGAAAAGCTCTCAGGATTGCTTCCTTGTCGTTATAGTCTAGGAACCGCATAATAACTTGCCGCGGCCGAGACTGGAGGTTCTGCGAAACATTACGGTCATGCGACTGAAAGTCCACCGCAGGTCCCACTCTGTGGACCCGCTCCACAATACGTCTCCCTGCCAGGTTCAGCGCTTGAGGTATTTCTATCTCACAGATCTCTTTCAAAGCAGGCTGTTTTACACTTTCTGGCAGGCCCACTATTCTTAAATTATTCCGCCTGGACCTATTTTCCAGGTCTTCCAGGCGGTCTTTCAGCACAATGTTCTGCTTATAAAGATCTTGGGCTTCATGAGTACACCTGGTCACATCATCCTCCATCGCAGAGACCCTTTGCTCCAGCTCCTCTATGCTTGCCTCATGCCTTGCTACCGTGGAGTGCAGTTCATGCAAAGACTGTGTGAGGGTCTTGGCCAGAGTCTCTTTTATATCTGGGGCCAAGTAGCGGGCCACCTCAATGGCCAGCGTCTTGTAGTCGATGGCACTAAGATCCCCTGCAGGCTTGCCTCCGCTTTCCGCCACCTCTGCGGCCTCCTGGATCGCAATCGGGGAGTGAGGGCGGGAATCCGCCATCTTGCCCTGCGCTGCACATGCGGTCATTTTCGACCCGCTCACCACTTGTCGTCTGCCGCTCCTCAGTAAGTATCGGTCCATGGACCGTCGGCCGGCACTCAGCGGGATCCCCCAGGTGAGTTTCGGGGTCCCTTTTCGTCCGCTGTGTCGGAGCGCAGGAGGATTTACAGGGGCAGGCACCGGAGCTCACTCACTCCGCGTCCTGCATCCCAGCGCCGGAACCGGAAGTTTTCACTTATTACCTTTTAACCAAACTCTCGGTAATATA
This sequence comes from Bufo gargarizans, assembly GCF_014858855.1. Classification (NCBI taxonomy): domain Eukaryota; kingdom Metazoa; phylum Chordata; class Amphibia; order Anura; family Bufonidae; genus Bufo; species Bufo gargarizans. The sequence continues at coordinate 110,046,316 of NC_058085.1, forward strand.
CTTTCTCATGGCTGTTCTTTCAGGTCCAGAAAGGTTATACAACCTAGATTTGGGCAACTTAGCTCCGGGAATAAGGTTGATAGGACAATCATATTCCCAATGCGGAGGTAAATCCTGGCATCCACTTTCAGAAAATACATCGGCAAAATCAGATATAAAAGAGGGTAATGTCTTAGTAGTTTAAGAAAAAAAGAGCTATTCAGACAATTGTCAATGCAATAATCACCCCAATCCAGAATCCACAACGGTAAAGACATTATTCAGAAAGTTGGTAATATAATGCAAAAAGAACTGCACATGGGACGCCCATGTGCAGTTCTTTTTGCATTATATTACTGCATGTACCATAGTCTCTTTATCTATAGAGACTGCCCCAGGAGGTATCCATTATCTGGTTATACCCCCATAACTGGCTGGCGTATCTAGTCAGGCTGGTCTCTAGGGATTAAGGGTCTATCTTATACCTATCCCTAGTATATTTTCCCTCATCTCCCCTGAATTGCCTTTAATTTGTTTTTTTTAGGCAGTGAAACATGCGTGTAGGGAGTTCTTTTTAGATCCTTTAGGGACATATAGTATATTCCTTGTAAGGGACAGGATCCGGACGGGGTCGTCCTTGTTAGGACGAGTGCCCTGTGGTGAGGCTGCTACCTATATCTAGTATTAGGGACACTCACGTCAGTCAGCCATAGGGCCTTTACAGGGACCCTGCACACATGTGCATCACTGCCTGACTTTAATTTTTTCATCTTTTTTAATTAATTGGAGAAACCTCAATCAGAAGGCTTGTCGGCGTTGAACGATCCGTATCCTGTTCCGCGGTACCGGTAGGACAAATGGTTACTGGTGCCGCCGTGCACTATTCTAGTGATTTTTTGTTATTTCAATTGGGATAGACACCTAGGTGATCCCTAGGGTTCATATACATTCTCTATCCCAAGGTTTGTCTTATGCACACTTTATTTTGGAAAATATTTTATCTGCATTATTAATAAATGTTATATTTTAGATTACCCACTTTCTGAATAATGTCTTTACCCTTGGTAATCTGGAGTGCTTGACTCACATTGGTTTGACCTCCTTTATCAGTACACATAGTTTACTTTTAACAATGGTAAACCCAGAACCAACGGAGCAAAGAGATCCTCCAACACAAAACACAATATGAATTCCTGATGAAAGTCACCCACTGTTAATCGGATGTCATGCACCATCACCATCAGATAAACACTTCTGAGTTAAAGGTGCAGAATCAATAGCAAAAATGGAAATGTGCATACCCGTGCATACAGACGAACTGAGCATCAATCAGGTTCATCCCTGTCCCACTGTCGATGAACACCTCAATCCCCACAGTCTTGGATTCTAGTGCCACCTCGGCAGTCAGGAGAAATCGGGTACTATCAGTCAAAGACAAATGCACGTTCTCTGACTCCCATCTCACCCCTCCAAGAGTCAGATGGGAATTAGACGTCCCCTTTTTTCTAATATTTTTGACGCTGAATGCATGGACATACATCAATAAAATGTCCCTTTTGTCCGCAGAAAAAACACACTTCCTTCCTATGACTAATACGCTTAAAAGCAGATCCAGGAGTAGCTCCCCCTAATTTCATGGGTTCGTCCCCAGACATAAACCCAGGAGTATGTTCACCCAAAGTGTCAGAGGAAGACGATACATGTGATAGTACGTCCTTAGAGTGGGGCCCCTAGATCTCTGTCAGGCGTCTATAAATGCGTACTGCAAGAGACATAGTGGCTTTCAGAGACTCAGGATTCTCATGATAATCCCCGACAAAACTGACTACGGAAAGCCGTATCGTTCCACTCAGTATCCGTAGCCCACCTCCTAAACTCAGAGCAATAGATGTCAGCAGAACGCTCTCCCTGACGAAGGCCACGAAGCTTGGTCTTGGCCAGGGAGGTCCGCTCCGGGTCATAATAGATGAGACCCAGAGCCTTGAAAAATTCATCCACCGATCCGATCGGCAGAGAAAAAGCCCTTGATTGAGCGTCCCCTTTAAGCAATGAAATAACCACACCAACTCTATGAATCTCATCCCCAGATGAGTGTGGACGTAGTCTAAAATACAATTTGCATGCCTCCCTAAACAAAATGAAATTATCACTTCCCCCAGAGAATCTGTCCGGATGGGAAACTTTAGGTTCGAGACAGGCCTGGTAACCACCACTAGGACCATTAGCCTGTGGTCTCTGGATCTGCGAGTCGGTCGTGCGGAGGTCAGCTACCTCCGAAGACAGCCCCTGCAGCTGTCCAGCCAGAGGCTGTCTTAGGATCCATGGCTGTACTGAAACAAGCAAAAAAAATGGTTGATAAAAAAAATGGCTGCACAACTTTACACATACAAACAATAGAGCTGAGAAATGGGGATCATTCTAAATTAAAGTGTTATTATACCTACTATAAATGGAAAAATGGAAGCTCTTAGCGCACATTTTGATCAAACTTGTGTCGGGCCCATCTACCAGGCGTCAAGGTGGCTTCCGCAGACGGGTAACTAACATTAATTTACCGCCTCTCTTGGACTTATCTAAGCCTACATTTTTAGGGCAGTGTAGGAACCAGCTACATTTGAAAATGTCATCAATAAAAATACTTGGACAACCCCTTTAAGAGTCATAAACAAAGCTAAATTACTGCAATGTTCCATCATACAATAATCCTATATACATGGAATCTCTCTGGGAGTAAATTGCAACATAAATAAAATTATTGTGACTGAGAAATCAATATGCAGCTTAACAAACATTACTGAGAAGAAGCAGACAGCTGTAAAAATACTCTGCTCTACCTAATTTATCTAATTTATCTAAATTACAATGATTAACCCCTTAGTGACCACCCATACGTGTTTTTGCAGCGGTCACTAAGGAGCCTTAGGCTTGGCCCCCACCTTGCTCTAATGGCCCGGACTGGCAGAAGTGTCGATCCAAGCTATTTAAGACTTTACGTGCCGCGGGCAATGGCACTCGCCGCATGTAAAGTGCTAAAAGAGGGAGCGGACTCCCTCTGTCTGCCATGGGCACGCCCCAAATGCGATCGCGGGGTGCCAATGTGTGTAAAGGCTGGCTAGGGTCTTGTGTAGGCCCCAGACCAGCCTTGAGTAATTTAAGGCGCAGCCTGCTGGTCAATGTCAGAATAGCATTGCCATTAAAATGCAATGCACTATAGCATGGATGGGCAAACTGCGGCTCTCCAGCTGTTGTAAAACTACAACTCCCAGTATGCCCAGTCTTGCCTACAGCTATCAGCCTACAGCAGGGCATGATGGGATTTGTAGTTTTACAACAGCTGGAGAGCCGCAGTTTGCCCATCACTGCACTATAGGGATAGTGCAGTGGTAGGCAAACTGCGGCTCTCCAGGTGTTGCAGAACTACAACTCCCAGCATTCAAAGACTGCCTACAGCTTTCAGCCTACAGCAGGGCATGGTGGGAGCTGTAGTTTTGCAACAGCTGGAGAGCCGCAGTTTGCCTATCACTGGGATAGTGCATTGCATTTTAAAAGCAATCAAAATATTGTCTGTTATAGTCCCCTTGTGGGACTATTAAATGGTAAAAAAAAGACATTTTTGAAATATGCTTTTCTTCTATTTAAAATACGCTTTTCAATGAAAAAAAGTTGCAAAAAAAAAATCAGGGGTGGCTCTCACTGGCCGGTAGAAAACACAGGAGGCTGCTCCAGCTAAGCATGGCTGAAGCAACCCCCAGACCTGTGCTAACAGTGAGGCTTTATAGGCCAAGAAGCCACACCCCACAGTTGGACACACCCAGTGACACACACACACACTGGGAAGGGAGTTAACCCTTCCAGCACCAGGGAAGGGAAAACACAACATAAAGGGGAAGTGTTGAAAACCAGCACACACTGTGGCTGTGGCCGCCGGCAACGACATGGGTGGCAACTATGTCCTGGGAGTCAGCCCGAAGGCCGGGACAGTGCCACCACATGTACAACTCCAACCAAACGTTGCCACGGGCAACCACAGTGTAGGAAAGATGTCGGTGCACACCAAACATAAAACAGAGTGCACACAGACATACGACATTGCATACAAACACGCACACACAACTCCAAGGGAACCGCACACATAGCTGTTGTCCGCGGCAACCGCACTTGAGGCTAACAACATTATGCCTCCAGCTGCGGTTGACACTACAACCCAAACCGCGGGCAACTGTATGCGGCTCCCAAGGAGTCACGGCCATAAACATGGTCGTGACACTCCCACCCCTCAAAGCCCCCCCCCACCAAAAAAAAAAAACTTGTGTGGGACTTAGACAAGGGGATAGGAGAAGGGAACGTCCACTCTCAGGACATGGTTCCCAGGAAGTCGCTGCCAGCTGCATCCTCTCCCAGCACACACTCAGCCAGTCCAGCGAGGCCTGCAGCCCGACACAGCGACACAGGGGAGAGAACCATTGAGAATGGACGAGGGGACTCTCCACTCACGTCCCCACTCCAGTCGCTGCCAGCAGACACTCCAAACCAGCACGCAGCCGAACCACTTACGGAGTGCTGCCAGCAAACGACCAGAGATGGGAACATGGAGAGGGACGAGGGATCACCAACACGGACACGGAAGGTAAGGTGGCGGGGAATAAGCCACCAACCGTGCCGTTAACGGTGATCCCCACGGAACGCTCTCCCTCCGGAGAACGCGCATGCAGGCCACAAGGGGATGGCACTGCATGCTGCACCCTCTTTCGAAGGTGTGCTACCGCACACCAAACAAACACACCGGTGCAATAAAACTCAGGGGACGCCAAGACAGAGCACGGTGAAGGGATGGCGGGGAGACGCCACTCACCGCGCCGTCAGCGGCAAAACCCCCACAACGCTCTCCCTCCGGAGAACGCGCATGTACCCCATCCGCAGACGGCGGTACATGCATCACCCTCTTTCGAGGGAAACCAGGTGAGGAGCCTTTCTGGTCATACTGTCCTAGCCAGTCCGACGCGGCCTGCAGCCCGCCACAGCGACACGGGGAAGAGAACCACTGAGAGATGGACGAGGGGACTCTCCACTCACGTCCCCACTCCAGTCGCTGCCAGCAGACACTCCTAACCAGCACGCAGCCGGACCACTTACGGAGTGCTGCCAGCAAACGACCAGAGATGGGAACATGGAGAGGGATGAGGGATCACCAACACGGACACGGAAGGTAAGGTGGCGGGGAATAAGCCACCAACCGTGCCGTTAACGGTGATCCCCCCGGAACGCTCTCCCTCCGGAGAACGCGCATGCAGGCCACAAGAGGATGGCACTGCATGCTGCACCCTCTTTCGAAGGTGTGCTACGCACACCAAAAAAAACCACAAACATAAAACAGAGTGCACACAGACATACGACAGTGCATACAAACACGCACACACAACTCCAAGGGAACCGCACACATAGCTGTTGTCCGCGGCAACCGCACTTGAGGCTAACAACATTATGCCTCCAGCTGCGGTTGACACTACAACCCAAACCGCGGGCAACTGTATGCGGCTCCCAAGGAGTCACGGCCATAAACATGGTCGTGACAGTGTGCCCCCAGACTGCCGCTCCATCCCTATTGATTATAATTGGGACTATAGTCAATGGGGATGGAGCGGCAGTCCGGGGGCACACATGAATTAGCAGCAGGACGGATCAGACAGGCTGTTCACCTGCCGGAACTGCCTGCCGGAGTCCCCTGCCGCTAGTGTGAAAGTACCCTAAATGTAAAATACACACAACTGAAAGAAGCAACAAAAAGAAAAAAGATAAAAACATATCTGTCAGGTCAATCACAAATAGAGATTGAACTTGATGGACATGTCTATTTTCAACCGTATTAACTATGTAACGAGCGGCATAGGCTATCATCGAATTTGCCAATTTTTGGCCGAATATTCGCCATAAATTTGCAAATTCGAGAATTCGTGATCTCCAGTCATTATTCACTAGATTGCGAAAATCGGCAATGTAATATATTCGCAATAAAAATTTGCAATTATAATATTCGGGATTAACACTAAGGAGTAGGCAACTTTCAAATTGGTTGCTAGGGATGTTGCTAAGTGCCGATATTCGCGATAAATTCGCGATTAGAATATTCTCGATTAACACTATTTGCCAATACAAATATATATAGCACTATATTCTAAATATTCGCGAATTCTTGAAGTGCCGTTATTCGCGATTAAAATTCATGATTCGAATTTTCACGCTCAACACTAGTAACTATGAGATTTCCAGAGTGATGCCACATACAAGTCCATCAAAGTATCATGAAGTGACAAAAATTGGGGTGTTAATGCTATTTGGAAGTACCATAAAGAAAAATATGTGCTCAGTTCCCAAGGAGAAAAAGACCCAAGGTAGGAGCGAGGTGGAGGACAGTCCACACCTACAGCGGCCCAAATATTGCATCAGGTGCCGGTGTACGGGGGCCTCTGAGAAAGCATGGATTTTTTTTAAAGTAACCCGAGGATGCCAAATTTGTTCACGATGGTCATGGGAACCTTTGATCCATGCAGTAAGTTTGTCAAGTGTATAAAACTGATCTACCCTGCCCATCCACTGTTGTTTAGCAGGTGGGTCCGCACTAAGCTTGGCTGCAGTAAGAACATAGGATGCTAGAGAATGCTCATGAGGCCAACCATAAGAGAACTGTGTCCATTGATAGGCGAGTTGCAGGCCCACACACCTGGCGTACAGTGTCCTCCACCTCTCTCCAGAAACCCCTAATCCTATCACATTTCCACCATATATGGGAAATTGTCCCACAACTCCAGCACAGGTAGAGACCTGATATCTAGAAGAGAGGTAAACAATGGATGCTCACAATAACAAATCCTTTAAAAAAAAAATCTGTTCTGACGGATCACCAGAATGGAAAGCATAGTTATATTATAGTCATAAGCATTATAAGACAGTAAAACCTCTTTAAATACTCCAGGTAAAATACCAGGTTATGTCAAACAAAGTGTAGCATCTTTTCAGATACAGATTCTGTGCTACATCGTGTTCTCCGTTCACATCCAAAGCTAAATTCACAATTCTAGTTTCCTGTTATTGGCACGCAGCATCTTGGGAAATAGCTTATGGCGTAATTTGCTCTTATTAGATTTCAGTGTATATTAAAGGGGATGTCCAAGTTATTGTTATCGATGACCTATCCTCAGGATAGGGGTCAGGGGTCCAACACCTTCATTGTTTTCCTGCTTGCCGTTGAATCCGCAGCGGTGAGCAGGTGTAACTACACGTAAGCCGTCTCATTCACTTCAATGGGATGGCTCGTTCCTATACAAGTGTATATTACACAGTGATTCCATTGAAATTAATGGGATGGCTTAGGTGTAATTACACTTGCTCACCACTGCGGATGCGACGGTGAGCAGGAAAACAATAAAGAGGAGGCAGCGCTGGCACGGCGCGCACCTTCTCTTCAAACAGCTGATCAGCGGGGGTGTCGGGTGTCAGATTTCTGCCAATCTGATATTGATGACCTATCCTGAGGATAGGTCATCAATAAAAATACTTGGACAACCCCTTTAAGAGTCATAAACAAAGCTAAATTACTGCAATATTCCAGCATACAATAATCCTATATACATGGAATCTCTCTGGGAGTAAATTACAACATAAATACAATTATTGTGACTGAGATATCAATGTGCAGTTTAACAAACATTATTGAGAAGAAGCAGACAGCTGGAGAAATCAAAGTTACTCTGCTCTACCTAATTTATCTATTATTATTTTTTTATTACAATGATTAACCCCTTAGTAACCACCCATAAGTGTTTTTACGGCGGTCACTAAGAGGCCTTAGCCTGGGCTGCCCCTTTTACCGGCCCGGCTCTAACAGCAGAAGTGTCAATCCGGGCTATTTAACACTTTACATGCTGCTGGCAATGGCGCTCGCCGCATGTAAAGTGCTGACAGAGGGAGCGGACTCCCTCTGTCTCCCATCGGCACTCCGCAAATGCGATCGCGGGGTGGTGATGTTTGTAAAGGCTGGCTGGGGTCTCATGTAGAGCAATTTCAGGCGCAGCCTGCTGGTCAATGTCAGAATAGCATTGCCATTAAAATGCAATGCACTATAGCAGGGGTGGCCAACCTTACAGACACAAAGAGCCAAGCCCCAAAAAAAAATTATGACTACCAGGAGCCACAAGCTATACATTTACACACATGAGTCACCGTATTTTTGCCCTTCAAGATGCACCTAGGTTTTATCAAAGAAAAATATGAAAAAAAATATTTTTCATCTGATCTGAGGTCTGCTAAAAATATTTTTTTTCTTATTTTTTCATTAGCAGAGAAAAAAAGAAAAATATATTTTTCATCAGACCTCAGATCAGATCCCCAAACTTCATCAGACCTCCAAATCAGACCCCCAAAATAAGACCCCCAATGCTTTGATCAGACAAAACAAATCAGACTCCTAGTGCCAGACCCTCAGTGCTCAGATCTCCCCCTCCAATGCTCAGATCTCCCCCCTTCTCAGATCTGCCCCCCCCCCATGCTCAGACCTGACCAACCTATGCTCAAACAAGGTCCCCCATGCTCAGATCAGACCCCCATTGCTCAGATCAGGACCCCCCCATGCTTAGATCTATCATTTACAAAAATCTCTACCCTCTCCTGTTCAGGCGCTGGGCTCCTGCTCGGGCACCTGCTACTCTGCAGGTCTGACACACCATCATGTGCCAGTAGCCTGAGCCCCCCCCCCCATCAACATGTGCCAGTAGCCAGAGACCCCCATCATGTGCCAGTAGCCACCAGTATTGTACACAATTTCACAAAAACAAACAAACACTTATACTTAGTCAGTGATGCGATGCAGGCCTCTTCCGGCTTGTGTTTTGCGCTCTACGGCTCAGGCGGCGCGATGACTTCATCGCGCCGCCTGCACCGGCCTCTGATAGGCTGCTGGCCTAGTGCCTGAAGCCTATCAGAGGAAGGGGAAGGGACACACCTCTCCCTCCCCTGCTGCACAACCATCTGTATCGCTGTCCTGAGGACGGCGATACAGATGACTATGGAGATGAGTGCTCATCTCCCTGTGTGACTGTCCGCCGCTGCCCCCACGAAAATATAGTTAGTTGCGGGCCAGTGCGAGGGGGCCCCTAAGGACTCGGGGGCCCGGGGGCAATTGCCCCCCTTGTCTTAATGGAAGCTCTGGCCCTGCAGCTGGTATAAGTTATACATCTTAATATACCAGAAGATGTATAACTTAGACCAGGCCAGCTCACATATAATAATATACAGAACATACCAAGGCCAGATAGTATCTATTACCTGAGCTGGCTCTGGCTGAAAGCTGCTGAATCGACCTGCTGAAAGGTCTGTGGCAACTGGCAAGGCTGAATGTTGGAGGCTGGCTGGGCTCAGTGTGGGCTCTGGCTGGCTGAATGAGTGCTGCTCCAGGGCCTGGCTCAGGCTGGCAGAAATGTCTGGCAGAGAGAGAGAGAACGAGGCGAGGTGGGGTGAGTGACTGTAGTATAGAGTAAGACTACTGGGCAAGTGGGCAGTGGCAGACTAGCAGTGGCTCCCGCGCTCCTCTGTTCCCAACTTCCTGCCGGACCTGCAGCACTGATAACTTTGTGACATCACGTAAGCGCGCAGTGTGATCCGAACATGCTGCCAGGCCCTGCCCCCTGCCATTGGTACTTTAAGTGACCATGCCTGAGCCGGACCCACCGTCCCATCATCCATAACAACAAAAAAGGGGGACTTCTGGCCGTCCGTCCTGGCCTTGCGCCGGACCAGGAGTCTAATAACCAGACGTCTGGTCACCCTGAGAGCAGCAGTGGCAGAGAGACTGTGGCCAGCAGCAGACATTTCAGTCAGATTAGGGCCAAAGCTGCAGAGTGGCTGTAATCTGACTAAAATGGCTGCTGCTGGCCTCTGAGTGAGTCAGAGAGACCTCATATCAGCCAACTCAGCCCCCATCAGACCTCAGATCAACCCAAAGACCCCCACTCAGCCCCCATCAGACCTCGGATCAGCCCAAAGACCCACATCAGACCCCCACTCAGCCCCCATCAGACCTCAGAACAGCCCAAAGACCCCTAGTCAGCCCTCATCAGACCTCAGATCAGCCCAAAGACCCCCACTCAGCCCCATCAGACCTCACTCAGATCAACCCAAAGACCCCCATCATCATCAGCCCCCCACTCAGCCCCCATCAGACCTCAGATCAGCCCGAAGACCCACACTCAGCCCCCATCAGACCTCAGATCAGCCCAAAGACCCCCATCAGACCCCCACTAAGCCCCCATCAGACCTCAGATCAGCCCAAAGACCCCCACTCAGCCCCCATCGGCTTACATCAAGCAGCCCAAAGTGATCCAAATTCCCCCAGGCCCCAATACTTACCAGTTCTGCGCCACGGGACTACTCTTCCTCTTCGGGCCTCCGGCAGAAGTCGCGCTCCGCATCTCTCTGTCTGTCTCCCCAGCCGGCGCTGCACTGTCACCTGACAGAATGCAGCGTCAGGTTATAGTGCACGCACTACATCCTGACGCTGTACGCGCTCAGGACAGTGACGCAGCGGCTGGGGAGGGTAAGTATATTAAAGGGGCAGGCACAAGGACTACAGAAGGGCGGGACCAGGGGTCCACAGACGGCCGGGCCCCCTGGAGTGATGGGCCCGGTCGCAACAGCGACCCCTGCGACCCCTATATGTACGCCACTGGCCCACGTGTTGCCACATCTTCCAGCGGCGATTTCTGATACAGTCAGTTCGTATCTGATCAAGGATCTATTGTACTGTGCTTACTTCATCATGTCATCATCAGGTCAGCAATAAGCAAGTCCTAAAAAAAACCTTCAAAGAGGTTATCAAGTGAAAAATAATACAGGTCCTTCTCAAAAAATTAGCATATTGTGATAAAGTTCCTTATTTTCTGTAATGTACTGATAAACATTAGACTTTCATATATTTTAGATTCATTACACACCAACTGAAGAAGTTCAAGCCTTTTATTGTTTTAATATTGATGATTTTGGCATACAGCTCATGAAAACCCCAAATTCCTATCTAAAAAAATTAGCATATTTCATCCGACCAATAAAAGAAAAGTGTTTTTAATACAAAAAAAGTCAGCCTTCAAATAATTATGTTCAGTTCTGCACTCAATACTTGGTCGGGAATCCTTTTGCAGAAATGACTGCTTCAATGCGGCGTGGCATGGAGGCAATCAGCCTGTGGCACTGCTGAGGTGTTATGGAGGCCCAGGATGCTTCGATAGCGGCCTTAAGCTCATCCAGAGTGTTGGGTCTTGCGTCTCTCAACTTTCTCTTCCCAATATCCCACAGATTCTCTATGGGGTTCAGGTCAGGAGAATTGGCAGGCCAATTGAGCACAGTAATACCATGGTCAGTAAACCATTTACCAGTGGTTTTGGCACTGTGAGCAGGTGCCAGGTCGTGCTGAAAAATGAAATCTTCATCTCCATAAAGCTTTTCAGCAGATGGAAGCATGAAGTGCTCCAAAATCTCCTGATAGCTAGCTGCATTGACCCTGCCCTTGATAAAACACAGTGGACCAACACCAGCAGCTGACATGGCACCCCAGACCATCACTGACTGTGGGTACTTGACACTGGACTTCAGGCATTTTGGCATTTCCCTCTCCCCAGTCTTCCTCCAGACTGTGGCTCCTTGATTTCCGAATGACATGCAACAGTCCAGTGCTGCTTCTCTGTAGCCCAGGTCAGGCGCTTCTGCCGCTGTTTCTGTTTCAAAAGTGGCTTGACCTGGGGAATGCGGCACCTGTAGCCCATTTCCTGCACACGCCTGTACACGGTGGCTCTGGATGTTTCTACTCCAGTCTCAGTCCACTGCTTCCGCAGGTCCCCCAAGGTCTGGAATCGGTCCTTCTCCACAATCTTCCTCAGGGAACGGTCACCTCTTCTCGTTGTGCAGCGTTTTCTGCCACACTTTTTCCTTCCCACAGACTTCCCACTGAGGTGCCTTGATACAGCACTCTGGGAACAGCCTATTCGTTCAGAAATTTCTTTCTGTGTCTTACCCTCTTGCTTGAGGGTGTCAATGATGGCCTTCTGGACAGCAGTCAGGTCGGCAGTCTTACCCATGATTGCGGTTTTGAGTAATGAACCAGGCTGGGAGTTTTTAAAAGCCTCAGGAATCTTTTGCAGGTGTTTAGAGTTAATTAGTTGATTCAGATGATTAGGTTAATAGCTTGTTTAGAGAACCTTTTCATGATATGCAAATTTTTTGAGATAGGAAATTTGGGTTTTCATGAGCTGTATGCCAAAATCATCAATATTAAAACAATAAAAGGCTTGAACTACTTCAGTTGGTGTGTAATGAATCTAAAATATATGAAAGTATAATGTTTATCAGTACATTACAGAAAATAATGAACTTTATCACAATATGCTAATTTTTTGAGAAGGACCTGTATATGCAAAGAATAGCTTGGGGTTGTGCGTTACTCCAGCCTTCACGTAGAGAAGAAGCAACACCTGGCTGGATTAATGCACAGCCTAGAGACAGAATTAACAGACCATTTTTCATCTCCTGAGTGTTATACATATAAGAGAACTGAACACAGTGAGGGGTACCTCACTATGTTGAGTTCTCTTATATAACCCTCAGGAGATGAAAAATCTGAATGTGAAGGGAACCTAAAACTTGAAATCCAGTGATCGATTGCACCTTAAAGACATTATCAACGTACCCTAATTACCAACATCCCTTTAGAAGAAGTTTGAGCTGCGCTGTCTTTTTTTTTTGGGACAACAGATTTACGCCTAGCAGGGAGAACGATGACATCACCATCACAAATGGTTGGTGTACAGCGCTGTTCTAGGCAGGCCTTAAACTGCACGATGCAGCACAAGGCAAGGGGAGCATTAGAGCAAAGACATGCTATGATGTTCCTATCCTACGTCCTAAAGGAATGAAGGGAAGCTTATGTCCAGGTTCAGGGCTGAACCCCTTTAATGTAAGTTATCTCAAAAGACACAAAATCATTTTCTTAAGGGCCCTTCACATGGCCTGAGAATCCCAACGATAATCGGCAACGTGCGTTCAAAGGAACACTTGTTAGTGATTATCTGGCAGTGTAAATGTACTGCCGATTACCCGATGAACAAGCAAAATGCCCGTAAACACAATACAAAAAGGAAAGACACTTAAAGGGAACCTGTCACCTCTACTATGCTACCGTCACTGAGCGTTTCTAAATGTTCATTGTGTTACCCTAAACATATAAATTACACTTTTAATTTCATTTGCAGGCGAATTCAATAAGTATTATTCATTTTTGTACTTCCCGCCATTTATATAAATTAACATAAAAGAGTCATATTTTCAAGCTCTGACTCTTAGGTTAATTTGCATATGTATCAAATAGTTGTTTTTTTTTACACAATAAAAGCACACAGAGCTATGGGAACTGGGTATTGTGGATATGCTAGCGGCCATCTAGCAACCCATGTCCTCAGATCTTTACCCAAAATCCAGGTGACAGTTCCCTTTAACGCCGGGTAAATGGAAAGCAGGAACTCAGCCGAGATCCAGACACCAAACGATCCACAACCAGAATGAGCTATCAACCGCAAGGAGTGATAGGTAAAGCCAGACTAAGAAGGGAGTAGTAATGGTCACATGATCTACACCTGAAAAGGAGGTGTGGACATCGCAGCAACACATAGACAAAGTGTAACCAAAAGAAGCTGTCAGATCACTGACGTGCAGCCAGTCTTTCAGATCTTCTACCACCTGTCACGGGTGTGACAAATGCCTGACACACAAGCGAGTTTAATGCGGGAAACTTGCATCGTGTGTGAGTTTGAGGTCACGTTCTGACCACCTTTCCTCTGACAGGATCGCACAGATTATGTCACTGTAATTCAGTAGATTCCTGGACGCTCGGGTTCACACAGCCTTATAAATCAGTATCCGCTGTGTGATACTGTCAAAGGAATGGAGGTCAGAACGGGACCTCAAACTCAGACACGCTGCAAGTTTCTCGCATTGAACTCGCTCGTTTGGTCTAAGGGAGGGAATAATTTTTTCTTAAATAAATTAAAAAAGATATGTTATCCCTTACATCCATACAATAAACGTATGCTATTAAAGGATTTTCCACAATCAGGCACAATTTGCAAAAGAATGGGGGAAAAGGACAAAATAAAAAAGCATTTTTAACCAGGTAAATCCCCCTGCGCTTTGTGCACTTGGCTCCATCACTGACATCACATTGTGAGCACCTCAACTAATCACTGACCTCAGTGGGAGTCCTGGAAAATCCTATTCATTTTAACGGTGAACACAGTAAAGAAATTGAAGAAACGGTAGAATTAATTTTGGCCAGTATAAAAATGTATGTAGATTACAGAGCCCCGTTTATTTACCGAAAAATAATGCCACAAATTATACAGCGCGTCACACAAAAAAGGAAAACCGAAAATAGCTATTCAGTCTTAAAAATAAGAAGAGGGGAAAAACTGAAATATTCTCTTGGTTCTTTGAACAAAAATTCACTCAGTTCCTAAAGGGGTTTTCCAAGATTAGTATGTCTTTTTTTTTTTTTTTTTTTTACAGATATGTTCATGTAGTTGCTGATCCTTGTGGTGTGAAGAAGTTGCAAACTGCATGTTTACTATTGTCTACGGCACATGCACAAATATTTTGTCTGCTGGCCTTGCCACTATCCTGAAAAGGGTGTGTGACAAGGGGCAGGGCCACATTTATAAACTTCTACATCCGTTTTCCGTCGTAGGAGAACACTGAAATCTACGCCAGCCAGTTCAGACACATGGACTGCTGGATGCCTGCACCATCATGAATCAGACGCAGCATCCGGCAGCGTGCAGCTGGGCTATGATTAATCATCTAGTTGGGGGGAAATGTTGTGTTAATCATGGTGCTCTGGATGGTGACATTTATGGAAGGCTATGGGTCCATCCATTATATGTCAACAAGTATAGATTATACAGCACATGTGCTGCATGCAAGTTTCTATTCTTATTTATGCGAGTTAAACAATTTTGAATAGTGGATTCTTAAAGAGGTTGTCCCACAAAAAATATTCTACAATTTTCACATCAGCACCTGGATATGAATACTTTTGCTATTGTGTGTAATACAAAATGTAGTATCTGTATCTGTATAGTGCCACCTGCTGTTTGTTCTTTTCCTTATTTTTCTGTCCATCTCACTGAGGTGGTAGCACATGCTCAGTTTAAATCTTCTGGTGTCAGCTGGCAAAGTGGCAGGTACAGGGAAAGGGATGCCACAGAAAGGACATGCCCCTGAGAAAAGGCACACCCCCTGAGCTGCCAGCTTGAAATAAATTGGTGCAATAAATGGGGAGATCTCTGGATCCATGTGAGGTACAGGGCTGGTTCTAGCTTTGTTACAAAGAGATCGTCATGTACTATATGATGTCTGATTTTTTTTAATCAATCAATGCAGAACCCCTTCTCCCCCTCCAGATATGTTGATCTTGGATTTATGCTTATTTTATAATGTCTTATTGAATTAAGTGTCCATATCGGGGGCACAAAAGGCATAAAAGTAGTGCATACTGCAAATTTAAAATATATGCTTACTTTATGCCACCACAAGAAAAGCCCAATATTTTACTACTGGCTCTGCCATACAGCCATATAAATACAGATGATACTGCTGCTTCCAGCTTTCAAAAGAGCCTGTTCAACAAGCAATATAATAGGCACCAGAAGAGGGCAGTAGAGGACAACCTGTGATCTGACACAGCACCCTCTGCTTTCCTCTGCTTTATATCAAAAGGTGATTGCAAACATAGTGCGAAGATTTACTGCCATCATACAAACAGCTTTGGGTTTTAAAACTTTGTTTCTGGTTACAGGAAGACAAATATTCTGGGAAACAGTACATATTGCAGTACTATTTCTGGAAATAAGATTGTGGACAGCTCTGCCATTACATTTTAGGTTAAACAATATCCTTTTCATCCTAACAGTTGAATAGAAATATAAAAGTCACTGAGATAAGCAGATGTAGCAGAGCTAGTTTGTGGAATGTGCAATGTGACTTGACAATGTGCTACTGCAGGTAAACCTGGAGAGTTATGGCTGTATTACACCAGACGATTGTTGGGCAGATAAGTGTTCCTATGAGCGCTTGTTAGTGATGAACCGCGGCCCTTTGTAATTTTGTAACAACCCAGAGTGGCATTAGCACTTCTTCACCCTGCTACTGTCTTTAATGGGCTAATATAATTATAATACATAATAATGCATTTTATTCCAGGTCCTATACACTGTGCATTTCTAATGTTTGCAACTGTTATTTTAACGTGTTATGTGCCTGGTTCACCAGCAGGTGGCAGCAAATACGGCAGAGCTGCAGTTAGGTAGAATGGAGCTTTCTATTCCATTCTAACACTCCCCTGGAGAGATGTTGGCGAGTCCTACTTCCTGCAGGAAGGGTGGGTCCCAGTTTCTAGTCAGTTCTAGCTTACCCCTTCCTTGGGAAAGGTATGCAGGGCACGTCTCTGCTGGCCATGCCAACGCCAGCCAGGAGCAAGGAGGAAAATTCCCTGGCATAACCTAGAGTCAGACTACAAAGTGAAGTGCAGAATACAGAAGAAGCTGAGTTATACAGCCAGCCTGTCAGTACAGCAGATTCAGAGAGAAATAGATATAGCAGAGGGGAGTTTGCCTGCCAGTTTTTATGCTGAAGCCTGCTGGAACCAAGACAAAACCGTTTTGGAGAACGTTTATGCAAAGTAAAGCCACCATTAAATTTCATCTCAAGGTTTGGACTCGAGTTATTCTTTTATCCCTCAATTATTCCTGCTATTTATTGCTTTGGAGCCAAATCCTGGGGTCCAGCTGTATCCATGTTGGAGCACCGTGACACACATTAACCTCCCTGGCGGTATGATTATGTCAGGAATTCTGTACCAAAAGTGGTACAATTTTTTGCATAAATATTTTTATGGGCACAAATGACAGTAAAATGGCAGGCAAGGGGCACTGTACAGTCATCAAATGTCAGATCTGAGGTTATACAGTGTAATCCTCTCAGATTACAATGTATAACCTCTTTTATGTGCGTTTGTCACTTTTTATGTTTATATTTATTTGAATTTCCCGCCCAGTTCCGCTCCCATGCGCAGCTGCTGCTCGCAGGGAACGGAACCAGGACGTCAAATGCCGGCCGGTGTTCTGCCAGATCTCTATACCTTGCGAAAAGTCTATACCGGAAGTGACGCGGCCGCACAGGAATCAGCTGGAGGAGGGTGTGCGCGGCACTGCGCAAGCGCACATCCATTGGCTTAGGAAAGAATCGTTGCAACGCCAAGATAGAAGTACTTCGTGCACCGCGTGTGCGCACTTAGGGGTATAGAGATTTTGCAGCGCACAATGTTGCATCAGATCTCCTTACCCCTGAGTGCGCACCCGAGCACAAATCATCAGATCAAATCAGGATGAACCGCAACTGATGATTTGTGCGCGCGTGCGCACTCAGGGGTGGGGAGATCTGATGCAACATTGTGCGCTGCAAAATCTCTATACCCCTAAGTGCGCACGCGCGGTGCACAAAGTACTTCTATCTCGGCGCTGCAACGATTCTATCCTACGCCAGTGGATGTGCGCTTGCGCAGCGCACACACTTCTGCAGCTGATTCCTGTGCGGCCGCGTCACTTCCGGTATAGACTTTTCGCATACAACAAGATACCCCCTCCCTCAGCATCCATGCAGATGCCCCCCATACAACAAGATACCCCCTCCCACAGAATCTATGCAGCTGCCCCCCATACAACAAGATACCCCCTCCCACAGCATCTATGCAGCTGCCCCCCATACAACAAGATACCCCCTCCCTCAGCATCCATGCAGCTGCCCCCCACTTACAACAAGATACCCCCTCCCTCAGCATCCATGCAGCTGCCCCCCGCGGTCTACAATCCCTAACAGCACATCACCGTTTCAGTACAAAATATGTTACTAAATCAGTAGGTTCCTGCAGGAGTTTTTTAGTTCACTCCCCGCGCTGCTGACCCTAGCGAGCTCCATGATACATGTTTCCCATCCACGTGATCTAGGAGTGCCACGTGATGTTATGACGTCAGCAGGTCCTTCCTGAATATAGTATTTAGCCATTAGAGATCTGGCAGAACACCGGCGCTCTCAGCGGAGGACATCACCGGATCGCCGGCAGAAGGTGAAGGGACTCTGTAATGTTACCCTGAGCGTGACTCGGGGTTACCGCTCCTGGCAGGGAAAATTAACCCCCGAGTCACGCTCGGGAATACCGTCAGGGAGATTAAGAGACATTTTAGGCCGCAACATACCACTCAGCATTCCTTCACCTGGGCCGCGTGTCTTACATCTATTAAGAGCCCTAGAGGGAGGCACCCATTGCAATTCTACCTCCGATTACCTGATAAACTAGCAAACGCTCGTTCATCGGGCAATCACAAATCTTTAAGCAGGTTTAAAAATAATCGTTTGCCAGTGGCAGAACGTATTGTCTAAGACTTATTTCACACCTGCGTCATAGGATCTCAATACCGCTTCCATTTTGTCACCATTCATTGTCAATGGGGACAAAACTGAACTAAAAGCGTTTTTGAGTGCGTCATGGGATGTGGAGCAAGACAGATTCAGTTGTATTATCTCTAAAAATAATTGTATTATATCTAAAAAATGTCCGGACACAAAAGAAAACAGATTCGTCATGGCTATTTTTACAGATAATACAACTGGATCAGTTCATAACGTATACAGCCGGAAGCGTTTTTGCTCATCCATGACGGATACAGCAAAAACGCAGATGTGAAAATAGCCTAAATATGTTCTGCTGATGGCAAGAAATTATTCTGTATGGGGGCGAGCAATGGCATTAGTGATCGTTCCTTCCCATACTGTGGGGGAGATCGCTGCATGTAATAGCAGCGGTCTCCTCCTGTGACGAGCAGGTAATTGTCTGCCTGATCACATAGTGTAATACAGCCCTTATCACAGGGTACAATAGAACAGCTAATGGGGTTATCCCATGAATCGTTTTATTCCATAAGTCCATAAATGCTGTGAATAGCTGTTTTAAAGTAACTGCCATTGTTTCTAGCATATGAAGCAGTGGCGTAATGTTAGTGGTCACATGAGGCGTAACCAGGCCAGGAGGGGAAGGGTGCCCGCCAGTAAGCCACTGCCACTTCCAACTGAATCTGCATACCTAGGACATGTCTCCACGTGAAAACTAAGATGGAGCATAGAGTCACTGGCTCCCTGTACCTCCACTTACTCTGGTAAGCCCCAAACTGCTTTAGGCCTGTGACCTACTAGCCGTCAGTGTCCCAGGGCAGGTGGAATGATCATCGCAGCGTGACTCCTGAGCTGGGCCATGGACAGCAGGTGGCAAGAAAAGGATCCAGCTGCTCATTGTGAGAAAGGGGAGAGGAAGGTTTCACGATTTGTATTTATTTTATTTGCTGCAAAGGGTGACCTTACTATGGTGTGGGCTCACAAGGTGGGCATTACTGCTCTGGGGAATATCATGGGGTACATGGAATACGGAATTACTGTTGTGGGGTTAATAAAGGGGACATTACTGCTGTGTGGAGCCAGAAAGGAGGGTATTACTGCTGTTAGGGCGTACAACGGAGGGCATTTCTGCTGTGTGGGGTTTAAAGGAGGTCATTACTACTCTGTGGGGGCATAAAACGCATTACTGCTGTGTGGGGGCACAAAGGGATACCTTACTGTTGTGTGGGGCACAGAATGGGATATTATTGCTGTGAGGGTACAAAGGGGCACATTACTGCTGTTGTAGTACAATGTGGACATTACTGTTGTGTGAGGACACAAAGGGGAACCATACTATTGTGTGGGTGGAACAAAGTGGGACCTTACTGCTGTGGGGCACAAAGGGGTACATTACTGCTGTGGGGCACAAAGGGGTACATTACTGCTGTGGGGTTACTAATGGGGGCATTTCTGCTGGGTTGGGACTGAACCACACCTAGAGGTTCTGCTGCAGTATAGCATTGCCCTAAATTATTCTTCAGGGGAAGAAGTGAAGAAGTTGGATCTACAAGTACATCAGCCATATACTTAAACCATCATTCTGGGGGCACTATTCCTTTGTGGGGAACACTATTAATGTGTGGTGCACAAAAGGGCGTACTTTCACTCTTTGGCACACCAGTTAAAGTAACAGTATGGGGGGGGGGGGGCTGATTAAGTCTTTTCATTTTCACATTAACAATATCACTGCTGCATGTGCACCTGAGGGAGGAGCGAGTCCAAAATTTGCTCTAGGAGCCCATAATTAGACTGCTTCCTTCTATATCTATTAGCTCCTCTGCACATAGATCTCAAAGTGAGGAGAACCAGGGTCAATGACTCCCAGGAAATGCAGAGCTCAAATCACAAAGCCCCAGATTTCTGCTGAATTTACATTTTTTTTTTAATCGAAGAAGCAGAAGAAAAAAATTGTAATAAAAAGTAACCTTTGGCCTCACCCACTTTATTTGACTTTACCCATATTTCTCAATGTGTCTACAATAGACGTCTGGCATAAATACTGATAATGATGATAATATTGATAAATCTTCTCCATACAGCTCTAAATCGCTTCCCTTCAGATATTCTATTACAAAGCTTGCTGCCTGCAGTCCCCACTATGGGGAGCTCAGTGCATAGGAATTTATGCAGTTATCATTTACTGCAGAGGAAGCTGTAATAATCTGTTTGCCCTGAGCCCCCTTCCCCCATGCCATGAAGGTATGCCACTGGAGAGAGTGTGCCCACTACTCATGCAATGTTACCATAGACGTTAACCACCAGGTGGTGCTATACTACACAAGTAATTTTCTAAGGCTACTTTCACACTTGCGTTTGATCGGATCCGTTCTGAACGGATCCGATCATATTAATGCAGACGGAGGCTCCGTTCAGTACGGATCCGTCTGCATTAATAACTTAGAAAAATTTTGAAGTGCGAAAGTAGCCTGAGCGGATCCGTTCAGACTTTCAATGTAAAGTCAATGGGGGACGGATCCGCTTGAAGATTGAGCCATATGGTGACATCTTCAAGCGGATCCGTTCCCATTGACTTACATTGTAAGTCTGGACGGATCCGCACGCCTCCGCACGGCCAGGCGGACAGATGAACGCTGCAAGCAGCGTTCAGCTGTCCGACTGGCCGTGCGGAGGCGAGCGGATCGGAGGCTGAACGCCGCCAGACTGATGCAGTCTGAGCGGATCCGCTCCATTCAGACTGCATCAGGGCTGGACGGAAGCGTTCTGCTCCGCTCGTGAGCTCCTTCAAACGGAGCTCACGAGCAGACAGCAGAACGCTAGTGTGAAAGGAGCCTTACTCTTCACTGGATCGGTTTTAACAGCATGTACTTTGTTAACTGTGATATTTACATTAATTGGACTTTTTTTTCTGCTAACTTCCCCTCCCCAGTAAAAATGCAGTGTTTTTTCCATGTTACATGCATTTTTATGTGTTTTTATTGTGCCATTTTTCTCTTCACATGTGTGAATAGATTTTTTTTCCAGACCTTTTTTTCCATTTTCAGAAGGCTATGGAAAATGCCATTGTTATAACAAGCTGCATTTATTTATAAAATTACCAAAAACACAAAATATACAGCCCAATTAAAAAAAAACACATATACAAAAACTGCAGACAGGGTTTACAGTCCAAAGTTCCTTCGAGACATTTTTCAGTGTTTTTTTGCAGTGTTTTACCACTTGTGTTTTCTTAATGGCCTTTTTTCCCTATACAGAAGGTGTTGGCAAACACCTGAAAAAACTCTAAGATCTCCAGCATGCTGTGTTTTTTTTTCCATAAGAAGCAAGGACAACAAATGGCAGGAGGAAAAAAAAATGCTCGTGTCTCTCATGTTTCATGTCTCATAGACCTTTAGCTAACATCTGGAGCTGGTGTTTTTACTGTAGAAAATGCCACAAAAAAGTGTGAAAACAGGCTACAGTATTTTCTCAGTGCTCACATGATGTTTGATTTTTTTTTTTACATGATTTATACAGTATATGCTTTTTAAAATAGCAGGCTGCGATGGAACAAACCTCCATAGCATCACCCGCAAGATGCAGCAGCGGCCGTGCCAGCATCAGAAGCGATGCGGGTGCCAGGGAGCGAGGTAAGTACAATCTGTGTGAGGGGCCAGGGCATAGGGGGGGGGGGGCATTATAGCTCTTGGATAACCCCTTTAAGTAAAGAGGGGATGCTACACAATGGTAGACAACTTTTGAGATGCGTTGCTGCCATTAAGTTCTAAATGAGTTAATTTTTGTAATGAAATGATAAAATGTCTCTCTACTTCAAGAGACTGGAAAAAAAAAGCCGATTGGCACTCGTTTGCATCGGCCTATTACACAGGCTGAAGTGAATGGGAATAAATGATCGCTATCACAGTCATTCCTCCCTCATTCGGTTCTGTTAATATCAGCAGCACATTTCTGCGTACACAGAGATATGTGCTGACAATTATCTTACATCTTTCATCATGATAAAATATGCAAATCAGCCGGCAAAGTGTCACGGTCCCTCAGGTGACTGATGTCAGGAGATCAGGGAGACTGGCTGAACGTGGAGGAATCTAACAGCCTCCTTGATTTCTCTTGATTCAGTATTGATAGGGTTAATGACCACTTCCCTTTTCTCAGCTGTTGCTCAATGGTTATCACTTCTACCCTTTATTGTCGGACCCCACCTTTCTGACTAGGCGGTAGATATATTTATTTTGGATTTGGCTGAGCTGGTGTGTGGTTGTCTCTGGTGTTACTGCTAGTCCATCTCTACATAAGTTAAGTGTCGCGTTTGTTTGTGTTTGTATATTCCCTGTTGTTTGTGTCTGGGCCTGAGACAGAGACTTCCTTTCGATCAATCTGGGGAGGAATGGGTTGTCTCTGGTCCTAACCTTATTCCATGACCTTATAGGGAATAAAGGGCCTAGGTATCCTGCATATGAATATTCCTACCTTCAAGGTCTATTAATATTGATAGGTAGTTAGGGCCCAGATCGGCGTTGTTTAAGAAGTCTCCTGTTCCTTCCCTAGTTTCCAGGCCCAGTTACTGTTCCCCTTCCCTCTAGTGTTCAGTGTGGAAGTTTTTCCCTACATTGATCGTGACACAAAGATTGATTGCTATATTTTTCCTTTTTTCCCCTTTGTATTTTATTATATCTTTTATTTTTGTCAAATTTTTTATATATTTTTGCTTATTTTTATATATATATATTTTGGCACATAATATATAAAGGCCACTGAAAGACATTTGTATTTTTCACTATTTCCACTGTAACTGGGGCATCCAAAGAAACCCCAGTTATAGATGGGAAAACAACCCCCATTGTACAAGGCAAGCATAACGGCTTCCTCTATTCACTGCATAGCACTCACTGAGCGCTATGCACCTATCTGAAGGAAAAGGCAGAAGTGGTAATAAACCTCTTGTGTCTTCCCCTCGGGTCCCCTGCAGTCACTGTCAACAGCAGGGGCGGATTGGCCATAGACCTTACGGTGATATTTCTCGTTGGGCCAATGCCCAAGGGGCTGCCTGGGCCCTGCTCACGGCTGGCTAGTGGAGGTTTTTGGGGCAGTATTTTGTGGTGGACTGTGGTATTTGGCTCTGTTGGGGTGGCATAATGTGCCACAATATGGTATTGCTGGCCCTGCCTTCCATCAGTTTGGCTCCAACTACTAAGGCTCCTTTCACACCTGCGTTCAGGTGTCCGCTCGTGAGCTCCGTTTGAAGGGGCTCACGAGCGGCCCTGAACGCAGCCGTCTGGCCCTAATGCATTCTCAGTGGAGGCGGATCCACTGAGAATGCATCCGCCTGCCAGCGCTCAGCCTCCGCTCTGCTCAGCAGGCGGACACCTGAACGCTGCTTGCAGCGTTCGGGTGTCCGCCTGGCCGTGCGGAGGCGTGCGGATCCGTCCAGACTTACAATGTAAGTCAATGGGGACGGATCCGCTTGAAGATGACACCACATGGCTCAATCTTCAAGCGGATCCGTCCCCCATTGACTTTCAATGTAAAGTCGGAACGGATCCGCTCAGGCTACTTTCACACTTAGAAAATTTTTCTAAGTTTAATGCAGACGGATCCGTTCTGAACAGATGCAAACGTCTGCATTAATATGAGTGGATCCGTTCAGAACGGATCCGATCGAACGCAGGTGTGAAAGTAGCCTAAACAGGGCCACAGTTAGTATTTTTTCCAGGGCCAGTTTAAGTTCTCAGTCCGCCCCTGGTAAACAGCTAAGGACCGAACTTGCAGGAGCTGTTATCCAGCACAGTGCGGTGATAGCAGCAGAAACACAGCTAATCGCACGATCAGGACAGCAGGACGGGGGGCCACAAACAATGGCTCTGCAGGCCACTTGCGTCCAATGGCCCTTTGCTTGTGCATCCCTGATCTTTTGTGAATAAAATATGGCTGTATGAGATTTGAAGATTTGCATTCTGTTTTTATTTACATTTTAGCTCAGTCCCAACTTTTTGGGTAATTAGGGTTCTAATTGACATAATAGCAAACAATCCAACAATGCTGCAATATTGTGGTAGCATGACATTGCATGTAGATATGTGACCGCATGTCACTCTATAGAAATATATTACACGTTACACTGGTCAATGTTTCACAGAGATTCTTGTGTTTTTATGCTGATAAGGCTGAGTTCATACTACAGTAGAGAGTCTGTTCAGAGTACCAGAGGATCCTCCGGTGGGCCCAAGCTCTGACAATAATGGACCCCTAATAAAACAAGGCTCTTAAGGTCCTCTATACATAGAGGGTGGGCCCTCAGAATCACTTACTCTGGTAGGCCCAAGGGACTTCAGTCCGACACTAGAAGCCACATTCCTCTGCTACATCCATTGCACAAAAAAAGATAACACAAGCACTCGATTGACCCAATTAACAGGGTTATGGAGGGAAGAGGGGGCTGTAAGTCAAGATGGAAACTCGCTGGGGGTCTGACTGCTGGGAACCCAATGAGAAAAGGGGTCCCATTTCTCCGTTCTGATGGAATGGCAGGTCATGCATGTTCTGTACTGGGCTATCTTCAGTGCAGCAATGGACATGAATGACTTGCCGCTATATCAGAATGGAGGAACGGGACCCTCATTCTCATAATTGCTTGGGAGCCCCAACAAATGGACCAAAATACAGCGGGCTCTTTTGCTATTTGGACCAAAAGAACCTGTGGCTAGGGGATAGCTAAAAAACTTTACCTGTCTCTTCTCAAGCTTGATCTCTGTCAGGAGACACCTTAGTGTCCTGTCAAGTGCTCCACTACTCCTACAACTGAGTTTAAATCAGACTTTTTGCATTTTAACCAACAGCATGCATACTTTTATAACTATTAGAGCATTTCAAACTGTCTATATAATTAATAGTATCTTACACATATTTTAACATATGCTACGTATTACATATAATATGAATTTACTTTCTATTAACTCATGACAGATGCCCTTTAAATCCATGTTGGGACGGTTCACCCCCTCACTTTACAGGCTGATACCAGGGAACGGCACTATAATAATCTACATAGAGAATATACGTGCAATAACGACATACGCCACACATAATATGTTATATTTGTAGTAATGGAATATGTAAGTGAATATTTACCTCAGGCTGCTGGGCTTCTGCCCTCTGTAATGCGGTGTCCCAGAGTGAGGGGTCCTAACAGACGACGTCTCCTCTAGCACATGGGGGTAAGGGGCGGTTGTTTAGAGTGGCTTTAATAACTGCAGAAGTTGGGCATTACATCAGTCACAGGAAAACTGGATTAGGCTACTTTCACACTAGCGTTCGGGCGGATCCGTTCTGAACGGATCCGCTCATAATAATGCAGACGGAGGCTCCGTTCAGAACGGATCCGTCTGCATTATATTAGCAAAAAAAAGCTAAGTGTGAAAATAGCCTGGGACGGATCCGTCCAGACTTTCAATGTAAAGTCAATGGGGGACGGATCCGCCTGAAGATTGAGCCACATTGTGGCATCTTCAAACGGATCCGTCCCCATTGACTTACATTGAAAGTCTGGACGGATCCGCACGGATCCGCACGCCTCCGAACGGCCAGGCGGACACCCGAACGCTGCAAGCAGCGTTCAGCTGTCCGCCTGTCCGTGCGGAGGCGAGCGGAGCGGAGGCTGAACGCCGCCAGACTGATGCAGTCTGAGCGGATCCGCCTCCATTCAGACTGCATCAGGGCTGGACGGCTGCGTTCGGGTCCGCTCGTGAGCTCCTTCAAACGGAGCTCACGAACGGAAACCCGAACGCTAGTGTGAAAGTAGCCTTAAGCCAAAGATGTTACGTGGGGAGTGAAGAAACGAGACTAGCACAACTTGTGGTTTTATTTTACTTTTTTTTTTCTAAAGAAACACCACACAGAAAGCATGCTGCGATGTAAAAATAAACGGCAAGGGACAAAATAATCAATAAGCAGATTGAACTGCTTTGCAAAATCCAATGACAAGTCAGGATGGTTAATGGGATGTAAACCGATCAGCCATAACATTAAAACTCATATAAAAGAAATAAACCTAACCGTTAGGGCTTATGCAGATGGCCATTTGCCGGCCGTGCCTGTACTGCGGAACGGAGGCATGGAACCCCATGGAAGCACTAAGGAGTGCTTCCGTGGGGTTTCTCTCCGTGCCTCCGCACCGCAAAAAAATAGAACATGTTCTATTTTTTTGTGGTGCGGACGGATCACGAACCCATTCAAGTTGAATGGGTCTGGATCCTTCCGCGGAATCTGCACGGGTGGGGCCGTGTGCATGAGCCCTTATATTGTGTAGATTTTTCCTGTGCTTCCAAAACGAGCATGGATTTCACAAGACCTCTGAAGGTATACTGTGGGGTATTGCACCAAGATGTTTGCAGCAGATCAGGAGAGAATAAGCATCTAACCAGTAGGGGTCTGACTGCTGGGATCATGATAATAGGGGTTGTGTGCCCCTATATCATAGGAGGGGCAAGTCGCACATGTCCACTGCCTCTTCATTGGAGATAACCGAGTACATTCCTAATCAATCTCCAGCAGTTCCATATACAGCAAACTGAGTGGTAGCGGACATGTACCCAGCTTACTGGTTGGGGTACCACCAGTCTGGTGGATAGGGGATCTTGGCATATCCTTTGTCCTGTAAGTTGTGAGGGGGTCCTCCATGGACTGGACTAGTTTTTACAGCACATCCCACAGATGCTGGATTAAATTGAGATTATTAAATTGATGCCATCTTGGAGATATTCTGACCCAATCGTTCAGCCATCACAATTTGAACATTGTCAAAGTCTCTCAGATCCTGTACCATTTTTCCTGGTTCAAGCACATTCACTTCAAGACCTGACTGTTCTCTTGCTACCTAATATATCCCACCCCATGATAGATGTCATGTCCAGAGATAAACAAATGTATTCACTTCACTAGTCAGTGGTTTTAACGTTATAGCTGATAGATGTATTATCTGTTGGGTTTAAAGATGCTCAATATGCGCCTATATATCTAATGTCTATCTCTCCATCCATGAAGCCCCCTCCATGATAAGAGCTCCATATAGCAATCTGCTTGGGGGGCACATGGTTGCTCAGTCCATTATGTTAGTTTAATGCCCTGAAAGTTCAGGACTGTATTTTTAGGGTTAGTCTCCTTTTACTTATTCTACTCCTCTATTTCCATGCCCCCCCCCCCAACCCCTACCTTTTACTGTTGGTACCATTTGAGGAGGTCAGATATGGGTCAGTTTTGCGGAGCACGTGCAGTTTAATCAGGAAGATTTGAGTTTATGGATTGGTTTAAACTTCATCCCCTTTATATTGTGGTGCTTCTTTCTAAGGGTTAAAACCTGTGTAAGAAGATTCAAGAATACCCCCCCCCCACCCCCCACCCCCCCAATTTTATGATTTTATGAACTGTTTTTCAATAGGAATTTTGTCGCCAAGCTAATACTGGACAGACTGCTTGATATGGCATCTGGATGGATTAATTGATGAGGATTTTAATATTTTATGGTTTTAATTAATTGATTACGGTTAATACATTATGCTAACTGATTGAAATATTTATTCATGATACCTTTAATAAACATTGTGGCCAAGTATTTCCAATTTAGATTGTGCCTGTGGTCAATCCGACCAAGGACAATCTGCATGGAGTTTGGGTGGGTTTCCTCCGAGGTTTTCTCTCACTCCAAAGACATACTAATAGGGAACTTAGATTGTGAGTGAGACCCACTGGGGACAGCTTAATGCTAATGTGTGTAAAGAGCTGCGGAATATACCGCTATGTAAGTGAGTATAATAAATAAATTAACTAGATAATATAATGACTAATGGGACTTGAGCCACCATGACTAAATGCAACTTTGATGTGACCAGTGTTACCACTCCAGTGTCCCCATATAGCCCTAGTCTCACTCTGCAGAGATTTAAGTGATCAAAATGCATGAAAGAGAAAGTATGATCTCGGGAATGAGAAATTATTATCAGTCTCATGCAATTTCTCATATCATCCATGCCTAATAGAGACAGCGTGAGACGAGAAAAATCTGAATAGACCTCAGGGCATGGAGATTGAGTGTTACAGGCAGAGGTGTGTTGGTAAATAGGAGGAGGGAGTTGGAGACAAGCAGGAGAGAGTCAGGGGACCATGTGAGTTGGAAGGCAGGTACATGAAGGGGACAGCTCAATACGGGAGGGGGGAGAGAAACACAGAGGGGAGGAGAGAGGGATGGAAAGAGAGAGACTCACACAAGAGAGGAGAGGGTGAGAGAGAAGCAGCGGACATAATAAAAGAAAACAATGAATATCAATGTGTGACTGCTCATGTAATTCACTGGAGGCTGCCTGGCAGCGAAATTAAACCAAGATGTCTTAGAAGCATCATCTGGTTTCAGTGGGGTAGAGAGAGGACAAGGGTGCCTTGACTACTTTGTAGCATCTTCTCAATGCTGATGCAGCGTCTCAGAAGGATTATTGACAAGGAGAGAGCATTGAGGTGGTGGAAACATGCCTGTGATGAAAGGTTTGCTTGCTCCGCAGAATACTTTCTTGGATACCATCGCTACAAGATTTGATGGGACTCGTACGTACATAACACATTTTTCATTGATTTATACAACTGTATATATGTCTAACGCTTACTATAAGAGAAAGAAATCTGTATAGTTACCATGTATTCAGGTAATTCATTCTGGATCCACGATATGTTGCCGTACAATAGTATAAGATGTCATAGTATAAATGCACTATAAAATCCACTACAATTTTTAAAGTCTTGTCTCTAATGTAACAACTCTTCTTTTTTGTCTGTTCTTTTGCAATGTACAGAAAGTTTTTAAGCATTTTGAATTGCTGCATGTGGAATGAGTAGGGTGGATTGTTAAGAAAATTTCGTCGATTTCCCCAAGATATTACTTTACTGTAAATCTACAGTAAATTTACTGTAAATCTGAAACTTGGTGAACTGACTCTACCTTCTGCACTTACAAGCATATTTTGCTAAGGGCTCATTCACACGATCGTGTGAAGCCCGTGTCCGTGCTGTGGACCGCAAATTGCGGTCCGCAATGCACGGGCACCGACCGTGGCTTAGCGGCATGGGGATTGTTGACCCATTCACTTGAATGGATCCGTGATCCCTCTGTTCTGCAAAAAGATAGAGCATGTTCTATCTTTTTGCGGTGCGGAGGCACGGAACGGAACCCCAAAAAGCACTCCGTAGTGCTTCCGTAGTGTTCTGTTCCGTGCTTCCGTTCCGCATCTCCGGATTTGCGGACCCATTGAAGTGAATGGGTCCGCATCCATGATGCGGAATGCACACTAGACGGTGCCCGTGTATTGCGGATCTGCAAATGCGGTCCGCAATACGGCAACGGGCAGCACATGTTCATGTGAACGAGCCCTAAATGAAAGGATAGGTCGAGATTTGCAAATCTTCCAGAAATACATCTTTTTAATAGACGTTTTATATTCAGGTTTGATATGTCAGATCTTGGTCTTTCATGGCTTCATCTGCATACATAACATGGTCTCGTGCAGGGCCATGTGGAGAATCAGTGCATGCCTCTACAGCTGCGTACACCCAAAAATTAAATGCTAATCAGACAGAAGTGGTTAAATTTTTGCTATTTTGTATTTATACATTGGTGTGTATGGCTTGTATGGGCCCAGTCTGAAGTCTTTAGAACCACTGCTGGTGACCAAGGTTAGAACAGTTTGACAGGTGACAAAGTTGAACCATGTAAGGTATATCTTTTGAACCATGTATGGGGTATATATTTTGCAGTTATATTATTCTAGGTGTAAATGCAAATGATTTCAGATGCCCAAGGTCA
Organism: Bufo gargarizans; assembly: GCF_014858855.1. Lineage (NCBI taxonomy): Eukaryota > Metazoa > Chordata > Amphibia > Anura > Bufonidae > Bufo > Bufo gargarizans. The sequence goes on from NC_058085.1 coordinate 110,076,671, forward strand.
GTCTGTTCTGGCATTGCCCATCTAGCTGAAAAAAAGACAAATGCCTAGAAGATCTGTCCCCATAATGATAGAAATAATATAGCAATGGCATAATCCATAGTTCTATTTGATTACTGAGATATTAGCAATTCAAATGGCCATTGCATGCATTTACACGATAGGAGAATGTTGATTGTCTCGTAGCAGAGGTGAGAGGGTTAATATTAGGGATGGTGGTTAGGTGTAAGCCAAGGAGACGGGTCTTTTGTTCTGCGGGATGGGAACGCCAGATCATGCTGTGAAGCAGATGGTACAATGTATGTTTATAACACACGCTTCCTCACACTGCTTGCAATCTACAGATCTCCATTACAGCATTGAATGCCCAATGACTTGAAAATCCACAGGGGCTAATAATTTGTAAATTATGGGATCTTGCGAAAGTACGCTAAATTTTTTTCTATTAGAGGGGGTTCTAGTGCCATGTAAGCATGCCTAGATCAATAGATTATTATAATACACCAATTATGGCATCATATCCATCTAGAACTGTACACTATATGTCCTGCCTATAAAGTACAGTGGTCCCTCAAGTTACAATATTAATTGGTTCCAGGATGACCAGTGTATGCTGAAACCATTGTAACTTGAGTAATCGGTTTCAAAGCCTCAAAAGGTCATCCAAGATAAGAGAAAATGAAGATTCAAGAAATATAAGCAGATAACTAAGACATAAAATAAGTCCTTGCATATAACAGTAAGGAATAGCTGCTAACTAGCAACTCATCCAGCTATTTTACCAGAGAAGTGACCTTCATTGGTTGGATCAGAGTCTAAAGAATTGTATGTTGAGTCTAGCTTCAACTTACGATGGGTCAGAAATAACCATTGTATGTTGGAAATATTGTATCCAGTTAAGTGTTTGTGATGTCTTCTTCTAAGTCATTTATTCCTAGAAAGTTGAAAGATAATATGGCTGTAATTACTAATCCCACAGGACTTTCCAAAACTCCTCAGAAATAATCCTAGTTATGCAGCAGTACATAACTTGGGGGCATAGCTAGGGCAGGTGCTGTGTGCCAGAAGGGTGCTTATAAACCACTCTACTTTACCCATTTAGATAAGGGGTTTTCTAGGACTTATATATTGATGACCTGCCCTTCGGATAGGTCTTCAATATCCGGTTGGTGGAGATCAGACTCTCGCCACCCCTGCCAGAGCTGTTTGAAGCAGTGTTCAGTTGAGCACTGTGGCTTCTTCATACTATAACATGCACAGCATGGTATATTGTATAGCCAAGCTCAATATTTCATCTCGATCCCATTCACTTTAATGGGACTGAACTGCACAAAGTAATTATGGACATGATATCACAGGCCAACGGAAGAGGCTGCAATATTCAGCCAAGCCTGCCCCCCCATTAAACAGTTGATTGAAGTTGGTGCTGGGAGTCATACCCCTACCAATCTGATATCCATGATTTATCCTAATTGCAGGTTCTTAATATGTGAGACCTGTAAAATTCCTTTAACTGAATCTTTGCTCTTCATAAAGGAGAACCTTCTATGACTGTTAAAGCTGAGACAAACCTTGAGGGAATATATTTTATGTTTGTCAATTGTCACTACAAGTACATTCTTGTTTGGATAGTCCTTTTAGTCTACATAATTGTTTGACTTCATAGACCCACAGTTTAACATTTCTTGGATGATTATGTAGACATAGGAGAGGTTCAAGGAGTTTTGCAAATGACACTAGGTGTGACAAGTCAATTTTGACAGGGACAAAGAGTTATAACAGTTTTTTATTTTTTCTTGACCAAGTAATAGCCTTAGGAATGCTACATATTTTAAAGAGAACTTGTCACAGAGCGTTTGAAGTGCCCATAAGAACCAGCAGGAAATTGTTTGCCAAATATGTCCATTTCCGTGTAAGCCTCCCAATCAGCCAAAAAGGACTTCATGACACACTTGTCCACAGCCTCGACTTCTAAGTAACAATAGAGTCTGGTTTCTAAAAATTTGGATGTCGTTGCCTTCTTTAGGCCCTCATTTCAGAGTGTAAAGAACAGTCATTTGCTGGCTGCACATAGAATACGTTTCTTAAGCTATGACTCAGATGCCTTAGAGCGGGAACCTGCCCTAGAAGGTTTTTGGAAGTGGCACCAGTTTGTAATTATTAAAGCTTAAATGTTTGACAAACAGAAAAAAAAATCTATAATTATTTTAGTGATCAACATGATCTTTCCGTTTTATATAAATCCTTACATTTACTGGCTTGCATCCATATTCATTATTGAGCTGCCAGAATACTTTGTTTTGGCTAATACAGCAAGTTTCTACATGGCTTTCAGTATATTTATGATAGTATTTTTTTTAAATGATTAAACATTTTACACTATGTGATGATTAATTCATCCATTTTAGAAACATTAAGGCGGCTTTCAGAAGGCTGTAATTAGCAATTTACCATCCGTATTACAACTGCAACACACAGACCTCTAAGTTTACTTCACTAGGACCAGGGGAGGTCCAGGTATTGCTACTATAATTTGGAAACTAAATGTGGCTGTATTATGGCTGTCTGAAATTGGTAAGTTTTTGGTAGTTTTTAGAATCAAACGCAGAAGAGGATCCAAGAGAGAAGAAGTTTTTCCTTCACATATTTCCTTCTTTTTTGATCTACTACTGACTTTGGATAAATTAAACTGTATAAAAACGACATACAAAACTACATGTGTAAATCCAGTTTTATACCGGTTTTAGAAACTTAGGTGAACCTAACATCTGTATCTAGATTAATCCGCCAATTCCCCAGCCTCACCAAGGACCAATGACCTGAAGTAAAAGCATTTTAGATCTTTATGATGCTGCTAATTCGGGTCATTAGACCCACCATTGGGCAAGGATTTGAGGTTGTTTTGCTTGTCTGCACGTTCAGATTTTTTTTATGCAGTTTTGGAAACCAAAACCAGGAGTGGCTAAACAAATGTCATATATATCCTTTATTCTTTCTTACCTTTTATGATTCACTCCTGATTTTGCCTTCCAAATCTACATCAGTAAACCTGAATGTGTGGCTGTACTCTCAAAGTGTGGATCTACAAATTCTGTAGGCTAGTGAGAGGGGGCAAGCTTCTAATTATGCTCTTGCTTCTAATTTATGTTACATGTGATCGACCTCCATTGATTACTATTAGGAATTGTTTACCTTCTTTGTGCCCCTAGATGCATAATTAGCATGTATTTTGATCATGACCAGTATCATACTGCATAGGTTTGTGGTTTGCTGTAACTTTTTTATGTAACGCAATCTTCTTCAGGCTAGTTTCACATCTATGGCAGAGTTCTCTGGTAGTCTGCCGAAGTTCTTCAGTTCTGGCATTGCCGGGTACTGCCGCCTGCCCACTGGATCCCATTGACTATAATGGGGTCTGGCAGAGATCTGGACACTACCTGGCAAATATGTCGGGAATCAGGCAGGCACGTAATGGTTTTTGTCTGGCTGATTTCTGGCATTCTATGGACAGCCGTAGATGTGAAAATAGTCTTAAATTGTTTCCTACTGACAACTCAAAATGTATTTACTGCCTGGCAACAGAGGAGTTGCAAGAGAAGGTGTGGATGCTGCAATTTCATATGTGACCTGGTGTCCGAGGGGGCCAAATAGTTAATAGCACATTATGATGTACAGAGGTTATGCCTTTGCCGGCCAACTAAAAATGTCACATAGGCTGCTATAGGATGCAAAATTGTATTCAACCTCATGGCTTCTTTTATTTTATATTATTTTTTTAATTAAATCTCCCATTCAGGGAATACATGAAAACAGTTGTATATGGTAACACTAGTCCCCCCTCCCCAAACACGTGACTAGATATTTAGGACAAATTATTTTTAAAAAAAATTCAGCTAAACTGTTCTCAATCATGCCCTATTGTTCTCATTTTAACAGATATTGGGACATTTATTAGGATTGGCGTATTAAATGCCGGTCTTAATGTATTCCCCGCTGGCGTCACATGTACTGCAATTGTTACGTGGAGCACTCTTCTTGATAAATGTGGTAGATCTGTGCAGGTCCCTGTGCCAAAACAGAAATCTACACTAGAGAGGGAACTGGTGTAGATTTGCACTATAATCTACACCAGTTTCCTGGCATAGATTATAGTATAGTCTCTCCTGTGCCGCCCCCTTGTGCCCCCAGCCAAGCAGGGCTCTAAACCCCCAAAAAGTCACAAACTTTTACATCACCATTGTGTGCGACTTTTTTACGCTAGTAGTCTGGCATACTGGGGAATGATAAATGTCCCCCAGATTGTTTACCTTGGTGTATGTATGAACATATGCCCGAGCCCATCACACAGATAGTACTTACCTTGCTCCCTGGCACCCGTGTCGCTTCTGATGCCAGCATAGCAGCCGCTGCATCTCCCGGTCATGCAGATGAAAACATCCTGCATCGGGAGGGGGAGGAGCCAATAGCCGGCTGCGATGGGAATGAGCCTCCATAGCGTACTCTCTTACTGTCTGTGTGTGTGTGTGTATATATATATATATATATATATATATATACACACACACATCTCCAATGATCAGCTGTTTGAATGAGGTTGTGCGCTTGTGTGAGGAGCAGGGTATTGTAGCTTTGTCCTTTGTACAACAGTTTTTAGGTATATGGGCCAAGGATAAGGCTGCAGTACTTGCATGAGCACTATGACACCTTCAAAGAGCAGATCAGGATAGGCCAGCACTTGAATGGGACTGAGCTGTGCGCTGGCCATCTGACTGATGAACATGACGTCACAGGTCTTGGAGGAGGCTGTGGCACTCACGGAGCTCAGTGGCCAGCTGTCCTGTGGGGGTGCCACCACTGATCAAATATTGATGACCTATCCCGAGGAACCAAGATTACCATAACATCTATACATCTACTATTCTATTTTGTTACATTTTTGTGGTCATTGGAGGTTTTTCTTTTTCAAAATGCTCTTAGGCCTTTGGATGTCATAGATGGTTCCTACCTTTTTTCACCACCTATGTGGAGGAGTGCCAGCTGGGATATGACTGCAGGCAATGGGCAATAATGCATTTTATGTACATGTTTTTTTTGTATCATGTGTCCCATAAGGTATCCTAGGACATCAGAGGTGGCTGCTTACTTTTACCATCCTCATATTATATTGCATGTTTTGGCCACTTATTTAGGTTATGTTGCTGAAACGCTCCTTGTTTTAATTTATGCAGGTTTTTTTACTCTGAAAATCAATAAAGGTTTTCTTGTGACACACCATTTATTCTTGTGTCTGACAACCGACTTTGGTTTTGTATCAAGTAATGTGTAAACTATTAAACCAGAGGATGATGTCATTCCTTGCACAGAAGATGATGTTATTTCTTACAAAGTTTAATTATGATGATTAAGAATCATCTGCTGAAGTCATTTGAGGAAAATGTCTGCCGCTTGACTGGAAATATAGGCGGCATGGAGAAAGCAGTGAGGACCTCAGGTGGACAATAGAATCATTAATATTGAATGCAATGAATCCATGAGGTGGTAGCTGTTCAATTGACTAATAATAATATGTCCATTATTAGACCCATCACTTAACGTTGTATAAATGAAGCAGTGAGAGAGATGCTCATGTTGAAGTAGGGATGAGACTCTGGCTCCGGCAGTCTTCTCCCTCCAGAGATTGCCTCTGTTTTTCGGTCTCCGTGGAGTCAGCTGCCGGCAATGCCTTGTTTTTGTGTTCATTCAATGTCCTTGGGGGGACAGTGACACACCTAGTAAAGAAGGAGCTGGGGAATTTTCCGCTTCTAACCATCTATTTTACTTTCATGACAGCATGTGGATGTCAGTTTAATGACTTCATACATTACAGAGAGGACTATGATCTCGGAGAAGGGTATAGTCGTCCTTGGAAAGATCTGCTGGACAACGTCTGTGGAACTATTATCCATAATAAGATAAACTGCACTATAACCCCCAGCATGCCCTGCAGTATAGACCCCAGCACGCCCTGCACTATAAACCCCAGCATGCCATGCGCTGTCTATATTTTGTTTCTTATGGTGTATATGGCTGGGTTCACACCAGCCCTGTTATTTTCTATTGTTCCGTTTTCCGATCCAGCACATAACTGAAAACTAATGGCGCTGTTTGGACCCCATTGACTATAATGCGGCCTGTTGGGATTCTTTTAGAGGTCTGGCATTTTACTGTACAAAACAGCACAGGACACCGACACGGATAGTAGAACCAAGCCTTTATCCTATGCTGGCTACAAATCACTGGCGGTGTGCTCAGAATCGTACATCAGATTTACAGCAGCGAGAATCTCTGAGCGGTGCCAAAAGGGTTTTGGGCAGTGGTAGTCTCATATCACAGGCTTCACAAATGTGATTTTCTCAAAGGCATCTATGACTATCAAAAGGGCAATGCTTACTGAATTTCTCTTTTAAATGCTTATTAAAAGAGGCATTTCTTTGGATGCATGATGGGATTTCGCTATGAAACTACCTTCTGTTTTAAAAAGACCATGCAGTGTTTTGCCATATTGGTTCTCACATGTGTAAGGTATAGATGAGGGCTGGCAACAAGAATGATATGCACTTTTTAGTTTTATAGGCTCCTTTATAAACAAAATGGAGGGGGAGTTTGGAATTATAAGCAGTATAAGACTGTGGTACTTTGGGCCCACCAAAGCAAAATATTTTAAGGACCTATCCTACATATACACTGCACATATACAAGTCTACTTTCTTTTGCATTGTACGCTTAAAGGGGTTTTCTATCTTTTAAAAATTTGGCCCATTGAAAAAACTATACTAACCTGCTCCCCTCCAGCTCTCTTCTGAGGTCTTCTGGCTCGTGTCCTGTAAAATTACAGACTGGTGTGGTCACGTACTCCGCTGCAGCCAATGATTGGCATCAGCAGTGACACGCTTCCATGTTCCCCGTTCTTCTGGAAGTTTACATGATGGGAACCAGAAGACAGAAAGAGCCAGGTAATCAGAATGCGGCAGTGGGGGCAAGGTAAGTATGATTTGTTTTTCAACAGGTACAGCTGTCTTGGCTTTAAATTTAAAAAGTGCATAAAGCAGGAAAAACCCTTTAACCAGCTACCGACCACCTAACGCAGGATTGCGTCCTGCGGGCGGTCGGTTTGTTCCTCCTTGACGCACCGGCGCGTCATCTCGCGAGACGCGAGATTTCCTGTGAACGGGTGCGCACACAGGAGCGCGCGTTCACAGGATCGGAAGGTAAACAATTTGATCTACAGCCTGCCAGCGGCAATCATTCGCTGGCAGGCTGTAGATGCAATTTTTTTAACCCTTGAAAGGTATATCAGACGCTGTTTTGATAACAGCGTCTAATATACCTGCTACCTGCTCCTCTGGTGGTCCCTTTTGCTTGGATCGACCACCAGAAGACACAGGCAGCTCTGTAATAAGTAGCACCAAGCACCACACTACACTACACCCCCCCTGTCACTTATTAAACCCTTATTAACCCCTGATCACCCCATATAGACTCCCTGATCACCCCCCTGTCATTGATCACCCCCCTGTAAGGCTTCATTCAGACGTCCGTATGTGTTTTGCGGATACGCAAAACACGGACACCGGCAATGTGCTTTCCGCATTTTGCGGATCCGCACATTGCCAGAACTATATAGAAAATGCCCTTTCTTGCCCGCAATTGCGGACAAGAATATGACATGTTCTATATGCTCTACAAAAAACGCAGTGTTCGCCCGAACAGGCCTGATCTTGTGCGCACACTTGTGTTCAGTCCGCCCCACCGCCGTGACAGATTTTTTTTTTCTGATCACTGCAAAAACACTGTAAAATCGCTGCGGTGCTATAAAGATCACTTTTGCGGGGCATGGCGAGTTCATAGAAGATTTTTCTTTCACATGAACTCACCATACCCCTCACGGAATCCAAATGCGTAAATTTTTTTTTACATTTATATTCCAGACTTCTCACGCTTTAGGTCCCCTAAAATGCCAGGGCAGTATAAAACCCCACAAGTGACCCCATTTTGGAAAGAAGACAAAGAAGATATATATAATTTTCCGCTAACTTGTGCCCAAAAAAAGTATTCTAGCAACTCGCCATGCCCCTCACGGAATACCTTGGGGTGTCTTCTTTCCAAAATGGGGTCACTTGTGGGGTATTTATACTGCCCTGGTATTTTAGGGGCCCTAAAGCGTGAGAAGAAGTCTGGAATCCAAATGCCTAAAAATGCCCTCCTAAAAAGTACTCATTGGAATTTGGGCCCCTTTGTGCACCTAGGCTGCAAAAAAGTGTCACACATGTGGTATCGCCGTACTCAGGAGAAGTAGGGCAATGTGTTTTTGGGTGTATTTTTACATATACCCATACTGTGTATAAGAAATATCTCTGTAAATGACAACTTAAAAAATAAAATTATACAAAGTTGTCAATTTACAGAGATATTTCTCTCACCCAGCATGGGTATATGTAAAAATACACCCCAAAACACATTGCCCTACTTCTCCTGAGTACGGTGATACCACATGTGTGACACTTTTTTGCAGCCTAGGTGCGTAAAGGGGCCGAAAGTCCAACAAATACCTTTAGGCTTTACAGGGTTGCTCACAATTTAGCCCCGCCCAAAATGCCAGAACAGTAAACACACCCCACAAATGACCCCATTTCGGAAAGTAGACACCCCAAGGTATTCACTGAGGGGCATAGTGAGTCCGTGAAAGATTGAACTTTTTGTCACAAGTTAGCGGAAAGGGAGACTTTGTGAGAGAAAAAAAGAATAATATTTCCGCTAACTTGTGGCAAAAAAAAAAAACTTCTATGAACTCGCCATGCCCCTCACAGAATACCTTGGGGTGTCTTCTTTCCAAAATGGGGTCACATGTGGGGTATTTATACTGCCCTAGCATTTTAGGGGCCCTAAAGCGTGAGAAGAAGTCTGGAATAAAAATGCCCTCCTAAAAGGTACTCGTTGGAATTTGGGCCCCTTTGCGCATCTTGGCTGCAAAAAAGTGTCACACATGTGGTATCGCCGTACTCAGGAGAAGTAGGGCAATGTGTTTTGGGGTGTATTTTTACATATACCCATGCTGGGTGAGAGAAATATCTCTGTAAAATGACAACTTTGTATAAAAAAATGGGAAAAGTTGTCTTTTACAGAAATATTTATCTCACACAGTATGGGTATATGTAAAAATACACCCCAAAACACATTGCCCTACTTCTTCTGAGTACGGCGATACCACATGTGTGACACTTTTTTGCAGCCTAGGTGCGCAAAGGGGCCCAAACAACAATGAGTATCTTTACGATTTCACAGGACATTTTTTAAGTTTGGATTCCAAACTACTTCTCACGCTTTAGGTCCCCTAAAATGCCAGGCCAGTATAAATACCCCACAAGTGACCCCATTTTGGAAAGAAGACACCCCAAGGTATTCCGTGAGAGGTATGGTGAGTTCATGTAAAATTTTATTTGTTGTCACAAGTCAGTGAAATATGAGACTTTGTAAGAAAAAAAAAAGACAAAAAAAATATAATTTTCCTTGTGACAAAAATTAAAAACTTCCATGAACTCACTATGCCCATCAGCGAATACCTTAGGGCAGTGATGGAGAACCTCTTAGAGACCGAGTGCCCAAACTGCAACCCAAAACCCACTTATTTATCGCAAAGTGCCAACACGGCAATTTAACCTGAACACCAATATCATATATCTTCCATGTACTTTATCATTTAGCTATAAAAAGCTGCCTACATTCAATGTGCTGCCTGTGCTGTTCATAGCATGTCCTGCACTAATGAATGGCAGGAAAAGTCTATAAAGGCATATTAGTACACCATAGACTTTCTCCAGGGTACGGGTGCCCACAGAGAGGGCTCTGAGTGCCGCCTCTGGCACCCGTGCCATAGGTTCGCCATCACTGCCTTAGGGTGTCTACTTTCCGAAATGGGTTCATTTGTGGGGTGTTTCTACTGTCTGGGCATTGTAGAACCTCAGGAAACATGACAGGTGCTCAGAAAGTCAAAGTGCGTAAATTCACATTTTTGCACCATAGTTTGTAAACGCTATAACTTTTACCCAAACCAATAAATAAACACTGATTGCATTTTTTTCTGTCAATTTTGATTAATATCCCAAAAAGTTAAAATGTCAGCAGCAATGAAATACCACCAAATGAAAGCTCTATTAGTGAGAAGAAAAGGAGGTAAAATTCATTTGGGTGGTAAGTTGCATGACCGAGCAATAAACTGTGAAAGTAGTGTAGTGCAGAATTGTAAAAAGTGGTCTGGTCATTAAGGGGGTTTAAGCTAGGGGAGCTGAGGTGGTTAACGGGCTTGTCTCATTTCAGCAAGTGGCATTTATTATGTAGAGGAAGTTCATACAAGTCTCTTACTAATGTATTGTGATTGTCCATATTACTTTCTTTGCTGGCTGGATTCATTTTTCCATCACATTATACACTGTGGCCGGGACCACAGGAGTGTGCATAGGCCGTGTTTTTTCCTATATTGTGTAAGCACAAACAATGTTACCGGATTGCAGGGTGGTCATACCCCCAGATACCCCCAGTGTATAATGCGATGGAAAAATTAATCAAACTAGCAAAGGAGGCAATATGGACAATCACAATACATTAGTAAGTGCCTTGTATTATTTTTCTCTACATAATAAATGCTATTTGCTGAAGTGTGACAACCCCTTTATCTGTTATCATTGCAAACACAGGATGTATAAATAGATTATTTGTGAATCAACCCATAAAAAAGGCCCTAGGTTTGAGGTAATTGACTTCAGAATCAGCTTCAAAAAGTGCTCTCTTCTGATGGACCTTGGAGACCCTGTTATACTAGGGACTTACAGAAGAACCAGTGAGATCGGCCTAGGTCAATCCAACCTTGGCAATGAGACATAGGCACAAAAATAAGGTGTTTTGTAAGTAAGATTTTGAGTTTCAAACTGTTGATGTCATATTAAAAGTTACCAATCCCTACCCATTTTTAGTGTGAGACAGTTAATTAACTTCTACTTGTCCTCAAGGGGCAACTGATAGCACAAGCTTCTAATGAACGTTAATAAAGTAGCTCCCACTGTAAACATGTAATGAATTCATAGCTAATCTTCACATTAAAATAAGCTACGATACATTGCAAAATCTTTTTATATGCTAACCATGTTCTTATTGTAGGGGGTGTCTTCTGGACATTTCCTTTTTGTTAGGTGTAGTCCTCTGACATGGACCAATGCTGGGTCAATAATAAGTGTTAAATGACGATATATAAAAGTCAATCGGCCGTCATTTAAAATACCTTTCCTATGGTCTAATACAAAGTGAAAAGGGGACAAACGATCGTTATTACGATCGTTCTTTTCCCATTCTTTTAGCATTTTGTCAAATGTTTGTTCCTGATAATTAGCCAAGCTCTAGGGCCAGAGTAAAAGGGCCCTTTGAAAAGTGCCACAATGAGAAGCAGATAACAGTGCCCTACTGATAGTATCACCAATAATCAGCTGAAATCTGTGACTTGCTCTGGCAGAAAGTATTCATTTTTCTTGCAGCTCCATCACAGGACTACTAGAGCATTGAACAGTTCTTATTGTACTACATAGACCTGTGCCCACTGCAGCCAGAAGATAACTGAAAGTCTATAGTGTAACATAGAACACTTAAAAAAAAATTATGTAATGAAAATGCATGTAGTGAATAGAAAAATGCCAGCAATAACAAGCTCAAAACACCAAAAACATATAAATAATAGTGTGTGGTTCTGTAGGCAGTATATAACCTAGATTGATTGTAGTAGTGCTTCTCAGGTATTCCCTTTTTAGATTGTATCTCTTTAAAAGATGAGGGGTGCACTAGAAATACACAAATGATATGAGAGTTCTCTATTCCTAGTGTAGTAGATTATGAAAATAATATAATAACCTTGTCCTCATCCTCCCTTCCTTCCCTCCAGAGGGATTAAGATGTGAAATCAGTGCATGGAACTATTTTTTAGCCTAATCCCATGGACTGTTCCCTCTTCACTGCACTAATGAAATGACTGAGCACTTATAAGGGCTGCTCTTTCCTAGCTGAATAATCAGTGTCTTGTTACATTATCCTTCTGGCTGTCATCTAAATGAAACACACACAAAAAAATATTGCATTCTGCCATTCCTATACTGATTGATTGATTCTACTCAGGTTGCAAACATCCTTGGTTGTCTTCGGCAAAACATGCAGGATGACCAAATAATCAGACACGATAACTGATGGCATTAATGGATCCAGAATTCCCTACAATCACTTGCACTTTCTAGAAATGTAATTATGCTCCATGGTTGACTTATAATTGAATTTGGAAGACCGAGCTGCTTTCCATGATAAAGTGCATGAGCACAGAGTATAATTGAGTTCTAAGGCAGCTACTAACCACTTGGAATTTGGGTGGCATGATCACATTTTGAAAAATATTCCATCTAATATAGAACATATAACAAGTCACACAATGCCTATAGTTCAGTTTCATAAATGAAGTGCATCTGCTAATTTCCAAATACTTACTAAAACATGTAGCTCCTATGTCCAGTTCTGAAAACTCCTTCCAACATACCAGGTCCACTAATGAAGTATTACATTAAGCCCGTGGATGGACTGTTCATCTAATGCACAGAAAGTCTTCAGACTCTTTCACTTTACTCACATTTTGTTATATTGAGGCCTTGTGCTAAAATAAAAAAATAAAATAAAATTAAGTTTCCCCCATTCACAAAAACGAAAAAAATGAAAATTTCGCATGGACATAAGTATTCAGGCCCTTTGCTTGTGACACTTGAAATTTAACTCTTCTCTTGATCATCTTTGACATGTTTCTACACCTTGATTGTCAGTAGCAGTAAATTCAGTTCAAGTCTCAGAGCTGACAATGCATATCAGAGCAAAAGCCAAGCCATGAGGAGGAAAGAACTTCCTGTAGATCTCAGAGATATGATTATGTAGAGGTACAGATCTGGGGAAGGGTACAATTTTTTTGGGCTGCACTGAAAGTTCCCAAGAGCACAGTGACCTCCATAATTGTTAAATCTAATAATTTTGGAACAACCAGGACTCTTCCTAGAGCTGGATGTGCAGTGAGCCCCTGAGAAGCCAGTGCAGTGGATGAGAATGTTAGAGACCTTGATGAAGTGTTGTGTCATGGTATACTTCCTCAGGCTGTTGCTCCCTGGGGATTGGTACAGTGGAAATGTAGCTTTGAAAAATAAGGGCAAGAAGTAAACATATAACAGTCTCTTTTACTAAGTTCAAAGTATAACGTTAGGTACATTCAAAAGCAGCGGATTCCAAGTGCAATTCCTGGCACCAGTAAGGAATATGGAGGTTGATTAGGACTTGCCTAACTGGCCTGGTGGTCTGGGTGATGAGTGTCTTAACAGTAGTCCCTCACCTCACAGAAGTGTCTTTGATGCAGGTGTTAGCAGGTCACTCTGCTGTCTGACTTCTCAAGGATTTACTTGAGGACATATTCTGTTGTTCTCTATGGCAGGGTTCCCCAACTCCAGTCCTAAGGGCCCACTTGCCGGTCAGGATTTAGGAGTATCCCACAGAATGAATACCTGTGGTAGATCCTGATGGATGGACACAAATTATATCACCTGCTCAATACTAAGGAAGTCCTGAAAACATGACTGGTAGGTGGGTCCTGAGGACCGGAGTTGAGGACCACTGCTCTATGGAGAATCCTTTGTAGGAACAGAAGTTCTGTAGTGTGCTTCCTCTTCTGTCTGTGTCTCCTCTGGAATTGCCCCACCTGGCAGGAAGCAGGACCATCCCTCTCCTACCAAGAGAGAAGGAACAGGGTGGTTAGCCCTGTTCTTGGAACCATTTGCCAACCATGTAACTTACTGGTACTTACAGCCAAAATATGCAATATATAACATTACCTAACTATATACAATAAAAATAAACTTTATTTTAACTAGCGAAAGGCCTTGGTAAGAGAGGTGGCTAAGAATGCAATTGTCAGTCTGGCTCAGAAACTTCCAGAAGGTCAACCATCTCTGCAGCACTACACCTAAATGGGCTTTATGACAAAGAAGCCAGAAAGAAGCCTCTCCTCAGTAAAAGACTAATAAAAGCCTAGCTGGAGTTTGCAAAAAAAGCACCTAAAGGACTCTCTGATCTGATGAAAAAGAGATTTTTTTTTGAAATATAATTTTTTTTATTTTTCTCCCACAATCCAAAAGTAACAAATTGACATCATATCACATTGTACATGAAGATGACTTTGACATAGAAAAAGCATGTTCGGCACGTTACATCATTTGGAAAGTTAAAACAAAACCCCCCAATATAAGACCCAATTCCCCCCCCCCCCCTTCCCTGCATCTGCTGGAACACCATACCTGGCTACACATAAGTACATAAACATCTGGTAACACCTATGTCACTTTTAACATTCCCAGTCTATCCTTGAGATCCTCCAACAAATACCACTCCGTCAACTTGAAGGGGGACATAATCCTGTTATATTCACCGTGATTAATATGACCCAGAATAAATTTGCGCCATGTTAGATACAATTTTTTCCCTCTAACCTCTTTTTGTTGCGTCGCTTCCAACCACTCCAGATGGAATATGCGTCTGAGAGACGTGATGACCATGGATATCGAGGGAGTCTGAGATTGAAGCCACAAGTTTAACAGGCATTTTTTTGCCCCTAGCACAATTTTATGCTCCATTGGTAGTAGAGACGATGTTGTGTAGCTATTGGACCGGTCGTCTTTGTGGTATTGGACATGCAGGATCACAACCACAGGAGTAATCTCCGCCTCACTCCTACCACACTTTTTCAGTAAATCAGAGACTTCATCCCAATATGATCTCAATCTCGGACAGCTCCATAGCCCATGGTATAAATCTGTTCCAGGGGCATCACACTTTGGACATGCCACTATTCTGTCTAATTTTGAACCTGCCCTTGGTACATCAAAACCATAGGTTGCGCGATGCAGAATTTTGAAGTGGGTCTCGCGCCAGTTTTCATCCGGAACAGCCTGATGCAGCGTCCCTATGCCTTTCCAAACCAACTGGTGCACATCCTCAACCTCCAATAATGTTCCCCACTTCCGAAACATAGTCTTGGCCTCCACCCTTTCCCATCTATTTCTAAGGGATTGATAAAGAAGTGAGACTGTCGGTCTAACCTTTTGCCGCAAAAGACTGTCAAAATCATTCGTCCTCCATTCTCTTGTTAGATCCCTGCATAATCTTTTGCCATATGATATAAGTTGCATGTACGGCAAGAAAGTCAGACCCTGCAATCCCCACCTCTCCCTCAACTCCTCCTGCGTCCTCCACCGAGGTTCTGTCTCATGAAATACGTCACCCATCGTTCTTATCCCTTTGCCTAACCACACTGCTATACCTTTGCTACTCCTTCCTGGCTCAAAACAAGGGTTGGCTGCTATTGGGAGATGCTTAGATATTTGATAGGGCAAGTCATACATCTTCCTCAGTATTTTCCACACTACAATAGTATCCTTTAACAACAAAGACATTTTAATTGACCTCGGCAAGTTAGGCAGACTAGTGTGTAGTAATGCCATCAGGTCCCAAGGTTTCGCTAACTGTTTCTCCAGACTGAGATTTGTATAATAAGAGGTCTGATTTGCCCAATCCAATATGTACCTGCTGTTACATGCTATATTATAACCCCTGACGTCCGGGAAGTTAAGCCCCCCCACCTCCCTCCTCAGTTTCAATTTGTCCAGAGCCACTCTCGGCTTTTTGCCTTGCCAGATGAACCGCACAAATCTGCTTTCCAAGAGTTTGACATCAGCATGTCTCAGCAGTAATGGAATAGTCTGCATTGGATACAGCAACCTTGCGACTCCCATCATCTTCACTAGGCAGCACCTCCCCATCAGGGAAAGAGGTAGGCCTTGCCATCTATCCAGGTCGGCCCCTATGCGGGACAGTAATGGTGGAAAATTTAATTGATATAAAGAGTGCGGGTCCCTCCCTATCTTCACCCCCAGGTATGTTATGCTGGATTTGGCTATGCTAATTCCTCGATCCCTTTTTACTTTTTGTACAATGTCATTCATTGGCACCAGCGGCAAGAGTTCACATTTTGAAATATTCACCCTGTACCCAGAATAACTTCCAAAGGCCTCCAGAGCCTCGAAAATAACTGGGATATGCTCTCCCGGTCGAGCTAGAAATAATATTACATCATCGGCAAAGAGCGCCGCCTTCACTAGTTTAGTTCCCACCTCAATCCCTGTATACAGGTCCGAAGTGCAAAGAAGCCTTGATAATGGCTCAAGTGCTAAGTTAAAGAGCAGGGGTGAAATGAAAAAGAGATTGAACTTTTTGGCCTCAATTCTATGCGTCATTTCTGGAGGAAACCAGGCACTGCCCAATACCATCCCTACAGTGAAGCATGGTGGTGGCTGCATCATGATGTGGGGGTGTTGTTCAGAGGCTGGGACAGGTATACTGGTCAGGGTTGAGAGAGTTTATAAAAGTTTCATTATCGGTGCATATCTATTGTGCCATAGTAAAATCATATTATCCAAAAATGAAATTTCAGGTGTCACTGTGTAGTTGCATATTTGAGAATCTTCAGGTATGAGCTGGCTTGGTTGATAGGATTTATAATTCTAAGGGTCCATTCACACGACTGTGTCCATTTTGCGGACCACAGACCATGGATCTGCAAAACATGGATGCCAGGCAAGGGCACGCCTCATCATGCTGCAGGCCCATTAACTTCAGTGGGTCCATGGTACGCAAGATGTGGCAAAGAACTGGACATGTCTTATCTTTTGTGGAATGGCTGCCCTACCCAGAAGCACACGAAAGACATAACGTGCTTCCAGGCCTGTGCAGCCACACCACAAAAGATAGGACACGTCCTATCTTTGGCTACAACAAGCAGAGTACACATGACCAGTGTCTGTGTTTTGCAGATCCGTGGTTTGCGATCCTCAAAATGGACACGGTCGTGTGGATGCACCCTAAACCTCAGATAAAACTAGGCTATGGTCACATCACATTTATGAAAGCTGCCGTTGCACCCCTTTGGGTTACAGTAGTCCAACAGACGAAGGTCTATACTCTTGGATACTGTCTTGCCATCATATTTCAGAATATCAGTAATAAAAGATGGAATAGCATATTAGATTGTGCATAAACCATTACTTTAAACATATACTAGCTCCATCATAGATTAACTGCATGCATGAAAACCATTAAAAGAAAATATGAGTCAAAGTAACCTACCAGTCAGAGCTAGATATCGGTCATTTATTGAGTGCAGAGACCTTTGTTTCAGGGCAAGGAGACAGGCTTCTAAACCCCCATCAATGTAACCTTCTAACATTAACCACTACCTTATACATTATAGAAAGGTAAAGAATATTTATTTTCATGTTTTTCAAATTAACTGCAAGAACGGTATAATAATCCACTCGAGCACAAACACCTTATTTTAGTTTGCAATGTGCCCTTGGTGGCTGGAATCACCTTAATCATTCTTTAAAAAATAGCATTCCCAAAAGCGGAAAGTGCCAGTCTGTTTGATAAACTGCCATACTGAGGCTTCAAGGATTTCCTTTAAGAGGATTATTCTGTAGGCTGCAGTGCAGAATGGTAAATTAGTGTGCTGGGCCTGCTCCACAATGTTCTATGACTGTGAAAATGTTATTATCAGCAGGCTCAGATATGACCGGAAATCATCTCCACTCAATGATGAGACCTACATACCATACATAGTAATATATAGATGAGCTGAAACCAGTTTTCATCAGCGCCGCCTTATGAGACCAGTAAAACTGCCATCAATTTGACCACAGGACAAAACTGATAAGAGTATATACTGTCTGCCATCAGGGACAAGTATAGCAGGCTGGATTCCCAGCCTGCATTTGTGGGAGGGGCGTAGGGTATTTAGCCGGCTCACGCCCTCTCTCTGGTGTCGGCATCGTGCAGTGCCCCACCCGACCCTCCCTCTTTTTCAGCTTCATTCAGCTCAGACTCCCTGGGTTAGCCCCCTTTTTTGGCTACCCGCGTCACGTGGCTAAAGGCACACCACTAGCCAAGTCCACACCACCAGCCAAGTCAGGTCCCACCGTGTCCGTTCACACCCTCTTCCCACACTCCCCCCGGAGCCTTGACCACAAATAAAGTTATTTTCTCTCTGGGCAAATATTCAGCTTGGGGGCCCGTCTCTAACTTTATAAGCTTTTAGAAAAAATAAAACTTTCAAAAAAACACACAGCATTGACCAGACACAATATTTTGAACCCCCCAAATTCCATTTATATAAAACATGTGCAACTCCACTTTCAGTTCCTGAGTATCATTGCCCATACAGGACATATCATATAAAGTCTAATATGTCATTTGTGAATCAAACTATATGAAATAGACTTTAATGCCAAGTGATTGGAAGCTCCAAAGTCAGCTTGTGGTGGACCTTTGGGGCCTATTACTGTGTCAGAGCCTGGGCCTACTGGAGGATTCTCTTAGAAACTTGAATAGAATACACCAGATATTCCAGCGCTCTTAACATTTGGTATACTGAAACTGGACATTGAAACCCTTGTTAGTTTCTGCTTACTTTGTTATCCTAGGTGGTCCCTATCTGCAAAGAGGAATAGGCAAAAAAATTAAGTTCCTTTTGCAGGTATACCTATATAGGAATGGGGAGGAACATGGTGTTGTAGGAGTGAAAAAGAATGTTTAAAGAGCTTGGACACCTTTTTTTTAATCTGCCCTAGCTGTACCTGTGTATATATCCATGCTCACCTTCTCCCCGATGCTGCACACCAGCTCCCTGGCTCTCTTTACTGAACTTCCAGTCCAGTCCCCGTCTGTCAACTTCCACACGGATGGGGTCACATAAGTCTTTGCAGCCAATGAATGGCCTCACTGGTGAAGTGTCCTGAAGTGGCACGCTGATGTCACTGCTGAGGCCAGCCATTGGCTGCAGTGGCACAAGTGACCCCATTCATGTGGAAGTAGACAGATGGGGACCAGAAGACCAGTGAAGACAGCCAGGCAGGGAGCAAGTGAGTATGGATTCCTCCACGGGTACAGATGGATGGGGCGGCAGATTTAAAAAATAAAAAATAAAAAGAAGCTGGAAAACTCCTTTAAAGACTGAAAACAAGTTTTGGTGGGGTGGTAGTACCTATGAATATTATCTATTACTTTGCTTTTAGCGTTTAGGAATTTCTTTTATATCCCTGAGACGATCACATCACAATTTAACAATCCAGAGATGAGTGACTAATGCTTAAGCAAGTGTCATGTATGGATTACTATCAAAATCCGTATACAGACTTCCTGTTCAAGAGCGGAGACTGCTTCAGCCTGGATCAAAGGGCTTTACTGGACTTTAAAATGCAAACATGCTTCCAGCTTTACAGATCCTTAAGTACTTGATTCTAGAAAAGTCTTCATGGCATTTAGTTGATTTAAGTGCCCCGATGGTGCAGAATCTCAGGATGAACTGCATAATCTTTCAGCTACATTTAACAACCATACAGCACTGGAGATGTGCATCCTCTTCTTAGCTGCACTTACGTTTATAGATAAGAACCTGCAGAGCTTCTTGATATGCAGCAGTTAGAGCATAGAAACTACATGCAGATATATATACTGTATATATTGTAAGAAGTTACAAGGAATCATCGTGGATGATAGGTACGTGTCACCGAGGTTCCTGGCCTCGGTGGAGTAAGAGCCGATTTTTATGTGTCAGCAGCAGTTGCTGTTTGACACCTTGGTACTTAGCATGGCTGTAATAGGTGATCCGGGATGGCTCTTACTGGGAGTAGTCAAAGTGCTGGGAGGGTGACTACTCCCCATGTTCCATGCCGGGTTTTGCCAGGCATAAAACCAGCCAGCACTGACATGTGGGGAGGATTACCTCTGTCTGACAGTGGAGCTCAGGAGGTCTGTGTGCTGGGATCTGAGGCTTGTGCTGGGTTGGAGAGCGAAGACCCATGTGTCAAGGGGAACGGGCCGTCTCAAGCCTGTATTTGAACTTTCTGAGGCAGAACTGCCACCAAGGTGACTTTTGTTATATTAACTTGCCAATGGGTGTGAAGTAACACCGACACTGCAAAAGTGACGTTTTGTTTTTGGCATCATGTGTGAATAAACACTGAAGCTTGAATTACAAACTTGTATTTTGTCTCTGTACTGCGCCTGCTTATCCTAACTACCCGAGCGAATCCCCACAACATCTATATCTATATCTATAAAAAAGGACGTATGTGTGTACAGTATGTATGTATGTTCCGCGAAAACTCAAAAAATGCAACCATCCATTTCAACGAAACTTGGTATACACCTAGTCTCAGCTCTCTAGGACGTACCATTCCCGAGATAATCCCAAAAAATTACCTGCATAATCCAATACAAGCCTGCCAGCCTTTCATTTAAATCCTAACTGCCATACACACGGTCACATGTCCCTTATCAGCCAATAGAAGCTCTCAGGTCCTAATCCAGGTTGCGATAACAACTGATCACAGGTTTTAGCAGTTCGCAGGTCCTGAAATATTCAGTCATATGACATATGACGGCACAATTATACTGCTACATGCATGGGGGGCAGGGGCCACTGTTAAAAGGGTGGTCACTGTTAAAGGGATGGCCACTGAGAGAGTCACTGTTAAAGTAGTGGTCACTGTGAAAGTCACTGGTAAAGGGGCGGTCACTATTGAAGTCACTGTTAAAGGGGCGGTCACTTTGAAAGTCACTCTTAAAGGGGCGGACGCTGTAAAAGTCAGTGTTAAAGAGGTGGTCAGTGTTAAAGGGGCGGTCACTGTGAAAGTCACTGTTAAAGCTGTGGTCACTGTGAAAGTCACTGTTAAAGCTGCGGTCACTATGAAAGTCACTGTTAAAGGGGCGGTCACTGTGAAAGTCACTGTTAAAGGGGCGGTCACTTTAAAAAGTCACTGTTAAAGGGGCGGTCACTGTGACAGTCACTATTAAAGGGGCGGTCACTGTGAAAGTCACTGTTAAAGAGGCGGTCACTGTTAAAGTCACTGTTAAAGGGGTGGTCACTGTGAAAGTCACTGTCAAAGGGGTGGTCACTGTAAAAGTCACTGTTAAAGGGGCGGCCACTGTGAAAGTCACTGTTAAAGGGGCGGTCAGTGTTAAAGGGGTGGCCACTGTGAAAGTCACTGTTAAAGGGGCGGTCACTGTGAAAGTCACTGCTAAAGGGACGGTCACTGTGAAAGTCACTGTTAAAGGGGCTGTCACTGTTAAAGGGGAGACTAAAGTGTTTGTAGAGCAGCACCCACGGACATAAATGGCCACACCGGTAATGCAACAGCCGAGCCACGACCGCAGATTCTCAGTAGTCGACCATATAGCAAATGAAGAGAAGTAGCGGCACCATCTCCAGTGAATCCTTTCTTGGACGGACTTTACAGAAAGTGTGCCATAAAGTCAAACAGAAACGTTTCGACTGTATCCCAGCCTTTGTCAAGGCTGACCAATATCATATATTAATAACAGGATGCTAAACTTTCCCAATGAACACATGGTATTGATGGATTGCTTTACAATGTCTATATACTAGAATCCTCAGGTTTATATTAAGGTTTGAATAATACACAAGAATGTAACTTTGGGGCATTAGTCTTCATTATAGTACCTTGAGAAAGCATACAGAATGCAGGAGAAAAAGCTTGCCATTAGGAACCAGTGTATGTAAGGATATTCATAGAACATGAATCAAGTCAAATACATTTTCAGTGATTTTAGACATGCAATCAATGTTGGGAAAGGGTTCTTTGGGCCCACCCTCTGTCTCTACAGAATAATCCTCTTTTAATTGATTGTAATTATTTGATATTGCTGTTGTACACATAGGACATGTAATCCTTATTTGCATTTCATAGACCATAGCGGCAAGAAAATATCTCCAAAATCTCCTCCTTGGATCTTAACCCCTTAAGGACATAGGACGTACCGGTACGCCCTATTTCCCAAGTCCTTAAGGACCGAGGACGTATCGGTACGTCCTGACTTAAAAATGTAATCCCGGCGCCGCGGGGGTTAATCGGAACGGGATTTCGGCTGAAATCATTCAGCCGGCATCCCGTAACAACGCAGGGGGGGGACCCCCCCGTATCGGCGATCGCAGAAAACCGCAGGTCAATTCAGACCTGCGGTTTTCTGCGTTTCCGGTCCATTCGGGTGTCCTGTGACCCGATGAACCGGAAAAAGACTCTCTCCCCTCCTCTTCCTGTCCAGCAACCTGACCGTGCAGCATCGTCCAGCACCAGCTCCTGTGTCCCCCTAATCGGCATCCATCACCCTCCTGCACCCATCGCCACCCAGGTAGGTTAGGGTCAGTGAGGGAGAGGCACCGTTAGGCAGGGAAAGAAGGGAAAAGTAAGTTAGGAAAAAAAAAAAAAAAAGTACTTTTATTCCAAACTTCCAAACTTCCATCTATCCATCTAACCCTAACCCCGACCCCCCCTGCCACTTGCCCCCCCTTCCCACCAGCACCCCCCACCCCCACCAGGTACCTATCCCCAGGGGTGAGACCCGTGCACTTACCAGTGGAAACCTGTTGCTGGTCAGGTATAAGGACAAGAGGGATGTCATTATGCTGTCCACAATCCACGGTAACAGCACCACCCCAGTCCCTGTGCGAGGTACCGCGGCAACGGTCCTCAAGCCCGATTGTATCGTCGACTACAATCGGTATATGGGAGGAGTTGATCTCTCTGATCAAGTCCTCACGCCATATAACGCCATGCGCAAAACCCGGGCATGGTACAAAAAAGTTGCGGTCTACTTGGTGCAGGTTGCCATGTACAACTCTTTTGTACTATCCCGAAGCGCTGGCAGCACAGGGACATTCCTCCAATTCTATGAGGCAGTCCTCAAGGACCTGATCTTTTCGGACCGGGAAAGAGCAGGCCGGAGTACCTCGGGAACTGTAGGCGCCCGGATCGTCCCTGGCCAACACTTTCCAGGTGTGGTCCCCCATACTGGAAAGAAGGGACGAACCCCAAAAAAGTGCAGAGTGTGTCACAAGAGGGGGATACGGAAGGACACCACTACTCAATGTGACACGTGCCCCGATCATCCGGGCCTCTGCATTATCGATTGCTTCAGGGAGTATCACACTTCCATGGAGTACTACATTTTTATAATCCCCAACAGTTCACTAGAGAACTTAAAACACTATGGCTCTCAGACTTGGGAGACACGAAAACTATTTTTCTTTCCCCAAAAAATATTAGTTTTAGTGCAGGCATCCTCAAACTGCGGCCCTCCAGATGTTGTAAAACTATAACTCCCAGCATGCCCAGACAACCTACAGCCATCATCAGGGCATGGTGGGAATTGTAGTTTTACAACATCTGGAGGGCTGCAGTTTTAGGATGCCTGCTTAGTGTCTCTAAAGTCTGAGAGCCATACATATTGGGCATCGTCGCGTGCGTAAAAGTCGTCGCTATAAAAATAACTTTTTACCAAACGCCTCGGATGAACGGTGTTAAAAATATAAAATAAAAACGGTGCCAAAACACCAACATTTTTAGGCAAAATTTCAATTTAAATCCATTTTGCCGGTAATAAAGCAAGGGTTAACAGCCAAACAAAACTAAACATTTATTGCCCCAATTCTGTTGTTTGCAGAAACACCCCATATGTGGTCGTAAATGGCTATATAGCCGCACGGCAGGGCATAGAACGAAGGGAACTCCATACGGTTTCTGGAAGGCAGATTTTGATGGACAGTTTTTGATGGACAGAAGCCCCCCTGATGTAGCCTAGACTAGAAACTCCAAAAAAGTGACCCCATCTAAGAAACTACACCCCTCAAGGTATTCAAAAGTTACTTTACAAACTATGTTAACCCTTTAGGTGTTCCACAAAACTAAATAGCGAATGTAGAAACAATTTTAGAATTTAATTTTTTTGTTACATTGCCTCAAAAAAGAGTAATATAGAGCAACCAAAAATCTAATTTACCCCAAAAATAGTCCCAAAACAACAACCACCTTATCCCGTAGTTTCCTAGATGGGGTCACTTTTATGGAGTTTCTACTCTAGGGGTGCATCAGGGGGCTTGAAAGGGTACATGGTGTAAATAAACCAGTCCAGCAAAATCTGCCTTCCAAAAACCATATGACGTTCCACTTCTTCTATGTCCTGCCGTTTAGCCAAATAGTAGTTTACCACCACATATGGGGTGTTTCTGCAAACGACAGAATCAGGGCAATCCATTTTGAGTGTTGTTTGGCAGTTAACCCTTGTTTTACTCCTGGAAAAAATTGATTATATTGGAAAAATTTCCAAAAAATAGAAATTTCAAAATTGTTTCTCCATCTGCCATTAACTCTTGTGGAACACCTAAAGGGTTAACAAAGTTTGTAAACCCAGTTTTGAATACCTTGAGGGGTGTACTTTCTTAGATGGAGTCACTTTTTTGAAATTTCTATTCTAGGGGTGCAACAGGGGGCTTCAAATGGGACATGGTATAAACAAAACCAGTCCTGCAAAATCTGCCTTCCAAAACCCATATGGTGTTCCCCTCCTTCTATGTGCTACCGTTCGGCCAAACAGTAGTTTACAACCACATATGGGGTGTTTTTGCAAACTACAGAATCAGGGCAACCCATTTTGAGTGTTGTTTGGCAGTTAACCCTTGTTTTACTCCTGGAAATAATTGATTATATTGGAAAATTTTCCAAAAAATAGAAATTTCAAAATTGTTTCTCCATCTTCCATTAACTCTTGTGGAACACCTAAAGGGTTAACAAAGTTTGTAAACCCAGTTTTGAATACCTTGAGGGGTGTACTTTCTTAGATGGAGTCACTTTTTTGAAATTTCTATTCTAGGGGTGCAACAGGGGGCTTCAAATGGGACATGGTATAAACAAAACCAGTCCTGCAAAATCTGCCTTCCAAAACCCATATGGTGTTCCCCTCCTTCTATGTGCTCCCGTTCGGCCAAACAGTAGTTTACGACCACATATGGGGTGTTTCTGCAAACTACAGAATCAGGGAAACCCATTTTGAGTGTTGTTTGGCAGTTAACCCTTGTTTTACTCCCGGAAAAAATTGATTATATTGGAAAATTTTCCAAAAAATAGAAATTTCAAAATTGTTTATCCATCTGCCATTAACTCTTGTGGAAGACCTAAAGGGTTAATAAAGTTTGAAAAAACAGTTTTGAATACCTTAAGGGGTGTAGTTTCTAGAATGGGGTCATTTTTGGGAGGTTTCTATTATCTAAGCCTCACAATATGACTTCAAACCTGAACTGGTCCATAAAAAGTGGGATTTTGAAGATTTCTCAAAAATTTCAAAATTTGCTTCTAAACTTCTAAGCCTTGTAACATCCCCAAAAAATAAAATATCATTCCCAAAATGCTACAAACATAAAGTAGACATATGGGGAATGTAAAGTCATCACAATTTTTGGGGGTATTACTATGTATTACAGAAGTAGAGAAACTGAAACTTTGAAATTTGCTAATTTTTCTAAATTTTTGGTAAAAAATGTATTTTTTTATGCAAAAAAATTAACTTTTTTGACCCAATTTTAGCAGTGTCATGAAGTGCAATATGTGACGAAAAAACAATCTCAGAACGGCCTGGGTAAGTCAAAGCATTTTAAAGTTATGAGCACTTAAAGTGACACTGGTCAGATTTGCAAAAAATGGCCTGGTCCTTAAGGTGAAAATGAGCCTGGTCCTTAAGGGGTTAAAGGGAATCTGTCACCTGCTTTTACCATTTTAAGCTGGCACCATTGCTATGTTCACTAAAGTACCTTATTTCCAGCAGTCTTCTTTTTACTTTATTTTGTTTTGTAGTGAGGCTCGAAGGTGCCCAGAGGGGCGTTTTTTTCACTCTCCGGTGCCCACTGACGGACCCCATGCAGTGCCCAAGAACGCCTCCTGATCATCAAATAACCTCCCACAGACCGGCAAACGGTTCCGCCCCCTCCCCACGTCATAGTCTACCTTATAGAAATGCCCCGTCCTCCTTCCTGTCTGCGACCAGAAAACTCGCACAGGCGCAGTACCGCCTGCGGCCTGCGCAATCATCAACCTCCTGAGGGCAACAGCCTCAAAAGTCTCACTGGGCATGCACCGAGCCCAGTGATGTAACCTGAGCGCTGTTGCCCTCAGGACGTTGATGATCGCGCAGGCGCAGGCCGCAGGCAGTACTGCGCCTGCGCGAGTTTTCTGGCCGCAGACAGGGAGAAGGACGGGGCATTTCTATATGGTTGACTATGACATGGGGAGGGGGCGGAACCGTTTGCCGGGCTGTGGGAGGTTATTTGATGATCAGGAGGCGTTCTTGGGCACTGCAGGGGTCCGTCAGTGGGCACCGGAGAGTGAAAAAAACGCCCCTCTGGGCACCTTGGAGCCTCATTAGCATAACATAAAAAGCGCTTTTATATCAAAACTACAAAACGAAATAAAGTAAAAAAGAAGACTGCTGGAAATAAGGTACTTTAGTCAACATAGCGATGGTGCCAGCTTAAAATGGTAAAAGCAGGTGACAGATTCCCTTTAAAGGCTATGCACACCTTTGGTGGCTATTTTTTTTTTATTGTTGCATTGTACTTATTTTGAGCTATAAATCTTTTTTTTTCAATTTATATTTATTAAAAATATTGAGCCATTTTAATAGCTGGTTCTAAATTTTCTCTCTGCTCTCTCTCCGTCGGGCAGGGAGCTGATGGGCTCCATAGCTCTGATCTGTGACCTTATAAGCACTCATTATAGCTAAATTCATATCTTGCTGATAACAATGTGGCTTAAATAAGTGTTTATGACCTTTTAGTAACTTACAGATAAGGACTATTAGATGACCGGCACAAAGTGAAACTGAAAGTACCATTAACATATCTAGAAAAATGGTTACTCTTTGTGACAGAATGGCTCAATATTTGTAATAAAGACCAATTAAAAAATTGATTTTGATCCCAAAATGAGTAAAATGCAATCATAAAACATTTCTCCCAAAGGTGTTCTTAGTCTTTAAGGGCTTTTTATTGTGTCAGAGGCACCAGAGGAACCTCAGAACGTCTGGTGGACCATTTGAACCCTGTGTAGAGTATTTTTTATTGAGTTGCACTCTAGTACTCTCACTTTGTGTAAGTTTGTCATTGCCTCAATTTGGAGTGTAATAGTCCCACCATGATACAATACTGGATAAAGTGTGACTTCAGCTTCCATGTATAAACATGAATTTAAGAACAGCACCAATGTCTCTTACCCGCATACAGTCAGGAATATAGATGGAAATCTGTCGGTAGATCCTCACTAGCCAATCCAAACAGATGAAAAAACAACTTGTGACGTCAGTGATTCTTTATTGTTCTACTCCATAGTACACAGATACAATTTGTGATGTTTCCGAAAAAAAAGCTAGGACATAGCCGAAAGGTCACAATTTTTTATCTGTGTACTATTTACTAGATGAATAAAGAATGATTAGGAGAAGATGCTAGCGTCACAATCAGCTTCCAAGTTGCCCTGTAGACTTGTTCTAATATATGGCGCAAGAAAAATGCTTGGACCAGTAGATATCTGATTAATCCTGCCCTGTAATTCCAGGCTGACTATAGGTGAAGTCCTCCATGTCCAGCATTTAGAAGAGTTTTATTGGGTGAGCTACTCTGTGTCTCCTTGCTATGAGAATAAAAGACTTAATCAACTATTAAAAAATATTTTTATGCAAACCTAAAATTCAGAAACTTCCCATTACTGAACTTTTGAAAGGAATTAAAGATCCATTATAGATGTTAAGCTGGGAGGGAAAGAAGGAGCTTTCTAAGAAATTTTAAGACATCAAGAGGAGAGATCATCTGGGGATTAATGAGAAGTGTCTGAAGATGCTGGGGCAGTGCAGGGAATATTTAGTCTGCCAGGGAAAAATCTTATATAGCATCCAATATGTAATTTTTCTGGTATATGGAGATAACAGGGCAAAAAATTCACATATTAATGATAGTAATAATACAAATGTAAATAAGGAATACTGGGCACTCTCACTATCTATGAGACCACATAGTTTATTAAAGGTAACACTTTGAATAACAGTATATTACATAAAATGGATACAATATCTAAAATGTAACACTTTGCATGCCAATATATTACATAAAATGGATACAATACCTAAAATGACACATATATCATACAATGTAAAATCTGGATATTTAACTCTAAAATCGATATGATGCCGCAAGATGGTTTGCGTTAAAGAAGTCCTATGATACTAACGAAATCTGTGGGTAAAGTGCAACAGTGCAATCTCCTTGAGATGTGCGATCTCACAGTTCAAACCTCTTGCATTCAGAGGATATCAGTTTGTGGTTTGGTTGCAGTGATGGGTATGCGGCGTCCCGCTGTACTCACTGTTTTACTCGAACTTAGTTGACTTTTTCCATAGGTGCTTTATCTTGCTGGTGTTCCGGTACAATGGATGTCTGTGTCCGGCCCTCGTTCGTGCTTCTCTTATTCCTCTCGATCCCTTCTGACTGCCGCTCCGTAGATGTAAGAGCCGGCACTCCGCGCTGGACTTTGTTTGCACGTGTAATTGGTAACTCGTGCTTCTATGTTCAAGTCCTGTGTAGGTGCGCGTCTCGGGATATAGGTGGGCACTGGAGGTATCACCGCAAGTAAGACTGACGTCCGTCAGGGGGTCTTTTGCACCAAACGCGTTTTGGGGTGTTAATACCCCTTCCTCAGTGGGCCCACTGAGGAAGGGGTATTAATACCCCGAAACGCGTTTGTGCAAAAGACCCCCTGACGGACATCAGTCTTACTTGCGGACGTCAGATAGTGAGAGTGCCCAGTATTCCTTATTTCCATTTTTATGCCCTTAGAGGAAGGGTGATTCCTCTTTTACTGTGAGCACCTCAACCAGAGATTTTGTCAGCCCTGTGCGCCACATATTACCTATATCTGAATAATACAAATGTGTTTAAATATAGATATTTGCTGTAGCATAGAATTCCACAGAAAATCATTGGGATTCTATAAAATCTTATCTAGCTATCGCAAGAAATGTGTCCCTATATTGAATAGATTATCAAGAGTACTGTGAACACATCATTGTATTGACTGTCCATCTCACACATTATTTTGTAGCTCCACAGTATTGAAGTAGGTGGAAATAGAACAATTTGTAGCCATGGAGATCATTGGGAAGATCACAGCAGCAGGGACGAGTGCACTGATCTTGTGGGAAGCAGTGACCTGTCCATTTGTGTGTTATGTGAGTAACAACAGTAGTATGTTCATAACAGAAACTTAGTAATGTGATAAAGAAAATGATATCATAGACTGAGAATTGGCAAATGAAAGAGACAAACCATTGACCTTAAAGATAATGTACATGAAGCCTTGGGCCGCGTTCTCCTACACCGGAACACTATAATGGGATCCGGTGGGGTACCATTCGCTTTCCGGCATATATGGCGACTTTCGGACTGACAAAAATGCTGCATGTAGTATTTTTTTGTCTGGCTGAAAGCCAGCATACATGAGTGCCAAAGTTCACAACGCAGATGTGAACTCAGCCTTAAAGAAGCAACTTCTTGGGTTGAACT
This sequence comes from Bufo gargarizans, assembly GCF_014858855.1. Lineage (NCBI taxonomy): Eukaryota > Metazoa > Chordata > Amphibia > Anura > Bufonidae > Bufo > Bufo gargarizans. The sequence goes on from NC_058085.1 coordinate 110,106,273, forward strand.
TGAGAAGATCCAGTCTCATAAGTGATGCACATCTTCTCATCTTGGTAATAAAATGTTTATAGTAGACATTAGTGCAGATTAGTACACATAATTGGTATCAGTGCAACCATAGCAAATCATACTGTCACGGCCTCTGTTGTGTGCGCCGTGACACAGTTGCCGTGCATGCTGTTGCCTGCGGCAATGTGTTGTTGTTGCAGCATGTAGGTGGCTACTCCCTTCCCCTGGGTCCTTCTCTGTCTGGTGCTGGAGGGGTTAATTATCTGGCTGGTGTGGTTTTAGGTGTGTCTTGGCTATGACCTCTTGGCTCTTTATATACTGGCCATCCAGCTTTTGTGTGAGCTGGAGTGTTGCTCCTTTCCTGGATATACCATCTGTCCAGTGGGAGGGCCTCCTAGCTAGACATCAATGTCACCATGATGTCTCCCTTATGTCCCTTCTGTCCTTTTCCTATCCTCACCTGTTTGTCTTGTTTGGTGTGGTTGGTGTTTTGGGTGTGTGTTTATGTCTAGTTTGGTGTTCCATGTCTGGTATGTTTGGTGTTTTATTCCAGCATGGTTGCTAGACATTTCCACTGTTTATCTGTTGACCCTCTGGAAGGGGGTGTCTGGGTTTCCCTGAGGGGGAATCACAAGTCGGTGAGCAGCTCTGCCTGGGGCCGCCAAGCTTCCTGTCTGCATGGGGGTCCGGTCGTCATTGTGGCCACAGCAGGTAAGTGCGTGTTGTTTCTTGGCTCTTACCTGCCGATCCAGTGGCTGTTCAATGGCTATCCCTTTCCTAGTAGCTAGGCCGGTCGAGACTCCTGTTCATCTGCATCATGGTCCTTTCTTAGGGGGCATGTCCTTTTTCCTGCAGCTCTCTTCCTGTAACTGTCACAGAAGATAGGGCTGGTGTCATTTGAAGGATGAAATTGAGCATGTGCGTCCACTTCAGCAAGGTGAACAGAGAAATAAAAAAAACTAACAAACAGTAAGTGGCGCTATACAGATAGATTTTATTAAATAATTCAGTGGCTATACTACATTTTTTATTACATGCAACTACAAATGTATTCAGATTTATGTGCTGTTTCGAAAAATGTAGGATATTTTTCATGGTAAGGCCCCTTTAAAAGAACCATTGTGCAAATTACATAATATAACGTGGTCTCAAAAAGCAGCAAATGCTCAACCCCATATGCAGTTGTGCATTTATAACCAGGGGAGCAAATCCTGCACTTTTGGTCTGTTGCTAATGGCGATCACCAGCAAGAAATGCGTAAGATGGATGATGCCCGCAGCGGACCACAAGTGCCACATATACATCCTACACCAGAGAGCAAAATGTGTGGATGTAATTGACTATATTAAATAAACATTTAGAAGAATAGGTGCACTATTGTGGTGGTTGCAATCAACAAAATCTGACTAAACCCTCACACTGATGTTAAAAATGGGACTTTAGCCAATATATCCTTATATGAAGCACATACCGGAGCCCGCGCACCACGTCAAGATATCTCTGGTGGTACAGCACCTATCACTAACCTACCTGTGCCATATGGGCAGTACCAGGGGCCAGTGGGCGAATTACAGAAGCGTGAGGTCCGACTCACAGCAAACAGCTCCCAGTTGCCTCCAGTGTGAAACCACACATGCAATTGGAGGCGGGAGGAGGCCGTGAGTCCCACCCAGAGCTGACTGATATGATGCAGGCCTTACAGGTACACCAAATGCTGCCTATAGATGAAAATCAGGCACATTAAAATTTGGAGTTTATACACATCCAGACATACCTGATATGCCTGATTTTCATCTATGGGCAGCATTCGGTGCACCTGTGAGGCCTGCATGTGAATAAGTCTGGATCTCTCACTAGGCTGGGGCCACATGTCAAATGTACGACACATGATCCTGGACTTGCAGAAGCATCTAGAATAACCCCTTTAACCTAGAGAGTTTTATTGGCTTGTAAAAAACACAAAGAAATGTATTTTTACAAGCATTTCCCATACCCAAAGCTTGCTGTGATTAAAAAAAATGCCAAAGCAGCAAAAACGCAAGGAAATTGTCTAAGGCTGGTGTCAGACATGGATGGTGTATTTGCAGCATTTTTAAACTAGAAATGCCAGCTCCAGATGTTGCATCAATGTTTTTCTGTAGTGGAGTTTTTTCAATCTTAAAGGGGTTCTCCAGGAATTAGGAAAATGAAAATACTTAGATATTACTTTATTATAATGATATTCTCAAATACTTTTCATTAGTTATAATGGCTAGTTTTGTCTGAGGGGCAATCATCAGCAGAAACAAAATGGCTGCTGTCCTATTAGTAAACACAAAACCTGTCCTAATCGCACAGCAGGACAAGTTACTTCAGAACAATGAGGTAAAAATCTGCCTCATCCTCCTCTCTGCTTGGCAGGGATCAAGATCCTGAATACAGTTGAATATAATCTTCATCTAAATCTCTGTAGGAATGGAGTTCATGAGAAGACATAAAGTGCAGAGAGGAGGTGGGGATGTAGCTAAAGAGCAGCAGTGCTTGTATGCAGTCTCCATTACCACAGTACCACATTACCACAGTCTGTCCTGTCCGTCCTCTGTGTATCTCCAAGAAGAGCAGAGAGGAGGATGAGGCAGCTCTTTACGTGAGTGTTGGGAAGTAACTTGTCCTGCTGTGTGATTAGGACAGGTTTTGTGTGTACTAAGACAGTGGCCATTTTATTTCCCTTGATGACTGCTTTCTAGACAAAACAAGCCCATTATAACCAATGAAAGGTATTTGGGAATTAATTTATTATAAAGTAATATATAAGTACTTTCATTTTCTTAATTCACTTAAACCCCTTTAAAGGGGTTGTCCAGGTTCAGAGCTGAACCTGGACATCCCTCCATTTTCACCCAGGCAGTCCCCCTGACATGAGCATCGGAGCAGTTCATGCTCCGATGCTCTCCTTTGCCCTGCGCTAAATTGCACAGGGCAAAGGCATTTTTCTGAGTTCCAGTGACGTACCGGGGCTCTCTATGGGGCTGACAGGAACCCCGGTGACGTCACCGGCACTGATGGGCGGGATATGGCTCTGCCCTAGCCAGTAAAACGGCTAGGGCAGAGCTAAAGCCCGCCCCTCAGAGCCGGTGACGTCACCGAACACACCGCTGGGCGGAAGTTACCGCCCGGCAGTGTGTTAATGAAAACAAAAGAGCCCGTGCCCTGTGCGATCTAGCGCAGGGCACAGGAGCGCATCGGAGCATGAGATGCTCCGATGCTAGGCTCAGGGGGGCTACCGTTCAGCTCTGAACCCGAACAACCCCTTTAAGGTGCATTTTTTTGGTCATTGGATTTTTCTGAAATAGCAACATGCTCTGGGTGTGGAATTTTTTTCCCAGACGTTTTCCCATAAACTAGAAAAAAAATGCAAGAAAAATGTGCAACATAAAAATTCCAGAATTTTTTCATGCTTTTTACAAGCATCAAAAAAATAGTGTGTGCCAACACCCTTAAAACACAAAAAATGTAGCAAAAAAAAAAAAAAAAAAAAAGATGTAGTGTGCTCTCTTATGGATCAGAACAGGACAAAGGTGACTGCGGTGATACTTGTTTCTTATTCTAAAATATACCACCATACCCAATTCTTCACGTGAGCGAAAGCTCAAACTGCTGTCATGGAGCCTTTACAGGTATGACAGATCCGTTTACCAAAACTGCACTGACTTATAAGGGTGGTCTCTCGGGCTTCCATTGGGGTTCTAGAGTTTTAGACATGAAGAAAAGTGTGCCATCTATGCTGTTCTTGCCATCAAAAGCAACGAAACCCAGGCGCAGGGCCGCCATCAGGGGGGTACCGCCGTACCCCGGGGGGGCCCGGCCAGTTCCAATAACCTTTTTTTTTTTTTTTTGCCATTTGTCAGTGACTTCATTGCATCGCGATGAAGGGCGGCAATTGATTATTCCTTACCCGTTCTCCCCCTCCCCCCCACTGATTACCGTATACCTTCAGGATGCAGTCCCCTTTAAAAGGCTCTGACTCTCTGAGCCGCTGTGCAGAGGAACGCAGCTGTGCAGGTGACGTCAGACGCTGGCCGCTGCCTCACGCCGCCGCCTGCCAGCCACTGCCAGACAGTCAATTCTGGTTTGCAGGTCTGCAGCCAGGCGCGACAGAGGGAACTTCTGGGACTGGAAACTTGGAAAAAACTTTTCTGGAAGCCTGCCCTAGTGCCCTCGCCCCTCTTAGCCAGCCCAGGAAGGAGTCAGTGCTGGCTCCATGCTCCAACCTCCACTCCATCACATGTTGGACGGACCCCAATGCCTCGTTAAGGTCCATTAGGTTACTTGTTTCCATAAATAATGGTATTATTTTACTGTTAATGGTGGCATACAGTATTTTTTTCAGAGCAGACCACACAGCTAAATGGCTGGGGCTGGGTGGGCTGGCAAGGGAGGGGTTAATAACAATAAGTGATGGAGGATCATGGCCCTGTGGGATAATCCAGAATTACCCCCGAGCAAAGACCACACAACATAGAGCTGCCTAGCCAAGTAGACAACATAAGGATCAATAGGAAAATAAATAATTTGGATCCTTTGAAATAGCTCAGCTCAGTATGCCGCATACTGAGCTGAGCTATTTCAAAGGCTCCAAATTATTTATTTTCCTATTGATCCTTATGTTGTCTACTTGGCTAGGCAGCTCTATGTTGTGTGGTCTTTGCTCGGGGGTAAAATGCAAAGCTGTTTTCTGGATTATCCCACAGGGCCAGGATCCTCCATCACGTATTGTTATTAACCCCTCCCTTGCCAGCCCACCCAGCTCCATTTAGCTGTGTGTGGGCTTTGAAAAAAATGTTTAGGCCATGAAGGGGTTAATTAAGTGTTGGAGGGGGTGGGGGTGTTATTGTGCATATTCTGTTTGGGATCCATTTAACAAGTTTGACCAGTTGGGTTTTAGAGTGGGTGAGTGTCATCCACAGATTCCCCCCATAACAGTGTGTCATCCACAGATTCCCCCCATAACAGTGTGTCATCCACAGATTCCCCCCCATAACAGTGTGTCATCCACAGATTCCCCCCATAACAGTACGTCATCCACAGATTCCCCCCCATAACAGTCTTCGTCATCCACAGATTCCCCCCCATAACAGTCTTCGTCATCCACAGATCCCCCCCATAACAGTGTGTCATCCACAGATTCCCCCATAACAGTGTGTCATCCACAGACTCCCCCCATAACAGTGTGTCATCCACAGTGTCCCCCCATAACAGTGTGTCATCCACAGACTCCCCCATAACAGTGTGTCATCCACAGATTCCCCCATAACAGTACGTCATCCACAGATTTCCCCCATAACAGTAGGTCATCCACAGATTTCCCCCATAACAGTACGTCATCCACAGATTCCCCCCATAACAGTACGTCATCCACAGATCCCCCCATAACACTGTAACAGTAAACCTTGTGCTTTTAAGGTGAAGATTGCTAGGGTAGATTAGGACAGGTAGTGTAGTTAGTGTAGGGTCCTGCTTAAAAGAGTCTACCTTGTCGTGGTAGCAGGCTTCAATTATTTGGTCAAAAAATAATTCCTTACTGAAATCACTGATTATCACTTTTTGCTGTCTTTGTAGTTGTAAAAAAATAATGAAATTGAGGGTGGGTCCTTGGGGGTGGAGGGGAGGTGGAGTCAGGACGGATTCTAAAGGGGTGGGGTAGGAGGGGGGGCCAGGCCTTGAGCTGCGTAAGGGGCCCCAGGCGGCATGGAAAATAATGCTGACATGAACACAGCCGTGTAGATCTGAACAGGGCCTTACTGGTAAAATATAATTCCTAACCATTTTCACCTGCTGATGTCTTACATTTACTTACCTGTACAGGATATGTGGCGATAGAGGGAGAGAGGCGCTCATAAGGTGATAGTTTCTTAGTGGGTAGTTTAAAAGGAGGTAATAATTATGCTCACCTTTTTGTGTTGTGCAAGCATAGGCACAACACTAGTGTAGGCGTGTGTTTAAGTTGTGGTCAGTGCTGCCGATACCGTTCGCTCCTCACTTGTGGAGTTGCCAGTCCTCCTGGAGGAGTGATGAAAGACAATAGAGGGGTGTGGGGTTTTGGTGGTCCACTGTTTTCGATACCTCCTGGTGCAATAACACGACCTCAAGTGGTTGGAGACAATTCTTTTTATTTGCATATACGTGACAACGCATTTCGGAGTAGAATAATACTCCTTTTTCAAGTCTGAGGCTGCAAAACCACATGCATACAGTGCGAACTGAAAAGGGGTCTTATTCTACTCCGAAATGCGTTGTTACGTATATGCAAATAAGATGAATTGTCTCCAACCACTTGAGGTCATGTTATTGAGCCAGGAGGTATTGAAAACAGTGGACCACCAATACTCCACACCCCTCTATTACCTGTACAGGAGATGCACACATTGGGGCAGATTTACTAATCCTGTAGATGGTGTAAGCTTAGTCAGACTGTATAGACTAGATTTATCACAGGGGATCAGGCATGCTCAACCTGCAGCCCTCCAGCTGTTGCAAAACTATAACTCCCATCATTCCCAGACAGCCTACAGCTATCAACCTACAAAAGGGCATGGTGGCAGTTGTAGTCTTACAACAACTGCAGGGCCGCAGGTTGAGCATCCCTGGGCTAGATGATAAATCTGGTGTACGGATACACACTTTTCTCTGACTATTGTTTGGCTTTCTTTGAGGCATAATTTAAAACCAGAATTGTGGCTCAAATTTGTCGCCAACTGGTGCATTTTATTCCCCGCCCATTTCCAGCAAAGTCATGTCCCTTCTTGTTAAGCCCCCCCCCCCCAATTTCAGCAAGATAGGGAATGTTGGAGTCTAAAAACATATGGTCTACTCTACTGTGTAGTGGACTTGTTTAGTCACATACGGCCAATCATCCCAAAGTGTTTACAGAGTCAAATAAGGTAAACCTAAACTGTAAGGGCATGATAAAAGTAGTAGCTGTAGCTGGAGTGGTCCGCTAGGAGGGGACTGGATTAAATAATCGTTTCGATCCTTATTCTACATATAGGAAATGTAAAATTTTCAGCACCAAGGACAGTTCATCTACTCTGCCTCACAATTTGTGTTGTATCTAAAAGACGTTAGGCTACATACAGACAACGGTGAAAAACGGCCATGTAATGTTTGTTTTGGTAACGGGCCTGTCACATGACCATTTTTAGAACCAATTAAAATAAATGGGGCTATTCACATGGCCGTTTTTTGCCATTTTCACGACAGTTTTTAACGGCCATTAGACAGGAGAGCAAGTGTCTTACAGACATAAAAAATGGGTACACTAGCGGAACAAGGCCTTTTAGGAGTTAAAGTAAAAAAGGGGGTTAAAGTAAAAAATAAATTATGCACCTTATCCACTTGAATGCGCAGAGGCAGTTGTTCTTCTCTTCATGCTAAAGAACCTGCACTGATCGCTAGGAGAGCATAATGATGTCATCATGCTGGAATTGCAGGTCCTTCAGCATCAACAGACAAGCATTTTTTTGGCATAAAAAAACCCTGCACATAATTAATACTGGGGGCCACTATGGAAGACATTATGTATACTGCAGGGCTTTGGATTTAATTTATTTATTTATTTTCATTAATTTTTATGCACGTACTGTATATAGAGCTGACATATTCCGCAGTGCTTTACAGACATTAGCATCAAGCTATTCCCAATGGGGCTCACAATCTAAGTTTTACAAAAAGCCAATGAAATTCATCCATTTTTAAAGGTCGTTTTTAACAGTCATGGTTGAAAAATGACCATGAAAAAACTGACAGTGTGTCAGTTTTTCTTGGTTACTTTTTTCACTGTCATGTAGTCCTCACCACTGCACTAAGAGGGAAACACCAGGGAGAGGACAGACAAACACAAACACCCAGGTGGACGACAACAACTGTCCACAAAGGTCCAACAGGGATCCGGAGGGTAGCGTTCTAAAGCAACAAGAAGAGAACGCAGCAACACAGCTCCAGTGGGTCAGAATAGATGTCCAGGCAGGAAGCTCTATATCTGGCAACCAGAGAAGTGTGAGAGGGGAATATAAGGAGGATAGGGAGTGCTGGACAAGGAACAGCTGAGAGAAGGAGCTACGGATCCCTGAGTGAGCCAAAAGGGTTTGCAAAGCAAACCCAGAAAGCTACAATAAGGAAACATCCCTATCTTACATAGAGCGTGCAGCCAACCGCTGCGACCTCCTGACCCCGGGTACAACGGAGTCAGGCGTGGCTCTTGACACCCTCGTGACAGTACCCCCCTCTCTACGAGGGGCCTCTGGACACTCAGGACCAGGTCTCTCAGGATGAGAGGCATGAAAAATCCGAACTAGCCTGTTGGCGTTTACCTCAGACGCAGGAACCCACATTCTTTCCTCGGGACGGTAACCTCTCCAGTGCACCAGATATTGGAGAGAGCGGCGGACCCAACGAGAATTAATAATTTTGGATATCTGAAATTCTAAATTACCATCCACGACAACAGGAGGGGGTGGCAGCGGTGACGGTTCTAGAGGTGGAACATATTTTTTGAATAACGACTTATGAAAGACATTATGGATTTTAAAAGTCTGAGGTAACTCCAGGCGAAAAGCCACGGGGTTGATGATGGCTACAATCTTGTAAGGACCAATAAACCTAGGACCCAGTTTCCAAGAGGGAACCTTCAATTTGATATTCCTAGTAGATAACCACACATAGTCATTCACTCCTAGGTCCGGACCTGGCGACTGTCTCTTATCAGCCATGCATTTGTATTTACCTCCCATATTTTTCAAGTTAGCTTGCACCTTCTGCCATACCGATGAAAGAGATGACGAAAACCGTTCCTCTTTGAAAGTACAGAATTGGGGATGAAAACCATATGCACCAAGAAATGGTGACTTGCCAGTGGATTCCTGACGGCGATTATTTATGGCAAACTCAGCTAAGGGTAAATATGACGACCACAACTCTTGGTTTTCAGACACAAAACATCTTAGATATGTCTCCAGGTTTTGGTTGGTACGCTCAGTCTGTCCATTCGACTGAGGATGGAAAGCTGAGGAAAAGGACAAGTGAACCCCCAAACGGGAACAAAAAGCTTTCCAAAATTTAGAAATAAACTGGGTTCCCCGATCCGAAACAACATCGGAGGGGACCCCGTGAAGCTTCACGATCTCACTGACGAATACCTGAGCAAGAGTTTTAGCATTAGGTAGTGCGGGTAACGCAATGAAGTGTGCCATTTTGCTAAACCTGTCCACTACTACCAAAATAACTGTTTTACCCGCAGACAAAGGTAAGTCAGTGATAAAATCCATAGACAGATGTGTCCATGGTCTATTGGGAATGACGAGTGGTAATAGAGAACCTGCAGGACGTGTATGTGAAACTTTTGCGCGCGCACAGGTAGAACAAGAAGACACAAAATCCAATACATCCTGACGCAACCTTGGCCACCAAAAACGACGAGACAATAGCTCCAAGGTTGCTTTACCACCCGGGTGCCCAGCAAGTGCCGAATTATGATGTTCCTTTAATAATTTGAAACGTAGGTTCAACGGTACAAACAATTTCTCTGAGGGGCAAGAGACCGGGGCGTCCCCCTGGGCCTCTAACACCTTCCCCTCCAAAGCAGAGTGTACCGCAGAGACAACCACTCCTCTTTGAAGAATGGGCACCGGATCACTCACATTACCCCCTCCAGGGAAACTACGAGATAGTGCATCAGCCTTGGTATTTTTTTGCCCCAGGACGATAGGTAATCACAAAGTTAAACCTGGTAAAAAATAGCGACCACCTAGCCTGTCTAGGGGTAAGACGCTTAGCTGATTCGAGGTACAGCAGATTTTTGTGGTCCGTAAACACAGTGACGGGGTGGACTATCCCCTCTAAGAAGTGAAGCCTCTCTTTTAGAGAGGAAAAAGCAACTTTAGCGGCGTCAGACCATTTAGAAAAATCAGTCCCCTTCCTAGTGATGTCAGTAAGGGGTTTTACGATCACCGAATAATTTTTAATGAATTTCCTATAGAAATTTGCGAAGCCCAAGAACCGTTGTAGTGCTTTGAGGTTCTCAGGAAAATCCCAATCCAAAATTGCCTGGACCTTCCTAGGATCCATACGGAAACCTGACGCAGATAAATAATAACCTAGGAATTGTATCTCCTGAACGGCAAAAACACATTTTTCAATTTTAGCATATAATTCATTCGTCCGTAGGACCTGTAGTATTTATCTGACATGCTCCTTATGTGTTCTCAGATCAGACGAATAAATTAAGATATCATCTAGGTATTTTACCACAAACCTGCCGATTAGATGACTAAAAATGTCATTAACGAAATGTTGAAAGACGGCGGGAGCATTGGTCAGGCCGAAAGGCATAACTAGATTTTCATAATGCCCCTCAGGGGTGTTAAAAGCTGTTTTCCACTCATCCCCCTCTTTAATACGAATCAGATTGTAGGCCCCCCCTAAGATCGAGTTTGGAGAACCACCTAGCACCCGCAATCTGGTTAAACAGGTCAGGAATGAGAGGAAGAGGGTATGGGTCTCGGATGGTTATCCGATTTAATTCACGAAAATCTAGGCAAGGACGCAGGCCCCCATCTTTCTTTTTAACGAAGAAAAACCCTGCAGCCACGGGTGAAGAAGAGGGTCTGATGTGTCCCTTAGCCAAACTCTCGGAGATATAATCCTTCATGGCTTGTCTCTCTGGACCTGAAAGATTATATAACCTGGTCTTGGGTAATTTTGCGCCGGGAATAAGGTTAACCGGGCAATCATAAGGACGATGAGGTGGTAACTTCTGACAACCCTTTTCAGAAAAAACGTCCTCAAAGTCCGAAACAAATGTAGGTAGGGTAGCTATGGAGGCGACTAAGCAATTGCTATTTAAGCAATTTTCTCTGCATGGCTCACTCCACTCCGATATCTCCCTGGCCTGCCAATCCACCACTGGATTGTGCGCTACCAACCAGGGAAGACCCAGCACTACCGGAGCGGGAAGCCCCTCCAGAACAAAACATGAGAGCATCTCGTTATGGCGATCCCCTACCCGAAGGTGTAAATTATGAACAATGTGGGTGAGATTTCTCTGAGACAGAGGAGCAGAATCAATAGCAAATATGGGAATAGGTCTCTGTAGTGTACAGAGAGACAAACCCATAGTGCGGGCAAAATGGGCATCTATCAAATTTACCCCTGCTCCACCGTCTAGAAAGAAAGAAATAGTCTCTGTCTTATCACCAAAAACAATAACCGCTGGCAACACAAATTGTACGTATGGAGGAAACGTATACCCCCCGGCTGACATCCACCACACAGCCTGGGGTTAGTAGCTTTCCGACGTTTTTTTTTGTTTCTGAGGAAAGAAGGACAGACATTAATGAAATGACCCCTCTCCCCACAAAAAAAACAAACCCCACGCCTACGGCGAACCACAGGAGGACGGACCTGACGAGTAGTTCCTCCTAGCTGCATAGGCTCGTCTAAGTCCGTACAGACTAACTGCTGCTTGGGAGGGGTTACCAATGGATCCGGTTTTTTCAACCTGTCCCTAAGGCATCTATCTATACGGATAGAAAGGGACATAACTGCATCAAGGGAAAAGGGGGTCTCATACAATGCAAGCGCATCCTTAACCCTTTCGGATAACCCAGAGCAGAACTGACTCCTGAGAGCCGGGTCGTTCCATTGGGTATCCGTAGCCCACCTACGGAAGTCAGAGCAATACTCCTCTACCGGCCGCTCTCCTTGTAGGAGTCTCCGTAATTTTGATTCAGCCAGTGCGACTCGGTCAGGGTCGTCATATATGAGACCCAAGGCACCGAAAAACTATTCCACTGACCGAAGCGCCTGAGAATCAGTAGGTAAAGAGAACGCCCAGGACTGCGGGTCCCCCTGCAGCAGGGAAATAACCACACCCACCCGCTGTTCTTCATTACCAGAGGAGTAAGGGCGCAGTTTAAAGTATAATTTACAGGCCTCACGGAAAGTCAAAAACTTGTCCCTTCCCCCAGAAAATCTGTCAGGGAGAGGGACCTTGGGTTCCGCAACAACCTGGTTACCAGTAGCAACCGCTGGGCTTGCGGTCTGTTGTAATTGCTGCTGTTGCTGGAGGACCGACGCCTTCAATCCTGCCACCTCCAAAGACAGGCCATGAAATTGTTTGGACAGAGCAGCAATTTGATTCATACTGGATTCTAAGTAGGTAAAAAAAAATATATATATATATTTTATTTTTTTTACCTACACAAAAATAAGGGCCAGATATAATGTAATGACCGGCAACACGCACAGGCAGGAAAAAGGGAAAGTCCTGCCCAAGGGAGAGGGAAAGGTGGTGACCCCTAACTCTCCTTGCGGCTGGCACCTGACTGCCCTGACGTCCCTAGACGGGTTCCTCACCCGTGCGGCGATCACGTGCCTAAACCCTGGCTTTCCCTGAAATGAACCCTAGATAATGAACGGGTCGGTGGGATCGCTAGTCCTCACCACTGCACTAAGAGGGAAACACCAGGGAGAGGACAGACAAACACAGACAAACACAAACACCCAGGTGGATGACAACAACTGTCCACAAAGGTCCAACAGGAATCCGGAGGGTAGCGTTCTAAAGCAACAAGAAGAGAACGCAGCAACACAGCTCCAGTGGGTCAGAATAGATGTCCAGGCAGGAAGCTCTATATCTGGCAACCAGAGAAGTGTGAGAGGGGAATATAAGGAGGATAGGGAGTGCTGGACAAGGAACAGCTGAGAGAAGGAGCTACGGATCCCTGAGTGAGCCAAAAGGGTTTGCAAAGCAAACCCAGAAAGCTACAATAAGGAAACTTCCCTATCTTACATAGAGCGTGCAGCCAACCGCTGCGACCTCCTGACCCCGGGTACAACGGAGTCAGGCGTGGCTCTTGACACCCTTGTGACAGTCACTAGCCATTTCGTTAGTTTTGGGGGAAAAGGGGTTGAACATAGGGGCATATTTATCTAAATTGGTGGAAAGGAAAATTGCTTAGTTGTCCATAGCAACCAATCAGATTCCATCTTTCATTTTCCAAAGGAGCAGAATCTGATAGCTTGCAATGGACAACTAAGCCAGTTTTTCTTTCAACCAGGTTTGATAAACTTCCCACATAGTGTTCTTTATTGGGGTTATTAAAAGTCCAGGACAATCCCTGAAGTTAGAGGAAACTTGAATGCATACTGTAGGTAGAAATTCACATGAGAGAGATCAATAATTAGTTGACAACTGAATTTCTGTTTTTGAAGGTTAGAAGATATACAACAATGGCCTTATTTAATTCAAGGAAGTGTCCCTAGGGATCCCATAGCCTATGAAAAATTGATATCTTCAAATAAAGTCCCAAAACACTTACTCTCTAAAGTGTATGGCATCCTTCAGGTAGTCAAATCACCTTCAGATAGGGGATATATTGCAGAATGGGGTAGAGACTTCGGTACTACATGGTCACCATTCGAAATTTTGCAAATATACAGCAGATCCTACGGCATATACCGCTGTACTGGCCTCCAAGAAAACGCATTTAAACTAACCTCTAGAATTCTAGATGGTACCGCACACTAATCAGGCTAAAGCAGATGAAATGTCTCAGCTCTGATATATGCTGGAAGTGCCACCTCTTACAAGGCTCCTACCTCCACATGTGGTGGTCATGCCCTGTGCTGAGACCTTTTTTATCGGAAGTGACAAAACTAATTAAGAGTATATGTTCCTTGGTCAATGCCCCTCTCCCATTTCCGTTTTACTTAACATAAGATTGGATGATATACCGATCACGAAACGGATACTATTCCAACATTTAACGCCTGCTGCAAAATCTTTAATTCCGTTACGTTGGAATCAACAGAGCCCTCCCAGCATATCTCAATGACTGCAAAAAGTCAATTATATATTCCTCATGGAGGAACTTTTAGCCTGGGAATTACGCACACACACAAAGTTCCAACAATATGGAAAGACTGGGTCACCTTCCGCTCAACCTCATTCGCCCTCCAACACTTTGCAAAAGAACCCTCTCTCCCACCCCCCGTACTTCCCTTCTCTCTTTTCTCCCATCCCCACCCCCCCTTCTTGTATACCATCTAATCCCTCCTTTTCCTGGTACTCTATGTCTATTGTACTTGTTTGTAATGATATTCATATTCAGACGAATGTTCTCTCATGCATTTTTGTCATTATCGTTTCTCGACAATATTGTACCACTTGTTCATTGCATAATTTTCAATTTGTTCTAAAAAAAAAATCAATAAAAAGAGAATTGGAAAGAAAAGAAGATATACAACAATGGCAATAGACCTGGACCATACTGTCCACCATCTACAGATATGTGCACTCTCTAGGTAAGGAAGGCCGAGTGACAAGAAATTGGTCTGGTGTCATCTTCATGAACATAACGTTCCATTTCCATGACAAAGAGGGAACTAGGAGGATGGGAGAGCGCAGAGACTCTAGAGAGGAGAACAATAGGGTGAATACAGGAGAAGTCCTACATGCGGGTTATTGGGAATCCATTTACCGTATCTGCTGTGACTTTGTCTTATAAAGAGTCCCTTGTCTGTCAACCTTGGAATTATAGGTGTTCCCGAATAAGAAAATAGACGTAAATACCCAGAATATCTAGCAGGATTACTAATTTGGTTGTCTCCTGTATTAGAAAATCAACATAAAGGAGAGTTTTAGTGATGGCCATGAGGAATCATAAAGAAAAAAAAACACACAATGCAGCAGCACTCTGCAAACACAAATTACGTACAATTATGCCATGGTTATAGAAAACATTCTGGTGCTAATGCTACGCTTATTTTATAAATTTGATATTCTTGGCAAATACATTTTGTACAAAATTATTTGGGCCCGTCTGCTGGTGTCAAGGCAAATCTCTATAAGACGGGAACCTAACACTAAATACTACCTGTTATGTGCCGTTATGTGCCATAATGGACACCATAAAATTCTGGGAGTGCAGGTTCCACATGCATGCTGGGTCCACTCTGCCTTTTACCATTTTTGGTGCCATAATGGCCTCCATTAAATCCAGGGAATGCTGGTACCAACATGCATGCCGAGCCCAGGCTATACCTCTCCTGGTGCCAGACAGCTTCCAATGAATGCAGAGAGAGCAGGCTACAGCTTCATACTTACACTAATTAAAATCAGCCTAAGGGGCAGACAGGCTGGTCAGGGGTGCAAGACCAACAGGAGTCCGCCACACCTCCAGCTCAGTACAACTGCAAGAAAAAGGGGGTCAGTCAGCACATCCTAATGCACAGGTTCACGTCGCCATGGCTAAAAACACAAAGAAGAAAAACACAATGCAACAGCACTCTGCAAACACAAATAAAGTACAATAATGCCAAAATTATAGAAAATATTCTGGTGCTAATGCTACTCTTCTGATGACTCATATCCATAAAGACGGCTGATAATAAATAACAAACACTACATTCAATGAATCTTTATAAATGTCTAATAGAGACCCAAATAGAACAACATTATTAATAAATTCAAATATTTTTAAAAAATGCAAAAGAAAAACTAAGAAACAATATATACATCTCAAAGTAAAAAAAAAAAAAAGAGCTCCCTATTAAAATAAAATACAACAAGGTATCCCAAGGCTTTGGTCAGAAACTGTTCTGCACTTGTTGGAATAAAGGGAAAGTGTACCCCCTAGGCCAGTAGTGGTGAACCCATGGCACGGGTGCCAGAGGCGGCACTCAGAGCCCTCTCTGTGGGCACCCGCACCCTGGAAAAAGTCTATGGTGTACCAATATGCTTTAGACTTTTCCTGCCATTCATCAGCGCAGGGCGCACTCTGAACTACACAGGCAGAGCACTGAATGTAGGCAGGATATTATAGCTAAATGATAAAGTACATGGAAGATATAAAACATTGGACTGTAGTATTCAGAGCACATTGCTGTGTTGGCACTTTGCAATAAATAAGTGGGTTTTGGGTTGTAGTTTGGGGACTTAGTCTCTAAAAGGTTCTCCATCGCTGCCCTAGGTAAACCCTTAATAGTGTGTAGCCCCTGAGGCACACATACCACAGATTGAGAACCTCAGATACAGTGTTTTGGGTAAACTATTAACATATACTTGGAGGCAATTTTTGAAGGCGTTCCATGTTCTACGTTTCAAAACAGCACCTGGATGTGAATACTTTTGTAACTGCACTTAGTTAAAAATGTAGCTTAGCCACTGAGGTATTCAATAAAATCTATCTCTATAGCGCCACCTGCAGCCTGCTGTTTGTTCTTTCCTTATTTCTTTGTCCACCATGCTGAGGTAGTCGCACACAGGGCCGGTGCTACTATAAGGCAAACCAAGCGGCTGCCTTAGGGCGCACCCTGGGGGAGGGCGGAAAAATGTGACATGGAGGGGGAGAAATGTGACATGGGGTCTGATAGCTGACATGGGGGGCTGATGGCTGACATGGGGGGCATGATGGCTTACATGGCGGCATGATGGCTGACATGGCGGCATGATGGCTGACATGGGGGGCTGATGGACGGGGCTGATGTCTGACATGGAGGTCTGATCTGAGGTCTGATTAACATTGGGGGGCTGATTGGGGCTGTTAGCTGAGGTCTGATTAACACTGGGGGTCTGATTGCTGGTCTGACCTGAGGTGTAATAGAAAATATTTTTTTCTTATTATCCTCCTCTAAAACCTAGGTGCGTCTTAGAGGGCGAAAAATACGGTCCTCAAACCAGCAATTGTCTAAAGCAGAGATAAGATACCAGGACCACACAGAGGCCAGCTGCTGCAGACAGGACCAGGGCCAGGTGAGATGTGAGGGGGGACGCCAAAATGTAGCTTCGCTTGTGTTGGCAAAAATCCTTGCACCGGCTCTGGTCGCACATGCTCAGTTCCATTCTTCAACTGCCACCAGTCAGTTATTCTTTTAGAAGCTGTGAAAGCTACAGGGAGAGAGCTGCAGCGGAAAGGACATGCCCACTGGGCTGGGAAAATGACAAATCTAGCAGAGCAATTAGAGCAATAAATAGGGAGAGCTTTTGATCTATGTGAGGTACAGGGCTGGTTCTAGCTTATTTAGAAAGAGATTCTCATGTACTATATGATATCTGATTTTATTGTTTTACAATAACATGGGATGACCTTTTTAAGCTGAAAATACACATGACTAAGATACCTGATGGCTGTATGATTATCTACAGTAGCTACCAGTTATCCCTCGTGATCCTGTAATTAACATGATCATTCAACTCAGAAGAGTTAAATGACGTAAAAGGTTTACCAACTATTAAGTATTTAACAAATGTGCCACATGGTGTAAAATAAGCCATACCTTAGTGACACCGCACTACTACTGTTCCAACCCTTCACAGTTCCTGGCTGGCTTCTGTATCCTGCCCCCTCTCGACACACAGAAAATGAGCGCTCAGTCAATCACTGGTTGAGTGGGGACTTTCTTCACCCAGTGACTGTCTGATTGGGCACTTCCTGCATGATAAGGCGGACAAGGGAGGAAAGACCCCTGGGGGACCATGAAGAGTCGGAACAAGAGTTTCCAGGGTTTGGCAAGGGACCAACTTATTTTATTATTTTACACCATGCAGGGCCTTTAAAAAATTAAATAGCTAGACAACCCCTTTAAAGAAAAATTTTCCACATTTGATCACCATATAATTTTGTAACATCATTTTTACAACTTTCTGTTAACTGCTAATTCCATTTCTCACTATATCTTAATGGTGTTCAGAGCTGTGTTTTTTCTTTAATATGAATAGTTATATCCCCTGCATAGACATTGAACTATAGGACAAAGGCACAGATTCACTAATCCTAAAGATGGAATTAGCTTAGACCGGCTGTCTAGACCGGCACCAAATTTATCACAGGGTCTCAGGCTGCATGATTGATCTGGTGCAGGGACAGACACTTTTTACTAACTCTATACCAAGATGTTTATGCCTATTTCTAGTGAAGCCCCAAAACTTTCTACTAAGCCCCATCCCTTTGTCAAAAATGTCAGAAAAAAGTCTGGAACCCTAGATGCATCAAATTGTGCCAATTTGCACCATTTTTTAAAGAAAGTTTTTGGCGCACTCACATTAGTAAATTTGGCCAAAAATGGGTATTCCAATGAAAACAAGTGAGAAAGGAATTAGCTTAGACAGGCTGTCTAGACTGGCACCAGATTTATCACAGGGGCTCAGGCTGGATGATAAATGTGGTACACGATAGACACGTTTCACTCTATAGTGCTTGGCTTACTTTGAGACAGATTTTTATGCCCATTTCTAGTGAAGCCCCAACCCTTTGTCAAAAATGCGAGAAAAAAGTCTAGAAACCCTAGATGCACCAAATTGTGCCAATTTCCACCACTTTTTAAAGAACTAATTTGGCGCACATTAGTAATTTTTAACCCCTTAAGGACGGTATCATTTTCACCTTAAGGACCAGGCCATTTTTTGCAAATCTGACCAGTGTCACTTTATGTGTGAATAACTTTAAAACGCTTTTACTTATCGAGGCCATTCTGAGTTTTTTCATCACATATTATACTTCATGACACTGGTAAAATGGAGTAAAAAAATTTCAATTTTAGTTATAGAAAATACAAAATTTACCATAAATTTAGAAAAATTAGCAAATTTCCAAGTTTCAATTTCTCTACTTCTATAATACATAGTTATAACTACAAAAATAGTTATTTACATTCTTTATATGTCTACTTCATGTTTGGATCATTTTGGGAATGCCATTTTATTTTTTGGGGACGTTACAAGGCTTAGAACTTTAGAAGAAAATTTTGAAATTTTTCAGAAATTTTCCAAAACCCAATTTTTTTAAGGACCAGTTCAGGTCTGAAGTCACTTTATGAGGCTTACATAATAGAAACCATCCAAAAATGACCCCATTTTAGAAACTACACCTCTCAAGGTATTCAAAACTGATTTTAAAAACTTTGTTAACCCTTTATGTGTTCCACAAGAGTTATTGCAAATAGAGCTAAAATTTCAGAATTTCAATTTTTGGGCAAATTTTCCATTTTTATCCATTTTTTCCAGTAACAAAGCAAGGGTTAACAGCCAAACCAAGCTCAATATTTATTGCCCTGATTCTGTAGTTTATATAAACACTCCATATGTGGTCATAAACTATTGTACGGGCACACAGCAAGGCGCAGAAGGAAAGGAACACCATATGGTTTCTGGAAGGCAGATTTTGCTGGACTGGTTTATTTACACCATGTCCCATTTGAAGCCCCCCTGATGCACCCCTAGAGTAGAAACTCCAAAAAAGTGACCACATTTTGGAAACTACGGGATAAGGTGGCAGTTTTGTTGGGACTATTTTGAGGGTACATATGATTTTTGGTTGCACTATATTAAATTTATTTGAGGCAAAGTTACAAAAAATTGAAATTTTGAAATTTCATCTACATTTGCCAATAACTCTTGTGGAACACCTAAAGGGTAAACAAAGTTTGTAAAATCAGTTTTGAATACCTTGAGGGGTTTAGTTTCCTAGATAGGGTCACTTTGATGAAGTTTCTACTCTACAGGTGCATCAGGGAGGGTTCAAATGGGACATGATGTAAAAAAAACAGTCCAGCAAAAGCTGCCTTCCAAAAACCGTATGGCGTTCCTTTCCTTGTGCGCCCTGCCGCTTGGCCATACAGCATTTTATGACCACATATAGGGGTGTTTCTGCAAACTACAGAATCAGGGCAATAAATATAGAGTTTTGTTTGACTGTTAACCCTTGCTTTGTTAACAGAAAAAATGGATTAAAATTGAAAATTTGGCAAAAAATTGCTGTTTTGGCACAGTCTTTTTTTTAGGGGTTAGGTCATGTATTATTTTTATAGAGCAGATTCTTACGGACGAGGAAATACCTAATATGTCATTATTTATTTAGGTTTTCCACTATAATATCTTTTTTTAAACAAAAAAAAACCTTGCACAGGGACAGGGGTGATGCAGTTTCTGTGAATTGTGGACAGTACAAGGACATCCCTCTTGTCCTTATATCTGACCAGCAACAGGTTTCCACTGGTAAGGGCACGGATCTCACCCCTGGGGATATGTAGCTGGAGGGGTTGGGTAGGGAGGCCGCGTTGATTTTTCCACACGGTCCCACAAGCGGACATGGATCTGGCAGCGAGGGACTGGAACAAGGGGATACTAGTATAAAAGTTATCCATGTACAGGTGGTAACCCTTATCTAGCAGTGGGTGCATAAGGTCCCACACAAGTTTCCCGCTAACACCCAGAGTGGGGGGACATTCTGGAGGTTCAATACGAGAATCTCGCCCCTTGTACACACAAAACTTGTAAGTGTTCCCTGAGGTACTCTCACAAACTTTGTACAGCTTCACGCCATACCTCGCCCGCTTAGAGAGAACATACTGGCGGAAAATGAGTCTCCCCTTGAAAGCAATGAGAGACTCATCAACAGCGACCTTCCTTCCAAGTACATAGGCCTCTAAAAATTTGGCCCTGAAGTGATCGATGACCAGCCTGATTTTGTACAGGCGGTCATAGGCAGGATCACCTCGCGGGGGACATGCTGCATTATCTGTATAATGCATGCATTCCCAAATGGCCTCAAAACTGTAACGTGTCATGGCCATACAGTAGAGTGGGGTCTGGTAGAGGATGTCCCCACTCCAGTACTGCCTGACACTGTTTTTTTTGTACTAGGCCCATGTGCAGCACAAGGCCTCAAAACATCCTCATCTTGGCTGCACTGACCGGAGTCCAGCCACCGGACGTAGCCAAAAAGGAGCCCGGGTTTTGAGCAATTAGCTGTTGGGCGAAAAAGTTCATTTGCTCCACCATCAGATTCACAAAGTGGTCACTGTAAAAAAAAAAAAAAGAGTCATATTCAGTGAAGCCCACTGTGCGAATCTGGATTCCTAGTTAGCCAACAAAGTCAGGAAACATGGGCTCAGAATTCTCTGGGGTATACCAGACAAGTTCACCGGTAGGGGGCTCAAGTGGACTTATCTGGTGGGCCGGAACACTAGTACGAGCCCCAGGGCTGCTCATACTAGTGTGGGCCACAGGGCCCCTGGCATTGGGGTCCCCTGGCTCCGCCTGGCGGCGTCTCTCCCGCGTGGATGACAAGAGGAAAGTGGGGTCATCCTCATCCTCACTGGGGCTATCAGAGTTGGAGACAAGCAGGGCGTATGCCTCCTCAGCCGAGAACGTCTGGCGGGCCATAAGGGAGTGTGTGCGGGTGTATAAAACTTTAGTTTAGTAACTAACACTTTTAGTTAGTGTGCGTGTGTGTGTGGGGGGGGGGGGGGCGGGTGTTCACGTTCACTTATAAGCCTAACAGAAAAAATAAATAAATAAAAAAATTTATAAAATGAAAGCCCCCCCAAAAACTAAAAAAACCTGAACAATTCAAACTCACTGGCCACAGTCAGCGCACGCACAAAAATAAATAAATGTGTGTGTGGGAAGGGGCAAGCTGCAGCACCCCTGGGGGGTCTAGGGTCGCATAGGTGAGTGTCATGGTGAAGCCCCCCCCCCAAACTTTTTTTCCTAAAACTATCCCTCAGTCTCCCTACCTAATCTAACCTTTCCCTAAACCTGTCCCTGCGAACTTTTGAGTGCCAGATGGCACTATGGTGGCTCACGTGGGGGTGCTGGGCTCAGAGGTGGACGGACAGGCTCCTCTCTTCTGGCTCCACGGAAGCAGTGTAGAGGAGGAGAGGAGAGCTGGGGGAAGTTAATCCCCGCCCGTCCAGCCAATAGGATGCGATCCTGAGAGGTGATGTCACCGCCACCTCTCATGATCTAAGGGTGGTGATTGGTGGTGTATTATCATACCACTGATCACCATCCTATTCTGGGTTATCGGGTCACCAGAGACCCGAATGACCCAGAAACGCAGCAAACCGCAGGTCTGAATTGACCTGCGGTTTGCTGCGATTGCCGATACGGGGGGGGGGGGGGGGGTCACAGGACCCCCCCTTGGCATTGTCACAGAGTGCCTGCTGAATGATTTCAGCAGGCACTCTGTTCCGACCACTGCCTGCCGCGCGGCGGTGATCGGAAATACACAGGGCGTACCTGTACGCCCTGTGTCCTTAAGGACTCGGACATCAGGGCGTACCTGTACGCCCTGTGTCCTTAAGAGGTTAAAATGGGTATTCCAATGACAACAAGTTATCCCCCCATTTACTTGTTATGGGATAACTGTTGGATTGGTGGGGTTCAAATGCTTGGAACTGTTTCGAAAACGGAGGTCCAGTGTGCCGTGATTGATTGGAACACTGGCCTAACATGTGTAAGTGGTAGTTCTAAAGATGAGAAGCAGCAGGCTGCAAACACATATGGTTGTGTGCATGAGGCCTTAAAGGGGTTATTTGGTAGTCTCATGGCAGTTAAAGGGGTTATCCAACCCCTGAAATGCTGCACCATACGCCCGGGAGCCTTACACACAATATACTTACCATGCGGGGACCAGGAGCGACACAGGTGTCGGGGAGCAAGGTAAGGGCGTATGGTGCAGCCTTTCAGGGATTGGATAACCCCTTTAACTGCCATTAGACTTCCGAAAATGAATGAGCGAATACACTCTATTTTTGGAAGCCCATAGCAGTGAATGGAGAGCAAGTCACACAAGCGTGGACACCTCTTTGTTCACCGCTATGGGACTGCCGTAAGTAGTCGAGCCAGTGGTTGGCTATTGTCTGAGCTCCCATAGCAGTTAATGGAAGGTAGCTGCGCATAGATAGCTGGTCTCCCTTCACTTCGGGGCCCCGTTTTGGAGATTGTTTTAGAGGTGGGACCTGCACCTATGAGACATTTGTAGCCTATCCTAGCAACAAATGTTGAGATGGGAAGACCCCTTTAAGTCTGCTGGGCCCTAGGACATTAGCTTGTTCTCAGATCCCATCCAGATGATTGGATCAATCTAATTACTTTGACATACAGTATATACATAGTTGCTAATTTAGCTTAACGCTCAGTATGAAATGTATATATCTCTTTATTTTATGCAATGTCTTTTACAGAAAATTCTGGATTTATTACATGCTCCTCATGGAACATACATGCTACATTTCTATAATGGAATGGTTTTACTTTCTTACAATCCATCACTACCCAAACACAGGCATGCCTGTTCCACTAAAGAAGACAATGTAAATGATATCATGAAGGTGTTTCATCGCTACAAATTGTGTCCTGCTGCGGTTGTGCTAATTCAAACACCGGTTTTGGCCACCACAGATATAATTGGAAGTAGGGCTTGTAATGTAAAAACGGAATCACTGAGTTGCTGGTTTCCAAGGTATTGGTAATGAACGCTGATGAGAGAAGGTTTACGAAGACAGAAAGGGCAGTATAGGTGGGAGGTGACGGGAAGGCAGCTATGTACAGAACACGGGCTAAATGCTGCCAATTTAATGAGATACCACTAATGTATAGGGAGGAACAGATGAGCGGAGAACTGAAGGGTGAGGCGGAGACCTCTGGGTGACTTGTTCCCTAATGGGAAGACATAAAGGGATATGAAAGGGGGGGCAAGAGGGGGCACTTTCAACTGAAGCAAGGGATGATTGAGGATGATTGCACACTAGAATAGTATTCAAAGGACGTAGAGACAAGTATTCAGTATAAAACGTCACTGGATAACTGCATTGTGAGCCATTCATTTCTATGGGGCTGTGCACATGAGCGGTGATATTCACGCATCACTTGTGCGTTGCGTGAAAATCGCAGTATGCTCTATTTTGTGCGTTTTTCATAGAAGTGAATGAGGCTGCGTGAAAATCGCAAGCGTCCGCAAGCAAGTGCGGATGCGGTTCGATTTTTACACATGGTTGCTAGGAGATGATTGGGATGGGGGACCCGATCATTATTATTTTTCCTTATACCATGGTTATAAGGGAAAATAATAGCATTCTTAATACAGAATGCTTAGTAAAATAGGGCTGAAGTGGTTAAAAAAAATAAAAAATGTAACTTACCTTAATCCACTTGTTCGCGCAGCCCGACTTCTCTTCTGTCTTCTTAGAAACATAGAAACCTAGAATGTGTCGGCAGATAAGAACCATTTGGCCCATCTAGTCTGTCCAATATACTGAATACTATGGATAGCCCCTGGCCCTATCTTATATGAAGGATGGCCTTATGCCTATCCCATGCATGCTTAAACTCCTTCACTGTATTTGCAGCTACCACTTCTGCAGGAAGGCTATTCCATGCATCCACTACTCTCTCAGTAAAGTAATACTTCCTGATATTACTATTAAACCTTTGCCCCTCTTATTTAAAACTATGTCCTCTTGTAGCAATTTTTCTTCTTTTAAATATTCTCTCCTCTTTTACCTTGTTGATTCCCTTTTATGTATTTAAAAGTTTCTATCATATCCCCTCTGTCTCGTCTTTCTTCCAAGCTATACATGTTAAGGTCCTTTAATCTTTCCTGGTAAGTTTTATCCTGCAATCCATGTACCAGTTTAGTAGCTCTTCTCTGAACTCTCTCCAAAGTATCAATATCCTTCTGGAGATATGGTCTCCAGTATTGAGCACAATACTCCAAATGAGGTCTCACTAGTGCTCTGTAGAGCGGCATGAGCACCTCCCTCTTTCTACTGGTAATTCCTCTCCCTATACACCCAAGCATTCTGCTAGCTTTCCTGCTGCTCTATGACATTGTCTGCCTACCTTTAAGTCTTCTGAAATAATGACCCCTAAATCCCTTTCCTCAGATACTGAGGTTAGGACTGTATCACTGATTTTATATTCTGCTCTTGGGTTTTTACGCCCCAGGTGCATTATTTTGCACTTATCAACATTAAATTTTAGTTGCCATCGAAGCCTTCTGCAATTTCGCTGATAAAGATATTAAACAATATGGGTCCCAGAACAGATCCCTGAGGTAGCCCGCTGGTAACAAGACCATGGTCTGAATATACTCCATTGACTACAACCCTCTGTTATCTGTCCCTCAGCCACTGCCTAATCCATTCAACAATATGGGAGTCCAGCCCAAAGACTGCAATTTATTGATAAGCCTTCTGTGTGGGACAGTATCAAAAGCCTTACTAAAGTCTAGATAAGTGATGTCTACTGTACCTCCTCCATCTATTGTTTTAGTCACCCAATCAAAAAAATCAATAAGATTAGTTTGACATGATCTCCCTGAAGTAAACCCATGCTGTTTTTCATCTTTCAATCCATGGGATTTTAGATGTTCCACAATCCTCTCCTTAAGTATGGTTTCCATTAATTTCCCCACTATTGATGTCAGGCTTACTGGCCTATAGTTGCCCGATTCCTCCCTACTACCCTTCTTGTGAATCGGCACAACATTTGCTAATTTCCAATCTTCTGGGACGACTCCTGTTGCCAGTGATTGGTTAAATAAATCTGTTAATGGTTTTGTTAGTTCACCGCTGAGCTCTTTTAATATCTTTGGGTGTATCCCATCAGGCCCCTGTGACTTATTTGTATTGATTTTAGACAGCTGACTCAGAACCTCTTCCTCTGTAAAGACACATGCATCAAAAGATTCATTAGTCTTCTTTCCTAACTGAGGTCCTTTTCCTTCATTTTCCTTCGTAAAGACTGAACTTGCTGTGCAGGAGGAAAAGGACCTGTGGTGACGTCACTGTGCTCATCACACGATCCATCACCATGAATGTCATGTATTATTTTATTATACAATCACTAACAAAAAAATAACACACCCAGGTAGAAATGTCAGCAAAACTTGACTTTCAGTTACGTCTTAGGCAGATATGTAAATGATTAAACACTGGGTCTATCCACAAGAGGGCATAAAAGTGCTTCCACTGCTGCCCTAAAATAAAAGGCTTTCAGGGGCCACTTTTGGGTAGTGTACCTTTTGATGAGAATTTGACTGCTAGACAGGTCTATACAACACACTTAAACAACACTTTGTTCAGTTGACAGACATAGAACGGTCACATCATTGGACTAACAGAAGCAGGACCGTCATTTTGATGAATCGACATCTAGGCCACTCTGACCTAGCTGTTAGAAGGTGTTGGAAGCAGTGGTTATGTGAGGGCATGCACACACGATGAACAGGCGCCAGTTGGCCCAGATAGACAACCAGTATAGAGGATTGTTTGATCCGTTGATAAGCATGAGCAGCTCATATACAACGCATACATGACATACGACAATCGGTCATCCCAGTGGTAAAACAAGGGGCACTAACAGGTCAGCGATATGTGTAGGACATCCCACAGATGCATGTGTTGCCTCTCATAGCAGGTCTTGCAATTAGCATTTTTCAGAAGGATAATGTTCGCCCACAAACAGCAAGGTTTTCCCAGGAATGTCTCTGTCAGATTGCAAAACTTCCTCAGCTTGCCAGGTCACCAGATTTATCACCAATGAAGCATTTACAGGACCAGCTGGGATGCCATCTTTAACAGCCTATGAGTGCCTATGAGTGCCTATGAGTGTGCAGGATCTACAGGCCCAGATGCAACAGCGGTAGGCAAATGTACCACAGGATGCCATATGAACCCTGTATGCCTCTATTCCAAGCTCAGACTGGCCCACAGAGGTACAGGTGTATCCCCTGGTGTGCCCCAAGCAAGGTGGGCCCCTAGTCCGCCATGCCCTGCACACCTGGCACATGGCACAGTAGAGTGGCTGCACTATATATAGATAGGCATCGTACAGTATCTCAACCAGCCTAAACATCAATATAAAAAATTTTGTCGATTATTTAACAGTTTAGTATTATAGATGCATCTGATAGCTGAGATGACTTGTAGACACAGCGGCAGGCCAGCCAGTATCCTCCTGGCACCCGGCTTCTTGAAGTCACTGCAGGGTCCTCTATAATCAGTCACCTTGTAGCATCTTGCTCATGCCTCCCAAGTGTTCTTCTTTTAGAGGGACAGTCCCTCTTTTTGACCCAAGTCCCTCTGTCCCTCTTTGATCCTTAAATGTCCCTCTTTTTGATCTGGGGAATGAATGCATAAATGTGCATGAATACATTTATTAAATTGCTCCTTACTAAAGTGTGTGTATGGTTTCTACCTGTATATTAGACCATAACTTCATTATTTTGTTCAATTTCTACCTTAAATATCTATAATCTGATGATTTATGTGCTAATATTTAAATGGATATTGAAGCGCAAGAAAAAAATTGTCCCTTAGGCTCCACATGCTGTAGAATAATAAAGGAACTTATACTCACCTAACCGATCCCCAGCTGCTGCAGTTGTGACATTGCTTTGGGCAGAGTTAGAGGCATGGCCTACTATGAAAATAATTGCAGCGATGCAAGCTGGCATATATTGTCCCTCTTTGCGATTTTCAAAAGTTGGGAGGTATGTCTTGCTGCTGTCTGCCACGGTGTCAACAGGAAATATTTGCATGTATCTGTGTATTGGGCCCCTAGTTTTACTGGTGAGCCCTAGGCGCCTCAGTCTGACACTGGAGAGGTCTACAACTCCCAGCATATCTATTCTGTTATTATGGGATATCAGAGGACAATTCAGAGAGGGAGTATAGGAGGAGAGGAAACTTTCAGGGTTTCTCAGTCTTACCAGTTCGCCACCACTAAACTCTGTCCCTGCTTGCACTGATCACACGATGGTGATGTCATCACAGGTCCTTCAGCTCTTTCACTGTAGCAGGTTATAGAGCCAGCCCTGCGGTGCCCCCACCCCCTTCCCCCTTGAAAATCCCAGATATTTTTTGTAATTTTTACATTCCGGCTGGACAATTTTTTTAGGTCTCAGAAAGAGGACATGTCTGGAAAAAAAGAGGACGTATGATCACCCTAATGACTGTTCTGGAGGAGGCTGTGGCACTTGTGGGGCACTGGGGCTGTCACTTTTGGCGCAACTATGGATATACTGTAGTGGAAACTTATAGAGGGCCTAGGCTGAGCTTTATAGGACATTTATCTGTTATGGGGGAACTGTGACTGGCATCTGTAGGGAGGGGTGCCAAATGGTTTGGGAATTTGACTGGCGTTGATATGGCACTGTCAATGGCTGTCTCTTATGGTAGCAGTGTGGTTGCTCGTTTAGACAGGCATAGTGGCTAGCATTTATGGGGGCACTGTGGGTAGGATTTGTAGGGGCACCATGGTTGTCGCCTTTGGCATCAGTGTGAATAGCTCCTATGTTACCAATATTGTTGGGAGTGGAAGGGGCAGTATGGAGACTCAGAGGCAGGCAGTTTGGCGGCACAGTGGTTTTCAATTATGGGGGTACAGTGGCTGTTGTGGGGGCACTGGGGCTATCACCCCCAGAATCACTGTGGATAATACCAATGGGGTCAGTATTGCTTGGATTTCTTGAAGAACTATGGCTGCCAGTTACGGAGACAGCAGATGAAACTTATAGGGGCATTGACTGGCACTTATATGGCACTGTCAGTCACTATCTCTAATGGGGACACTGTGGATAGCACAAGGGGCCCAGAATTCTAGGATCTGTAGGGGTAGTGTGGCTGGCAATAACTATGGTTGGCAGTTATGAGGGCAATCCAAGACTCTTGAGTAAATGTATAAGGGGTCAGTTTGGCACTTATGGTAAAGGGGCACAATGAGGGCACTGGGACTGCGACTTGTGGTATTATGGGTGTAGTGTTATGATACTGACATGTGAAAATCGTGTTCCAACGTACATCTTAGCCCTCATTTAACAAGGACTGTCCTTGTTGCCCCTAGCGACCAATCAGAGCACAGCTTTCATTTCTTTAAAGGGAACCTGTCACCGGGATTTTGGGTATAGAGCTGAGGACATGGGTTGCTAGATGGTTACTAGCACATCTGCAATACCCAGTCCCCATAGCTCTGTGTGCTTTTATTATGTAAAAAAAACTATTTGATACATATGCAAATTAACCTGAGATAAGTCCTGTTCCTGACTCATCTCAGGGCAATTTGCATATGTATTAAATCGTTTTGTTTTTTTTACACAATAAAAACACACAGAGTTATGGGGACTGGGTATTGCGGATGTGCTAGCGGCCATCTAGCAGCCCATGTCCTCAGCTCTATACCCAAAATCCCGGTGACAGGTTCCCTTTAACTGCTTTGGACAAATGCAAGCTGCTCTCTGATTGGTTGCCATGGGCAATGAAGACGGTCTTAATGGTAGATAGCGTTCATTAAGGGGAATGTGCGCCTATGTTATTATTTATTGTATGTAATCCAATAATATATGTGATACGCATTTATATACTGTATTTAGGCCAGGCTGTGATCTAATTTAGACACAAAATGGGACAAGCAACTTTACGACGCCATAAAACGGGCATAGAAGATTGATCCATTCGCCCTATATCGCTCACCTGAACAGTCGTTGACCCTCGGCATCACCAGTGACTGTTCTTAGTTGGTGCAGAGGTGCTGCGACTCCTAACACTGCTCTGAGTCCTAGCAATGCTCTACTAACTTGGTTATTTCATAGTGAATTTCAGTTAAAGGGATATTCCCATCTGGGACATTTATGGCATATCCATAGGATGGGGCCCCTGAAGTATACAGACAGCAAGTTGTTTATTCTAGAAATAAGTTGAGACCCCCATCTATTGGAAATTTATGACAGATCCTATTGATATATGCCGTATATGTCCCAGATGGGAATACCCCTTTAACCTCCTCCCTGAGGAAATCATGCATACACCCCTGAAACCAAAGAATGCAAATAAAAAAAAACAGACACAGAAAACATTAATTGGGGATAAATGGCCAAATTGTTTATTTAAAATATAAAAAAAAGGCAAACCCTTGACTCACGGAGAGTCACCTTCCAGCACTCAGGAGAGGAAAACCCCCTGTGGAGGAAACCTCTAGGGAACCATGGCTGGAGGGCTGCCCTTCCCTTGGGCTTAGAGGGTAATGCCACTATGTGGCTGCCACATAAATAGTAAGGGGGAGGGGGGGGTGCAGCAGCCGGGCTGATCTGGTTGGCTAGGCAGATGTCCCTTTTCTACCGTTGGGTGATGGGCTTCCTGCTAGAACCTCCAAATTTCCTCAAGGTGTGGTGGGCGGGGGTAGTCAAGCTCAAGGTCCTCAGTCCATCAGGTACGGCACAAAATATGGCTGCTCGCCTGCTTTTTACAAGGGTTCTTCCCTTATGACACACGTGCTTATAATGTCATAGGTGTCTATGACTAATGTTCATGGCAGTGTTCCAAAGGGTTAAGCCTTTAGTGACTGTCAATGTGCCTGACTTCAAAGGCTATTAACCCTCTCCTGACCACATGGTATCAATATACTCAAGTTTGTAACGTTCTCTGATATCACATAACAGCCTAGAAATGCTGGGAGCTATAGTTCTCTCCTCTTATACCCCATCCCTTCCTCAGATATCCCATAATATCAGCCTGGATATGCTGAGAATTGTATTTCTTTCCTATTATGCCTCCTCCCTGTAATGTGCTCTGCTATCCCATCATATCAGCCTGGAAATTCTTAGAGTTATAGTCCTCTGATCATAGATCCTCCTCCCTGAAACGCCCTCTGATATCCCATAATACCGACCTGGGTATGCTGAGAGTTGTAGTCCTGTCCTCTTATACCTCCTCCCTGTAATGTCTCCTGATGCTGGTATATAGATTATGCTTTCCATTCTGTGTGTTGTATCGTTGCCTACTGACCAGGGTATAGTTTCCTCCTTTTGGGGGTTACGAAAGAAGTGACCTGAACCTATTATATAATGTATGCACTACATGTAGGGTTGCCACTTTACCCAGAAGATTACTGGTAATACCGGCTAGGCCAGTGGTTTACCAGGCAGGTGGCAACTCTATTGTGGACCCGTCACCCCATCGATTAGCTGTTTTTGGCAGCCTGGAATCAAAACAGTGGATGGAGCTGGAAGCAAAAGGCTCCATTCGCTGTGCCTTGAAGTTGTCAGCATACTGTAGCTTGTATAGGGGTGGTGCTGCCCCTTTAAATTATTTCATCCATGCTTTGAGTGTAAGAGACTTTGTTCCTGATGTGCAGAGTCATATATGATGTCTGTCCTCTTTACCTGTCTTCTTGTGTCCCATGTGTAAAGAGGTTTGAACGGAGCCCAGCACCAATCAGATGTCTAGGCTCAGTCAAGGAGAGAAGACAGCAAGAGGCAGTTGAGGGGAAGATAACAGTTAGGAGGAGTGAAGAGAGTGTCTAATGGCCTCCATACCATGGCCCTGACAAGACAGCCCTGATCCACGTGCCCTGTCAAATCTTGGTAGCGTGAGTTGCCAGAAACTGCAACCGAGATTTGTAACTATAGGGCCACGTGCCTTAGTGGAAGACTAACACCAACAAGCTGTTTACCTGATAGACTGTTCAGTTGCCCAAAGTAATCGCTAACCTTTTAATAACAATGTAACCATCAGGTTTTGTACCCAATGGTGACTGTAACTACTAAACCCTGCACTTCCTGCTTGAGTAAAGTCATAATGAAAGTGTCCATCTCATGGCTGCGCTGTCCTCAAGTGCGGTCCCAGGATAGGGTCAAGGGTCAAATATAAAACTGAATGGACCACGCTGTTAGTCTGTTCATTTACATGGTGTGGTGTGGAAGGGGTTAAATAAGAGCCACTGGTCTGGGGGCTTGGTTTCGGCACCTGGAACAGTGGTTGTCAGCTACAGAAAAAACCTGCTCCACCAAATATATGTTGCCCATTGACAGTCACTAAAGAGTTAACCCTTCGGAACACTGCCATGAACATTAGTCATAGACACCTATGACATCACAAGCACTTGTGTCATAAGGGAAAAACCCTTGTAAAAAGCAGGCAGGCGGCCATATTTTGTGCCGTACCTGATGGACTGAGGACCTTGAGCTTGACTGCCCCCGCCCACCACACCTTGAGGACATTTGGAGGTTCTAGCAGGAAGCCCATCACCCAATGGGAGAAAAGGGACATCTGCCTAGCCAACCAGATCAGCCCGGCTGCTGCACCCCCCCTAATATTTATGTGGCAGCCACATAGTGGCATTACCCTCTAAGCCCAAGGGAAGGGCAGCCCTCCAGCCATGGTTCCCTAGAGGTTTCCTCCACAGGGGGTTTTCCTCTCCTGAGTGCTGGAGGGTGACTCTCCGTGAGTCGGGGGTTTTGCATTTTTTTTATATTTTAAATAAACAATTTGGCCATTTATCCCCAATTAACGTGTTCTGTGTCTTTATTCTGTTTCTTTAACTTACGTTTTTTAGTTTTAGGGGTGTATGCATGATTTTCTCAGGGAGGAGGTTAAAGGGGTATTCCCATTTGGGATATATACGGCATATATGGATAGGATGTGCCATAAATGTCCTATAGGTTTATATCTCCAGGACAGGATTCCAAAGTAAACGGTGAGCACATTGCGCATTCGTGGCGTCTTCTCCATTCGTTGCTATGGGAGTTCCCAAAATAGCGAGCTTGCTCAGCTGTTTTTGGAAGTCCCATAGCAGCAAATGGAGAACAGGCAGCACAATCGCGGCCACCTCTCCATTCATTATTATGGGACTCCTGAAAATTGCCAAACCGCCGCTCAGCTATTTTCTGAAGTTCCATAGCGGTGAATGAAGGGTGTTCACGCATGCGCAACTTCCTGTCTGTACACTTCAGGGGCCCCAGCCTATGAATATGCCATAAATGTCCCAGTTGGGAATATCCCTTAAAGTGAAATTCATTATGAAATGACCAAGTTAGCAGAAAATTGCTAGAACTCTTAGCAGTGTTTGGAGTCCCAGCACCGTTTGCGCCGAATGAGAAGCTGGTGGCGCTAAGGGTCAACGACTGTTCAGGTGAACACTGTGGGGCAAATGGACCAGTCTTCCACGACAGTGGAAGGAAAAGTTGCAAATTTAGAGGCATGTCCCATCTTGTGTCTAAATTACATCACAACCCGGCCTAAATACAGTATATAAATGAGTATCACATATAATATTAGGGGATTACATACAATATATAATAAAATAGGCGCACATCCCCCTTGAGGAATGGGTTCTTATTCATCACAGCTATCTACCAGTAAGGCTCCATTCACACATCCGCAATTCTGTTCTGCATTTTGCGGAACGGAATTGCGGACCCATTAATTTCTATGGGCCGCACAATGTGCAGCCTGGATCCGGAAATGTGGATACGCAATTCCGTTCCCCAAAAAATTGAACATGTCCTATTCTTGTCCGCAATTGCGGACAAGATTACGCTTTTTCTATTATAGTGCCGGCAATGTGCGGTCCGCAAAATGCGGAATGCACATTGCCGGTGTCCATGTTTTGCGGATCCGCAAAACACATGCGGACATGTGAATGGAGCATAAGACTGTCTTCATTGCCCATAGCAACCAATCAGAGAGCAGCTTGCATTTGTCCAAAGCAGTTAAAGAAATGAAAGCTGATTGGTTGCTAGGGGCAACAAGGACAGTCCTTGTTAAATGAGGGCTAAGATGTACGTTGGAACACATTTTTCACATGCCTGTATCACAGTACACCTATAATACCACAAGTCGCAGTCCCAGTGCCCTCATTGTGCCCCTTTACCATAAGTGCCAAACTGAGCCCTCATACATTTACGCAAGAGTCTTGGATTGCCCTCATAACTGCCAACCATAGTTATTGCCAGCAACACTACCCCTACAGATCCTAGAATTCTGGGCCCCTTGTGCTATCCACAGTAATATAAGAGTATAACTCCCAACAATATTGGTAACATAGAAGCTATTCACATTGATGCCAAAGGTGACTATTATTGTGCTCCTACAAATGCCATCCACACTGCCACCATAGGTGCTAATCACAATGCCCGTCTAACACAGCAACCACACTGCTATCATAAGAGACAGCTATTGTGTCATGGCTGAGGATGGGGAAAACCCTCAGCCGTGTGGTATCAGAAGATGGATGGTCAGAGCATGGCCAGGACAGGGAGCAGGTCACCTCCTAAACAATCCCTAATTCTGACCCTGTCTCCTAGCCTGTATGAGCCGACCCTGATGGTAGCAGGGCTCATACTCCAGAACCTGATATTCCTGCTCGCCCTCAGGGTGGCCCTGGACTAGGAGCAGGGCAAGACGACAGGGCATCCTCTCCCAGCACACACTACAGCCAGTCCAACGAGGACTGCAGCCAGCCACACCGACACAGGTGAGCGAACCTCTGAGAAGTGGACGAGGAGAGCCCAACCACAAGTGCCAGTTCACACACACTGCAGCCACAGCCACAGAGAACTGCACAGTATCAGGGTTCCCCTTTCACCCTCCCTCCAGAGGATAAGCATGTGTGCCAGAAAGCGGCAGGCACCACATGCTGCGCCCTCTTCCGAAGGCGGGGATACTCCCACCCCTCAAAGCCCCTCCCAACAACAAAAGGGGAAAGTTGGTGAGGCATAAAAAACAATGGGAGGGGGGAGGGGAATGACAAACAAGGGGACACCAACACGGACAACGGTGAGAAAGGAATGGCGGGGAATGCCACTCACCGCGCCGTAAACGGTGAAACCCCCATAACGCTCTCCCACCTTAATCCACTTGTTCACGCAGCCGGCATCTCTTCTGTCTTCTTTCTTCAGGACCTGGGTAAAGGACCTGTGGTGACATCACTACGCTCATCACATGGTCATTCACATGATCCATCACCATGGTGATGGATCATGTGATGAGCGTAGTGACGTCACCACAGGTCCTTTACCCAGGTCCTGAAGAAAGAAGACAGAAGAGATGCCAGCTGCAGCAAACAAGTGGATTAAGGTGATTTTTTTTAACTCCTCCAGCCCTATTGTACTATGCATTCTGTATTCAGAATGATATTATTTTCCCTTATAACCATGTTATAAGGGAAAATAATAATGATCGGGTCTCCATCCCGATCGTCACCTAGCCACCGTGCGTGAAAATCGCACCGCATCCGCACTTGCTTGTGGATGTTTGTGATTTTCACACAACCCCATTCATTTCTATGGGGCTTGCGTTAAGTGAAAAACGAACAAAGAGGAGCATGCTGCGATTTTCACGCAATGCACAAGTGATGCGTGAAAATCACTGCTCATGTGCACAGCCCCATAGAAATGAATGGGTCCGGATTCAGGGCGGGTGCAATGCGTTCACCTCACTCATTGCACCAGCACGGAAAACTCGCCCGTGTGAAAGGGGCCTAATAATTTACATATGTCATCATTACCTTCACACATAGACAGCAACTCCTTCTTGGTGCTTTACGATTATGTTTTTGTCAATGAGTATACATTTCATTATGTTCATTATACAATACTCACCTAATTAGATTTATGACTAACGTGATGTTTGGCAGACAAGTGTGTATATACATGGCTTTTTTAGTGTCATCCATCTGCTCATATTTTGGTGCTTCACATCCCAATCTGTCCGGTCTGTTTTACGCTCTAGCATCAGGCAACGTGCACGCTCTATGGGCTGACAATAAAACATATCTCCAGAGATAAGAACAAAAACTGTGCTGGACGTGTCCCCGGCTGTATGCAGCTGCTGAGTTTCTTCAAAATAGGAAAATTGATGGAAAATCAAAGGAGTTTTCCTATTATAACACATAATTAGTTTATCCACAGGACAGGTGATATGGGTGTGATCACTGGGACCCTCACCGATGATGAGACTGGGGCTTCTGAGCCCCCCCTTTGAATGGAGTGATGGTCACAAGTGTGCGTTGCTGCTCCCTTCATTCTGTATGGAAGTGCTGCAGACAGCCGAGCACTGCACTCTGCTCTCTTCAGCCATCCCATAGAAATATACGGAGCTGCAGCACATCTCCATTCAAATGGGAGGCTTGAGAACCTAATTTTAGTGATCAGTGGGGGTCCCATTTAAATTTTTCCCGACTGCCCACTGACTATATAGTCCTATCTGCTTAACCTGTGCAGATAGCACGTATATAAACCATCAGGCAGCCCTTTAATCTCATCACTGTACAGCGCTGGGATTAAAGCTCCTGCAATCTAGCAGGAGCAGCTCGGGTCCTGGCTGTCAGACACAGCGGAGACCCTGAGGAGAAGACAGGAGCGGTTTATTACTGCTCTTACCTTCTTCAGTGCCGGCAGGAGAGTGCTGAACGAGCGCAGGGAAGGAGAGCAGGAAGCAGCCGAGCCGCTTACTCTATTAGGCTAGGTCTACACAACGACATTTGTTGTGTGACAATAAGTCGCGCGACAGATAGGGCGCAACATTTTGTTGGACTCATGTCGCGCGACAATTTTTATAATGCCAGTCTATGGTGTCGCACTGCAACATGTGACATGCTGTGACTGCGATGCAACAGTCGCAGAAACATCTCAAATGGATTTTCTGCGACTGTCGCGTCGCAGTTGCAGCACGTTGCATGTTGCAGTGCGACACCATAGACTGCCATTATAAAAATTGTCGCACGACATTAGTGCAACAAAATGTCGCGCGACAAATGCCGTCGTGTAGACCTAGCCTTAGTCCCAGTCACGTGACCGCTGGGTGTCTGGGGTAGGAGCAGAGCTGCAGAGTCTAAGGAGACCTTGATCAGCCCTGCCTGTCTGTAATGCTCCACAGTGGGGCTGTTTTCCCCTAAAACTGGGGCTCCGGTGGATGCCCCAGTTACAGTGGAAACAGTGCAAGTAAACAGAACTGTCACCATAGTCACCCTGTTCGCTCAAACCTATACATGTTGTATATGAAAACGATCGTTACAAAATAGGGAACTTATAGCAATAATTCATTTTTGTGTCAGTTTAATCGAGATATATATTTCAGAAATAAAATCTATAATTAAAAAGATGACTTTTTAATAAGAATTTGCGGTTTTCCCCAAATGAAACCTATAAAAGGAAAGAAAAAAAAAAAAAAAAAAAACCCATGCTAATAAGGAGTCCTAAGTATCAAGTTAAAAAACATTGCAAAAATTATTTTGGTAGTCAAACAAATAAAAAAAAGTTAGGGTCACTAAACCACCACATGCACAAAATGATGAACAATTGCCAGGACGTTCAGGCCTTTTTTAGGCCCTGTCATGAAAAGGTTAAATAACAGATCATCAAAATTGAATGTGGCTGCCAGAAACGAGAGAGGAGCAACTGGGTGATCTGGTTGGAAAAACCTCTGATTGTGAGACACTCACCCCTGCCCTAGAGACAGGAGGCAGGATAAGCAGCTGAGCCCCTATTTGTACGAGACACATGGTGTATCATGAGATAATTCACCCATTCTGAAGTCAACTCCTGTCAGTTCCAGTCACTGGAATTGTGCCGCGTATCCTTTTAGATTGTTTACGTCGTACGTGATAAGTATTGGTGTGACAACTCATTCTAGCTTCTGGGGGCTTTGGATTTACAGCTGAGCACCACTGGATAGCCATTGGCAAAGGCACCACTGAAGAGCCCCTTGTGAAGACCAGATTTATTTTTACTCTCCCTGGCTGTTTGGTCTTCAGAAATGAAAAAAAAGGGGGAATGTAGGGCGAGGACTTCTGGAGAGACATTGTGTGAAGCCAAGTGAGAAGACATCCTATTTGCGGGACAGATAATTGCATACTCTACCAGTTCAGATTCAGCGGATCCTATGTAATAAATATACAGAAAATACAAAATGTGCAATCCAAGGCTTGCATGGGATAGGAAATGGTTAAGTTGTCCTCCGCAAAGCCTCCAAAAGAGTGAGCAGCAGGAAGCAGGCAGCAATACCAAGGCCTAGTGATCAACCAAAACAGTATGATTTCAGTATACCGTCAGCATCAGCAACTACCAATGTCTGATCCCACCAACAAACTGTAAAATATAGCCTGGGGTACGTAGGGTCATGTCAGCATGCAAATTAGAATATGATTGATGAGAACATTTTTAAAACATGCCTCATCAGGAACCCGGAGGAGCACAGTTGGAGCTATTATCCTATTGGCACAATATGCTTTCATGCCATTTGGTCTAAAAGTCCAGCGGACCTTTCCTTAAAGGGGTACTCCAGAATTTTACCAAATTTTTCTCCCCCCCTCCAGGCTAGACCTATGAAGTAGAGCATATTTACCTGCTCCCGCCACTCAGTTCTGGCTCCTTTGTTCCCATTTCCTCATTCGCCATGTTCTAGTCCCTACTTGTAAAATGTTGGCATAAACAAGGTCACATGTGCCGCTGCAGCAAATGACTCACCACAGCAGTGACTTGTCAACACTGTGGGCAGTCATTGGATGCAGTGGCACACATGATCCCCCTATGAGCAGGTGCTGGAGGGAAGTAAAGGCAGCAGTGGACCGATCCCGCAGGGAGGGAGGAGACAAAATATGGTAAAAAGCCGGAGAACCCCTTTAAAGGAGTATTGTCATCTTTAGATGAGCCCTATCCAACTTCTAGCTTGGATACTGAGGCGCCGGCCTCTTCATAATTTTGGCAGATCCTCCACCAGTTCTAAATGTAAGACAGCTTCTAAGCTGTCTTACATTTAGACGATTTTCTGCACCTAAAACAGGCGTAGAAAATGATAAATGAGACAGGTCGGCTGTCCAGCCCCTTCTCTGCCCAAGCCATGTCCACAATTTTAGACCTGACATAAGCGGGGAAAAGTCCCATATTATAGGAAGCTTATTGTTTTCAATGGCCTCTGTGTAATGCTTTCATTCTCCAGTGGTGGCGCTGCAGGGGAACTGAACAATCTCTGCCCGATTCATATGCAGATTACTGCTAAATCACTTAGGGTCCTAAAAATGTGTGGGTCACAAAAACATAAAGGGTAGATGAGATTTTTTTTATTTTTTTTAATCTCTTACTGACATTTATGTAACATCTGGAGGCTGCAAAATAATGCAGCATTGAAGCACCAGGTGTGAACTTCATGCATATCAATTGATTTAAATTACTCAGATTTCCATTCTAATCTTAATATCTAATATATGAAGCCCTTGTCCGTATATATGCCCTGCACAGTGTAGGATGCTCCCTTCCATTATCTAGGTGCGGTCTTCATTGCTATATTTATATTTCCCTAGACAAAGAAGGAGGCGCTGCACCACCCTAGAAGAAGCTGGCATCTCATTTCCAGTTCGACATAGCCCCCATGCCAGGAGGGGAAATGGAATTTTTATTATTGATAAATGTTTCTTTGGAAGAAGCCTGAAGACATTATTGTGTTTTATGGGGAAAAAAATATGTTTTTGCTTCTTGGGATTGTAAAAATTGAATGTTTATTTTGTCAGGATTCAATAGAGCTAGATTTTAGTGATGTCCCAGATCTGTGTGGATGTTAGATGTGCACTCGAGGGAGGTGATGAGAAATATCCACTGCGGCATCCATTCTGTCAACACTAACTACTTATTTAGGGAAAAGAGCTGTCAGAGCTAACGGAGTGAGAAGAGAATGAAAGGATAAGCTCCTGATTCATAAACCACGCCATTTTACAGACGAGGCTGGTGGATGGCTCATTTTTTGGCATTGTCTAAATGGCTGTTATTCTAAATCAGTGTTCTCCAACTTGTAGAATTTTAGCTTCTGGGTAACTACAACTCCCAATAGGGAATTGTAGTTTTCCATAATCTGGAGAGCTACGGGTCAGAAGCTGCTTTAAATGAAACACTTGGAGCTCCAAAATTAAAGGGGTTTATTAGGATTAGACAAAAGATTCTTCTGTTTTCCAAAATCAGCACCACGCTTGTCCATGCACTGTATCTGGCATTGTAGTTCAGTCCCGTTGACTTAAATGGGGATGAGTTGCTAAAAACCCCCAAAAATGTAAAATGTCCCCCACCAAATGCCCAGGCCCTTCACACAGATTGTACTTACTCCCCAGCACTCCTGATGCCCACATGGCCACCACTGCATCTCCCAACGGTAACACGACCGGCTATTGGCTGCCATCCAATCACCCCCCCCCCCCACTTCCTTTATCGGATTTTGATCCGAGATTCGTCAGTGGCCATGCAGGCATCAGGAGCGATGTGGGTGCAAGGGAGCGAGGTAAGTACAATCTGTGTAAGGGGCCTGGGCATTTGGGGGGGCATTTTTGGGGTTTGATAACCCCTTAAAGTCAACATTTAACCAAGATAATTATCCCTTAGATTAGGGCAGTTCTGCAATGTCCTGTGCTGACTATTGAACTATTGGATACAATTGTCACCAAAATGGCCACTCATCTATGGGACCAGAAGAAGTGAATCCAGCTGTCACCTTGCCCAGAGTAGTTCTGTACAGCCAAGAAGAGAAAAGCAGCCCCCCTCTTTAAAACCAAGTTTTGCTGCTTGTAAGTAATGAAGAGATTGGTTTTGCTTCTTTTAGCCCCCAAACTGGTTCTTTAGAGGGCTATTTACTGGACAGGTGTGCACCAAGTAGTCCACTACATAAAGTAGCCTTAACCATCTACATTGTGAGCTTACATCATAGTAACCAATAGAAATACCCCATAAATACGGAAAATTTATTTTTGAGTCCTGCAGTCTTTAAGGCTAGAGCTACATGGTGATCTTGGGCGTGACAAACATAGAAATGAATGGAGTTGCAAGTTTGCTATGATCAACATCCGTACCCTGAAAGATTTTTTGTGATTTTGGGGTTACAGTTGCGGCAAACTTGGGATTTGTGCTGCGACCCCAATCATTTCTACGACTGCCCTGCTACACTGCGATCCTTGGTTGTATGACGTCCAATATTGCCGTGTATCCCTAGTCTTACAGGTCAATATAGAAAGAATACAAGGGAACGGCCAATTAATCACAGGTCAGATCCGGGTGGTCTTCTTAGAGGTGGTCTTTTGGAGAGGTTTACTGTACTATATGGTTAATTCACTGGTCGACTATCTGTTTTGAAGTTCATTCTCTTGCGCCAAGCTAGGAATAAACTTCAAAACTGCTCAGTCCTGACGTGATCCTCTATTTTTATTTTCACCTTTACATGGCATACAGTAAATGGAATATTCCTACTCTTTGTATTTATAGCTATGGTTCAGTAGCGTTCAAATACCACCTGCACCAAGATGCACATAACTACTACTATATAACTATGTTAATGGTGAGAGCCTAAAGGCTGCACAATGCCCAGGGCAAAATTGGTGCCCTCACTTCAGTCTTCAATGTCATATACCATTGTCGTTTGGTGCTTTCCTCAATATATTATATACAAATTTTATTTTACTCAGTTTACACAG
Source organism: Bufo gargarizans (assembly GCF_014858855.1). Classification (NCBI taxonomy): domain Eukaryota; kingdom Metazoa; phylum Chordata; class Amphibia; order Anura; family Bufonidae; genus Bufo; species Bufo gargarizans. The sequence goes on from NC_058085.1 coordinate 110,147,317, forward strand.
AACAGATGCCTGCAGAGAAGTGTGTCTTATATATTCTAAGAAAATGTATTAAAACGGAAAAGATACTAAAGGAGGAATAAATAGGAGCAACCAATGGATTCTGTGCCCATTTGTCATTTTTTTACCCAATTTATTTTAGTTCAGTGCCCGGGTTCACCCATTTAAATGCCATGATTGATGTAAATAAATGAAAATCAGACATCACATAGTATATCACAATACCTTTCTAAGAAAGCTAGAACCAGCCATGTACCTCACATGGATCCAGAGATCTCCCCTGATTATTGGTACAATTATTCTGCTAGATTTATTTCAGGCTGGCAGCTACGAAGCATGTCCTTTCTCAGGGGGCACATCCTTTTGTCTGTAGCTCCTTCCCTATAACTATCACAGCTTCTAACAGAAGATATGGATGGTGACAGCTGAAGATTTAAACTGAGCGCGTGTGACCACCTCAATGAGGTGGGCGTGGAAATAGGGAAAAGAGCAAACAGCAGGTGACGCTATACAGATACATTTTATTGAATAACTCAGTTGCTATAGTAAATTTTTAATTACATGCAACTATAAAAGTATTCAGATCCAGGTTCTGGTTTGAAAAATCGCCCTTCCCTATAATCACACATAGATAAGGTCAGCCAGGGGAAAGAGCGGCCTGGAATAATTGGAGAGCTAGCCATCTTGCTGATGGTTTCCATCAGATTTGTATATGGTGTGCGGATTAAAGGAAACAAAAAAGTAAATTTTAAAAAATTTAATCAAAATAACGGAGAAGGGTTAATGTGACAAAAAAAATATACAACACTGCTATAATAAATGTACCTGTGGGCTATATATAATAAAGATGCATGCCTTCATTCATTTTGTAAAGTAAATATCCACCAGTAATAAATAGCAGTAACCATGGCTACAGAACTCTATATATCTTCATCAAATCATAGAAAACATCACGGTCTCATCAGTCATTCTGAACCTTTTATCATGGCCACCGGCATTCACTACCTATGTTGTTCACGTGTTTCTCATGGATACAATGGAGAAAATTTACTAATGTGATTGCGTCTAGACCAGGGATGCTCAACCTGCGGCCCTCCAGCTGTTGTAAAACTACAACTTCCACAATGCCCTGCTGTAGGCTGATAGCTGTAAGCTGTTTGGGCATGCTGGGAGTGGTAGTTTTGCAACAGCCGGAGGTCCGCAGGTTGAGAATGCCTGGTCTAGACCATGTCATAAGATGCTCCATCCCCGGTGACTAGCTCGCCAGTTAATGTATTCCAGGTCGACAAGGGGCACGGCTTAGCGGAAGGAGATTTAGATGCGGTAAAATGCTCCAAACCTGTCACATGACAATGACAGATGGGGCTTGGTCCTGTCAAAACAATGCCCTCAAATTCCAGCCCCCAGCCCCAAAACCATCTACATTCAGTGTTATATAGTAAAACAGTAATCGCCAGATTTAGGTTTATATAATCTTATTAATAAAGCTTTCCATGTAATAATACCTGCCAACCAGTGTCCATAGATATACACTGCTATAATATCATATGTCTTGCTGTATATTATATCATATACAGTTGTGTTCAAAATAATAGCAGTCAGACATCACTAACCTGATCAATCACTGTTTTTGGTAGAAATGATATTTCTACATGACAAATAATTTACTAGCAGGTGTAGTTAAGTAATAGAAATCCAACAGACCCAACAGTCATGACATGCATGCTGCTGATTCTTTGTAATTCAATCACTTATTGAAAGGGGCATGTTCAAAATAATAGCAGTGTGGAGTTCAATGAGTGAGGTCATTCTTTCTTTGAAAAACAGATGGCAATTATTGCCCTTATTTAAGGAAGGAAGGCAGCAAATGTTGTACATGCTGGTTACAGTGCATTTCTCTCTGAAATTCTGTGGAAAGTGGGTTGTTCCAGACATTGTTCAGAAGAACAATGTACCTTTATTAAAAAGTTGATTGGAGAGGGAAAAACATATAATGAAGTGCAGAAAATGATAGGCTGCTCAGCTAAAATAATCGCAAATGCTTTAAAATGGCGACCAAAACCTGAAAGACGTGGAAGAAAGCAAAAACTATCATTCGAATGGATAGAAGAAAAGCCCAAATGGCAAGGACTACTTTCACACTAGCGTTCGGGGTTCCGCTTGTGAGTTCCGTTTAAAGGCTCTCACAAGCGGCCCCGAACGGATCCGTACGGCCCCAATGCATTCTGAGTGGATGCGGATCCGCTCAGAATGCCTCAGTCTGGCAGCGTTTACCTCCGTTCCGCTCAGCAGGCGGACACCCGAACGCAGCTTGCAGCGTTCGGGTGTCCGCCTGGCCGTGCAGAGCCAAATGGATCCGTCCAGACTTACAATGTAAGTCGATGGGGACGGATCCGTTTGAAGTTGACACAATATGGTGCAATTTCAAACGGATCCGTCCCCCATTGACTTTCAATGCAAAGTCTGGACGGATCTGTCTGACTAACTTTCAGACTTAGAATTTTTTCTTAAAGAAAATGCAGACGGATCCGTTCTGAACGGATCCCATCGTTTGTATTATAGGAGCAGATCCGTCTGTGCAGACACCAGACGGATCCGCTCCGAACGCAAGTGTGAAAGTAGCCTTACCTGTGAGTACTGTTACAATTAGAAGACGTCTATGTGAAGCCAAGCTATCTGCAAGAAGCCCCCGCAAAGTCCCACTGTTAAAAAAAGAGACATGTGCTGAAGAGGTTACAATTTGCCAAAGAGCACATTGACGGCCTAAAGAGACAGTTTGTGGACTGATGAAGGTAAGATTGTTCTTTTTGGGTCTAGTGGCCGGATGACAGTTTGTCAGATGACCCCCAAACACTGAATTCCAGCCACAGTACACTGTGAAGACAGTGAGGCATGGTGGTGCAAGCATCATGATATGGGGATGTTTCTCATACAGTTTGAACACATCAGAATACTTGAAGAGGTCATGCTGCCTTATGCTGAAGAGGAAATGCCCTTGAAATGGGTGTTCCAACAAGACAACGACCCCAAACACACCAGTAAACGTGCAACATCTTGGTTCCAGACCAACAAGATTGATGTTATGGAGTGGTCAGGAATGTAGTCCAATCATCCTGGGCTGGAATACCTGTTCACAGGGGCCAGAAGTTGGTTGACTCCATGCAACACAGATGTACGGCAGTTCTCAGAAACAGTGGTTATACAACTAAATATTAGTGAAGTGATTCAAAGCAAAGCAAAATCTTCAAACATTTTTTCAGTTTAGAGCTCTTTCACAGTTGCGTTCTTTTCTTCCGGCATAGAATTCCGTCGTCGGGGCTCTATGCTGGAAGAATCCTGATCAGGATTATCCTAATGCATTCTGAATGGAGAGAAATCCGTTCAGGATGCATCAGGATGTCTTCAGTTCAGGACCGGAACGTTTTTTGGCCAGAGAAAATACCACAGCATTTGGTCAGTGTACTGCGCTTTTTGCTCCGGCCAAAAATCCTGAACACTTGCCGCAAGGCCGGATCTGGAATTAATGCCCATTGAAAGGCATTAATCCGGATCCGTCCTTAAGCTAAACGTTGTTTCGGCGCATTGCCGGATCCGACGTTTAGCTTTTTCTGAATGGTTACCATGGATGCCGGGACGCTAAAGTCCTGGCAGCCATGGTAAAGTGTAGTGGGGAGCGGGGGAGCAGTATACTTACCGTCCGTGCGGCTCCCGGGGCGCTCCAGAGTGACGTCAGTCCAGCAGCTTAGGGACCAACCAACCCAGCAGTCAAACAACTACCATACAGACCAATGCACCTATAGCTCCCCTTTTTTTTAGGACAGGTAGGGACCCAACAAAGGGACCGGGAGAAATGGAGTTTCAGCAAACTGAACTAGAGGACAGTAATAAAGAAGAAGATCTAAAACAAATTATTAATCTGTCTGGACTTGCTATGACTGCGTCACAAAGGAGTTTACTCAGTAAAGGTCTTACCTTCTCACCAGTGCCACAAAGTGATAAATTTCTGTGGGTCAAGGACATCAATTTATTTGCACGTAAATTGGCCCTCCATAAAGTCCATAAACAGGCGGAGTGGGATGTGAGAAAGACCTTTGAAACTGAAAAGAGATGTGTCCAAGACCTTGAAGATCTCCTGAAAGAGAGTGATGGGCAGTTGATACCCTTAGATCCTCCTTTTTCGACCCTAAAACCAAAATCCAAAATTACACCGTCCTTCTCACAATTTAAAGAAATTGATACCTTTGTAAATCTGGTTACACGGGATATCAAATCCCTCAAAATGAGGAAAGATCATTTTGAACGGAACCTGAACCCCCAAGAAGAACTAGCTCTTGAAGAATTAAAGAAGAATGAAGATATTGTCATCAAACCCAGTGACAAGGGGGGCAATATAGTCATCCAAAATCGTGATGACTATATTGAGATGGTACAGAGACTTTTGAGGGATAAAAAGACCTATAAAATTCTTCCAAATGATCCCACAAAAGTGTATATGTCAGAATTAAAAATACTTCTTTCTGACGCAAAAGAGAGACATCTCATTACAAAGGATGAATTTCAATACCTCTTTAAGAAGGATCCCACAATTCCCACTTTCTATGCACTTCCGAAGGTGCACAAGGACAAAGTGCCGGTCCCAGGCAGACCTATTGTGTCCGGCAATGATAATTTAACTCAGGGTATCAGTGAATATGTTGATCAAATCCTGAGACCCTTTGTGACTGGCCTCCCATCTTACATCAGGGACACTAAAGACCTTCTCCTGAAAATCAACGATATAACTTTAACATCAAATACTATCCTGGCAAGCTTGGACGTAGAATCCTTATACAGTAATATACAACATCCACTTGGTATAAAAGCCACTAATAATTTCTTAAGCACTAAAAGTAGTAATTTCACAGAGCACAATCACTTAGTTCTATCTATGTTAGAATTTATTTTAGAGCACAATTATTTTATTTTTCAGGATAAAATCTATCAACAAATTAACGGTACCGCTATGGGTACGTCATGTGCACCAACTTATGCAAATTTGTTTTTAGGGTGGTGGGAGGATAATTTAGTTTTCACGGATGGGATGTCGTCGTATACCTGCCACATTATATTTTGGGGCAGGTATATCGACGACATACTCATCTTCTGGGAAGGAGATAAGTCACTTTTTCATGATTTTACCCAAGCACTAAATGACAACAATATAGGTATGAAATTTACATACGAGATTCAGGAGAAGGAAATAGTGTTCCTAGATTTAAAAATCTAAATCATTGAAGATGGGCACCTGAGCACTGAGATACACAGAAAGCCGACCTCCACTAACAGCTATCTACACTGGTCCAGTTGGCACCCAACACCCCTAAAAAGGGGAATACCCACTGGCCAGTATCTGAGGGCTCGACGCAACTGCTCAGATGAGGCCTCCTTTATGAAAGAAAGTGGGCAATTGTGGGAGAGGTTCAAAAAGAGGGGATACCCTACGGCCCCCTTAAAAAAGGCCTTTAATAGGGCGAGAGCGACGGACAGAAGGGATCTCCTGAAGTCACCCTCCATAAAAAAGAATGAGGTCATCAGGTGCATTGGCACCTTTGATGGCTATAATAAAGAGATCTGCAGTATTCTGGACAAATATTGGCACATTATTCAGACAGAAAGAGATCTAAAGACTGTACTTACCCCACATCCAAGCATCACCTATAGAAGAGGTCCAAATTTGAAGGACCAATTGGTCCATAGCCATCTAAAAGAAAAAGAAAAAGAAATGGGAAATAGATCATTAAGAGTAAAATATAGTGGCTCAACCCCCTGTGGAGACTGCTCTTTCTGCAAGTACATCCCCCGAATAAGAAAATTCACTAATCCTGGAGATGGGAAAGAATACACTATTAGAGAATTAATTACATGTAAGACCATGGGGGTTGTATATATAGCATCGTGCCCTTGCCCCATGCTATACGTGGGCAAGACCACGCAGGAGTTGAGACGTCGTATATCTGGCCACCTCAGTTCCATTGAGACAGGCAAAGATACCCCAATTGCCAGACATATCAAATATGAACATGAAAACAAAATATCAGTATTGCGGTTTTGGGGTATAGAAAAATTAAATTTGGGCCCTAGAGGCGGAAATTTGGATAGAAAACTCCTGCAGTGTGAAGCACGATGGATAGATCGATTAAATACAATGAGCCCAAATGGTCTCAATGAGGGCTTCTCGTTTACAGCATTTCTATAGACATCGAGATAATGGATTCCCTTTTTTGGACTATATTAACACCAATAGTGAATATATATATAAAAATATATATATAAAAAAGAGAGAATACTAATGGCATTAAGAGAAATCTGAATAATAGCTTGAAGCAGCTTGGAAGACGTAATATCATATATATAAAAATTGAGTATTGATTTGATTCTCTTGAGAATTATGAATAAATAAATATATCAGTTATGAACAAGAATATTAACCACAAAAGATAAAAGAATAATATCAAAGAATCAAACTGGGAATAATAGTTGAGATAATGGGGGCATCCATAATCCACAATGAATGGATATAAGTCATCCAATTGAGGTCCAAATATATATAGCGACGGTATAAGGAAAATTAGAACCATCATAGAGAGCTTCACAATATATGGAGATGATATAAAATCATAAAAAGAAGAGAGGAAAATAGAGAGAAAAATAGAGGGGAAAAAAAATTAGATAACAGAAAAAAGTGAAAGAAAAAAGAGAGAAAAAAAGAGAAAAGAAAAAAAAGAAGGGAGGGGAAAAAAAAAAAAAAGGGGGGGGGAGGGAAAAGAGAAAGAGAAAAGGAGAGAAAAAAGAGAAAAAAGGAGAAAAAAGAAGAAAGAGAGAAAAGAAGAAAAAAAGAGAAAAAAAGAAAGAAAGAGAGAAAACTGGGAATATAGTTAATACATCTCTTCTTCCTCCTCCTTGGAATATCTAATATCTGTTATGAATTACAGCTCGGAAGATAGTATTACTATATTCAAGTGGATATAGTAAGTTCCGAATGCCCATTGTTCCCACATGGTCCTAATACGTTCCGAGTGGATATCTCTCCTCTCTATGTGTTGATAAGTGCACTCTGATGCGAATCAATGAAGATCCAATGTATACATTTTTCTGAACAGACCTGGCCGTCTAAGTGCGGGAGCATGCGCAGTAGGAAGAGGGTATTGACGTAGGCGCATGAACCCGTACCTCCTGACCTCTAGTGGATGACGTCATAAGTAATTGACGGCAATTTGATTGGCCCCCGTAGACGCCTACAACACGAGCAGGAAGGCTGTGATTGGCTCTCCTTCATGATGACCCGCCTTGGGACTATAAAACATTATGCATCACAAGCGCTCGTGTTGCATGTAGCTCCATCCCCCTGAAGAAGCCGCGCGAGCGGTGAAACATGTCGGGGGAGCTTCGTCGTAATAACTTTTAAACATATGTTAGGGAAGTATATTCACAGCACTGCGGGCTGCAGACGCAGTACGCTCTGGATTATGACCATGAGGGTGTAGATGTAGCGAGTCGCTTTGAAAATAGATACCAAGCTGAAACAAGCAGATACATGGCTTTAATAAATACTGAATGTTACTAACAGCAGACCGCTTACATCGCTGAATGATAGAGCAACCTGGTGGCATATAACACCAGGGCACCATCAAGGGTGAAGATAACCTTTGAGGTGCACCTACTTGACATAACTATCATTCCTGGAAGGATAATTATCCGGAAATAGGTATTGATATAATACCACAAACACCCCAAGGATACTATCCCTTACATATATATTTTAAAATACTCTCAATAGAGTTGTTTCTTGTTTTGTTTTGTATTGTATTATATGTGGGGAAAATTATTCTAATAAATAATAATAAAAGTTATATTTTAAAATTTGACCTAAAACAGGTATTATTGGTCTTTTTGACCATTGGATAATAAAGAGTGACGTCAGGGCGCCCCAAGCGCATGGATGACGTGATCGCATGGCACGTCATCCATGCGCATGGGGCGCTCTGACGTCATTCTAACCCCGCCTCTATGCTCTGTAATTTACAGCTGGCTCAGTCGCCGGGACCGCGCTTGTGAATCCTGGGCATGCGCCGTCCTCCTCATTCGCCGCGCGATCCCATCTTTCTTGCGGACACGCAAGAAAGACGGGACCGTGCGGCGAATGAGGAGGACGGCGCATGCGCAGGATTCACAAGCGCGGGGTTAGGGCAGGGGAGGTACAGCCAGAGGTGAGGGAAGGGATACCCCCTTGACTTGTTGCGTGACTGTTGGAGCAGGAAATGTGAACTTTATAAGACGATTTTTTCAAGAATAAATAGTGCAGGAAAGCGGCACTAACATGTATAAGAACACACTGAAGATAATCTATAAGGTACTTGTCACGGCCATGGTTATGGTCGTGACTCCTGAACCGCATGCGGTTGTCAGCGGTCTTTGGCGTGGTTGTCAATCACAGTGTCACGAGGGTGTCAAGAGACACGTCTGACTCCGTTATACCCGGGGTCAGGAAGTCGCAGCGGGTGGCTGCGCGCTCTATGTCTAAAGATCACGTTGTTTCTTAGTGATTACTTTCTGTGTTTGCCTTACAATCCTTTTTGTCTCACTCAGGGATCCGTAGCTTCTCCTCCTCAGCTGTTTCTTGTCTGCCACTCCCAACCTCCTTATATTCTCCTCTCACACTTCTCTAGTTGCCAGTTATAGAGCTTCCTGCCTGGACATCTATACTGACCCACTGGAGCTGTGAATCCTGGTTGTTGTTCCAGAGTGCTACCCTCCGGATCCCTGTTGGGCTTTTTGTTGTCTCCTGTTGTCACCCACCTGGGATTATATGTTTAGTCTGTATTGTCTGTCCTCCCCTTGGTGTTTTCCTTTAGAGCTAGTGGTGCGGACTAGTGTTCCCACCGCCCTGTTCACTATCTAGGGCTCATCTTAGGGAAAGCCAGGGTTTTAGGCACGTGATCGGCGTACGGGTGAGGAACCCGTCTAGGGACGTCAGGGCAGCCAGGTGCCAGCCGCAAGGTGAGTCAGGGGTCACCATCTTCCCTCTCACTTGGGCAGGGCCTTCCTCTTTCCCTTCCTCTGTGTCACGTATGTGATAGTCACGCCGATCGTGATATTATAACTGGCCCTTATTTTTTGAGAAAAAAAAAAATAATAAAAAAAATTTCATTTTTTTTCTCTCTCTACTTAGAATCCAATATGGATCCTATTGTTGCTTTGGCAAAACAGCTTCAAGGCCTGTCTTTGGAGGTGGCAGGATTGAAGGCGTCTGTCCTCCAACAACAGCAGCAAATGCAGCAGACCGCAAGCCCAGCGGTTGCTATGGGTAACCAGGTTGTTACAGAACCCAAGGTTGTTCTTCCTGACAGATTTTCTGGGGGAAGGGACAAATTTGTGACGTTCCGTGAAGCCTGCAAATTATATTTTAAGCTGCGCCCTTACTCCTCAGGTAATGAAGAACAGCGGGTGGGGATTGTTATTTCCCTGCTTCAGGGGGACCCGCAATCCTGGGCATTCTCGTTACCCCTGGTTCCCAGGCTCTCCGGTCAGTGGAGGGATTTTTTGGGGCTTTGGGTCTCATATATGATGACCCTGACCGAGTCGCCCTGGCTGAGTCGAAGTTACGGAGACTCCTACAGGGAGATCGGCCAGCAGAGGAATATTGCTCAGAGTTCCGTAGGTGAGCTACGGATACTCAGTGGAACGACCCGGCTCTCAGGAGCCAGTTCTGCTCTGGGTTATCTGAAAGGGTTAAGGATGCGCTGGCGCTGTATGAGACCCCCCTTTCCCTTGATGCTGTTATGTCCCTCTCTATCAGAATAGATAGACGTCTTAGGGAGAGATCGAAAATTCCTGAGCAATTGGTAACCTCTCCCAAGCAGCAGTTAGTCTGTACTGACTTAGATGAGCCTATGCAGCTAGGAGCGACTTCTCGTCAGGTCCGTCCTCCTGAGGTTCGCCGTAGGTGGGGGGCTTGTTTTTTCTGTGGGGGGAGGGGTCATTTCATTAATGTCTGTCCCTCCTTTCTCAAAAACAAAAGACAGTCGGAAAACTACTAACCCCAGGCTGTGCGGAGGATGTCAGCCGGGGGGTATACGTTTCCTCCATACGAACATCTCAATTTGTGTTGCCAGCGGTTATTGTTTTTGGTGTTAAGACGGAGTCTATTTCTTTTTTCTAGACAGTGGAGCAGGGGTAAATTTGATAGATGCCCATTTTGCCCGCACTATGGGTTTGTCTCTCTGTACGCTGCAGAGACCTATTCCCATATTCGCTATTGATTCTGCTCCTCTGTCTCAGAGAAACCTCACTCACATTGTCCATAACTTACACCTTCGGGTAGGGGACCACCATAATGAGTGTCTTTCATGTTACGTTCTGGAGGGCCTTCCCTCTCCTGTGGTATTGGGTCTTCCCTGGTTGGTAGCGCACAATCCAGTGGTGGATTGGCAGGCCAGGGAGATATCGGAGTGGAGTGAGCATTGCAGAGAGAATTGCTTAAATAACAATTGCTTAATCGCCTCCATAGCTTCCCTACCTACATTTATTTCGGACTTTGAGGACGTTTTTTCTGAAAAGGGTTGTCAGAAGCTACCACCTCATCGTCCTTATGATTGCCCGGTTAAACTGATTCCCGGTGCAAAATTACCCAAGTCCAGGTTGTATAATCTTTCGGGTCCCGAGAGACAAGCCATGAAAGATTATATCTCCGAGAGTCTGGCTAAGGGACACATCAGACCCTCTTCTTCACCCGTGGCTGCAGGATTTTTCTTTGTTAAAAAGAAAGATGGGGGCCTGCGTCCTTGCCTAGATTTCCGTGAGCTAAACCGGATAACCGTCCGAGACCCATACCCTCTTCCTCTCATTCCTGACCTTTTTAATCAGATTGCGGGTGCTAGGTTGTTCTCCAAACTTGATCTTAGGGGGGCCTACAATCTGATTCGTATCAAGGAGGGGATGAGTGGAAGACAGCTTTTAACAACCCTGAGGGGCATTATGAAAATTTAGTCATGCCTTTCGGTCTGACCAATGCCCCTGCTGTCTTCCAACATTTCGTTAACGATATTTTTAGTCATCTCATCGGCAGGTTTGTAGTCATATACCTAGATGATATCTTAATTTATTCGGCTGATCTGAAAACACATGAAGTACATGTCAGGCAAGTACTGCAGGTCCTACGGACGAATAAATTATATGCGAAAATTGAAAAATGTGTCTTCGCCGTTCAGGAAATACAGTTCCTGGGATATCTATTATCTGCTTCAGGTTTCTGTATGGATCCTAGGAAGGTCCAGGCAATTTTAGATTGGGATCTTCCTGAGAACCTTAAAGCTCTACAACGGTTTTTGGGTTTCGCAAATTTCTATAGAAAGTTCATTAAAAATTATTCAGTGATCGTTAAACCCCTTACTGACATGACTAGAAAGGGGACTGATTTTTCTAAATGGTCTGACGCCGCTAAAATTGCATTTTCCTCTCTAAAAGAGAGATTTACCTCGGCACCTGTTCTAATTCAACCTGATGTCTCCCAGCCTTTTATTGTTGAAGTAGATGCGTCAGAGGTGGGAGTGGGGGCTGTATTGTCTCAGGGTCCGTCTCCTGGCAAATGGCGTCCTTGCGCGTTCTTTTCCAAAAAGTTATCTACAGCAGAAAAGAACTATGATATTGGAAATAGGGAACTGTTGGCGATTAAACTGGCGTTTGAAGAGTGGCGTCACTTCTTAGAGGGAGCAATCCACCCCGTCACGGTGATTACGGATCACAAAAACCTTCTGTACCTAGAATCGGCTAAGCGTCTCACCCCTAGACAAGCTAGGTGGTCGCTATTCTTTACCAGATTTAACTTTGTAATCACCTATCGTCCTGGGGCAAAAAATACCAAGGCAGACGCGTTATCTCGTAGTTTCCCTGGAGGGGGTAATGTTAGTGATCCGGTACCTATTTTACAAAGAGGAGTGGTTGTCTCTGCTGTACACTCTGTTCTAGAGGGGGAGGTGTTAGAGGCCCAGGGGGACGCCCCGGCCTCTTGCCCCTCAGAGAATTTGTTTGTACCGTTAAACATGCGTCTTGAATTATTAAAGGAACATCATAATTCGGCACTTGCTGGGCACCCGGGTAGTAAAGCAACCTTGGAGCTATTGTCTCGTCGTTTTTGGTGGCCAAGGTTGCGTCAGGATGTAATGGATTTCGTGTCTACTTGTTCTACTTGTGCACGCGCGAAAGTCTCTCATACACGTCCAGCAGGGTCTTTATTGCCACTTTTCATCCCCAATAGGCCATGGACACATCTATCAATGGATTTCATCACTGACTTACCCTTGTCTGCGGGTAAAACAGTTATCTTGGTAGTAGTAGACAGGTTTAGCAAAATGGTACACTTTATTGCTCTACCCGCACTTCCTAATGCTAAGACTCTTGCCCAGGTGTTTATCAGTGAAATCGTGAAGCTTCACGGGGTACCTTCCGATGTGGTTTCGGATCGGGGAACCCAGTTTATTTCTAAGTTTTGGAAAGCTTTTTGTTCCCGTTTGGGGGTACACTTATCCTTTTCCTCAGCTTTCCATCCTCAGTCGAATGGACAGACTGAGCGTACCAACCAAAACCTAGAAACATATTTAAGGTGTTTTGTGTCTGAAAACCAAGAGGTGTGGTCATTGTATTTACCGTTAGCCGAGTTTGCCATAAATAATCGCTGTCAGGAATCCACTGGCAAGTCACCATTTCTTGGTGCATACGGTTTTCATCCCCAATTTTGTACTTTCAAAGAGGGGGGGTCTTCTGGGGTTCCCGAAGAGGAACGGTTTTCTTCATCTCTTTCATTGGTATGGCAGAAGGTGCAAGCTAACTTGAAAAATATGAGTGGTAAATATAAATGCATGGCCGATAAGAAACGGTCGCCAGGTCCGGACCTAGGAGTGAATGACTATGTGTGGTTGTCTACTAGGAATATTAGGTTGAAGGTTCCTTCTTGGAAACTGGGTCCTAGGTTCATTGGTCCTTATAAAATAGTAGCCGTCATTAACCCTGTGGCTTTTCGCCTGGAGCTACCTCAGACTTTTAAGATCCATAACGTCTTCCATAAGTCGTTACTCAAGAAGTATGTTCCACCTCTAGAACCATCACCGCTGCCACCTCCTCCTGTTATTGTGGATGGTAATCTGGAGTTTCAAATATCCAGAATTGTTGATTCTCGTCGGGTCCGCCGCTCTCTTCAGTATCTGGTGCATTGGAGGGGTTACGGTCCCGAGGAAAGAATGTGGGTTCCAGCGTCAGAGGTAAACGCCAACAGGTTAATTCAGGCTTTCCATGCCTCTCATCCTGAGAGACCTGGTCCTGAGTGTCCGGAGGCCCCTCGTGAAAGGGGGGGGGGGTACTGTCACGAGGGTGTCAAGAGCCACGTCTGACTCCGTTATACCCGGGGTCAGGAAGTTGCAGCGGGTGGCTGCGCGCTCTATGTCTAAAGATCACGTTGTTTCTTAGTGATTACTTTCTGTGTTTGCCTTACAATCCTTTTTGTCTCACTCAGGGATCCGTAGCTTCTCCTCCTCAGCTGTTTCTTGTCTGCCACTCCCAACCTCCTTATATTCTCCTCTCACACTTCTCTAGTTGCCAGTTATAGAGCTTCCTGCCTGGACATCTATACTGACCCACTGGAGCTGTGAATCCTGGTTGTTGTTCCAGAGTGCTACCCTCCGGATCCCTGTTGGGCTTTTTGTTGTCTCCTGTTGTCACCCACCTGGGATTATATGTTTAGTCTGTATTGTCTGTCCTCCCCTTGGTGTTTTCCTTTAGAGCTAGTGGTGCGGACTAGTGTTCCCACCGCCCTGTTCACTATCTAGGGCTCATCTTAGGGAAAGCCAGGGTTTTAGGCACGTGATCGGCGTACGGGTGAGGAACCTGTCTAGGGACGTCAGGGCAGCCAGGTGCCAGCCGCAAGGTGAGTCAGGGGTCACCATCTTCCCTCTCACTTGGGCAGGGCCTTCCTCTTTCCCTTCCTCTGTGTCACGTATGTGATAGTCACGCCGATCGTGATACACAGGTGAGGGCTGTGGTATTTGCCTCACCTGTGGTTGCCGCTGGCAACAGTGTGTATGTGGCAGCATAGCAGTCTGAGCTGTGTCGTGGCAGCTTGCTATGTTGTGCATGCGGTTGCGTGTAATATGTGTGTATGTGTGCACTTGGTTTTATGTATTGTGTGCACTTCCCCTTTAAGTGGTGTTTTCCCTTCCCTGGTGGTGGAAGGGTTAACTCCCTTTCTGTGTGTGTGAGACACTGGGTGTGTCTGTGTGGGTGTGGCCACTTAGGCCTATAAAGCCTCTGTGTTTGGCATGTCTCAGTGGGTTGCTTCAGCCATGCTTAGCTGGAGCAGCCTCCTGTGCATTACATCTGCCAGTGGGGGCCACCCTTGTGGTCATAAACAAACTATCTGTGACTCTTTAGTTTATGTTGATGTCCATTAGATGTTTTCCTTTGTCTCTGTTGAATGCACCTATGGATCTGGGTTCCTGTGTGTTTGTGTGTGTGCTGTGTCCACTTGTGTTTGGGTGTGGACACTTGCTGTCTTGCACGGGTACGGGATCCAGTCTGAGTGTCTGTGGCAGGTAGGTGTGGAAGTGCTTTTCAGCCTCCTGCCATATCCATAGGCTGTTTATGTTCCTTTCCCTGCAGCTTGGCCAGTGAGACTCCTGTTCATTCGTGTCCAGAAAGAACAGGTCATCTTACACTGCTCCTTGTTCCAGGGCAATCCTGAGGGCTAGTAGGGACCCCTAGGCATCTGGTGTATGAGTCCTCCCACCTTCAGGGTTGACTCATATGGATAGGAGTCAGGGTCAGTTTAGGGACGCGATAGGAGGTGACCTGCTCCCTAATACTGTCGTCCTGGTCAAGCAGCGCGTAACATCTTCTGGCATCGCACGGCTGAGAGTTTTCCCCATCCTCAGCCGTGACAGTACTGTTGCTAGTTTATAAAGTGAAAATGAGGTGAAAGGTTCGCTTTAAATTTCTGAAATTGAGGCTATATTCTGCCTATCTATTATCTATCTATCTAGTCTTTGTGAACTATGATAAGTCATGGTGTCAAAAAAGTTCAGTATATTTATTCTAATATCTGTCTGTATATTACACTGACACATCACGGCGTTATGGTAACTCTGTAATTTCCCACCACTTGCTCTTGTGTACTATTTCATCTACACATTATACTGGCTGCACAGAAACCTTTCTCATATGAGACGAGCCCGCAGACCCATAGGGGGACAATATCTTGATATGACCAGTGCTAGGAGGAAATACGACAATGAGAGACGGATAATGTATTTCCTCATATGTGCACGGTTTATCGAGTCCTCTGAGACCACAATCCATCTGTAAAGTTGGATCCTCAGTATAGGTTATTACAGCAAGGGTTATAAAGGGCAGCAGGCATTTTTATGAAACTCTGATAGAGGAGGCTGCATGACTGGAGAGACTGGAATACAGTGGTCAGGTTCACCTTGCTGCGGGGTTATATGCTATATGTGGGGATACAGATAAACTATTATGAACTATTGTTCATGTTTACTATGCTTGTCAATACCGATGCAGCAATTTTGTATATATATATATATATATATATATATATATATATATATTTTTTTTTTTTTATAATTTAGCCTCCTTTTAATGTGTTTTTTTTTTGTTTTACTATATTAGTCACACAAGGTGATACTTTGATCACAAATTTAATACACTTCACACATTATTTAATGGAATGTCAATGAACTTTCCCTTTAACTGCTCAAATGCTGTGGAATATAAGGGGTTAAATTGCCAGGATTGGAGTTAACTTTGATTGCGGCAGCGATGGCAGGAGCCCATTTATGTCAGCCATGCTCCTGCTACTGATCTCATGGCATATGGTCAATGAATTAAAGCTGTTTTCTGGGGCCCACCTTAACTGCACAGTGCACACACACCCCCAAAACAGATATTTGGATGGACATAACATACATTGCTATAAAATATACTTCCCTGCCTTCAGTCCCTCCAGCATACAGCCCCATATAAGATACATCACTCTCCTGCCTTCAGTCCCTCCAGCATACAGCCCCATATAAGATACATCACTCTCCTGCCTTCAGCCCCTCCAGCATATAGTCCCATGTAAGATACATCACTCTCCTGCCTTCAGCCCCTCTAGCATATAGTTCCATGTAAGATACATTACTCTCCTGCCTTCAGCCCCTCCAGCATACAGTCCCATGTAAGATACATCACTCTCCTGCCTTCAGCCCCTCTAGCATATAGTCCCATGTAAGATACAACCCCCTCATGTAAGAGGACTAACAATGGATTAATACAAATGATTATTACTGCGGGGGCCTAAGAGGAATTTACTGCACAATAGGGCTATGGGAAAGCATATTACTAGTGTGCATATTCCACCTAGACCCCCACAATAATAATCCTCCATTATTAACCCTGGTCCTGTAATGACTCTTCCTGAGGCTCAGCCTGAGACACATTTTCCCCAAAAAATTACCCCTCTGGGCAGCAGCAATCGTTAAACTGAAGAAATACAGTCACCTCCTACTGCTGCCCTCACTCCCTAACTGTTCTGCCGTAGTGTTGCAGCAAGCAGCAGGCAGCCGCCAGGCACTGTTTAGTTTGTTAAAATTGAGCTCAGGGGCTGAGCCTCAGGCCAGGGGGACTTAACTTGGTCAGTGTGCTGTGTGAGTAACTGTCCGTGACACTGACTGTCACTCACTGTCAGTGTCGTGGGACGGGTGTCGCTGAATCACACACAGGCTGCGCTCGGTCCTGAAGCGGCAGCCATCTTCTCTTAGTTCTTCTTGCTCCGCAGTGTCTGGAAGGTGGGTGGTGCCTATATCAGTGCCAGTGCGTACAGCCGCGCGTGCCCTGGTGATCCATCAGGGCGCACGCGCCTTTGGCCGGGCTGAGAGTTTACCGCTCCTCTCTCACTCTGTGCAGTGCAGCAAAGGAGCAGAGCGAAAACATTCGTGATTTTGCGCCAGCGGCCAGCCAGCGCCACCTGCAGTCTGGCAGCCCCCGGCCACCCACGCTACCTCCAAATCAAGAAGGACTGACATATTTGAAAGATATTCTAATATTATTAATTGTACAGTATGAAAAGTGCCACAATATGACTCGCAACTAACACCCTTGGATTTGCAACAACTCACCATAGGGAGGTGAGGATAAATGATGAGGCTCCAGGATAAATTGCGTGTTGCTTCCTGTGTTATGTGCATCTAATAATAGACCTGTGTGCTTAATATGTTGAGCTAATGAATGTCATCCATTCTTCCAGTTGTTACATTGTATAAAACATTCTTCCTGCTCTCAGACGCTGGAGATGCCTCATCTCTTTCTGCAGAATGAATCAGACTCCCTGCAGCATTGATATAAAGCGCATAGCTCTTGGGCGCTGATTTTCTTTTATGAGAAGAGTTTGTTTCTTCCGACAGATAATATCCTGTATCAGGACTTCTTATCAAAGTGACCACGTAGGTTTTTAGCATTTCTTGTCCAGGATTATAAAAATATTGAACAATGATGGCAGAAAAGACCATATGACCCTTATATTATTTCACTTTTATTTGTATCTTAGGATAGAGTTATAGGTATACATTTGCTTACTGTTTCCAATCACATCTGCTTGTTCTAAGCATCTACTAATCTTGGAACAAACTTAGCCGCTTTATAAAAAATTACATCTTTCTACAAGTTGTGTGTGGTCTTGTAACTGAGCTGTATTGACAGGTATGGCAGAGTTCCTCGAAGAAAGCAGTCATGCTTTTTTGTAATCCTGGATGTGGACAAGTCCTTTAAGTAATTCCACCTTAAAAGGGTTTTCTGAGATGCTGATGAACTATCTACTGGATAGGTCATAAATATCTGATCGGTGGGGATCCAACACACGGGACCCCTGCCGATCAGCTGTTTAAGAAGGCGCCAGGGCTCACAGTAGCGCTGCGGCCTTCTCCCTGCTCACCAAGCATAGTGCCATCCATTTAATGGCGGGTATCACAGCTCAGCCCCATTCATTTCTATGGGTCTGAGCTGTGCCTAGGCTATTTGACCAATGACTGACATCAGATGGTCTAGGGAAAGCTGTGAGAAGGCCACGGAGCTACTGCTAGTGCAAATGTCTTCTCAAACAGATGATCATCGGGGGTCCCAGGGGTCGTCTGGTGTAGTGCATTTTAAGGTATAGTCCACACCTCTTGATGTATTCCACAAAAAAAATTCTCAGCACCCTCTGATTCAGCAGGGAGCGCTGAGTAATGTGAGGTCACACAGCCTGACGGCTAACATGAAATCAGCATACATTAAAATGCAACCTTTAAGTGCTGAAGAATTTCAGTTCCTGAGAAAGCTTTGCCAACCATTCTTGCTAACCATTAATGAGTTACAGTTCTGTCACAGAGAAATGCAACTTGCCTTCTTAAGGTCAGCTTTACTTTTTGGATACCTTCTGCTGTCTTACATGCGACTCCTCACCTTATATCATGTTCCTACTTGTAAAAGTTCATCTAAGGACAAGGGGTACCACAGCAGACGTCAAGAAGTAGCCGAGGAGACAAATAGACATCAATGTGTCAGCTTAGCAATGCAAGAGTTATGTTAACCCTATCTGCATATTCCTAGATGCCACGTTTTATGTATTGTTCCATCTGGAATATGCTGTAGGTCATAATAACATAGTTACTGGACATTAAAGGGTTTCTGTCATCACAAAATTTGTTATGTAGCTGGCTGACGTTAGCGATGTGCTAATGTCAGCAGTACATAACTGTGTAACTTTTATCTGCCTACATGCCGTGCGCCCAGAAAACGAACGTTTAAAATATGCAAATGAGCCTCTAGGGGCTATTGGGCCATTGCTGGAGCACCAAGAGGCTCCATCTCCTCACCGTTCGGCTGTCACCGCCAGATCTCTGAAAAGTTCTGATAGACGTTCTTCAGTATCTCCTGTATGATGTTCTTTTGTTTTGCTTTCACATTGACATCTCTCCTCCCTCTCCCAGCTGTCATCAATTAGCAGTGATGGCCTCCCTATATATCTCCTCCCATACTGCCTCACTTTGCGGTTTATACTACTTCCTGGATTGTGTTCTCAGCTTGGAGTTGCTACAGCTGCTTCTTCAGATAAGTCTATGTCTGTATTTGTTGTTTTTTTGTTGGCTTGATTCTAGGTGACCCTGACTCCCTCCGTATTTAGTGCAGGGAGCCGGTGGTCATGTCCCCTCACTATTATAGGGTTTGCAGGTGTCACTCAGTCTAGGTACGTGGACATGCAACCTTCTATTATAAAGATCTTTGCATGGGCTGAGAAGACAGGGAGAGCTTCAGGGCTTTAATAGGGCTTACCCTTTTGTTCCTTAGTTTTGGATCAAGCCAGTCGGATCCTTATTTGTAACTTCTTGTTTTCTGCTACACCATCCGTGACATTATAAACCGCCAATACCGTCTTAAGCATGAATCCGGTTTCAGCCTTGATTGACCACATGCAGGGTCTTTCACTGGAGGTAGCAGATCTCCGTAAAACTGTCTCTCAGTTTCAGGTGACCGTTTCTGCTTGCGTTCATGGAATTTGTTCTGAGCCTAAAATCTCGCTTCCAGATACGTTCTCCGGGGGTAGTGAGAATTTTTTTTCGCTTTAGAGAGGCTTGCAAACTCCATTTTCGCCTACTTTTCCATTCCTCTGGTGATGAGGAGCGGAGGGTGGGGATCATCATCTCTCTGCTCAGGGATAACGCTCAGTCTTGGGCCTTTTCGCTGCTGGTGGGGACACGGCCCCTCTGTTCAGTGGATGAATTTTTTGTAGCCCTGGGTCAGATATATGATGATCCGGATCGTATTGCTCAGGCTGAATCTAAACTGCATCTTTTATGCCAGGGTAAACAGTCCGCAGAGATATACTGTTCAGAATTTCGGAGATGGGCAGCTGATACTGGGTGGAATGATGCTGCACTCCGAAGTCAATTTTGCCATGGTCTTTCAGAGGGATTGAAAGATGCATTTGCCTTTCATGAGAGACCTACCTCCTTGGAGTCTGCCATGTCTCAGGCTGTTCGTATTGACAGGCATCTTAGAGAGAGAGAGGAGAGATCACTCCTTCCTATCATACTCCGTCCAAGGACAGTGGGGTGGTCTCATTCAGTGCGCAGGAGCCTCAGTCTCTCTCAATCCGCTCTGAGCAGGAGCCCATGCAGCTGGATTTCCTTGTCTCTGACAACAGAGAATTCAGTTCTCAGAGGAGGGTTTGTTTTTGTTGTGGAGGTATAAATCATTTGGCAAATGTTTGTCCCTCTAGGACAGGGATGTCAAACTCGTGGCCCTCCAGCTGTTGCAAAACTACAACTCCCATCATGCCTGGGCATACTACAGCTATCAGGGAATGATGGGAGTTGTAGTTTTGCAACATCTGGAGGGCCATGAGTTTGACATCCATGCTCTAGGAGATTCAGGCAGTTTTTTGAGAGTAATAAAGAAACAAAAAGAAAAAAGTTCTCTAAAAACGTTCCATCTGTTACTATTGGCAAGGTTGATGCGAAAATTGAAGGTTTTCCGTTTGCTTGTAGTTCCCGTTTTGTCCTACCTGCCAGGGTGGCACTAGAGAGCAAGAACATTCTTTGTGAGATTTTTGTAGATAGTGGAGCAGCTGTCAATCTCATTGATAATCAATTTGCTATAACACATGGTTTCCAGGTATGCACTTTGGGAAAGGACATACCTGTTTTTGCTATATCCACTTTCTCAAAAATCGTTAAAAGGCATAGTTCACATTATCCGTTTGATTGTGAGTGATGCTCATGTTGAGGATGTGTCATGTTTCGTCCTAAGCAGGTTACCTACTCCTCTAGTATTGGGGCTACCCTGGCTCACTAAACATAACCCCACCATTGATTGGCAAGCGAGGCAAATAAATAGTTGGAGTGACTTTTGCAGAGAGAATTGCCCCTCGACATCTGTTTCAGAGGTTTCTACTAAGACTGTACCATCTTTTCTCTCAGAATTTTCGGGTGTGTATTTTGAGAGTGGTGTTCAGGAGCTGCCCCCTCACAGGGAGTACGATTGCCCTATTAATCTCATCCCAGGCGCCAAGCTGCCTAAATCTCGTTTATATAATTTCTCCCAACCTGAAAGGGTCGCTATGCGTACTTATATCTCTGAGAGCCTAATAAAAAGGGACACATACGACCCTCGAAGTCACCTGTTGCCGCTGGGGTTTTTTTGTTAAGAAAAAAGATGGTTCTTTAAGACCATGTCTGTATTTTAGGGAGCTGAACAGTTTCACAATTCGTGACCCTTATCCGCTTCCTCTGATCCCGGACCTGTTTAACCAGATTGTTGGGGCTAAAGTTTTTTCCAAGTTGGATTTAAGAGGGGCATACAACCTGGTCAGGGTCAGAGAAGGAGACGAATGGAAGACGGCCTTCAATACCCCTGAGGGCCATTTTGAGAATTTGGTTATGCCTTTTGGTTTGATGAATGCTCCAGCCGTCTTCCAGCATTTTGTGAACAGCATTTTTTATCATTTAATGGGGAAATTTGTATTAGTGTATCTAGATGACATTTTGATTTTTTTCTCCTGATTTTAAAACTCATAAGGACCACCTACGTCAGGTCTTGCTCATTCTGCGGGAGTATAAATTGTACGATAAACTGGAAAAATGTGCATTTGCGGTTCCAGAAATTCAATTTCTGGGGTTTCTTCTCTCCGCTTCTGGTTTTCGCTTGGACCCCGAGAAGGTCCGCGCTGTGCTTGAGTGGGAGCTTCCTGAGAATCAGAAGGCGCTGATGCGCTTTTGGGATTTTGCCAATTACAGGAAGTTCATTTTGAATTATTCCACTGTTGTTAAACCACTCACTGATATGACTAGAAAGGGGGTAGATTTTTCCTCCTGGTCGGTAGAGGCGTGTAAGACCTTTTCTAGTATCAAGGAGAGTTTTGCTTCCGCTCCCATCTTGGTACAACCTGATATCTCTCTGACCTTCATAGTTGAGGTGGACGCTTCTGAGGTGGGTGTGGGTGCGGTCTTGTCTCAGGGTCCCTCTCCTGCCAAATCGCGACCGTGTGCCTTTTTCTCGAAGAAACTCTCCTCCGCAGAGAGAAATTACGATGTAGGAGATAGGGAGTTGTTGGCCATCAAGTTAGCTTTTGAGGAATGGCGCCATTGGCTAGAGGGAGCCAGACACCCTATTACCGTGTTTACCGACCATAAGAATCTGGCCTACTTGGAGTCAGCCAAGCGTCTGAACCCGAGACAGGCCAGATGGTCTTTGTTCTTTTCAAGGTTTAATTTTGTTGTCACGTTCCGCCCTGGGGTTAAGAATGTGAAGGCGGATGCCCTGTCACGTTGTTTTCCGGGAGGGGGGAACTTTGAAGACCCGGGTCCCATTTTGGCTGAAGGGGTGGTTGTGTCTGCTCTTTATCCTGAATTGGAGGCAGAGGTTCAGGCAGCCCAGGCATAGGCTCCTGATCTTTGTCCTCCTGGGAGGTTGTTTGTGCCTCTCGCTTTACGACACAAGGTTTTTAAGGAGCACCACGATACGGACCTTGCTGGGCACCCGGGGGGGTAGAGCCACAGTGGATCTCATTGCTCGGAGATTCTGGTGGCCGGCTCTTCGTAAGTCGGTTGAGGGTTTTGTGGCAGCCTGAGAGACCTGCACTCGTGCCAAAGTCCCTCATTCATGGCCATCGGGTCCTCTCCTTCCGTTACCCATTCCTTCCCGTCCTTGGACACATCTGTCCATGGATTTCATTACGGACCTGCCTCATTCCTCGGGGAAGACTGTGATTCTGGTGGTGGTGGATCGTTTTAACAAAATGGCGCATTTTGTTCCTTTTCCTGGCTTGCCCAATGCTAAAACGCCGGCGCAGGCATTTATTGATCACATTGTCAAACTGCATGGTATCCCTTCAGACATAGTCTCTGATAGGGGCACGCAGTTTGTTTCCAGATTCTGGAAGGCCTTCTGTTCTCGCTTGGGGGTTTGGTTCTCTTCTGCTTTCCACCCGCAGTCGAATAGCCAGACAGAGCGCGTCAATCAGAATCTGGAGACATATCTGCGCTGTTTTGTGGCGGAGAATCAGGAGGATTGGTGTTCTTTTCTCTCCCTTGCTGAGTTTGTTTTAAATAACCATCGTCAGGAGTCCTCTGATAAGTCGCCATTTTTTGGTGCATATGGGTTTCATCCGCAGTTTGGGACATTCTCTGGAGAGTGGGCTTCTGGTTTACCTGATGAGGAGAGATTCTCCTCGTCTTTGTCATCTATTTGGCAAAAGATTCAGGATAATCTAAAGAGCATGAGTGAGAAATATAAGCGTGTGGCGGATAAGAGACGTGTGCCTGGTCCGGACCTGAATGTTGGTAATCTGGTGTGGTTGTCTACTAAGAATATCAAATTGAAGGTTCCCTCCTGGAAGTTGGGTCCTAAGTTTATTGGGCCTTACAAAATCTTGTCCGTCATCAATCCTGTTGCCTACCGTCTTGATCTTCCTCAGACTTGGAAGATCCATCATGTTTTTCACAAGTCCCTATTAAAACCTTATGTCCAACCCATTGTACCATCCTCTTTGCCTCCTCCTCCGATTGTGGTTGATGGTAATCTTGAATTTCAGGTCTCTAGGATTGTCCGCGGTTCTCTTCAGTACCTCGTTCATTGGGAGCGTTATGGTCCTGAGGAGAGGATGTGGGTTCCAGTGGCGGACATTAAGGCCACTCGTCTTCTCAGGGCATTCCATAGGTCCCATCCTGAGAAGGTGGGCTCTGAGTGTCCGGAGTCCACTCGTAGAGGGAGGGGTACTGTCACCGCCAGATCTCTGAGAAGTTCTGATAGACGTTCTTCAGTACCTCCTGTATGATGTTCTTTTGTTTTGCTTTCGCTTTGACATCTCTCCTCCCTCTCCCAGCTGTCATCTATTAGCAGTGATGGCCTCCCTATATATATCCTCCCATACTGCCTCACTTTGCGGTTTATACTACTTCCTGGATTGTGTTCTCAGCTTGGAGTTGCTACAGCTGCTTCTTCACATAAGTCTATGTCTGTCTTTATTGTTTTCCTGTTGGCTTGATTCTAGGTGACCCTGACTCCCTCCGTATTTAGTGCAGGGAGCCGGTGGTCGTGTACTCTCACTATTATAGGGTTTGCAGGTGTAAACTCAGTCTAGGTACGTGGACATGCAACCTTCTATCATAAAGATCTTTGCATGGGCTGAGAAGACAGGGAGAGCTTCAGGACTTTAATGGGGCTTACCCTTTTGTTCCTTAGTCTTGGATCAAGCCAGTCAGATCCTTATTTGTAACTTCTTGTTTTCTGCTATACCATCCGTGACATCGGCACGCCCATTTTGGTTTGATGGACATCTCTGCTCTGCGCTTGGAAAGTAAAATCCCGCGCCTGCTTAATCCCGTTTAATGTTCGCCGCAGGCGCAGTGAGTGAAGGACGCTCGCCTGCTGCCGACTGTCTTCACTTACGGGGAGCTCTGTGACGTATTAGACGCAGGCGCAGTGAGGAAGCCGGCAGCAGGCGAGCGTCCTTCACTCACTGCGCCTGCGCTGAATACTAAATGGGACGGTGCAGGCGCTGGATTTTACTTTCAAAGCGCAGAACAGAGATGTCCATCAAACCAAAATGGGCGTGCCGAACGGTGAGAAGACGGAGCCTCTAGGTGCTGCAGCAATGCCCCAATAGCATCTAGAGGCTCATTTGCATATTTTAAAAGTTAGTTTTCTGGGCGAACGGCGGATGTAGGCAGATAAAAGTTAGTTATGTTCTGCTGACATTAGCACATCGCTAATGTCAGCCAGCTACATAACGAATTTTGTGATGACAGAAACCCTTTAAGTAGACCACAGGAATTCCCAGGTCCTTTTGACTTTCCCCTCCTCCTCTAATGAGCTCTCTCTTCCGCTTGCACATTATGTAGGTCACTACCTGGATTTTGTTCTCAGGAAATCCTCAGCTGATGAATCCTGAGAGGTTTCTCTTTCTGGTACCTGCCACGTTCTTCGGTGGACTTTTTTTTTATTTTTAGCTCATTCACAGGAGGGGATTGTTGGTAGCGGTGGAATTAACACCCACCCTCCCTCCTGAACATTGCAGATAAAACAAGTAACACAATGATCAAGATAGCCAGGCAAATCCGCAGTCCTTGTACAATAGAGGGGATGAATAAATGTGCTGTTCGCTAGAAGAAGAGCACCGTTCTTCATGGTTGCTCCTGCTTATGATGTGTGAATGGACGGGCATAATAATTTATTAATAGGGCTTTTGGGAGGACTACAGGATGGGAGGTCTAGTTCTTGTTGGCAGCTGCCATGATTTATACCTGATGTACAGAGCTAAGATATTATTGATGGGTGCACTAGGGAGAAGCTCTGTTCAGTGTAGGTTGAAAAATTGCAAACTGCTACAAAAAAATCTCTTTATGAAGATTTTTCCACTTCATGATGTGAGACATACTGAGCCATAGACATGCCACCCATATACAAGTAGTAGCCATATTTTGATTAGTTTGTTTCATTAAAAAAATGTGATCTTAAAGAGGTCCTGTAACCCCTCCTGACATGTCTGTTTTAATGGCTTCATGCATTCCCCATGTAATAACAATTCTGGAGCATCTATTCTTATGTCTTTATGCTGTACCATTCCTATATTAGTTCTACTACAAGTTATGAATAATTGCTAGCAGTCTGCAGTAGGGGGACAGAGGGAGGTAACCATGGGGGGGGGGGGGGGGTGTACAGGCACACTCTGAAAATGGCAGCACTGATTGGATAGAGTGAATCTGTGCAGGTACACACCCCCAACTGGTTACCATCCCTCTGTACCCTTACTGAAGGCTAATAGCAATTTGTTCATAACTTCTAGAAGGAATAATAAAGGAATGGCACAACATACAGACATAAGAATAGATGCTCCAGAATTGTTGTTATATGGGAAATGCATGAAGCTATTAAAACAGACATGTCAGGAGCCGTGACAGGTCTTCTTTAATCGTTAAAATGGGTTGTCCTGTTTAGGTAGTCTTCTTTTTTAAGAAGAGTTTCCAAAAAAATAAGATAATCACAGGGCGTTCCACTGCTGGAGCCCCAACCGGTAAGCTAAAATCTGTGAGGAAATTGAACACTAAGACTGGTGTTTTAAACGCGGGTGTTAACAACCCCTATCTGGCGGTTGATCCGCCAAAGTTACGAAGAAGCCTCTTACATAACTTTGTCGCATCCAGTGCCAGTCTAAATGTGAGACAGCTTCCTACCTGGCTTACATTTAGGGTCCATTCACACGTCCGCGTGTGTTTTGCGGAACACGGACATCGCCGGCACTTAATAGAAAATGCCTATTCTTGTCTGCAATTGCGGACAAGATTAGGACATGTTCTATTTTTTTCGGGAATGGAATTGCGGAACCGGAAGTGCGGGTCCGCAATTCCGAATCCGGGCAGCACATTGTGTTGTCCCATAGAAATTAATGGGTCCGCAATTCCGTTCCGCAAAATGCGGAACGAAATTGCGGAGGTTTGAATGGACCCTTAGACCATTTTCTACGCTTGAAACAGACATAGAAAATGATGAATGAGACGAGCCTGCTGGACCTTCCCCTTCCATATCCTCTCCATGCCCAGTTTTTTAGACCTGGCAAGAGCGGGGAAAAGGAGTATTTGTGGATAATAAATGACCCCCTAAATGTTCAAATTCCCTACAGTGCTACCATAGGGGATATGATGCATTACATAGCTGTTATTGAACTCAGTGGGCTATAAGTGTAATGCATTAATTTTCTGGGTCCACCAAGGATCTCCAATGGTCCAGTGGAGCATGGGTAAAATATTAGCACTTATGCAAGTTATGAGTTTGAGATGGGAAGAGATGTACCCCATCAGTTGGAACATGACCCGTGACCAGGGAATTGATATGTGCATAGAGTAAAAAAGCCCTTTAGCTTTCTACTGGTGCTGGTTCATGCCGTCCCTAGTGACATAACCAGTGCTTGTTTTTACATCACCTCTAGACAAGAAGAGCTACCTGACCCTCAGGCCAGAAGGGACCACTGTGTAGGTCCACAATGCCTACTCCAAAGAAGGATGGTGGAGTAGGGGCTGCCTATAATGTATTTGTCTTCTCTATAGAAATCCTTTTCTAGCATAGAGTCATTCACTAAGGGCCATGAAGCAATGCAATAATCAAGTTTGCTGATGACACTATGATAATTGGGCTGATTAGGGGGGGAAATGATGAGAGTGAACATAGGGAAGAAGTACAACAACTGGCCATGTGGTGTCATGACAATATTGAATACTAAGAAGACAAAGGAGAGTGTGGTGGATTTCAGAAAGTCTGGAACAGGCATCCTCAAACTGCGGCCCTCCAGCTGTTGCAAAACTACAAATCCCAGCATGCCCAAACAGCCTACAGGTATCAGCCTACAGCAGGGCATTGTGGGAGTTGTAGTTTTACAACAGCTGGAGGGCCGCAGTTTGAGGATGCCTGGTCTAGAAGGACCAATATGTATTAATGGAGAAGTGGTAGAACAAGTGTCTAATTCAGAGTTTTTGGGGATTCACATATCTAAGGATCTTATGTGGTCTTGCATATTCTGTGGCCATGACTAAAAAAGCTCAGCAGAGACTGTAATTTTATGGTGTTTTAAACAGGTTAATTTAAGCCAAAGGATATTAGTTCATTTTTATCTTTCAACTAGAAAGCACTTTAGCTAACTGTATTGCTGCTTGGAATGGCAATTGTTCTATCGATAATCATAAATTTTTTCTTTGTGTGGTAAAAACTGCACAACGCATTATAGGGATGCAGTTGCCTTCTATTGAGAGCTTGTATTGGGGGTGAAGTTTGAATGGAGCACAAAGCATTTTAGAGCATGAAGCATTACATATTATATACAGCAATACTTAAGAGTCCTTAAAGGGTATGTAGGCCTTCTGAGGGGTATTCTCATGATTAATGTAAAACATGAAAATCAGACATCATATTGTACACAAGTCTCTTTCTAACAAAGCTAGAACAAGCACTGCATCTCACATAGATTGCTCCATTAATTACTGAATTTGTTTTGCTAGATTATTATTTATTTCGCTCAGGAGATGAGCCCTTTCTCAGGGAGAGGGGAGGGGGGGTGTCCTTTCTGCTGTAGTTCTTTCTCTGTAAGGGCTCTTTCACACGAGCGGATGCCCTGCGGGTAATCCGCTGCGTGAAAGAGTGCTCTGGACAGCAGAGACACGGAGCATTAACATGACTGATAATGCTCTGTGACCTTTTTACTACAGAATCACAGTGAGATAAAGTTGTCACTGTGATTTCGTAGTAACAAAATCACAGAGAGGCACAGAGCATTATCAGTCATGTTAATGCTCCTTGTCTCTGCTGTCCAGAGCACTCTTTCACGCTGCGGATTACCCGCACGGCAACCACTCGTGTGAAAGAGCCCTAACTGTCCCAGCCGCTAACAGTAGATTTGGCTGGTGACAGTTGAAGGATGGAATTGTACATGCAAAATTGACTTCGGAGTGCAGCATCATTCCAACCAGTATCAGCTGCCCATCTCCGAAATTCTGAACAGTATATCTCTGCGGACTGTTTACCCTGGCATAAAAGATGTAGTCTAGACTCAGCCAAAGCAATACGATCCGGATCATCATATATCTGACCCAGGGCTAAAAAAAAAAATCATCCACTGAACGGAGGGGCCGTGCCCCCACCGGCAGCGAAAAGGCCCAGGACTGAGCATTATCCCTGAGCAGCGAGATGATGATCCCCACCCTCCGCTCCTCATCAACAGAGGAATGGGGAAGTAGGCGAAAATTGAGTTTGCAAGCCTCTCTAAAACGAACAAAATTCTCACTACCCCCGGAGAACGTATCCGGAAGTGAGATTTTAGGCTCAGAACAAATTCCATGAACGCAAGCAGAAACGGTCACCTCAAACTGAGAGACAGTTTTCCGGAGATCTTCTACCTCCAGTGAAAGACCCTGCATGCGGTCAATCAAGGTTGAAACCGGATTCATGCTTAAGACGGTTTTGGCGGTTTATAATGTCACGGAAGGTGTACAGGAAACTAGAAGACACAAAATGAAGATCCGACTGACTGGATCCAAAACTAAGGAACAAAAGGGAGAGCCCTGCATCAGTCCTGGCTCTCTCCCTAACTGCTCAGCCTATGCGAAAATCCCAATGGTAGATGATCGCATATCCTCGTACCTCGACTGTATAACACCTGAACACCCTATAATAGTGAGGGGACACGACCACCGGCTCCCTACACTTGATATGGAGGGAGTCAGGGTCACCTGGGATCCAGCAAACAGGAAAACACAAACGAACGATCAGCATGCACACACTCCAGGAAGTAATATAAACCGCAAAGTGATGCAGTATGGGAAGGGATTTAAAGGGATGCAATCAGTGCAACTACATGACAGCTGAGAGAGGCTAACGAGATGAGAAAATGAAAGCAAAACAAAAGGAACCTCAAGGAGGAGGTTCTGAAGGACGTCTGTCAGAGCTTCTCAGATGTCTGGTGGTGACACATTGTTAATGAAGTGGACAGAGAAATAAGGAAATAAAAAATAAACAGCAGGTGGTGCTATACAGATATATTTTATTGACTAACTCAGTGGCTATGGTAAATTCTTAACCGTGCAAATACATAAGTATTCAGATCCAAGTGCTGTTTGAAAATGTAGAAAATTTTTCATGGGACAACCATTTTAAGTATGGTGCCTCCATGAGGTGCTGTATAATTATTCTCTCCTAGAAGCAGTACTTCTAGGGAAGAATATCTCCATAATAAGGCCTTATGCATGCGACCGTATCCATATTTTGGTCTGCAAACCACAGATCCACATCATACAGATACCTTCCACGTACTTTCTGCATTTTTCCCTGACCAGAATAGGACATGTTTTATAATTTGCGGAATGGGCTTACGGATTCGGGCCTATAGAAATGAATGGGTCCATGTGCAATCCACAAATAATGTGGATAGGACACAGATGTGAAAGACAGTGGTGTGCATGAGGCTCAAGGCATGCCTTGGAACAAGCAACCTCCGTGCGCCTCTGTGTAGGAAGGCATCACAGAGAGGCACAGGATGGGCATGCAGTAGTCGCAGAAATGTGCCTAGGACCTCACCTGCATGATAATATAAATTTAAATTACTCTGTAATAGCAACATAAAGAACCTCTATACGGCTGTTACACTATTTATAGTGTGTTAAAGGTTAATAGCATGCAATTCTGTAAAAGCAAAGTAGACCAGCCTAGAAAATACCATGCTGCAAGTGAGAAAATTAAAATCTAAATTGATATTTCTAGCCACAGTGGTCCCATAACATTGGTGATAACCCATTTCACTAAAACTAACGTCCTCTTGCAGAAATGAAATGGCTTTTACAATCCCCCGAGCCCCCATCCTAGAATGGCCAATCATATGGTTTCTTCTCCAGCTTCATATAAATCAATGTGTCCCTCAACACCTTGGCACTTCAGCTGACTCATCTTTCTGCTTGTGCACCTGCCCTAGATATTCTCAATGAGCTGCGGATGCCGCCTCCAATTCTTTTCTCCATATATTATCTGCAGTTCTTCTTCCAAGTGTAGGTCAGACGCTGAGCACCGATACTAAACACTCCGGCCCCAATAGATTATTCGGATTTTATTTTCTATAATCATGTCAATTGAAATCAACATTTTTTGTCAGGGATGGCCAACCTGAGGCTCTGCAGCTGTTGCAAAACTACAACTCCCAGCATGCCCACATTGCGTACAGCTATCAGTCTACAGCAGGACATGGTGGGAGTTGTAGTTTTACAATAGCTGAAGAGCCCCAGATTGCTCGTTTATGTGATGGTTAAATTTGTAGGGCTGTGTGAAAATCATAAGGTTCAGGTCTTTTCGCCAAGAGCCACATTCCAATATAACACAATGGTAACCCAACAGATAACCAGCTTCCACTTTCAATATAGCATCACAGCTTAATCAAGCTTATCCCACCATGACTGTCAAAAGATTTCTGATGTCCGAGTGTAAAAAAAACTAAAGTGTAGAGGTGTAGATTTGGGCATTAGACCCATTCCCGAGATCAACCGCTAGAGAAACCCTGTTTATTCAATGTCCAAGCCAACCTTACAGCAGTGCTTTGGGCTAGCATGTCAAAGACTGTCCCCTTCATTTTATACATCCATTACAGTACACATCTGTCAGCAGGAAATTCATTTCTCCATCAGAGACAGTGCCTTGTAGTGCTAACTCAGCTCAATGAAATCATACCTTTCACTTTAATTCTATCAGCCATGGGGGCACAAGCCACTCTGTGCACTCTGTAGCATAGTAATATACAGGGTGGGCCATTTACATGGATACACCTTAATAAAATGGGAATGGTTGGTGATATTAACTTCCTGTTTGTGGCACATTAGTATATGTGAGGGGGAAACTTTTCAAGATGGGTGGTGACCATGGCGGCCATTTTGAATTTGGCCATTTTGAATCCAACTTTTGTTTTTTCAATAGGAAGAGGGTCATGTGACACATCAAACTTATTGGAAATTTCACAACAAAAACAATGGTGTGCTTGGTTTTAACGTAGCATATGCTGTGAAGATACGAGATGTGCAGCACCTTAAAACTACGGATACTGGAAGCCTGTGCTAGCATTTCTCCTGCAGTGTTGCTATCAGTGTGTGAAGAGTGGGAGAAGAGGGTTGCATTGACAATCCAACACAATGGACAGCACATTAAACACATTTTATTAGTGGACAGAAACTTGTAAATAACTCATGAAAGAATAAAGTTATGTTAAAACCAAGCACACCATTGTTTTTCTTGTGAAATTCCCAATAAGTTTGATGTGTCAAATGACCCTCTTCCTATTAAAAAAAACTAAAGTTGGATTCAAAATGGCCGACTTCAAAATGGCCGCCATGGTCACCACCCATCTTGAAAAGTTTCCCCCCTCACATATACTAATGTGACACAAACAGGAAGTTAATATCACCAACCATTCCCATTTTATTAAGGCCTCATGCACACGAGTTTTTTTTCACGGTCCGCAAAAACGGGGTCCGTGGGTCCGTGATCCGTGACCGTTTTTTCATCCGTGGGTCTTCCTTGATTTTTGGAGGATCCACGGACATGAAAAAAAAGTCGTTTTGGTGTCCGCCTGGGCCGTGCGGAGCCAAACGGATCCGTCCTGAATTACACTGCAAGTCAATGGGGACGGATCCGTTTGATGTTGACACAATATGGTGCCATTTCAAACGGATCCGTCCCCATTGACTTTCAATGTAAAGTCTGGAGTTCTTTTATACCATAGGATTGGAGTTTTTTCCAATCCGATGGTATATTTTAACTTGAAGCGTCCCCATCACCATGGGAACGCCTCTATGTTAGAATATACTGTCGGATATGAGCTACTTCGTGAAACTCAGATCCGACAGTATATTCTAACACAGAAGTGTTCCCATGGTGATGGGGACGCTTCTAGTTAGAATACACTACAAACTTTGTACAAGACTGCCCCCTGCTGCCTGGCAGCACCCGATCTCTTACAGGGGGATATGATAGCACAATTAACCCCTTCAGGTGCGGCACCTAAAGGGGTTAATTGTACTATCATATTCCCCTGTAAGAGATCAGACCCCCCCCCCTCCCCAGTTTGAATATCGTTGGTGGCACAGTGTGCGCCCCCCATCGGGCCCCCCCTTCCTCCCTCTAATGTTAGAAATCGTTGGTGGCACAGTGTGCGCCCACCATCGGCCCCCCCCTCCTTCTATAGCAGTAACAACATTGGTGGCAGTGTGCGGCCTCCCATTCCCCCCCCCCCCATCATTGGTGGCAGCGGAGTTCCGATCGGAGTCCGAGTTTAATCGCTGGGGCTACGATCGGTAACCATGGCAACCAGGACGCTACTGCAGTCCTGGTTGCCATGGTTACTTAGCAATAGTACAATAGTAGAAGACTCATAGTTACCTGCTTGCTGCTGCGATGTCTGTGTCCGGCCGGGAGCTCCACCTACTGGTAAGTGAAAGGTCTGTACGGCGTATTGCTAAATGAACTGTCACTTACCAGTAGGAGGAGCTCCCGGCCGTTCACAGACATCGCAGCAGCAAGCAGGTAAGTATGAATCTTCTACTGTTGTACTATTGCTAAGTAACCATGGCAACCAGGGCTGCAGTAGCTTCCTGGTTGCCATGGTTACCGATCGGAGCCCCAGCGATTAAACTGGGACTCCGATCGGAACTCCGCTGCCACCAATGATGGGGGGGCGGGGGAATGGGAGGCCGCACACTGCCACCAATGTTGTTACTGCTAAAGAGGGAGGGGGGGCCGATGGTGGGCGCACACTGTGCCACCAACGATTTATTACAATAGAGGGAGGGAGGGAGGGGGGGCGATGGTGGGCGCACACTGTGCCACCAACGATTTCTAACATTAGAGGGAGCCCGATGGGGGGCGCACACTGTGCCACCAACGATATTCAAACTGGGGAGGGGGGGGGTCTGCCCCCTGCTGCCTGGCAGCCCTGATCTCTTACAGGGGAATATGATAGTACAATTAACCCCTTTAGGTGCCGCACCTGAAGGGGTTAATTGTGCTATCATATCCCCCTGTAAGAGATCGGGTGCTGCCAGGCAGCAGGGGGCAGTCTTGTACAAAGTTTGTAGTGTATTCTAACTAGAAGCGTCCCCATCACCATGGGAACGCTTCTGTGTTAGAATATACTGTCGGATATGAGTTTTCACGAAGTGAAAACTTAGATCAGAAAAAGCTTTTATGCAGACGGATCTTCGGATCCGTCTGTATGAAAGCAACCTACGGCCACGGATCACGGACACGGATGCCAATCTTGTGTGCATCCGTGTTCTTTCACGGACCCATTGACTTGAATGGGTCCGTAAACCGTTGTCCATCAAAAAAATAGGACAGGTCATATTTTTTTGACGGACAGGATACACGGATCACAACCTCGGCTGCAAAACGGTGCATTTTCCGATTTTTCCACGGACCCATTGAAAGTCAATGGGTCCGCGAAAAAAAAACGGAAAACGGCACAACGGCCACGGATGCACACAACGGTCGTGTGCATGAGGCCTAAGGTGTATCCATATAAATGGCCCACCCTCTAGTTTGTAAGGCTGAAAAAAGACATCCGTCCATCCAGTTCAGCCTGTTATCCTGCAATTTGATCAAGAGGAAGGCAAAAAAAAAAACTGTGAGGTAAAAGCCAATTTTCCTAATTTCAGGGAAAAATTCCTTCCCGACTCCAATCAGGCAATCAGAATAACTCCCTGGATCAATGACCCCTCTCTTGTAGCTATAGCCTGTAATATTATTACGCTCCAGAAATACATCCAGGCCCCTCTTGAACTCTTTTAGTGAACTCACCATCACCACCTCCTCAGGCAGAGAGTTCCATAGTCTCACTGCTCTTACCGTAAAGAATCCTCTTCTATGTTTGTGTACAAACCTTCTTTCCTCCAGACGCAGAGGATGTCCCCTCATCACAGTCACAGTCCTGGGGATAAATAGATGATATATTTATACATAGTTATTAGATCTCCCCTCAGTCGTCTTTTTTCTAAACTGAAAAACCCTAATTTTGAAAATCTTTCTGGTTACTGTAGTTGCCCCATTACAGTTGCTCCTTTGCTCCTCCTGCTGCTCTGCCAGCCTCTCCTTACCCTCACTGGTTGGCAGGGGCAGGTGAGATGACTATGCAGGAACCTGGCCATGTCGCTCAAGGAGGGGGAGGGGGTGCAGGAGGAAGCAGGAGGAGAAAGGTACGGAGAGAGGTTGGGCACGCCCTCAGTGCACTTAAATGCTCATTTGCATATGGATTAAAAGTACTTTTCTTTCTCCAGAATGAAAAGGTATCATTACGTTCAGGTGAGCTAGACCTACAAGGCCCTGTGCCTGGTTTAATAGTCAATTTCCTGGTGACAGGCCCTCTTTGAGAACTGTCCTTTAAATGAGTGGAAGAGGCACCATGACAGAGAATAAGGAGGACCCCCCATCAGTGGTTCTCTGGAACAGTGACATTGTGCAAGCCTGGTAATACTTACTGAATATGGGGACTCGTTCAGCATTCACGGGAGCTGTTTAGCACAAGATTTTAGCAAAATGACTGGGTCAGTTATGCAAAGTGACCCAGTATTGTGCTAAGGAGACCTGTCACTAGTTTAAATTGCCCTTAGTTAGGACATCGTAAAACTGGTGAAAGATTCCCTTTAAAGTATAGGAGGAGTATCTTGACCTGGTGAAACTCAGATTATCTATTATGCCCATAATACATTTATACCACATTCTTAGGGTTGGAACTGATGCACCCCATGCGTTGTATGTTGTGGTGTGACCACGGCCTAACAACAGCCTGGACAAATAATTAAATATTACCATGTTTTTATTGAACACACCATGTAAACATCCACAGTGCAGGTGAAAAAAGTATGTGAACCCTTGTATTTAATAACTGGTTGAACCTCCTTTGGCAGCAATAACTTCAACCAAACGTTTCCTGTAGTTGTAGATGCGACGTGCACAATGGTCAGGAGTAATTCTTGACCATTCCTCTTTACAGAACTGTTTCAGTTCAGCAATATTCTTGGGATGTCTGGTGTGAATGGCACACAATGGACAGGGCTTTGTACTTCTGGTGCTTGCTTTCAGGACCAGATCTATTGCAGAACAGCTGACTGGTCAGTATGGAGGGTGCTGTACTTCTGCTGATTAGACATTAATATCCTATCCTGATCAAAGTTAAAATTTCAGAAAAACCTTAACGTTCTACTAAGGTTACCCTTCATTAGATCTGTTTCAAATGATCCTACATCAATAGTTGGCTACCATAATCGGAAAGGTAGAAAATGGATGAAGGTGAAGAAGACTATAAAATTTGTGAGGCCACTTTCACACGGTCAGTGTTTGATCAGAGATTTCCATAAGTGATTGTGAGCCAAAACCATACGCAGGTCAATCTTTCCCTTATACTTTATGTTTGTGTAGCTTGCACTCCTGGTTTTGGCTCACAATCACTGATGGATATCACTGATGACTGTGTGAAAGCGGCCTCACTAATTTTATAGTCTTCTTCACCTTCATCCATTTTTTACCTTTCCGATTATGGTAGCCAACTATTGATGTAGGATCCTTTCAAACAGATCTAATGAAGGGTAACCTTAGTAGAACTTGAAGGGTGTATTAGACACCCTGATGCTGCAAGCGATTGTCAGGAGGGAAGCGTCCCCTCCCGGCAGTCGCCAGATAGGTAGCGATTGAGCTATTGGATGAGCTATGCTATTGCTCATCCCCATGAAGGACAGCGGTATGCCAGCGGCAGATCGTGATTATACAGCACGATCTTCCGCCAGCAAATCCAGATGTTTCAGCATGCTAAAATATTTAAATCGCCTGATGAACAAGCATTTGCTCATTCATTGGAAGGCAGTATTAGACAGCCAGATGATCGCTAATGAGAGTTACTATGAACGCTCATTAGCATTTATCGGGCAGAAAATCTATGTGTCTAATATACCTTTAAGGATCATTGATCTGTATTGATTTTATATATTTTGGCAGTAGAGAATGCAATACATTATTCATGGACATTGCTTTGAATGTGTCCAATTACTGAGCTGCTTGTATTGATGCTACTCAATGCCAAGTAGCTGTTATGGAGCAGCCAAAGATTTGCAGTACAATTCAAAATAAATTATCACATTCACCACGGCCATGGTAACAGTTAATATGATGATCAATGACTAGACCCTTCAGCAGAACAACTCTGAGGCATTTATGGCAAATGTTTTATGTTTTTTGTAGTCAGTCACGACATCAAAGTCAATAACTGCATGTAGAGCATCTAAACAAAGTGGAGAACACGGCGTATCAAAAGCCATTGTCGGGGTGAAATTCTGTACATTCCATTGTAGGATGGGAAAATAGTCTGATATAAAGCTCCATTCATACCACAAAGCACGCTGTGTGCGTGCATAATCATCACCATTATTTGGTAGCACAATACACAATCTTTGTGTATTTTACATGTATGCATAAGGAGGGCTATGTCAAAAAATACACCAGCATGGAGGAAAAGTTTGTGTGACTGCAAGAAATTGTGCATAGAAATAGTAACTAAGAGTGATGAAGACTGAGTATTACAATGTCCTTCAGCAACCATAAGGCTGGGTTTACACGTTCAGGTTTTTGATGCAGGTTGTGAAGCCAAAGCCAGGAGTGAAAACTTCTCCATCTTTCCTTTAAATATGTCCTCCAGTTATGATACATTCAGCAGATCTGTACCTATGAAACTGGCTGATGAAGGCATCTGTGTTCGTCCTATGTTCATATGTGCCAACACTACTGAGAAAAATGAAACTTTAATACATGCAAATGAGCCTCTAGGAGCAATAGGGCCTTTACACCTAGAGGCTCTGCTCTCTGCAACTGCTGCATCCTCTGCACTTTATTGATAGGACATGCCATCTTGTAGATTGCAAGCCCTCGCGAGCAGGGCCCTCTCTCCTTCTGTACCAGTTTGTAACTCATTTTATTCATGCTTAATGCAATGGTCTGTATTATGGTTGTGCATATGTATGTGCTTATCATATGTACAGCTCCATGGAATGAATGACGCTTTAATAATAAATCATAATAATAAATGCCTGAAAGGTACGATAGGTGTCCTTCTTGAACCCGTTCCTATATCAAGAACAGGAACAGAGCAGCACCATGAAAGATAGTACATTGCACATGGGCAGCGTCCTCTACATTCACTACCATTGGACTTCTAAAAATAGCCAAGAAAGCACACATTTAAAAGACCAACAGCAGAGAATAGAAAGCAAGCCAGGCACGTGCGGCCATCCCCCACCCCATCCCCATTCACTGCTATAGGCCTTCTAAATAAAAAAATTCAGCGCTCAGCTACTCAAGTCGGGGCTCAGGTGGCCAAGCATCCGTAGCTTTCTCTCCATTCACAACGGGGCCCTCTATATCTAAACCAGCTACCTAATTGGTTGTTAAGTACAACTGCTCCACTTTTCCTATTGACTGGTTCAGAAGAAATGCATTATATAAATATTACAGGGAGTGCAGAATTATTAGGCAAGTTGTATTTTTGAGGATTAATTTTATTATTGAACAACAACCATGTTCTCAATGAACCCAAAAAACTCATTAATATCAAAGCTGAATATTTTTGGAAGTAGTTTTTAGTTTGTTTTTAGTTTTAGCTATTTTAGGGGGATATATGTGTGTGCAGGTGACTATTACTGTGCATAATTATTAGGCAACTTAACAAAAAACAAATATATACCCATTTCAATTATTTATTTTTACCAGTGAAACCAATATAACATCTCAACATTCACAAATATACATTTCTGACATTCAAAAACAAAACAAAAACAAATCAGTGACCAATATAGCCACCTTTCTTTGCAAGGACACTCAAAAGCCTGCCATCCATGGATTCTGTCAGTGTTTTGATCTGTTCACCATCAACATTGCGTGCAGCAGCAACCATAGCCTCCCAGACACTGTTCAGAGATGTGTACTGTTTTCCCTCCTTGTAAATCTCACATTTAATGATGGACCACAGGTTCTCAATGGGGTTCAGATCAGGTGAACAAGGAGGCCATGTCATTAGATTTTCTTCTTTTATACCCTTTCTTGCCAGCCACGCTGTGGAGTACTTGGACGCGTGTGATGGAGCATTGTCCTGCATGAAAATCATGTTTTTCTTGAAGAATGCAGACTTCTTCCTGTACCACTGCTTGAAGAAGGTGTCTTCCAGAAACTGGCAGTAGGACTGGGAGTTGAGCTTGACTCCATCCTCAACCCGAAAAGGCCCCACAAGCTCATCTTTGATGATACCAGCCCAAACCAGTACTCCACCTCCACCTTGCTGGCGTCTGAGTCAGACTGGAGCTCTCTGCCCTTTACCAATCCAGCCACGGGCCCATCCATCTGGCCCATCAAGACTCACTCTCATTTCATCAGTCCATAAAACCTTAGAAAAATCAGTCTTGAGATATTTCTTGGCCCAGTCTTGACGTTTCAGCTTGTGTGTCTTGTTCAGTGGTGGTCGTCTTTCAGCCTTTCTTACCTTGGCCATGTTTCTGAGTATTGCACACCTTGTGCTTTTGGGCACTCCAGTGATGTTGCAGCTCTGAAATATGGCCAAACTGGTGGCAAGTGGCATCTTGGCAGCTGCACGCTTGACTTTTCTCAGTTCATGGGCAGTTATTTTGCGCCTTGGTTTTTCCACACGCTTCTTGCGACCCTGTTGACTATTTTGAATGAAACGCTTGATTGTTCGATGATCACGCTTCAGAAGCTTTGCAATTTTAAGAGTGCTGCATCCCTCTGCAAGATATCTCACTATTTTTGACTTTTCTGAGCCTGTCAAGTCCTTCTTTTGACCCATTTTGCCAAAGGAAAGGAAGTTGCTGTCATTAGACCACACCCCTTCTCATTACAGAGATGCACATCACCTAATATGCTTAATTGGTAGTAGGCTTTCAAGCCTATACAGCTTGGAGTAAGACAACATGCATAAAGAGGATGATGTGGTCAAAATACTCATTTGCCTAATAATTCTGCACTCCCTGTATATACAGTCCAATGTCCTCACACCTAAAACCAACCCTTCCTTGAAATAAAATCTAGAGCAATAGTTAGCACAGCCACATTTATACTAAATCTAACAAATGTTAACACATTCCATACCTATAATGCTTTCTATGGGAAGCCATCTAGTAATAACACCTTTCACTTGGCATCCCATTGCTTCATTCTGGAGAAAAGTACTTTTAATTTAAGTGCACTTAGAGCAGGTCCAAGCACTCTTGCTCCTTCTATTTCCTCTGCTAGATCCACCCTTCTTGATTGAGAAGGCCAAGTTCCCACATGGTCTTCTCAATGTATGGTGCCCTCATTAAGTGTAGTGACAGACCTGCTGATTTCAGAGGTCTGTCACATTTGTGATGGCATTCAGTACTTTCAGAGTACTAACCTGATGACGACCAACAGTTTTCTTTCCTATGCACAACAAAAGAGAAAACTGTCAATTATTCATCGTTCAGCGGCGGGGACAGCGAGCAGTATTCGACTCAACTCTCTCACAGCTCTAGCACTCATTTCAGACTCTAAAAGTA
Source organism: Bufo gargarizans (assembly GCF_014858855.1). Lineage (NCBI taxonomy): Eukaryota > Metazoa > Chordata > Amphibia > Anura > Bufonidae > Bufo > Bufo gargarizans. The sequence goes on from NC_058085.1 coordinate 110,187,513, forward strand.
CTAAATGTCAGTACTATAAAAGTACTCTAAAAGTACTAAATGTCATCACAAATGTGACAGACCTCTGAAATCAGTAGTTCTGTCGTTATACAATGTTGCCCCCCTGTGAAGGCAACATAGGGAAGCTGACAGGTTTCATTTAACAGTGAATTTCCTGGTGACATTCACTTTAAACTTACGGACCTACAGACGTGGACAAAATTGTTGGTACCCTTTGGTCAATGAAAGAAAAAGTCACAATGGTCACAGAAATAACTTTAATCTGACAAAAGTAATAATAAATTAAAATTCTATAAATGTTAACCAATGAAAGTCAGACATTGTTTTTCAACCATGCTTCCACAGAATTATGTAAAAAAATAAACTCATGAAACAGGCATGGACAAAAATGATGGTACCCCTAGAAAACACAGAACATAATGTGACCAAAGGGACATGTTAATTCAAGGTGTGTCCACTAATTAGCATCACAGGTGTCTACAACCTTGTAATCAGCCATTGGGCCTATATATATGGCTCCAGGTAATCACTGTGTTGTTTGGTGATATGGTGTGTACCACACTCGACATGGACCAGAGGAAGCAAAGGAAAGAGCTGTCTCAAGAGATCAGAAAGAAAATTATAGACAAGCATGTTAAAGGTAAAGGCTATAAGACCATCTCCAAGCAACTAGATGTTCCTGTGAGTACAGTTGCACATATTATTCATAAGTTTAAGATCCATGGGACTGTAGCCAACCTCCCTGGACGTGGCCGCAGGAGGAAAATTGATGACAAATCTAAGAGACGGATAATCCGAATGGTAACAAAAGAGCCTAGAAAGACTTCTAAAGAGATTCAAGGTGAACTTCATGCTCAAGGAACATCAGTGTCAGATCGCACCATCCGTCGTTGTTTGAGCCAAAGTGGACTACATGGGAGACGACCAAGGAGGACACCATTGTTGAAAACGAATCATAAAAAAGCAAGACTGGAATATGCCAAACTACATGTTGACAAGCCACAAAGCTTCTGGGAGAATGTCCTGTGGACAGATGAGACAAAAATCGAAGTTTTTGCCAAGGCACATCAGCTGTATGTTCACAGACGAAAAAATGAAGCATATCAAGAAAAGAACACTGTCCCTACTGTGAAACATGGAGGAGGCTCTGTTATGTTCTGGGGCTGCTTTGCTGCGTCTGGCACAGGGTGTCTTGAATCTGTGCAGGGTACAATGAAATCTCAAGACTATCAAGGAATTCTAGAGAGAAATGTACTAGCCAGTGTCAGAAAGCTTGGTCTCAGTCGCAGGTCATGGGTCTTGCAACAGGACAATGACCCAAAACACACCGCTAAAAACACCCAAGAATGGCTAAGAGGAAAAAATTGGACTATTCTAAAGTGGCCTTCTATGAGCCCTGACCTCAATCCTATTGAGCATCTTTGGAAGGAGCTGAAACATGCAGTCTGGAAAAGGCACCCTTCAAACCGGACACAACTGGAGCAGTTTGCTCATGAGGAGTGGGCCAAAATACCTGCTGAGAGGTGCAGATGTCTCATTGACAGTTACAGGAAGCGTTTGATTGCAGTGATTGCCTCAAAAGGTTGCGCAACAAAATATTAAGTTAGGGGTACCATCATTTTTGTCCATGCCTGTTTCATGAGTTTATTTTTTTACATAATTCTGTTGAAGCATGGTTGAAAAACAATGTCTGACTTTCATTGGTTAACATTTATAGAATTTTAATTTATTATTACTTTTGTCAGATTAAAGTTATTTCTGTGACCATTGTGACTTTTTCTTTCATTGACCAAAGGGTACCAACAATTTTGTCCACGTCTGTATAGTTTTCATGCTCTCTTTTTGGCTCTCCTCCATCTAAATGTAGTATATATGTAAAATTACCAAAAACTTCTGACTAAAATGTATCTCAGTGAAAATGTTTCAAGTATCCAACTGATATATTCTTAGAATTCCTTGGTTGGATTAGTCCTCTTGAATCTTTGCGGTACTTTACTATAGATGAAATAATATTTTAATATACAGTGCCTTGAAAAAGTATTCATACCCTTGAACTTTTCTACATGTTTTCACGTTACACCCACAAACTTAAATTATTTTATTGGGATTTTATGTGATAGACCAACACAGAGTGGCAAGTATGTGAAGTTAAAAATAAAATGATACATGGTTTCATAAATAAAACTCTGGGAAGTGTGGTGCACATTTGTATAAAGCACCCTGTACTCTGATACCCCTAAATAAAATCCAGTGTGACCAATTGCCTTCAGAAGTCACCTAACTAGTAAATAGAGTCCACCTGTGTGCAATTTATTCTCAGTATAACTACAGCTGTTCTGTGAAGGCCTCAGAGGTTTGTTAGAGAACATTAGTGATCAAACAGCATCATGAAAACCAAGGAACACACCAGACAGGTCAGGGATAAAGTTATGGACAAGTGTAAAGGAGGGTTAGGCTTATAAAAAAATATCCCAAGCTCTGAACATAGTTACATAGTTAATACGGTTGAAAAAAAGACAAGTCCATCAGGTTTAACCATCTCACAGAGCACTGTTCAATCCATCATCTGAAAATGGAAAGAGTATGGCATAACTGCAATCCTACCAAGACATGGCCATCCACCTAAACTGACAGTCCAGGCAAGGAGAGCACTAATTAGAGAAGTGGCCAAGAGGCCCAATATCAGTTGTGACTTCCACAAATCTGGTCTTTATGGAAGAGTGGCAAAAAGAAAGTCATTTTTGAAAGCAATCCATATGAAATCTCATTTGCAGTTTGCCCATGTTGGGGACACAGCAAACACATGGAAGAAAGTGGTCTGGTCAGATGAGACCAGACCACTGTGTTGGTCTATCACATAAAATCCCAATAAAGTACATTTGAGAGGTATGAATACTTTTTTAAAGGCACTGTAAAACAATAATTCCCAGTAAACCATAAGATGTTATCTTTATCCTAAGAGAATACACCATGCATTACCTCTTTGAGTTATGTGCAGTATATAATGACTATAGTAACTGCTGCTCAGAGCTTTGCTTGGATTTCACACGCAGCGAGTATTGCACATTAGGCCTCATGCACACGGCCGTTGCCCGGCTGTGCCAGTATTGTGGCCCGCAAATGGCATCATGGAATCACAGATTTGAACTGGTCCGCAATCCGTAAGGTCGGTGCAGAACGGAGAAACGGAACCCCGCGGCAGCACTCCTTTTTTGCTGTGCATGGATCTGTCCTGCAGATCTGTGACTGGATCTGTCTGCAGAATCCGCACGGATGTTGTCCGTGCATTGGGGACCACAAATTGGGGTCCCCAATGCACGGAAAGGCCGATCAATGGCTGTGTGGATGAGCCCTTACCCTGATCTACAGCAATCACAAAGTGTGATAATCGTAGGGTACAAAATAAAAATGGAGCACGGCTGCAGCTGCTCTCAGCATCCAACTGCATGAAATATGCACACCTCGCCTCCCCAATAAATTGAATAAAAAATTTCAAATGGTCCCATATATCCCAAAATGGTATGGTGTACATGGCCAGCTATCGAACATGCCCTCCTGAAATCAACTGCTGGTGCCGCACCTCACCTCCTAAGCCCCCTGCTCCATATCCTAATCAGAGACAACTTGAGGAGGGACAGCTGTTGGGGCAATATATTGTGCTACACTGTGGTATATGGTTCTGATGGGACAGTATTTTGCACTATGGTATTGCTGATGCCACCTACTTGTATTGCCCCTTCTGTCAATTTGGACCTGTATATAACATGGGGCCACTTTTAGGTTGTTTTTCCCAGGGCCACTTCAAGTTCCTAGTCCGCCACTTGATGTAGCCCCACAGAAAAAAAGACACTGGGTGTTAGATCTGGTGATCATGGATGCCTGCATAACATTGATGAATCATTTACTCTGTCTGTGCTAACCCAACGCTCCAGTTGAGTTTCATTCAGGTATTGAACATTCAACTGGAAATGAGGAGGAGCACAATCCCGCTGATAGACAATGTTTGGCAGATCTTCCTGTATCTGGGGCATAAATCATTCTCTTAACATTTCCAGGTAGAAGAGGCCAGTCACAGGATCCATGGCAAAAAAGAAGGGACTGTAGACTTTGCGCCTGCTCACTGCACAGAACACATTTACAGCCCTTTAAGTCAATGCAAAAATCATGGAGTTATGATTCGTTGTCCCGTTTCACCTCCTGTAAAAACTTGTAATCTGTATGTTTTGGTAAAATACGCCATACTGTGGGTTGAGGCACTTGTAACACTATACTAGTCAGCCTGTTTGACTTTCTATAGGACTATGCTTATACACGTCTCAAATCCATATCACTGTCTCTTCCAAAGTCAGCCTGGACTTTATCCTTGACATCAACAGCCGGTGGTTTCGATTTGCTTCATCCAGTAGTTTCTATGAGAAGCACATTTACCAAATGTATTCTGAAAATGTCACTGTACTGCCACAACGGGCCCCATTCTTGAAAATGTCAATAGGCAAAAAGCTTTTTCTTGCTGCAATATCCCCATCTTAAACCTGCCCCTCTATGTACAGGTTTAAACGAACCCACAAAGGAGCAGAATCATGAAAACTGTCTGAAAGAAAATGTACTTTCTTTCTTGCCCATAGCAACCAATCACAGCACAGCTTTCATTTTTTAGGAGCAGAATTTGTGTTCTTTACCTACATGCCTTTTCTTCTACACCATCCGTTTGGAATTGCCCTGTATACAGTCAGGTCCATAAATATTGGGGCATCAACACAATTCTAACATTTTTAGCTATATACACCACCACAATGGATTTGAAATGAAATGAACAAGATGTGCTTTAACTGCAGACTGTCAGCTTTAATTTGAGGGTATTTACATCCAAATCAGGTGAACGGTGTAGGAATTACAACAGTTTGCATATGTGTCTACCACTTGTTAGGGGCCAAAAGTAATGGGACAGAATAATCATCATAATTCAAACTTTCACCTTTTAATACTTGGTTGCAAATCCTTTGTAGTCAATTACAGCCTGAAGTCTGGGGCATTTTCCCTTCAGTTTTGTCTTCAGCAAGTGAAATGCATGCTCAATCGGATTCAGGTCAGGTGATTGACTTGGCCATTGCATAACATTCCACTTCTTTCCTTTAAGAAACTCTTTGGTTGCTTTTGCAGTATGCTTTGGGTCATTGTCCATCTGCACTGTGAAGCGCCGTCCAATGAGTTCTGAAGCATTTGGCTGAATATGAGCTGATAATATTGCCCGAAACACTTCAGAATTCACCCTGCTGCTTTTGTCAGCAGTCACATCTTCAATAAATACAAGAGAACCAGTACCATTGGCAGCCATACATGCCCACGCCATGACACTACCACCACCATGCTTCACTGATGAGGTGGTATGCTTAGGATCATGAGCAGTTCCTTTCCTTCTCCATACTCTTCTCTTCCCATCACTCTGGTACAAGTTGATCTTGGTCTCATCTGTCCATAGGATGTTGTTCCAGAACTGTAAAGGCTTTTTTAGATGTCGTTTGGCAAACTCTAATCTGGCCTTCCTGTTTTTGAGGCTCACCAATGGTTTACATCTTTGGTGAACCCTCTGTATTCACTCTGGTGAAGTCTTCTCTTGATTGTTGACTTTGACACACATACACCTACCTCCTCGAGAGTGTTCTTGATCTGGCCAACTGTTGTGAAGGGTGTTTTCTTCACCAGGGAAATAATTCTTCGGTCGTCCACCACAGTTGTTTTCTGTGGTCTTCCGGGTCTTTTGGTGTTGCTGAGCTCTCCGATGCGTTCCTTCTTTTTAATAATGTTCCAAACAGTTGTTTTGGCCAGGCCTAATGTTTTTGCTATCTCTCTGATGGGTTTGTCTTGTTTTTTTTTGCCTAATGATGCCTTGCTTCATTGATAGTGACCGCTCTTTGGATCTCATCTTGAGAGTTGACAGCAACAGATTCCAAATGCAAATAGCACACTTGAAATCAACTCTAGACCTTTTATACGCTCATTGTAATTGGGATAATGAGGTAATAACATACACCTGGCCATGGAACAGCTGAGAAGCGAATTGTCCCATTACTTTCAGTCCCTTAACAGGTGGGAGGCACATATGCAAACTGTTGTAATTCCTACACCGTTCACCTGATTTGGCTCTGAATACTCTCAAATTAAAGCTGACAGCCTGCAGTTAAACCACATCTAGTGTGTTTCATATCAAATCCATTGTGGTGGTGTATAGAGCTAAAAATTTTAGAATTGTGTCGATGTCCCAATATTTATGGACCTGACTGTATATCATGGTATGTGTTTTCTGAGAGATGCCTTTTGTATTAAAAAAGCATAATTAATAAGGCTTTTAAATACTGTACAATAAAAAAAAAAATGCATATCAGACAGGTGTATGCCATAAGGACAGTCTTTTTTTTCGGCATTCATGCATTCCCTAGAAATCTAACACATCTGTCAAATAAGTCAGTAGACATCCCTAGCTAGACATCAGGCATACACACTACAGATGGTGTGAACCTAACATGAGAGTGCATTCAGTTGGTGTGGTTGGGAGCATTTTAAGGGCTCATGCACACGACCGTATGTATTTTGTGGTCCGCAAAAGACAGATTCGCAAAAAAAAAAACGTATTACACCCATGTGACATCCATGTTCAATTATATGTACACAATCATTTCCATTTTTATTTTTTATTTTTCAATCCCCATTAAAATGAATGTAAAAAAATGTAACGGAAACGGAAGAAAAATATGTTTGTGTGAATGAGCCCTAAACTGCATGCCAACACCTTTCCTGTCTACAACTCCCCTCCCTGCTGCCCACTATGAGTGGCCTTACCTATAAATCAAAAGATCAAACAAGCAATCCTGACTTAAATAGGTTCTCCGGCAGTTCTCCGGCAATGATTTAAAATGGCTGCCAGCAATCTGTCCTAGAATGTGAACAGGACTGGTTCCCTCCACTTGCAGAGCTGCCTAGGGGGATGAGGGGGAAAGGGCCTTGCTACAAACCTTGCTCTGGCACCTACATATGCTACATATTGGTGAGGATTCCTGTCAGGCTGCTCAGCCATAATAGCATATCGTAGGCAGGATTGCATCATTACCATGTATTGTAGCGCTGTGTAGTGTGCCCCAACCTCCTCACCACCCTAGGCATCTCTGCAAGTGATAGCAAACAGTCCTGCTCACATTCTAAGACAGGTAAATCTAATTGTTTTTATTAAACTTATCTGAAAGTACATTGTCTCTTCAATAATCAGACTGAGTACAGAAAAATGAGTTATCATAAGACATCATCATCCAATGACAAAGCAATCCATCAAGGTACAATGTACAAGGTCATGAGTAAATATACATAGTGTAGTCTAAACATCCTTTCCTCACCGTGACATCATAGGCGTGTCTTAGTTGCAGATATTGATAGAACCAAACTTTGAGAACATTAAATTCTTGCTGCAGCCCTTGAAATGATTTAAACACATTGCCATCCAGCAGTTGACCTATCCACCACACCTCATGAGATTCCCAATTCCGAAGTCCTGACAGAGACATAAATTCTGGCAATAAACTGTTGTTCCATATTGGGGAAAGCTCTCCAATTCATCCCACACCTCTAAGCTGTTTAACTTTCACCCATACCTTCTTCATGAGCTCAATCAGCAGGGCCTTCTCCCTCCCCATGTGCATACCCGCCCCCTCCAGTATGCACATAAGGTCCCGACTGCCCAATCAGTGCTGCAGTATCTTACCCGTCATATCTGGAGGCTGACAATCCATCCAGCCCTTAAAGTGCTGGCACTGAGAAGCCAAGAAGTAAATCAATGCATTGGGAACCGCCAAGCCTCCTTCCGTCTTAGAGTACTGCAACGTTTCCAACTTAATCCTTGCTCGGCCACATTTCCAAATAAGGTCCCTGAACATAGAGTGTATCCTCCTAAATCTATCCAAGGGTATCCATACAGGGGCATTATTGAGTACATAAAGTAGCTGGGGCATCATTACCATCTTCAAGAGATTCATTCTACCTACTACAGACAGAAAAGCCTACACCAAGTCCTCACCTTAAGTCTAAAGGTAGCAAGTAAAGGAGTCAAATTCAAATCTTCAAAATCAGACAATCTAGGTGTTATATACAGCCCCAAATATTTGAATTTATCTACCCAGGGCATCATACTATCTTCCTGGCTCGACCGACAGAGCCTGACCATCTACCGGCATCAGAGCAGACTTTTGCCAATTAATAGTAAGTCCAGAGTATCTCCCGAACCGATCAATTAGAGTCATGGCCGCAGCTAGGGATGTCCCAGTATCGCCCAGGAACAACAGAGTGTCGTCAGCATACATAGCCACTTTGTTCTGCAACATGCCGTACCTGAACCCCACAATATAAGGCGACAGGCGAACTAAAGTCGCCGGTGGCTCAATAGCTAAGGCAAATAGTAAGGGCAACAGTGGGCATCCCTGTCTGGTGCCTCTTGCCAGAGTGAAACTATCCGACAGCCCCCGTTAGCTCTAATGCGTGCCTTAGGGTTCGAGTATAACCCCTGTACCCATTGGATAAAACGTGTGCCGAAGCCCATGGCCCTCAGAATCCCCCACAGATAATTCCACTCTACACTATCAAATGCCTTAGCAGCGTCAAGCGTTAGCAAGGCCCCGTCTCCACAATTATCTGCTGGAAGATTCAGACTGGCGTACAATCTACGGATGTTTATAGCAGTTGACTTCCCAGGCATGAAGCCTGTCTGATCCGGGTGCACAATTGTCAGAATCACCCTAGACAACCTGTTCGCCAACACCTTTGCCAGGAGCTTTACATCCGCTGTTAAAAGCGAGATTGGTCTATACGAGTCTGGCAATTTAGGATCCTTTCCAGACTTTGATATGACTACAATTATAGCTTCCTGCATAGAGTGCGGTAGCGAACCGGTCTCCAGTGAATATTCGAGCACCTTAAGCAATTCAGGGAGTAGTACCCCCTGCAACTTTTTATATACTTCCACCGGTAGACCATCGGCCCCCGGGGCCTTCCCGTTCGCCATGCCCCCAAGCGCTGCCTCCAATTCCTCAAGTGAGATCGGCTCTTTCAATCTCTCCCTATCCGCATCCGACAGCACCGATAGCTGCGCCTCCGCCAAAAAGGCAGTCAAGGCGTCTTCAGAGCTGGAAACAGTGGACGCGTATAAGGACACATAGAAGTCTTTAAGTATATCTAGTATTCCTTTTGTATCCTGCCTAATAGTACCAGTCCCATCTCTCAGTTTCTGTATACAGGAGGATCCCCGCTGAGCCTGAGAAACAACTGATAGTAGATGGCCCACCTTTTCACCCTCCTCAAAAGACCGTTGTTTATAGAAACTACACTTACGCTCCACTGCTTGCATTAGATGACACCTCAACTGCTCCTGAGCTACTGCCAGAGCTTCACTATTAGCTAAGCAAGGGGATCTACCAAAAACCCGCTCAGCTTCCACCACCTGTACGTGCGCTTTTACATCCGCCTTTCTAGATTTGGATTTACTCTTACTAATCTCTTTTATCAATACGCCCCTTAAGAATGCTTTCATAGCATCCCAGACTCCATGTATTGAAGCCGTCCCTTCGTTAATAGCAAAGTATTCCCTGACCGCCAGAGAAACCTCGGACAGGTCTCCCAGTATATTTAACCAATGCGGGTTACATTTTCACAGCCTCGGTCCCTGCCTGAGCACCCCCAGGCACAAGTCAACCTGCAACAACATCCTGAATCAATGGCAACATAATGTCATTGACAAGAGCCAGATCTATGCGTGATAATGAATGGTGCGTAGCAGATCTGCACTAATATTCGCGCCTATCAGGGTTGCGTACTCTCCACACGTCAAGCATACCCATTTCAACCATAATATTCTTTAGAGCTACACTCCCTGGTGATCCACCTGACCCCACCACCCGACATTTATCCAGGGAATCGTTTGGTGTGCAGTTAAAGTCTCCTACTAGTAGTCATGGTAATCCAGGGAAGTCCGCCACGAAGGTCATAATTGACCGCACCAAGGGAGAAGCAAATGGTGGAGGCACATACACCGTCGCTAACACCACCTGAATCCCATCAATCTTACACACAATACAAACAAACCTGCCCTCAGCATCCACACACTGCTGCACATGTTCATATCTAATACTCTTATGCACTAACACACATACTCCCCTGGAATGTGAGGAATAGATTGCATGTACCACATGTCCCACCCAGGTTTTGCTTAGCCACTGTACAGTATCACTAGTCAAATGTGTTTCCTGCAGGCAACAAATGGCAGGCTGAAAACACCTCAAGTAGTGGAAAATACAATGTCGTTTCTTCGCATCAGCCATACCCCTCACATTCCAGCTCAGAACTTTAATCACCTGTGTCATGGTAAAACACTGTTACATACCCGCATCGCACACCCCATTCAATCCACAGCCATTCAGAGTTCGCGCCTACTAATCTACACCCAACTATCCCCCAGCTACCCCCCCCTTCCCACCCCTCCCTCACCAAATTACCAAAAAGGAAACACATCATCTCTCCATCCCATACTGTGAACCCCATAGACGGGGCAATCCCGTAGCAACTTGCCCACCAATGAACAGTAAACATCACTGAACACATTAACACAATCCCACAAAGAGAGATTCCTCTCCACTACAGGGAAACTCATTGTTACCCCCGAACCACCTACTCCCACCTCAGAATCTATCATGTGGTAGCATTATATAGTACACATATTAACTGGTGTAACATAAAATGGCATTCAAATGCAAACATATATATAGGCTAAACCAAATTGCCTATCTGCCGCCTTCAAGTGTCCAGGGCCCCGTCTCTCAGTTGCCGCTCGTGGACGTCCAGCCACTGCGCTGCTTCATCTGGATCCTCGAAGAATCTAGTGGATCCCAATGCCACCACTCGCAATTTGGCAGGAAACAGCATTGCATATTGAACCTGTAGCCCTCTGAGCCTCCTCTTCACATCCATAAAACGACTCCTCCTCAGTTGCACCTCATTCGAGTAATCCGGAAAAATTTAGACTTTAACACCATTCAGGACCATCTCTTCATTATCTCTGGACTGACGGAGAATAGTGTCCCAATCTTTGAAGTGCAAAATCTTCGCAAGTATAGGACGGGGAGGTCTGCCTGGTGGAAGCGGCCGCATGGGCACTCTGTGCGCCCGCTCCACCGCATATAAGGAGGACAGGCCTTTATCATGAAATAGCTGGTGCAACCATTTCTCCATAAATTCAGTGGCATTGGCCCCCTCCGTCTTCTCCGGCACTCCTACAATGCGCAAATTATTCCTACGCGATCTATTTTCTAGATCATCCGTTTTGGCATACAGGGCAGCAATATCTTTAGTAGCCGTCTTAGATGCCATTTGCAAAGGCAACATTCCATCCTCCACTGATGACACCCTCTTCTCAAGTTCAGCGGTGCGTTCCGAAATTTTATGCAGATCGTGCCGAATTAATAAAACATCGGATCGCAGACTGCCAACCTGTACTGCGAGTACCTTGAGGGTGCTGTTACAGCTCATCACAGCCGCCATGATATCTTTCAGAGTGGGCTCCTCTGTAGACGCAGCCCGAAGACCCTCTGTACCCTTTCCAGGGCTTGCAGGAGCAGGCATAGGCTGACCAGCCGTTACCGGGCGGTCACCATCGATGGAACCATCCTCCTGGTCAGAGGAGGTAATTATATCAGTCCCCTTCTCTCTAGACCAGTCGCCCACTCCGCTGTCCACACGAGCAAACTTGCTGAATCTGGCTGCCGCGCTCTGACTCACCACCTCCTGCAGCGCCATCGCCTCTCCACCATCAGCGCCATGTTGGCCAGTCTCCATAGAAACATAGAAACATAGAATGTGTCGGCAGATAAGAACCATTTGGTTCTAGCTTTGTTAGAAAGAGATTGTTATGTACTTTGTGATGTCTGATTTTCATTTTTCATTTTCACTGCCTCGCAGTTTTACTTCTTCGGCATTGTCATGCACCCCAGGTCGGCACAGCAGCTTCCAAGCACTCTTCTTACCCCAGGTAAGTTCGTAGGACGAATCAAAGTTGCGCTACCCAGCGATTTAATCAGGATATCGGCAGGAGCAGTGAACATCGTGTCTTACTCCATGCGCTGGCAGGCCACGCCTCCTACTGGCGGCCATTTAAAATCATCCCAGAATCCGTTTAAAAGGGTTATGCCATGATTGAAAAATGAAAATGAAAAATGAAAATCAGACATCACACAGTACATAACAATCTCTTTCTAACAAAGCTAGAACCTGCCCTGTAACTCACATCCAGAGATATCTCCATTAGGGATGAGCGAACTCGAACTGTATAGTTCGGGTTCGTACCGAATTTTGGGGTGTCCGTGACACGGACCCGAACCCGGACATTTTCGTAAAAGTCCGGGTTCGGGTTCGGTGTTCGTCGCTTTCTTCGCGCTTTTGTGACGCTTTCTTGGCGCTTTTTGAAAGGCTGCAAAGCAGCCAATCAACAAGCGTCATACTACTTGCCCCAAGAGGCCGTCACAGCCATGCCTACTATTGGCATGGCTGTGATTGGCCAGAGCACCATGTGACCCAGCCTCTATTTAAGCTGGAGTCACATAGCGCCGCCCGTCACTCTGCTCTGATTAGCGTAGGGAGAGGTTGCGGATGCGACAGTAGGGCGAGATTAGGCAGATTAACTCCTCCAAAGGACTTCACTTGATTAATCGATCGATCTGCAGCTGTGCATCATTGAGCTGCTGAAATTCAAATGCTCACTCACTGTTTTTAGGCTGCCCAGACCGTTTGTCAGTCACTTTTTTCTGGGGTGATCGGCGGCCATTTTGTGTCTTGTGCGGTGCTGCGACCAAGTGCATCCAAGCTGCGACCAAGTGCATTTAACCCTCAATGGTGTGGTTGTTTTTTGGCTAAAGCCTACATCAGGGTGAAGCTGTCACACCAAGTGCATTTAACCAGCAATAGTCTGTTCATTTTTTGGCCATATACTACATCAGGGGCAAGCTGCGCCCGTCACCAAGTGCATTTAACCCTCAATGGTGTGGTTGTTTTTTGGCTAAAGCCTACATCAGGGTGAAGCTGTCACACCAAGTGCATTTAACCAGCAATAGTCTGTTTATTTTTTGGCCATATACTACATCAGGGGCAAGCTGCGCCCGTCACCAAGTGCATTTAACCCTCAGTAGTGTGGTTCGTCAAGCTGTGACACCAAGTGCATTTAACCAGCAATAGTCTGTTCATTTTTTGGCCATATACTACATCAGGGGCAAGCTTCGCCCGTCACCAAGTGCATTTAACCCTCAGTAGTGTGGTTGGTCAAGCTATCACACCAAGTGCATTTAACCAGCAATAGTCTGTTCATTTTTTGGCCATATACTAAATCAGGGGCAAGCTGCGCCCGTCACCAAGTGCATTTAACCAGCAATAGTCTGTTCATTTTTTGGCCATATACTACATCAGGGGCAAGCTGCGCCCGTCACCAAGTGCATTTAACCCTCAGTAGTGTGGTTCGTCAAGCTGTGACACCAAGTGCATTTAACCAGCAATAGTCTGTTCATTTTTTGGCCATATACTACATCAGGGGCAATCTGCGCCCGTCACCAAGTGCATTTAACCCTCAGTAGTGTGGTTGGTCAAGCTATCACACCAAGTGCATTTAACCAGCAATAGTCTGTTCATTTTTTGGCCATATACTAAATCAGGGGCAAGCTGCGCCCGTCACCAAGTGCATTTAACCAGCAATAGTCTGTTCATTTTTTGGCCATATACTACATCAGGGGCAAGCTGCGCCCGTCACCAAGTGCATTTAACCCTCAGTAGTGTGGTTGGTCAAGCTATCACACCAAGTGCATTTAACCAGCAATAGTCTGTTCATTTTTTGGCCATATACTAAATCAGGGGCAAGCTGGCCCGTCACTAAGTGCATTTAACCAGCAATAGTCTGTTCATTTTTTGGCCATATACTACATCAGGGGCAAGCTGCGCCCGTCACCAAGTGCATTTAACCCTCAGTAGTGTGGTTGGTCAAGCTATCACACCAAGTGCATTTAACCAGCAATAGTCTGTTCATTTTTTGGCCATATACTAAATCAGGGGCAAGCTGCGCCCGTCACCAAGTGCATTTAACCAGCAATAGTCTGTTCATTTTTTGGCCATATACTACATCAGGGGCAAGCTGCGCCCGTCACCAAGTGCATTTAACCCTCAGTAGTGTGGTTCGTCAAGCTGTGACACCAAGTGCATTTAACCAGCAATAGTCTGTTCATTTTTTGGCCATATACTACATCAGGGGCAAGCTGCGCCCGTCACCAAGTGCATTTAACCAGCAATAGTGTGGTTATTTTTTGGCCATATCCCAGTCTAATTCTGTCACTAAATCCATACCGGTCACCCAGCGCCTAAATACTAGGCCTCAAATTTATATCCCGCTAAATCTCTCGTTACCGCTGTCCTGTTGTGGCTGGGAAAGTTATTTAGTGTCCGTCAAAGCATATTTTTTGTTCTGGGTTGAAGTACAATTCCCAATTTAGCAATTTCATAATTTAGTGGTTCCTGCTATATCAGAGCTATTTGAAATCTATCCCTAAAAGGGTATATAATATTCAAGGTGCACATAGGGTCATTCAGAATAACTTCACACACACGCTACTGTGCATTTCCAAGTCTAATTCTGTCGCTAAATCCATACCGGTCACCCAGCGCCTAAATACTAGGCCTCAAATTTATATCCCGCTAAATCTCTCGTTACCGCTGTCCTGTTGTGGCTGGGAAAGTTATTTAGTGTCCGTCAAAGCACATTTTTTGTTCTGGGTTGAAATACAATTCCCAATTTAGCAATTTCATAATTTAGTGGTTTCTGCTATATCAGAGCTATTTGAAATCTATCCCTAAAAGGGTATATAATATTCAAGGTGCACATAGGGTCATTCAGAATAACTTCACACACACGCTACTGTGCATTTCCAAGTCTAATTCTGTCACTAAATCCATACCGGTCACCCAGCGCCTAAATACTAGGCCTCAAATTTATATCCCGCTAAATCTCTCGTTACCGCTGTCCTGTTGTGGCTGGGAAAGTTATTTAGTGTCCGTCAAAGCACATTTTTTGTTCTGGGTTGAAGTACAATTCCCAATTTAGCAATTTCATAATTTAGTGGTTCCTGCTATATCAGAGCTATTTGAAATCTATCCCTAAAAGGGTATATAATATTCAAGGTGCACATAGGGTCATTCAGAATAACTTCACACACACGCTACTGTGCATTTCCAAGTCTAATTCTGTCACTAAATCCATACCGGTCACCCAGCGCCTAAATACTAGGCCTCAAATTTATATCCCGCTAAATCTCTCGTTACCGCTGTCCTGTTGTGGCTGGGAAAGTTATTTAGTGTCCGTCAAAGCACATTTTTTGTTCTGGGTTGAAGTACAATTCCCAATTTAGCAATTTCATAATTTAGTGGTTCCTGCTATATCAGAGCTATTTGAAATCTATCCCTAAAAGGGTATATAATATTCAAGGTGCACATAGGGTCATTCAGAATAACTTCACACACACGCTACTGTGCATTTCCAAGTCTAATTCTGTCACTAAATCCATACCGGTCACCCAGCGCCTAAATACTAGGCCTCAAATTTATATCCCGCTAAATCTCTCGTTACCGCTGTCCTGTTGTGGCTGGGAAAGTTATTTAGTGTCCGTCAAAGCACATTTTTTGTTCTGGGTTGAAATACAATTCCCAATTTAGCAATTTCATAATTTAGTGGTTTCTGCTATATCAGAGCTATTTGAAATCTATCCCTAAAAGGGTATATAATATTCAAGGTGCACATAGGGTCATTCAGAATAACTTCACACACACGCTACTGTGCATTTCCAAGTCTAATTCTGTTAGTAAATCCATACCGGTCACCCAGCGCCTAAATACTAGGCCTCAAATTTATATCCCGCTGAATTTGAATACAATACATTGGGCCAAATAATATTTTTGTTGTTGTGGTGAACCATAACAATGAGGAAAACATCTAGTAAGGGACGCGGACGTGGACATGGTCGTGGTGGTGTTAGTGGACCCTCTGGTGCTGGGAGAGGACGTGGCCGTTCTGCCACATCCACACGTCCTAGTGTACCAACTACCTCAGGTCCCAGTAGCCGCCAGAATTTACAGCGATATATGGTGGGGCCCAATGCCGTTCTAAGGATGGTAAGGCCTGAGCAGGTACAGGCATTAGTCAATTGGGTGGCCGACAGTGGATCCAGCACGTTCACATTATCTCCCACCCAGTCTTCTGCAGAAAGCGCACAGATGGCGCCTGAAAACCAACCCCATCAGTCTGTCACATCACCCCCATGCATACCAGGGAAACTGTCTCAGCCTCAAGTTATGCAGCAGTCTCTTATGCTGTTTGAAGACTCCGCTGGCAGGGTTTCCCAAGGGCATCCACCTAGCCCTTCCCCAGCGGTGAAAGATATAGAATGCACTGACGCACAACCACTTATGTTTCCTGATGATGAGGACATGGGAATACCACCTCAGCATGTCTCTGATGATGACGAAACACAGTTGCCAACTGCTGCGTCTTTCTGCAGTGTGCAGACTGAACAGGAGGTCAGGGATCAAGACTGGGTGGAAGATGATGCAGGGGATGATGAGGTCCTAGACCCCACATGGAATGAAGGTCGTGCCACTGACTTTCACAGTTCGGAGGAAGAGGCAGTGGTGAGACCGAGCCAACAGCGTAGCAAAAGAGGGAGCAGTGGGCAAAAGCAGAACACCCGCCGCCAAGAGACTCCGCCTGCTACTGCCCGCCGCCATCTGGGACCGAGCACCCCAAAGGCAGCTTCAAGGAGTTCCCTGGCATGGCACTTCTTCAAACAATGTGCTGACGACAAGACCCGAGTGGTTTGCACGCTGTGCCATGAGAGCCTTAAGCGAGGCATTAACGTTCTGAACCTGAGCACAACCTGCATGACCAGGCACCTGCATGCAAAGCATGAACTGCAGTGGAGTAAACACCTTAAAACCAAGGAAGTCACTCAGGCTCCCCCTGCTACCTCTTCTGCTGCTGCCGCCTCGGCCTCTTCTGCTGCTGCCGCCTCCGCCTCTTCCTCCGCCTCTGGAGGAACGTTGGCACCTGCCGCCCAGCAAACAGGGGATGTACCACCAACACCACCACCACCACCTCCGTCACCAAGCGTCTCAACCATGTCATACGGCAGCGTTCAGCTCTCCATCTCACAAACATTTGAGAGAAAGCGTAAATTCCCACCTAGCCACCCTCGATCCCTGGCCCTGAATGCCAGCATTTCTAAACTACTGGCCTATGAAATGCTGTCATTTAGGCTGGTGGACACAGACAGCTTCAAACAGCTCATGTCGCTTGCTGTCCCACAGTATGTTGTTCCCAGCCGCCACTACTTCTCCAAGAGAGCCGTGCCTTCCCTGCACAACCAAGTATCCGATAAAATCAAGTGTGCACTGCGCAACTCCATCTGTGGCAAGGTCCACCTAACCACAGATACGTGGACCAGTAAGCACGGCCAGGGACGCTATATCTCCCTAACTGCACACTGGGTAAATGTAGTGGCAGCTGGGCCCCAGGCGGAGAGCTGTTTGGCGCACGTCCTTCCGCCGCCAAGGATCGCAGGGCAACATTCTTTGCCTCCTGTTGCCACCTCCTCCTTCTCGGCTTCCTCCTCCTCTTCTTCCACCTGCTCATCCAGTCAGCCACACACCTTCACCACCAACTTCAGCACAGCCCGGGGTAAACGTCAGCAGGCCATTCTGAAACTCATATGTTTGGGGGACAGGCCCCACACCGCACAGGAGTTGTGGCGGGGTATAGAACAACAGACCGACGAGTGGTTGCTGCCGGTGAGCCTCAAGCCCGGCCTGGTGGTGTGCGATAATGGGCGAAATCTCGTTGCAGCTCTGGGACTAGCCAATTTGACGCACATCCCTTGCTTGGCGCATGTGCTGAATTTGGTGGTGCAGAAGTTCATTCACAACTACCCCGACATGTCAGAGCTGCTGCATAAAGTGCGGGCCGTCTGTTCGCGCTTCCGGCGTTCACATCCTGCTGCTGCTCGCCTGTCTGCGCTACAGCGTAACTTCGGCCTTCCCGCTCACCGCCTCATATGCGACGTGCCCACCAGGTGGAACTCCACCTTGCACATGCTGGACAGACTGTGCGAGCAGCAGCAGGCCATAGTGGAGTTTCAGCTGCAGCACGCACGGGTCAGTCGCACTACAGAACAGCACCACTTCACCACCAATGACTGGGCCTCCATGCGAGACCTGTGTGCCCTGTTGCGCTGTTTCGAGTACTCCACCAACATGGCCAGTGGCGATGACGCCGTTATCAGCGTTACAATACCACTTCTATGTCTCCTTGAGAAAACACTTAGGGCGATGATGCAAGAGGAGGTGGCCCAGGAGGAGGAGGAGGAGGAGGAGGAGGAAGAGGGGTCATTTTTAGCACTTTCAGGCCAGTCTCTTCGAAGTGACTCAGAGGGAGGTTTTTGGCAACAGCAGAGGCCAGGTACAAATGTGGCCAGCCAGGGCCCACTACTGGAGGACGAGGAGGACGAGGAAGAGGTGGAGGAGGATGAGGATGAAGCATGGTCACAGCGGGGTGGCACCCAACGCAGCTCGGGTCCATCACTGGTGCGTGGCTGGGGGGAAAGGCAGGACGATGACGATACGCCTCCCACAGAGGACAGCTTGTCCTTACCCCTGGGCAGCCTGGCACACATGAGCGACTACATGCTGCAGTGCCTGCGCAACGACAGCAGAGTTGCCCACATTTTAACCTGTGCGGACTACTGGGTTGCCACCCTGCTGGATCCACGCTACAAAGACAATGTGCCCACCTTACTTCCTGCACTGGAGCGTGATAGGAAGATGCGCGAGTACAAGCGCACGTTGGTAGACGCGCTACTGAGAGCATTCCCAAATGTCACAGGGGAACAAGTGGAAGCCCAAGGCCAAGGCAGAGGAGGAGCAAGAGGTTGCCAAGGCAGCTGTGTCAATGCCAGCTCCTTTGAGGGCAGGGTTAGCATGGCAGAGATGTGGAAAACTTTTGTCAACACGCCACAGCTAACTGCACCACCACCTGATACGCAACGTGTTAGCAGGAGGCAACATTTCACTAACATGGTGGAACAGTACGTGTACACACCCCTCCACGTACTGACTGATGGTTCGGCCCCATTCAACTTCTGGGTCTCTAAATTGTCCACGTGGCCAGAGCTAGCCTTTTATGCCTTGGAGGTGCTGGCCTGCCCGGCGGCCAGCGTTTTGTCTGAACGTGTATTCAGCACGGCAGGGGGCGTCATTACAGACAAACGCAGCCGCCTGTCTACAGCCAATGTGGACAAGCTGATGTTCATAAAAATGAACCAGGCATGGATCCCACAGGATCTGTCCGTCCCTTGTCCAGATTAGACATTAACTACCTCCCCTTAACCATATATTATTGGACTCCAGGGAACTTCCTCATTCAATCCTATTTTTATTTTCATTTTACCATTATATTGCGAGGCTACCCAAAGTTGAATGAACCTCTCCTGTGTCTGGGTGCCGGGGCCTAAATATATGCCAATGGACTGTTCCAATGTTGGGTGACGTGAAGCCTGATTCTCTGCTATGACATGCAGAATGATTCTCTGCTGACATGAAGCCAGATTGTCTGTTACGGGACCTCTCTCCTCTGCCTGTGTGTGTGCTGGGCCTAAATATATGCCAATGGACTGTTGCAGTGGTGGCTGACGTGAAGCCTAATTCTCTGCTATGACATGCAGACTGATTCTCTGCTGACATGAAGACAGATTCTCTGTTACGGGACCTCTCTCCTCTGCCTGTGTGTGTGCTGGGCCTAAATATATGCCAATGGACTGTTGCAGTGGTGGCTGACGTGAAGCCTCATTCTCTGCTATGACATGCAGACTAATTCTCTGCTGACATGAAGACAGATTCTCTGTTACGGGACCTCTCTCCTCTGCCTGTGTGTGTGCTGGGCCTAAATATATGCCAATGGACTGTTGCAGTGGTGGCTGACGTGAAGCCTCATTCTCTGCTATGACATGCAGACTGATTCTCTGCTGACATGAAGACAGATTCTCTGTTACGGGACCTCCCTCCTCTGCCTGGGTGCTGGGCCTAAATATATGCCAATGGACTGTTGCAGTGGTGGCTGACGTGAAGCCTCATTCTCTGCTATGACATGCAGACTGATTCTCTGCTGACATGAAGACAGATTCTCTGTTACGGGACCTCTCTCCTCTGCCTGTGTGTGTGCTGGGCCTAAATATATGCCAATGGACTGTTGCAGTGGTGGCTGACGTGAAGCCTCATTCTCTGCTATGACATGCAGACTGATTCTCTGCTGACATGAAGCCAGATTCTCTGTTACGGGACCTCCCTCCTCTGCCTGGGTGCTGGGCCTAAATATATGCCAATGGACTGTTGCAGTGGTGGCTGACGTGAAGCCTCATTCTCTGCTATGACATGCAGACTGATTCTCTGCTGACATGAAGACAGATTCTCTGTTACGGGACCTCTCTCCTCTGCCTGTGTGTGTGCTGGGCCTAAATATATGCCAATGGACTGTTGCAGTGGTGGCTGACGTGAAGCCTCATTCTCTGCTATGACATGCAGACTGATTCTCTGCTGACATGAAGCCAGATTCTCTGTTACGGGACCTCCCTCCTCTGCCTGGGTGCTGGGCCTAAATATATGCCAATGGACTGTTGCAGTGGTGGCTGATGTGAAGCCTCATTCTCTGCTATGACATGCAGACTAATTCTCTGCTGACATGAAGACAGATTCTCTGTTACGGGACTTCTCTCCTCTGCCTGTGTGTGTGCTGGGCCTAAATATATGCCAATGGACTGTTGCAGTGGTGGCTGACGTGAAGCCTCATTCTCTGCTATGACATGCAGACTGATTCTCTGCTGACATGAAGACAGATTCTCTGTTACGGGACCTCTCTCCTCTGCCTGTGTGTGTGCTGGGACTAAATATATGCCAATGGACTGTTGCAGTGGTGGCTGACGTGAAGCCTCATTCTCTGCTATGACATGCAGACTGATTCTCTGCTGACATGAAGACAGATTCTCTGTTACGGGACCTCCCTCCTCTGCCTGGGTGCTGGGCCTAAATATATGCCAATGGACTGTTGCAGTGGTGGCTGACGTGAAGCCTCATTCTCTGCTATGACATGCAGACTGATTCTCTGCTATGACATGCAGACTGATTCTCTGCTGACATGAAGCCAGATTCTCTGTTACGAGACCTCTCTCCTCTGCCTGGGTGCTGGGGCCTAAATATATGAGAATGGACTGTTCCAGTGGTGGGTGACGTGAAGCCAGATTCTCTGCTATGGAACCTCTCTCCAATTGATTTTGGTTAATTTTTATTTATTTAATTTTTATTTTAATTCATTTCCCTATCCACATTTGTTTGCAGGGGATTTACCTACATGTTGCTGCCTTTTGCAGCCCTCTAGCTCTTTCCTGGGCTGTTTTACAGCCTTTTTAGTGCCGAAAAGTTCGGGTCCCCATTGACTTCAATGGGGTTCGGGTTCGGGACGAAGTTCGGATCGGGTTCGGATCCCGAACCCGAACATTTCCGGGATGTTCGGCCGAACTTCTCGAACCCGAACATCCAGGTGATCGCTCAACTCTAATCTCCATTCATTGCTTAAATTGCTCTGTTAGATTTAGTTCAGACTGGCAACCCTGGGGTGTGTTCTTTCTCAGGGTGCATGACATTTCTGCTACAGTTCTCTTCCTGGTGGCAGTTGGTGGCAGAGCATTTTTGCAACAGAAAGTAAGGTTTTCATGCTGAATTTTATTAAAATAATATTTAATGGTGGCACAACCCTAAAAAATTGTGCCTCTGAAGTCTTTTTTTTTTTTTTTTTCTTCTATTTCTCCTCAGTACTTTTACCTGTAATTTGGGAAATTTCCCTGGAGAACTCACCAGATAAAATGCAGCTAGACTCCAGTAATTGCTCTCCTCGACACTTGATAGTTAATTGAATAACCCCTGTTATATGTTTGCTCTTGATTAATTTGCAGTGCGCGTTTTCAGAGAATGTGTCATGCACTTAAAAGAACAACACACGGGCTTGATGAGCATTTATCCAGCAGCATTTTGCTTGTTTGCGCATTAACCGACTGGCTGTAGTCTGACGGACAAATCCCATCATATTCTAAGAGTCTTTAACCTCTAAACCCCAGACAAAATGCTTTGCTCGCCTTCCACTTATTTTTCTGTCCATGGTTTTTACAACATGACGATGTCAAGTCATTACAACTAACCAAGTGACATTTTGCGTCATCGTCAAAATATTCTAAATGGTGTCCAGGTCAAGTACATTAGATAAAACGTGTAGCTCTGCACATTAGGAGTGGGCACATCACCACCATGAGTATAACATAATATATTTGGAGTCAATTGAATTTATCATAAAGGGAATATTTGCTGGAATCTGCATTGGAGTACTTCATGCCACATTTAGCAAATGTCACATGTTGTTTGATAAATTTGTCTTATACTTAAAGGGCTTGTCCGGGTTCAGAGCTGAACATAGACGTATCCCCGCTTTCACCCAGGCAGCCCCTCTGATATGAGCTGTATCGTGCAGGGCAAGGACTGTTTGTTTATATTTTTACACTGCTAGGCGGAGACTAATGGGTGGGCTTTAGCGCTGCCCTAGCTGTTTTACAGGTTTTCAGCACTAAAGCCCGCCCATTAGTGTCGGTGATGTCACTGGCCTCAGTGCTATGTGGAAGCGGACTCTGCCCCGCTTACCCATGGAGAGCCCGGTACGTCAGCGGATCTCCAGAAAAAACTTTGTCCTGCCCTATTCAGCACAGGGCAAAGAAGAGCATCAGAGCATGACATGCCCTGATGCACACATCAGAGGGGTTGCCTGAGTAAAAACAGGCATATGTCCGGGTTCAGCTCTGAACCCAGACAACTTCTTTAAACCTAACACTTTTGTCTAGAAAAGCTATTGCAGTTTTCCTACTCCACCATCCTACTGGAGTGAGATTGAGACTTTTTTTGCGATAAAAATAAAATAAGTCTGAATGATAAATCTGGAGTGCAACTCATTAACATAGACAACCGGTGTACACCCACTTTTCCACCCAGCTTTCAAAACTGGAGTGTGGTGTAAAACTGCAAAAAGTAGAATTTTTTTATGTGAGTCCAAAAAGTCACAAAAGCCCTATTTTGTGACTTTTTGAAGACAGAATTCTGAATTGAAAGTGCAATAAATCAGGGCCAATATATACTTGTGTTTTAGTTGTGAGTTTCCTCGTGCTTTTTTTATTTTATCATTCCCAATGGCATATATTTTAAGTGTAACTAATACCTATCATTTAAAAGGTAGGTATTGGGGGAACTGATGCTATAATATAGTCACCACAGAGGGACATCATGGTTAAATGGGAATAGTAAGGGCAAACAGATAAGACCCATTTGTTATTACCTTTCAGCATCCTTGGGCAGTGAATATTGCCCAAACAACCACTGATCAGAATGGCCTTTTCAATAAATTGCTAAGCTATCAATATAGCTACTGTGCTTGGTAAGGAGGCACCAACTTACAGAAAGTGTTGTCTCTACTGCAGCAATGCAGTGCTCCCTGTATTCTTTTAGGAGTTTGCACCACCACCTAGCAGTGAAGACAAAAAAAATTAAAGACCAAAACTTCTTAAATAATATATTCCTAATGTTTCCTAAAAATAAAAATAAATGACCATATATATTTGAAGCTTCATTGTTTTCTTAAGGAGCTCTGATGCCCCTATGAAGACTTGTCCTTCTTCGTCAGCTACTGTGATCAATGAGAGGTTTTGTATTGATCTCAATAAGAAGTGAATAAAGAAACATTCTACCAGCTATGACCAAGAGTGTACAAGATTTTAACAAGCCTTCCAACTGAGGAACAGGATCCATAATAAAAGAACGGAGCACTGAGTCTGCACAATAGTATATTGTTCTCTTCAAGTGTACTATGGACTAAACGAAATACAAGCATGGTGGATCTAATTCCCTCCTGAGAGTGGAGTTTCCATTTACTCCTTGGTACGGTCCACTGACATCAGATAAAATAGCATTAAAACTAGAAGTTTCAACATATTTCCTCCCTAAGGGAAGTGAGATGACATTTCCCATCTATCAAATCTGTATTTTGTCAGTATATCACATCCACCCAAACATCCAGCACCAAGGTTGGCACGGTGCCAAATTTGGTAAGATTGGCTGGCTCCACTGCAGTTCTGGGTTCTAATTCAACCTGAAGTTAGTTTCTTTGTCCAAATTCCTTAGTCATTGTTAAAGACATTGAGTATGGACCCATTGTACCAACCAACTGGTTTGACCTAGGGCTATTCCTGAAGGCATTATCTTGGCATTGCCTTGGCTTTCACCCTTTAACCCCTATACACGGATCTGGCCTTCACTGCAGGGGAGCCACCACGCTGCTGGTGTGGTTGGCTGCCGACCTACTGGAGTCAGACACACCAGTGCCAGGCACTGAGGAATCCGGCAATACACATTATCAGTAAACAGGCAGAGTTCAGGGCAGCCAGAGTATATGCAGATCCATGTAACAGTCCAGAAGTCAGGGCAGGAGGCTCAGAGTCTGTACAGGGAACAGGCATGGGTCAGGTTAGGCTTAAAGGGCCTAACAAGCAAGAGAAACAAAAAGGAATCTACTTCTCACACTAGGAGCGGAACAAACAGCCCAACATATATAGAAGGGCTGATGAGCTCTTTGGTCAAAAATCTGAACACAGAGCACAAAAGGGGAATTAACTCTTGCAGTGCTGCAGGGAGAGGTTCAATGAATAGACACTAATACACACACAGAAAGAGACATAGCAGCCAGGCTGTGGCATGGGACACAGAAGTCTGTTGGCGGGCCCCAGGCAGAAGCTAGGTGAGTAATGTGGCGCCTGTGGCAGTCATATCAGTTTTTTCCCACAATCCAAGACTCTGTTTGGGGAAGGTGAAACTTTACTCTTAGACATTTATTAATAATCATGCAGTCCCTTAGTACATATGCAGTTTTTACAGGCTGGTTTATGTACATACTGTATATGCAGATTTAACATGTGCATCGGAAATTGGTAAAGCCATAGAAAATGGCCTAAAATATCTGAGAATAAAACAAATTGTTTTCCTAATGGTAGTTTTCAAGACTATATTGTGGAATCTAATATATAAAGCGTATGAGTGTATATATGTGTGTGTGCATGTATGTCTGCTAAAGAAATCCGCACCGTCGCATTTACAATCACGAAATTTGGCACACAGGTATATCAGGTGTCTGGGAAGGTTTTTGACCGGGTCTCGGCTCTAGAACGTACTGTTCCTGAGATAGAAACATAGAAACATAGAATGTGTCGGCAGATAAGAACCATTTGGCCCATCTAGTCTGCCCAATATATCTGAATCCTATGAATAGTCCCTGGCCCTATCTTATATGAAGGATAGCCTTATGCCTATCCCATGCATGCTTAAACTCCTTCACTGTATTTGCAGCTACCACTTCTGCAGGAAGGCTATTCCATGCATCCACTACTCTCTCAGTAAAGTAATACTTCCTTATATTACTTTTAAACCTTTGCCCCTCTAATTTAAAACTGTGTCCTCTTGTGGTAGTTTTTCTTCTTTTAAATATGCTCTCCTCCTTTACCGAGTCTCTGTCTCTTCTTTCTTCCAAGCTATACATATTAAGGTCTTTTAACCTTTCCTGGTAAGTTTTATCCTGCAATCCATGTACTAGTTTAGTAGCTCTTCTCTGAACTCTCTCTAGAGTATCTATATCCTTCTGGAGATATGGCCTCCAGTACTGCGCACAATACTCCAAGTGAGGTCTTACTAGTGCTCTGTAGAGCGGCATAAGCACTTCACTCTTTCTACTGCTTATACCTCTCCCTATACACCCAAGCATTCTGCTGGCATTTCGTGCTGCTCTATTACATTGTCTTCCCACCTTTAAGTCTTCTGAAATAATTACTCCTAAATCCCTTTCCTCAGATACTGAGGTCAGGACTGTGTCAAATATTCTATATTCTGCCCTTGGGTTTTTACGCCCCAGGTGCATTATCTTGCACTTATCCACATTAAATTTCAGTTGCCAGAGTTCTGACCATTCTTCTAGTTTTCCTAAATCCTTTTCCATTTGGCGTTTCCCTCCAGGAACATCAACCCTGTTACATATCTTTGTGTCATCAGCAAAAAGACAAACCTTACCATCGAGGCCTTTTGCAATATCACTTATGAAGATATTAAACAAAATTGGTCCCAGTACAGATCCCTGTGGAATCCCACTGGTAACATGACCTTGTTTTGAATGTTCTCCATTGACTACAACCCTCTGTTGTCTGTCACTCAGCCACTGCCTAATCCACTCAACAATATGGGAGTCCATGTTCAATGACTGCAGTTTATTGATAAGTCTTCTATGTGGGACAGTGTCAAAAGCCTTACTAAAATCTAGATATGCGATGTCTACTGCACCTCCACCGTCTATTATTTTAGTCACCCAGTCAAAAAAATCTATAAGATTTGTTTGACATGATCTCCCTGAAGTAAACCCATGTTGTTTTTCATCTTGCAATCCATGGGATTTTAGATGTTCCACAATCCTATACTTTAATAGGGTTTCCATTAATTTGCCTACTATTGATGTCAGACTCACTGGTCTATAGTTGCTCGATTCCTCCCTACTACCTTTCTTGTGAATGGGCACGACATTTGCCAATTTCCAATCTTCCGGGATGACTACTGTTACTAATGATTGGTTAAATAAATCTGTTAATGGTTTTGCCAGCTCACCACTAAGCTCTTTTAATAATTTTGGGTGTATCTCATCAGGCCCCTGTGATTTATTTGTCTTCACTTTAGACAGCAAACTTAGAACATCTTCCTCTGTAAAGACACATGCATCAAACGATTTATTAGTCATCCTTTCTAGTGGAGGTCCTTCTCCTTCTTTTTCTTTTGTAAAAACTGAACAGAAGTATTCATTAAGGCAGTCGGCTAGCCCTTTATTCTCTTCTACATACCTTCCGTCCTTTGTTTTTAATTTAGTTATTCCTTGTTTTAATTTCCTTTTTTCATTTATATATCTGAAGAATGTCTTATCCCCTTTTTTCATAGACTGAGCTAGTTTTTCTTCTGCCTGAGCTTTAGAAGTTCTTATAACTTGCTTGGCCTCTTTCTGCCTAATCTTGTAGATTTCCTTATCTTCATTGCTCTGTTTTTTTTTATAAGATATTCCCAAAAAATGCATTAGCCAATAGAAGCCTGGTCACATGACCCTTATCAGCCAATAGAAGCTCACAGGCCCTTAGTCTCCACATACACACAGTTTTACACCAGGTTTCCATAACAAGCCAGCCATTTTTCTTCACTGCTGTAGGTCAGCTTTAAAGGGGCAGGGTGCTGTGGATGACACTGTTAAGGGAGGCCATTCAGACCACCCTCAAATGCCGGGCTTAAAAACCCCGCCCCCAGGCCCCGCTTAGCCTCACCCCCAACCTGGTTAGACCATGCCCCTTCCCACTCAGCAGCTGACAGGAAATGAAAAAATGAAGGTAAAATTAAACTTTGTCAGCTGCAGGGGTGGGAGGGAGGCTCCCTGCAGCTCTCGCTCAGACAGCACAGTGCTGCTGTCTGAGAGTCAGCTGTTCAAAAGGACATCCATGTGTCCATCCAAGCCCTGTGCCGGACGGAGGACAGGGAGTCTGAAAGCCAGACTGTCCGGCCTAAAACCGGACCTCTGGCCACCCTAGGGGCAGGCTACTGTGGAGGTCACAGTTAAGGGGATGGTCCACTATGGAGGTCAGTGTTAAGGGGAAGATTGCTGTAGAGGACACTGTTAAGGGGATGGGGTGTTGTGGAAATCAAGGAGATGGGGTATTGTGGAAGTCACTAATAAAGGGGCGGCCGCTGTGGAGGTCACTGTTAAAGGGGTGGGCTGCTGTGAAGGTTGAGAACAAGGTTGCTGTGGAGGCTGAGAACAAGACTGTTAAACAAAACATGCAATGCAACAGCTCTCTGCAAACCAAATAAAGTACAAAAATGCATCATAATTGAAAATGCTATATGAAAGATATATTACCCTGAACTGTTAAGAATGAGTACTACTATGAAACGATGAGTAGTTTCTGCCCTTTTGTACTTGAAGCAGGTGGAAAAGGATGAGTAGTGCTTTAGATCCTGTTATTATATGTGGTTCGTATTCTTCTGCAGTGCCTTGAGCTGTGGGTGGACAGAGAAGGAGAATATATGTAATTTACACTATAATTTTAGTTTATTTTACCATTTATTGTGATGTATTTCTGAATTTGTTCTTGGCATGCTTGATGATTGAAGAGTTCCTTTATGATCTAAATCACATTGCAGTACATCTGGCAGAGGGTGGTTAATGGTGTATCTGGGCACCAGCAGGGTATAACCTCCAAGGACACCATATGTTCTCATACTGCTTCTTACAACCAACTGAGCTCTGATCGTACAGTATTAAATATGACCTTACAGTTTATCATAAAGACCTGTCACACTGCTGCCAGATGAAAGGGATTTATTAAACAGGCACGAGTGAGACTTATCAGTGCTCTCCAATGAGTCTGCCATTTAGAAATGAATGCGAGTGAGGTTAAAGGGAATCCCCCTTAATAAAAAAATAAAAAAAGGAATTTAGAATTTTAGAAATGTTTGTGAATTTAATAAAGGACATAATTAATCAGACTCTTCACTATGATACTTCAAATTTAGCTCTGGGAGCCTCCCATTTGTCTTGATCATTGTGGAGATGTTTCTACGCCTTCATTGAGGTCCACCTGTGGTAAATTCAGTTGAATGGAAATGATTTGCAAAGATACACCACTGTCTATATAAGGTCTCACAGCTGACAATGCATATCAGAGCAAAAACCAAGCCATAAGATTGAAAGAACTGTTCTGGAAAAAAGTGCAAATACATTTTGCTGCACTGACAGTTCTCAAGAGCACAATGGCCTCCATAATTCTTAAATGTAAGAAATTTTGACTCTTCCTACAGCTGGACGCCCCACCAAACTAAGTAATCAATGGAGAAGGGATTGGGCAGAGAGGTGGCCATGAAACCAATGGTCATTGTGGGTGAGCTCCAAAGACCCCATATGAAGATGGGAGAATTTACTAGGTCAAACATCACTGCAGAATTACACCAATCTGGGCTTTATGACAGAATGGTCAGAAAGAAGCTTCCCCTATGTAAAACACACATGAAAGTGTGCGAAAAAAGCAGCTAATAGACTCTTAGACAGTGAGAATCAAGATTTTCTGGTCCGTTGAAACCAAGGTTGAACTTTTTGGCCTCAATTTTAAGAGCCATCTCTGAAGGAAACGAGGCACTGCCCAACAACATCTCTACAGTAAAGCATGATGCTGGCAACATCATGCTGTGGAGTTGATTTTTAGCAGCTGGGACAGGGAGACTAGTCAGCATTGAGGGAAAGCTGAATGGAGCAAAGTACAGAGAGATATTCATAATGAAAACCTGATCTAGAGTGCTCTGGACCTTAGACTGGGCCGAGGGTTCTTCTTGCAAAGAGACAATGACCCTAAGCAAACAGCAAAGACAACACATTAGTGGCCCAATGAGTGGCCCAGCCAGAGCCCTGACTTAAACTCCATCGAAGATCTCTAGATAGACCTGAAAATGTCTGTCCACTGATGGTCCATCTCCAACCTGACAGAGCTTAAGAAGATCCATAGAGAAGAATGCCAGAAAATCCTTATGGCATCAGACTCAAGAAGACAGGAGGCTTTAATTGCTGCCAAAGGCGTTTCAACTAAGTACTGTTTCAACTAAGTACCGTATTTATCGGCGTATAACACACACTTTTTCCCCCTGAAAATAGGGGGCAAATGATGTATGCATGTTATACGCCGATTAGGGCTGAAACGTGTCCTCCGGAGGCCAGAGAGGCAGGACTGAGCCGGCCGGCACAGCGGAGGGAGGAGGAAGGAGGAGGGAGTCTCTCCCTCCCCACTGTGCGAGGCTGCCGCTGAAGACCAACGAGGACAGAGTAGGAGGAGGAGGGGAGGGACTGTGGCCACTGCGCCACCAATGAATGTGCCGGCCATATCCCACAGGGTCCCCCTCCCCCCCCCCATCATTGGTGGCAGTTTGCAGTTCCGATCGGAGCCCCAGCAGTGTAATGCTGGGGCTCCGATCGGTTACCATGGCAGCCAGGAGTCACGCTACTGAAGTCCTGGCTGCCATGGTATGTTAGTGAGCAGCGCATTATACTCACGTGCGCTGTGGCCGCCGGTCACTCCTTCTTCTGTCTGTGCGGCGGATTGCTAATGCTTACAGCATTAGCAATGCGCCGCACAGACCTATGAGAAGGAGCGACCGGCGGCCACAGCGCACGTGAGTATAATGCGCTGCTCTCTGCTCACTAACATACGATGGCAGCCAGGACTTCAGTAGCGTGACTCCTGGCTGCCATGGTAACCGATCGGAGCCCCAGCATTACACTGCTGGGGCTCCGATCGGAACTGCAAACTGCCACCAATGATGGGGGGGAGGAGGGGGACCCTGTGGCCACTGCCACCAATGATTAATACTGGGGAGGGAGGGGGGGGGGGGTTTGCATTACCAGAGGGGGCAGATCAGAGGCTTTATTTGAAATGTATTTTTTTTTCCTGAAATTTCCCTCTTAAAATGAAGGTGCGTGTTATACGCCTGTGCGTGTTATACGCTGATAAATACGGTAACTTATGTCAATGCAAGATTTTAGTTTTTCTTTTTTAATAAATTAACAAAGATTTCTAACGTATTGATTGCAGAATGATGGGGGAAAACAAACTTTTTTTTATTTTAGCACAGGGCCGTAACATAACAAAATGTGAAAAAAGGGTCTGAAGTCTTTCCAAATGCATTATTCACAAAGTGTACATGAGAATTGTCAAATTATATTCACTTTGCTGGTACTGTATTACACTGTGGTTTTTCCACATGACAATCCATGAGGAAAAACCACACGTAATAAGGGTACCTCCACACCAATTGTCAGGCCTTTACAGATTTCAAGAAATCTCATCTATATGCTGAAACAAAAATTCCACAGTGTAAATTGACCTCCAGATGGGATTTTAAATCCACAGCATGCACTTGTATGCTGCAATGCAATGCATAGGGTGAAATCTGCTTATATATCTGCAACAAAATCCACCCCATATCCTAAATCTTCCAGGAAGACAGTTTAATGAGCGAGGTGTGTACATATTACTGACATTTTTATATGTGTCTCTAGGTACTGGCAAAAACTATGCAAACAAAAATAATCACTTCCTCCATAGTTTGTAATATATAGTATGCTCTAAACTGCAGTTGTCTGCCAGGATTACTCTACATTGTAAGGCTCATTTAATAGGCTTGGTATTTGTCATCTACATTTTGCTGAGAGTTCTTTTTCTAGATCTGATACTTGTCCTGTTGTTCGAGAAGTGGCCCCATGGGGGTTGTTAGTTGAACTGAATGCTAAGATGTGGTAGGAAAATTCTGTAGCAGTAATTCTAAAAATTATTCACTTTCAATTACCCTTTCCTATAGTTTCAGCATTCTATAAAAAGACCACAATTGACTTCAGGGGTCACTGAATGCATATACTCAGGCTCGGACTGGCCCACAGGGGTACAGGTGGGTCCCTTGTCTTCCACTCCCTGCACAAGTGGCACATAACACAGTAGACTTACTACACTACATATAGATAGGCAGTGTACAGCACCTAAATCAGCCCATGTATATATAAAAAAAACTGGGTAGATTATTTAAGAAACTCCCCAGTTTATTATTATAGACATGTTTATGTAGCTGAGCAAGGTCGATTCTAGCTTCTCTGCTGCCTGAGGCAAAATTTTAAATGGCATCCCCTTCACAGTAGTAATGTCCACTCTGTGCCCCCATAATAGCTATTCCTCCTCACAGTAGTTATGCCCTCTTTGTGCCCTCGTCACATTAGTAATGCAATCTGGGCCCCCTTCACAGTAGTAATGCCCATTGTGCCTCTTTCATAGTAGCAATAACCACTGTACCCCCTTCACAGTAGTAATGCCCTCTGTGCCCCTTCACAGTAGTAATGCCCATTGTGCCCCTTCACAGTAGTAATGCCTATTGTGCCCCCTTCACAGTAGTAATGCACACTCTGTGCCCCTTAATAGTTATGCCCCCTCACAGTAGTTATGCCCTTTTTGTGCCCACTTTATATTAGTAATGCAATCTGGGCCCCCTTCACAGTAGTAATGCCCATTGTGCCTCCTTCATAGTAGTAATGACCACTGTGCCCCTTCACAGTAGTAATGCCCATTGTGCCCCCTTCATAGTAGTAATGCCTATTGTGCCCTCTTCCTAGTAATAATGTCTATTGTGCCCCCTTCATAGTAATAATGCTAATTGTGCCCCCTTCATAGTAGTAATGCCCTCTGTGCGCTTTTATAGTAGTCATGCCCTTTGTACCCCCTTTATAGCAGTAATGCCCTCTGTGCCCCCCCTTATGGTAGTAATGCCCTCTGTGCACCCTTTGTAGTGGTAATGCTCTCTGTGCCCCCTCATGGTAATAATGCCCACTGTGCCCCAATTGTAGTAGTAATGCCATCTGCTCTGTGCCCCCTTTGTAGTAGCAATGCCCTATTATTTTTTTTTAAATACACAACAAAAAAAAACACAGTAACTATTCACCTTGTCCCATTGCTGAAGCTCACGGCACTCTTCCCCCTGCAGATACAGATCGCTCTGCAGGCTCCTCCCACACAGGCTGGCAGCGCAATCTGTGCCTGCAGGCTGAATGGTGGAGCAGGGAGAAGTCTCCTGCTTCACCATTCACTGCACCGCTGGCCTGAAGGAGGGGAGGACCACGGGGAGCTGAGCGGTCGGTGAGTGACAGAACCGCAGTTCCTTGCGCTCCAGGAGGGGGAGGGGGGAGCAGCTTAAAGGGAACACAGGCGGCATCCACCAGCAGTGTTTAACTGCTGTGTGGATGCCGCCCCCTTAAAAATAGTATAAACTGCTGCCTGAGGCAAGATTCTCATCTCGCCTCATGGCAGAAACGGCCCTGTGGCTAAGATAACTTATAGGTACAGAGACAGGACATCCAGTGTCCTCCTTACCCGGAGACCTGCCTTCTCAATGTTACTGCAGGGACCCCATAATCAATCATCTTGTGGCATCTTGCTGCTGTGTGAGCAGAAAATATTTGGATGTATCCGTATGGTGGGCCCCCAAAATAAATTTGACTAGTGGGTCCTAGACAGCCCAGTCCGACACTGCATATACTCTTTTCCTTGAAGACTATAGTAGCATACTATAGGTCCATAATGGAAACCTTTGACAACAGGTAAAGCACAAAGTCTACTCCATTAACTATATATTACTGCAAACATCAGTTTAGGGCCAGGTTCACACAACATGGAAAGCCTGAAGGGGTTGTCCAGTTTAGAGAAGTAGATTTATCAAAACTTGTGCAAATGAAAACTACTTTAGTTACTAAATTCAGCAGTTACCAGTTTTCTGTTCGGAGCTGTTGTGGATTTCAGCCTAGGAGCACAGACTGCCAGAGGATGCGCCTAATTTATCACCGGCCTGTGTCTGTTCATACATTAAAAGGGCATCCTCTGGCAATGCATGGGATGGCAGCTAACTCCCCCCCATTAGGCTTCTTTCACATGACCGTATGGCTTTTTTTTTTTTTTTTTGCGGTCCGTTTTTCACTGATCCACTGTTCCATTTTTTGTTTCCGTTGTGTTTCCGTTTCTGTTCCGTTTTTCCATTCCATTTTTCCGTATGGCATATACAGTACACAGTAATTACATAGAAAAAATTGGGCTGGGCATAACATTTTCAATAGATGGTTCTGCAAAAACGGAACGGATACAGAAGACATACAGATGCATTTTCGTAAGTGTTCAGCTTTTTTTTTGCGGACCCATTGACTTGAATGGAGCCACGGAACGTGATTTGCGGGCAACAATAGGACGTGTTCTATCTTTCAACAGAAGGGATAAACGGAAATACGGAAACGGAATCCATATGGAATACATTCCGTTTTTTTTGCGGAACCATTGAAATGAATGGTTCCGTATACGGACCGTATATGGAACGCAAAAAACAGCCCGTAAACGGGAAAAAAAAAAACGGTCGTGTGAAAGAAGCCTTGCTGTCAGGTACCCCTATAGACTCCATGTAATTGCTGGTGGTCCCAGAAGCAGGACACACTGTGATCAGCTTATCTTCCAAAATAAGTGTCAAGTGTGGATTATATTACAGTCAGGAGACACAGTTGTCATTGACATGGTTTTCCCCATTAACAACATGTATCAGTCGTGGTCCAATTGCTGGGACGCCCGTCGATCATGAGAACACTTCCCCTATGGGAATGTAGTGATGATGCCCACTATGGCAACGGATCCACTCTGTTCAGCATTCAGCTTTCTCTGGCAGTCCCATCGAAGTAAATGGAGAGGTAGCCATGCTTGTACACCACCTCTCCATTCCCACAAAGGACCCCATGAACCCCGCTGTCATGTTCGGCAGTGGGGTCCTAGAAATCGGATCCCCAACAATTATATGGACAGGTGATACATGTTACTAGTGGGAAATCCCCTTCAACCGTCATGACCATGGAACCCAAAAACAATAGCAAGCTGCTCCCCAACATGGCACAATAGCTGGCAATACTGAACCATCTGCTGTGTCGCTTTAGAAATGTGCGAATTCAATGAAAAATAAAAACAGGTATGGAAAGCGTTATGAATAGTCTTCTACTAGCATCCTCCACTGTAGTACTACTGCCGTGTACAACATATGTGCAAACATTAACCCTGTCTGTTCTGCTTTGGCCCATATAATACCTAACCATTGCACCTGCTGGAATTCGGCAGGTGTGCATGGGAGGCTAACACTGCCCACGCTGTACCTTGTATACGTTAAGAGAAGACGTTTTCTGATTCAGCCGCATCCCCTATTAACCTCACAAGCTTTCATGATTAAAGTTACCATAACAACATGTTTACTGGGATGCAATTTCACGCATTTTTAGAAACATGGCGTTGGAAGAACCAGAGACTAATTTAACCTCCTGAGAGACTGGATCGATCACGATATATTTTAACTCTCATGTTGTCTGATATAGGGCAGGGGTGTTTCAATAAGGGTACATTCACACACCGTATTTATGGGGTCTGCATCTGTTCTGCAATTTTGCTGAATGGATGCGGACCTGTTCATTTCAATGGGGCTGCAAAAGATGTGCACCATGTGCTGTCCGCATCCGTATTTCCGTTCCGCGGCCCCGCAAAAAAGATAGAAGCATGTCTTATTCTTGTCTGCAATTGCAATATCCATGTATTGCTGATTCGCAATTTTCAGACCGCCCAACGCTTATGGTCGTGTGAATGTACCCTAAGGCCTTTTTCACACGTCAGTGAATCATGGCTGTGTGCTGTCCATATTCTCCATAGACAGCACACGTACCCATTGACTTTTAATGTGTCTATTTACACATTGGTGAATCTTCATTAACTGTGGGTCAGTGGAAAAACCACGAGGACACGAGCTACTTAGATCTGTGATGTGGATCAAACACGCCCATTGAAGTCTATGGGTCTGTGAACATGGATGGCATCCGTGTCCTGTCAGTGATTTACTCAGACCATTGGTAGGAGATGTTCAAGAAACTAATTTTTAGCCTAGCAGTGTCCGTGGAATATGGATGGCAGTCGGAGGGCAAACAACAAACACACGGACGCCTCATGGACATCTTCATGGGTGAACCATTGACCATCTTGTCATGGATGTCATCACGGCCATGGACGTTTGTGAAAGAGGCCTTACTTGTCTTTGCAATCCCTCAGGAAACCATGCAATTCAAGTCCACCTAGACTGATTCTACCCTTCCGACACTAGCGGAACTGCATAGGTTTTGTCACGGCTGAGGATGGGGAAAACCCTCAGCCGTGCGATGATGGAAGATGGTCGCTGCTTGACCAGGACAACAGGATTAGGGAGCAGGTCACCTCCTATCGCGTCCCTAACCTGACCCTAACTCCTAGCTGCATGGGCCGACCTTTAAGGTAGGAGGACCCATGCTCAGGAACCTCGGAGCCCTAACTCACCCTCCGACCGGTCCCTGGGCTAGGAGTCAGGGTAAGACAACCTGTTCCTTCTGGATACGGAGGAACAGGAGTCTCACTGGCCAAGCTGCAAGGAAGGGAGAACAAATGCAACCTATGGCAATGGCAGGTACTTGCCACAAACATAACTCTCACCTGCCACAGACACAAAGCCTGGAACCCATGTGGAAGTACAGCCCACAGACAACAGGACTCAGCACACAACACACTACACACGGGAACCCAGGACCATAGGTGCAATAAACAAACATAAAACCAAACACATCTTCAAGACACCAAACGAGATATTATTTTGCTATGACCAGAAGGATGGCCCCCACTGGTAGTTGGTAAGTAACCAGGAGGATGTCTCCAGCCAGCATGGCTGAAGCACCCTCTCTGGCTACTGCCTACAACTGAGGCTTTATAGGGCCAAGAGGCCACACCCAACAATCAGACACACTCCGTGACTCACACACACAGAAAGGGAGCTAACCCTTCCAAAACCACAGAAGGGAAAACACAACTTAAAGGGGAAGTGTCCAATCAACAAACACACTGTGGCTGTTGCCGCAGGCAACGACATGGGTGGCAACCGTGTCCTGGGAGTCAGCCCAAAGGCTGGGACACTGCCACCACATGTACACCATACAAGCAAACGTTGCCACGAACAGCCACAGTGAAGGGAAGATGTCAGTGCACACCAAACATAAACAAAGTGCACACAGACATACAAAAGTGCTTACAAACACGCACACAACTCCAAGGGAACCGCACACATAGCTGTTGTCCGCGGCAACCGCACTTGAGGCCTACAACATTATGCCTCCAGCTGCGGTTGACACTACAACCCAAACCGCGGGCAACTGTATGCGGCTCCCAAGGAGTCACGGCCATAACATGGTCGTGACAGGTTTTTTAACATTGGAGCATAACACGGACGTAACAAGTGACCACAGGCCTCACAGAAAAAGGGGACTGTCCCATGACTTTTCAATGTACACCATCAGCATCATGCTTAATCGTGTCTCAAAGCTGTCCCTTTTGTATTTTCTTCCACTGTTTGATTCCTACAGTATTAATTTTTAGACACTATTAATTTAATAGTGAAAATGGATTCCTTTACCTTCTGGACTCTATAGCAGCTACTATGCCTTTTAACCCTTTTAGGTACGCATATGTACGTACCCCAAGATGACTTATCAGAAGTCTTGTGTCCTAATCACAGACCCACATTTTAGTGAGGAACAGCAAGCTGAAGCTTTCAAACCTCCTTAGTGTCTCATTATAGGCTAGGACCAATTTACGGCCCATGTGTTACTCATCTTATAATACATTTTTCATTTTATCAGTCTAATTTGCTAAAGTGACATTATAAGGTGACACATCCATAACTGTGTGAACCTATTTCTGAAATCCTACATTGCAGCCTTCACACTTATCTAGTGGAAGTGAGCTCCAGAGTTAGAGATGTAGTAATAACTTACTGAACAGCCATCATTTTTATAAAAGGTGCAAACTGTCTGGAGTCAAATATAAAACTGAAGATTTGTGTATAAATATACTGTATAAATATACAGTTAGGCACCGCTGACCACTGAGTAAAATGCAATGCTTGCACATTTTCTATTCATCTTGTATATCTGTGTTATAATTACTTATTGAACTTCTGATATTCCATCCATTTGATCAGAATAATACTGCTTTCCTAGACCGTAGCACATCTAGAAATAAAAAATGCAATAATTTGAAATACTCAAGATTAGTTCTAAATGAAACTCCAGGATTCTTAGGGTATGTTCAGACAGGATAGAAATGCTGCCAGAAAAAGTATGCAGCAGATTACAGAGCACAACAAGTGGAGGAAATCTTAATTTGCTCACAAAAATTGTCTTGCAGAAAGAGCATGGATCTGTTGAAGATTTTCCCCATTGAACTGAAGGGGGTATAAGAAATCCATACTCAAATCAATCCGGGCATTGTAAATTTGGCTGGATAATACAAAATTCATAAGATTTGGCATGGAGTTTTTTTGGTGGATTTTTAGCAGAATTTAGCACGGACAATCTGCAGCATTTACAAAAGCTTTGAATAGGATGAGATTTGTGAACTCTCATCCACACACAGTGGACAAAACCCACAGAGTAAACTGATTTGCACTGTGGGTTTCAATCCATAGCATGTCATTATTATGCGGGTTCTACTCTCAGCTTTCAACCTTTGCAATGCAAACGTTGAATGAAGTGGAAGACTAGATGCGATCGCAGAAGCAAAGCCACCTTAAAAACCAGCCAATCTCGGACAGTTTTGAGGCGGCGGAAAATCCACAGTGGCACTACATGTCGCCTAAACCAGTCCAGTGTCCAAGAATCCAACCTGTGGTCTGGTAAGCTGAATGCAAGTCTATCCTAACTACAATTATGAGTCCTGCTATTATATTATATTACGTATCATATACAGAAAAATTGATCCAAAAAATTGTATAACCAATAGTACGTGGGCATAATGTCTATGTCCATAGACTTCAATATGTAGTTGGAGCAACATTCCCATATAATTCCAATGATATTTCGGAGAATTGAAGGCAGCAAAGTTGGAAGCATAGAATTCTCTAAAATACCATTGCATGGTGCAGCATTAAAACTAGTTATACATATTCAATATCTGTCGGCCAAAAGATGGTTCAGCTGACAGCTATCCCTCCTCACTACCCCATACACACTTGGCTGGCTAAGTGTGTATGCGCTGTCAATGGTGAGAGAAGAGAAAGTCGTTGCCAGACACTTCTGAAGGCAATTTATTTCAAAAGGAGTGGATCTGAATCTCCTCTCCCCCTACATCATCTGTTCGGGAGAGTTAAGGTGGATTTAGATGAGCGGATGGAGCCATGAGCGATTTTCCTTTTTTATGTAAATTTTTCTAACAATTGAGCGATCTGACCAAAAACACTCGCTCAATATCTCTGAAATCAACCTGTCAGGTTTCTAGTGTGTAAAGCAGGATTTATCACTCCAGAGAAGACATTCTCTAAACCACTCCATAGGACACCTAGCATCTTTTTAGAATGATCTCACTCTTGTGTGTAGCTCTGAATCAAAAGATCTCCGGACATATCATTTTTGTGTTGATATTGTTTCCAGAGGCTGTTTAGACCACAGTAGTCAGTGTTTCAACTGAGGACGGATGGATGTTACAGTATGTACTCTCACTTCAACACTCAATGGTTCCAACACTTGGTGGTTCCACGATCTAAAGAGCATTATCAAAGTCATTGTTGGTTAAAATTGTATGTTTTTCTCTTGTTTCTCACAATCAAATTAGCAAGAGTTTATAGCATAGATCTAAAATTCTCTTTACATATCCATTTGCTAATTTTATCTCTTACTATTTTCTACAGACAGCAATTTTCTGCTGGCCAATGCCCAAGTCCAACATGGTTTCCCTATTGTATACTGCTCTGATGGCTTCTGTGATCTCACCGGTTTTGCTCGCACTGAGGTCATGCAGAAGAACTGTAGTTGCCGTTTCCTTTATGGGGTGGAGACTAGCGATACTGTCCTTGAGGGTATTGAATGTGCACTGGATGAGAAGCAGGAGTACCAGGCTGAGGTGTGCTTTTACAAAAAAGATGGTGAGTTTTTTTTTCTTCTTTTAAGATACCACAAGCAATATTTTATTCATGCCTGTGTCACAGATTTTAACTCCAACAGTATTTTCTTTATAAACAGGAGATCTCTTCTGGTGTCTCTTGGACATTGTTCCCATCAAAAATGAAAAAGGTGAGGTGGTCCTATTTCTTTTTTCATTTAAGGATGTCACAGAGCACAGAATGAGAGCCCCACATGATAAGAAGGATGGTGAGTACAATGGCTAAAAGCCAAGTAGTATTACAGAAGATAAATTCCAGGCAAGGACCTCTTTGCCTTTCTTGTACATACTGAATGCAGTTTCACAACTTTTTTGACAGACAAGCAAAAGAACCGTAGACCTGGTGCTTCACATTTTAGCTCTGCAAGAAGGCAGAGTCG
Source organism: Bufo gargarizans (assembly GCF_014858855.1). Taxonomy (NCBI): domain Eukaryota; kingdom Metazoa; phylum Chordata; class Amphibia; order Anura; family Bufonidae; genus Bufo; species Bufo gargarizans. Next base: position 110,227,753 of record NC_058085.1, read on the forward strand.
GACCATGCTTTGTCACTTAACAGGTCAAGTCTCTGGACGAAACAAAAGCGACATAAAACTAAACAATGTAAGTATAGAGATCATACATCGAGCAAAGGTTCAACCTTTTAACCGGAATCTCACGCATGCAAGTTTGACAGCCAGTTGGGGGTAACTAGAAGTAAATCTAAATGTTTATGGGCTCATAGGTCTTCTATTTCTAAACTAAAAATTAAGGGAGCAAGATGAGGGATACAAAACAAGATTGGACAATTACAACTCCAAATCTGACAGTGCCGTAGGATAAGTGCCCTGTCATTTACCAAATGCATAGGTTAGACCAGTGTTTCCCAACCAGTGTGCCTCCAGCTGTTGCAAAACTACAACTCCCAGCATGCCTGGACAGCCTTTGGCTGTGCGAGCATGCTGGGAGTTGTAGTTTTGCAACAGCTGGAGGCACACTGGTTGGGAAACACTGGGTTAGACTATATGGTTAAAGTGGATGGGGATCTATCGGCTATTGAGTTTAAGGCTAATTGCCTAGATAAAGCAGTATTAGGCAAATGGGACATTGAAGAGCATCCATCACCAGGATCAACCATATTAATCCAGGCATACTGCCTATCTGTTAAAATCGATTAAAGTTTTCCCAAGAAAAAAAAAGAGTTTAATTCTTAAAGGGGTTATGTAGGTAAATATAGGTCATCACATTGGTGGTGGTCATCATTATCACACTGGTGGTGGTCCAAGACCCGGCACCCCCGTCGATCAACTGTTTTAGTGAGTGACCGCGCTGACCATAGCTCTGGTGAGCGCAGCCAGCTCCCACAGCTTTCCAAGAACAGCGCCATACATTGTATAGTGGCTGTGCTTGCTATTGCAGCTCAGCCTCATTCACTTCAACTAGGTCATGTGATCGATGTACGGTGATGTCACATGGCCCTAGGAAGAGGCCGTGGCGGTCATGTCCAGAGGATAGGTCATCAATATAAATTACCTGATATCTCCTTTAATGCAGATTAGAGCTTTAGTGCACAGATGGGATAGTGCACTGAAGCCCTCACTTGCATAACGGAACTCTGCAACTGAATTTTCACAAGACAGGCATCATTGTAATCAGTATGCCTGATTTATTAGGATTGATCCTGTTGGCAGATGCTTTTTACGACATGTTATTTTGGCACTGTGTCTTGCTAGTATTAGCACTGCCTAGAAACTGTAGATTTCTGCTCTCTGGTTTCCACTTCTGAATCTGACATTTTCCATTATAAAAGTTAAAGGGTTTGCTCCAGCCATTGCAAGGGTCGAAACATTGTCTGACTGTATGCTTTGCTGGGAACAATAAAAGAATGCAAACAGAGGATGCTATCACTTCTTTTTGAGGATTAGAACAATCCCTTTCCATGTTTTGTTTTAAGACATATATAGATTTCAAACAGGAGGGTCCCCTGCTCAAAAACTCCTCTATGATATACAAAATGCACTCCAGCTCTGGTCCCCTGCTCAAGAACCCCCCTCAATTAGATACAAAGTGTACTCCTGCTCTGGTCCCCTGCTCAAGAACCCCTCTATTATATACAAAATGCACTCCAGCTCTGGTCCCCTGCTCAAGAACCCCTCTATTATATACAAAATGCACTCCAGCTCTGGTCCCCTGCTCAAGAACCCCTCTATTATATACAAAATGCACTCCTGCTCTGGTCCCCTGCTCAAGATCTCCTCTATTATATACAAATTGTACTCCTGCTCTGGTCCCCTGCTCAAGAACTCCCTTCAATTAGATACAAAGTGCACTCCCGGCATTTGTCTGGCAGAAAGCCGGTGTTCAAACTGGAAACTGCCCAGATCCCAGTCAGATCCCATTACAGTCAGTGGGGATCCAGTGGTACCAGCGGTGTTTGGTTATGCCGGACGCGGCAATTCTGGTATTGCTTGGCTGGAGCAGACTACCAGATGACCTTTAGAGTAGATGTGACCGTAGCCTCAGAGATATCACGCTAGTCTCTGTACCAATGAGGCAGCGTCATTACTTGGTTTATAGCCGCAGCTCTGAAGAGAGAGAGAGAGAGAGAGAGAGAGAGAGAGAGAGCTCCTCTGCTGGAAGAGAAATAGATTTCTGCATGGCAACAGTTAGAAATATCTATCTGTAAAGAAAGAGGTCTGGAAGCAATGGCAGATCACACATGACAATGGAGATCTGCCATTGCCATACAGTGCATGCCTGGGTTGTTGCTGGGCAATAGGGATGAGCGAATCGACTTCGGATGAAATATCCAAAGTCGATTTGCATAAAACTTTGTTCCAATACTGTACGTCTAAGGTCTGTTATTTTAGATGGGCAAAAAAGTCCTGCATGACGGATCAGGAAAATAAACCGTGATGTGAACTCAGCCTTAGAGCTCATGCACATGGCCATTGCCCCACCGTGCCCAGGCAATATGCGGGCACCGGCCGTGTGCACCCCACATCACAGATGCAATCCGGAAGGGCCGGTGTGGTGCTTCCATGGGATTTCTCTCCGAGCCTCTGCACTTCAAAAAAAATAGAACATGTTGTATTTTTTTGTGGTGCGGACGGATCACAGAACTATTCAAGTTGAATGGGTCTGGATCCATCCGAGGTCCCCAATGCACGTAAAACGGCCGTGTGCACGAGCGCTTAGTAATACTTTATCATGAAGAGGTCAGTGGTGTAGATTTCAGACATCATTTATGCCAGGAAACTGGAGTAAATGATGCTGAATGTGCCAGGGCTGATGGCTTCGTGCCTCACCTCTCTCCCCTTTCAGAAAGTGGTCAGGGCAACGGAGAAAAATCAATTGCACCTAAAATTAGTTGCAATGGCATTCAAAAAGTTTCAAACTACGAGTTTGTGTTTTTTTTTTTTTTTTTTGCACCAGTTTCGGTCATAGTAAAGGACCCCAATTATCTGGAGCACCTCTCTCTTCTGTAAGTAGGCTACAAGTGACAACCCCAGGTGTGCGTTGCATTCAGTTCTTGTTAACCCCTTCCTCCCCTACACAGAATATAGTCCTCACACACAGCTCTAGAGATTCCAGTAATAAATAGCTGTATGGCATGTAATGCAATTTCTTTCCCCGCTGTCTAGAGAGAGAGACAGCTATATACTCCAGTTCTACGAATTTACAAGTAGGGATGAATGAAAGATGTCTGAGTTGTTTCACCTTCACAGAGGAGAATGGAAGCTACTGAGCATGTTAGTCCACCACCGAATGCAGGAGAAGGTGGACCAGAAGGATAGACATTAGGGGGCGCTACCAGAGAGGAAAATGTAATGTACATAAAAACCTGACAATATCTTTATTGCATGTATATTTGAAATGCCCTATTTATTACAAAGTATTATTTTTTGTGGGATAACCCTTCTAAACATGAGCGTGCAGAATAAAAAATTTTATGTCATATTTTATAATCCTCAGGTGCCCCTTGAACACCATCTATAGCAAAGCAGCGGAGCTGGCACACTGTGCCAGACAGATATAGGATTCGGAGCTAACAGATGTTGCTTTGCTAAATAACCTTCGGCAGATCCTATCAGTCTCTCCATTAACCTCTGTTCTCTAATCTGGTCCCACCAGTCTGCTCTGATAAGGCCGTTCTGTATGGGGAACGCAGGGAAACATGTGGTGCTTTTGTAACCGTCTGATGTATCTACTGCAAAATAAAAAAATACTGAAAAGTCAGTCCAGGCCTAATCAGATTAGAAGAGAAAGTGTAACAGATAAGCAGGATTACGTTACTCAATGTGAAGGATCAAAGTCGCGATTTGATTGGTTGCTGGAGGTATTCAGATCAGGCCGCGCTGACAAAGTGACAGCGAGATGGCAAAGTGTAAGCTGCGGAACTGTTAATTGTGATAAAAATAAAGATAGTCAGTGACATTCTGACCTGCATCAGCTAAAGGCCACAAGAGACACACCACATCACGCTCAGAGAAGCACGCCAATTATCCGATAAACGTCTTTTGTTATCCAGATGGATCTTGAATTTCCTTGAATGCCTGTCCTTAAAATAGAACTGGATATTCCAGAATTCTTTTATGTATACTTATGACGCAAAGCTCCATTTTTTGGGTTTTTCACGTTATAGATATCGGTGACCTGTGGGGGTCCGACACCCAGCATCCCCACGCATCAGCTGTTTGCAGCATCCGTTGTTGCTGGAGCTAACATACAGAACGGAGCTGGAAGCCTTGCCAGGTTACTGCTGCTCAGTTCCCAATCAGTAATATGCCTAAATATCCGGGTGCACAACCTGCAGCGCGCATGCGGCCCCCAGAGCCAAGGTCTACGGCCTCCGTCCTGCTGGACAGAAACACAGCTGTGTCTCTGCCCAGAGTGCTGCACAGCAAAGTATTACAGCACCTGCAGTCTAGCAGGAGAAGGTTGGGCTCCTCGCTGTCAGTGAGAGCAGGGGAGCCAAGGAAAAGGCAGAAGCGGTTTATCAGCGCTTCTGCTTTCTCCTCCAACAGGTGGCATAGCGCTCCATGAGTGTCTCGGGGCAGAGCTGTAGGGTCATTGGACCGTGATCAGCTCTGCCTTCTACAAAGCCCCCACAGGCTGGTTTCCCTGGATGCCCCAGTAAAAGCGGAAATAATGCAAAAAAAGTCTGATTGTCTCACAAAAGTTTTTTATGTGACCTCTAGGGGACAAATTATGTGAAATGTAAAAAAAAAAAATATTAAAAAATGATTTAAAAAAAATCGAAAACACAATAGAGTAAAAATATAATAAAATACAAAAAAAAAAAGTCCTTTTGGGGGGGACATATTATGTGGCAAAAATATATTTAAAAAAATAATAAAATGCAAATAAAAAAATAAAAAATAAAAAGGAAAAAATAATTATAAAAAATAATGAAATAAAATATTAATAAAATACAAATAATGTATCAGAAATATATAAAAAAAAATCAGGCCTGGTCATTAAAGGGTTAACCAATAAGCTCTTTCCCCGCTAGTAAGGTCTCCTGCACATGACCATATGGCTTTTTCAGTGTTTTGCGATCCATTTTTCACGGATCCGTTGTTCCGTTTTTTTGTTTCCGTTGCGTTTCTGTTACGGTTCGGTTTTTCCATTTGGTTTTTCCGTATGGCATATACAGTATGCAGTAATTACATAGAAAAAATTGGGCTGGGCATAACATTTTCAATAGATGGTTCCGCAAAAACAGAACTGATACGGAAGACATACGGATGCATTTCTGTATGTGTTCCATTTATTTTTTTGAGGACCCATTGACTTGAATGGAGCCATGAAACGTGATTTGCGGGCAATAATAGGACTTGTTCTATCTTTTAATGGAACAGAAATACGGAAACGGAATGCATACGGAGTACATTCCGTTTTTTTTTCGGAACCATTGAATTGAATTGTTCCGTATACGGAATGCAAAAAAACAGCCTGTAAACGGGAAATAAAAACGGTTGTGTGAAAGAGGCTTACTGGTTATTGCATGGCTTCTGTAACTGGGGGGCAGGAGGCGGTAATAACCAGTGAGTGCCAACCTCTGCAGTAAAGGATAGCGCTGATTTATAAAAAGAAGGCAGGATGGAAGGAAATCTCGCCATTTTTGCAGGTTTTTCTGAACAAGTTCCTTCAGCATGCTCCACGCCGCTTCGGTGCTCCATACTGCCCCCGCTGCCTCCATCTTCCAGTTCCTGCGATGTTTTCTCCCAGTAGTCACATGCACCACTCCATCCAATGACTGGCTTTATCAGTGACATGCTGCTTGTGGCCACATCACCACTGAAGCCAGTTATTCGCTGGAGCAGTGTATGTGACTAGGCCCATGCCTTGCCAGGTGTATAATCGTACTGCTCATCGGCCGATAAATGAGCAATAACCTGTTTGTCGGCTGATTTGCGCATTTTATCAGGATGAAAGATGTTCAATTATTGTCAGCACATCTCTCTGTGTTACCTATAAGCAATAGACCTAAATTAAGGAGGAATGATCACTACCACAGTCATTCCTCCTTAATTTAGTTCTATTGATTATTTTATTTTATTTATTTTTTTACGGGAGTGTCACCTTTACATACAAATTCCCCCATTAAGGTATCCAACATCCTAAAATTTTTCTTAGACAACCGAATTGGGGCATTTTGGAACACATACAGTATTTTTGGGAGGAAAATCATTTTTATTAGGTTTACCCGGCCCTGAATTGACGTTGGTAGTTATTTCCAGATGTGTATTTTGGTTCTAAGTTCTTTTATTAAAGGGAGTACATTTAACTTCTCATAATTTTGTTCTATTGATTATTGATTATCACTTTTCGTGGCTTGTGTAACAGGCCGATCCAAATGAGCGCCAATCGACATTTTTTTTTAAATTTGTGGCCCCTTGAAATAGAGCAATGTGACAATGCTGCCCTCAGACCAAAAAAGATTGTGTACGCCTGTTCGAAAGCATTTGGAAACAGCCTCCCATTGTTTCCAATAGGGTATACGCGCCACAGTTCACACTTCAAGAAATGGCATGTCACTACATTGAAGCATATTAGAAGCCGAAATGTTTCCAATAATACTGGTTTGCTGTTTGATGTGTATCCTGCAGATATTTATCCAGCTGAAAAAAGGAATACACCGTAAAAAAAAATCAAAACAGGTCCCTATTTTTCAGCTTAGAATTAGGCTGTGTGAACGTAGACTTAGGCATCATGGACAGAGCAGAGCTGTGTACACAATGACGCAGAGGGACCCAGCAGCTCTGTACGGCAGAGGAGCAGGCAGGCCATGGGCCACCATATAGGGCCTCCATACAAGATCATAGTAAGGGTATGACCACATGGCACGGTAGTGGTCACAGCCAGCTACAGTCAAGAACCAAGCGGCCAATAAGGCTGCAGCTGCTTGATATTTAACTAATGAAGACCACACTGTATGAGCAGTGTAAATTCTTAATGGCCGCATGGTATTGCTTACTTAAATATGAGGCAGGTGTGGCCTAACTGGCCACGTGGTTCATGACTGCAGCTGGCCATGACCCAGCCGGATCACTACTGGGTTGTCTGGCAATAAATAATTTGTCCCATATGCCGGTAGCCATGCTCCCCTAGGGAAAGAGTCATACTTACCGGCTCCCTGGTGTTCCGATCCTGCGTGCTCGCTCCTGCATGTCCGGGGTTTGTTTACTTCCTCCCCTGCATGGACATAGTCTCCTGCTACACTGCAGCCAATGACTGGATTCAGCAGGGACATGTACACAAGAGACACGCCACCACTGAAACCAGCGGTAAGTATGATTCTTTCCTTAGAAAGGCATCCAGGAAAAATGATTTATTCCCAGACAACCCATTTAAGGAACTATTCTCCCTGAGAAGCAATGCTTGTGGAGGAGAATGCCTCCATAGTGCAATATCTCTGTACAATGAGCATGCCACTGGATGAAATTGGAAGCATATGGAGATAACGTAATACTGTGGGTATTGTATTATTACTCTGTACGACTCACCATATGTAATAATATGGGACATGGAATCCCACCAGAACTTCTTGGTCCCAGTTTCTATTGTACTTCCACTCATCATTTTGTTGATTTTATAATGAACTGAGAAAACTTCCATCTTAAGGACACACAATGATCTGACCGCCTCCGTAAGTGGAATTATACCGACAAAGCATTTATTCAATCACTCTCTCTTTCTTCTGTTCCCAGAACCTCTTAGATAACAAGCCTTCCCTCCCCGAATACAAAGTAGCATCTGTCCAGAAGCCTCGCTTCATCCTTCTTCATTACAGCATCTTCAAAGCCCTCTGGGACTGGCTTATCCTTTTAGCCACCTTTTACGTAGCTGTCACCGTCCCTTACAATGTCTGCTTCACAGGCCACGATGACAGTGTCTCTGCAGCCCGGAGCACAATTGTCAGTGACATTGCTGTGGAAATGTTATTTATTTTAGGTAAGCGTGCGTATGGGGCCACAAAGACCTCCTGTCCAGTTGTATGTATGGGTACACAGCCGCCACTCTGTATGCCTATATCTGTAGCAAATAAAGCTATTGTATTACTGACAAACCATCTCATCTTTGTAGCTGCAATGATGAAAATGTTTTCCTTTAAAGGGAATCTGACAGCAGTTTTGACCCTCAAAACTGCTGACAGCGCTATATAAGTGACAGGGAGAGCAGTGTAAAGCCTAACTGGGGTAATGGTTATGTAGGCTGCATGATCGAAAAAAATACATCACAAGTGTCATGGAGGTTGTCCCTTCATGTCCTCACATCTCTGCACTCAACACATCCCCAGTGCAGAGAACTCGGCGTACTGAACACTAAAGGAGCACCTCCATGGTGCCCGCAATGGATCTTTCATCCTGCACACTTCATGACCATCACAACCGGTATGCTAACACTGCTTCCATCACCTATATAGAGCTGACAGCAGTTTTGAGAGGTCAAAACTGTTGACAGACTCCCTTTAAAAGACTGGAAATTGGTAGTGGACAGGCAATAAATATGCATGAGATTTGACAACCAGCCATGATGCCTGGATGCAGTGCATGTTACCCACCTGCTCTTCTAACATACCTGCCCTTTTATGTCTGTGTAAGCTCATACACTAATCTACTAGTCTCTACCACAGTGTATTGGGGTGGCTAGTCAAACTGATTTTGGAAAGCCTTTTGAAGGTTTAACCGCCGTACGCAGGATTGCGTCCTGGCGGAGGCCCTGCTATTCTGGGTGGACGCATATACGCGTCCTCTCGCGATAGCCGAGATTTCCTGTGAACGCGCGCACACAGGCGCGCGCGTTCACAGGATCGGAAGGTAAGCGAGTGGATCTCCAGCCTGCCAGCGTCGATTGTTTGCTGGCAGGCTGGAGATGCGATTTTTTTTAACCCCTAACAGGTATATTAGACGCTGTTTTGATAACAGCGTCTAATATACCTGCTACCTGGTCCTCTGGTGTCCCTTTTGCTTGGATCGACCACCAGAGGACACAGGCAGCTCAGTAATAAGTAGCACTAAAACACCACTACACTACACCCCCCCCCTGTCACCCCATATAGACTCCCTGATCACCCCCCTGTCATTAATCACCCCCCTGTCATTGATCACCCCCTTGTAAGGCTCCATTCAGACATCCGTATGATTTTTACGGAACCACGGATACATGGATCGGAACCGCAAAACACATACGGACGTCTGAATGGAGCCTTACAGGGGGTGATCAATGACAGGGGGGTGATCACCTCATATACACTCCCTGATCACCCCCCTGTCATTAATCACCCCCCTGTCATTGATCACCCCCCTGTCATTGATCACCCCCCTGTCATTGATCACCCCCTTGTAAGGCTCCATTCAGACGTCCGTATGATTTTTACGGATCCACGAATACATGGATCGGATCCGCAAAACACATACGGACGTCTGAATGGAGCCTTACAGGGGGGTGATCAATGACAGGCGGGTGATCACCCATATAGACTCCCTGATCACCTCCTGTCATTGATCACCCCCCTGTCATTGATCACCCCCCTGTAAGGCTCCATTCAGACGTCCGTATGTGTTTTGCAAATCCGATCCATGTATCCGTGGATCCGTAAAAATCATACGGACGTCTGAATGGAGCCTTACAGGGGGGTGATCAATGACAGGGGGGTGATCAGGGAGTCTATATGGGTGATCACCCCCCTGTCATTGTTCACCCCCCTGTAAGGCTCCATTCAGACATTTTTTGGGCCCAAGTTAGCGGAAATTGTTTTTTTTTTCTTACAAAGTCTCATATTCCACTAATTTGTGTCAAAAAATAAAATCTGTAAGACAAAAATTGGAAGGCACCCCGTCACAAAATAAGGGAATATATCCCCAAAGGAGGTGCTCAATGGAAAGGCTGTTATGCCACTATTAAATATCAGTATAAATCCACGGCACTCTCAGATTAGTAAATTTGAAAAAATTAATATTTTATTGTTGTGTCCAACACCATCACGGTTATTTGTTTACAGAAGCAGGGCCAACGTTTCGGTCCTAACCGGACCTTGTTCACGGCCTATAGATAATACAGAAATGTATGTCTAACATAAATCGATTGTTGGATCACAGTGGTCACCATATGGTGAAAATTTAGAAAACAAAGCTTAGAAGTACAAGTCCACATTTGTCAAATAATATATAGTGAAATGTAGCTGAAGGGATAACATTCTCACCATCAGGGGGGAGACCTGGGTGTACAGGCGACAAATGGTCATAACAATGTCACATATCAGTTTTTGATAGAGGAAAAGGACATTCATGCAAACCTATGTATCGTTAGATAATATGGAACCTAATTTATAAGACATGTATGACCAGTAGTCGTCCGTCTGAATCAGGTCGTCCACACTGAGAGTGACAGACAATCAATCAGTCTATAGATTATATGCAGATAACAATCTATTGATATAGTAAAATATAGGGTAGCTAGTGCTATCTAGCAAGAAAATCGGATAATAATAATAGCCGTATAATAATCAGGATTAGATGTCCAAAAAAGGGCCCAAAATATAAATCAAAATATGGTACAGAAAATGATGATCATTTTCTGTACCATATTTTGATTTATATTTTGGGCCCTTTTGAATGTCCTTTTCCTCTATCAAAAACTGATATGTGACATTGTTATGACCATTTGTCGCCTGTACACCCAGGTCTCCCCCCTGATGGTGAGAATTTTATCCCTTCAGCTACATTTCACTATATATTATTTTACAAATGTGGACTTGTACTTCTAAGCTTTGTTTTCTAAATTTTCACCATATGGTGACCACTGTGATCCAACAATCGATTTATGTTAGACATACATTTCTGTATTATCTATAGGCCGTGAACAAGGTCCGGTTAGGACCGAAACGTTGGCCCTGCTTCTGTAAACAAATAACCGTGATGGTGTTGGACACAACAATAAAATATTAATTTTTTCAAATTTACTAATCTGAGAGTGCCGTGGATTTATACTGATAAAAAATAAAATCTCACATGAACTCACCATACCCCTCACGGAATCCATATGCGTAAACATTTTTTGACATTTATATTCCAGACTTCTTCTCACGCTTTAGGGCCCCTAAAATGCCAGGACAGTATAAATACCCCACATGTGACCCTATTTCGGAAAGAAGACACCTTAAGGTATTCCGTGAGGGGCATATTGAGTCCATGAAAGATTGAAATTTTTGTCCCAAGTTAGCGGAAAGGGAGACTTTGTGAGAAAATACAAAAAAAAATCAATTTCCGCTAACTTGTGCCAAGAAAAATAAAAATTCTATGAACTCGCCATGCCTCTCATTGAATACCTTGGGGTGTCTTCTTTCCAAAATGGGGTCACATGTGGGGTATTTATACTGCCCTGGCATTTTAGGGGCCCGAAAGCGTGGATGTCGTTTTTTTTGCAAAATTTTACAACTGAAAGTGAAAAATGTCATTTTTTTGCAAAAAAATCATTAAATTTCAATTAATAACAAAAAAAGTAAAAAATGTCAGCAGCAATGAAATACCACCAAATGAAAGCTTTATTAGTGAGAAGAAAAGGAGGTAAAATTCATTTGGGTGGTAAGTTGCATGACCAAGCAATAAACGGTGAAAGTAGTGTAGTGCAGAAGTGTAAAAAAGTGGCTTGGTCATTAAGGGGGTTTAAGCTAGGGGGGCTGAAGTGGTTAATAACCATGTGCACAGAGTCCTTGTAGCTCTGTACTACTGTACATTAGCAATACATTTTTATGGACAGGCTTTGTAGAGATGCACTCTCATCATCAAGTCAATGCAGTACCCAATCACATATATCAGGGAGAACAGAAAAACGTACCTAATCAAGATCTAATCTCAGACACAAATTAATTAACAGAAAATGTCCTTCCAATTAAAAGGACAGTGAGAGAATTATTATACCCTGCCATAGACAACTAAGCAATTTGTGCAGCCATGTCATCTGATTTGTAATATCATTGGTTATTACTGCGGCACCACCAGGGTCATAACTCGCCTTGCACCCAGGACAAAAAGTTTGTTTGCTGCCCTCGCCCTATATCTAAATATCCTGGCCAAGGCTGATGAACTTGTTGGGCCCATCCTTATACCTAACACTCAGGGCACATGCCACATGATCTCCCCGGCTATACATCTGTCCCAAAGGGATGATATTTGAAAAACAGTATAAAACGATAAGAAGGTGGCTGCAGCAAAATTGTTTAAAGGCTATGGACACCTTCGGGGCAATTTGTTAATGATTGCATTTTACTTATTTTTTCAAATGTTCATTACTAAAAATGTTCAGCTGTTTTTGAGATACAAGGGTGAAAAACTCAGTCTACAGAGTATGGTCCCTTTCACACGAGCGTGATTTCCGCGCGGGTGCAATGCATGACGTGAACGCATTGCACCCGCACTGAATCCTGACCCATTCATTTCAATGGGGCTGTGCACATGAGCGTTGTTTTTCACGCATCAGTTCTGCGTTGCTTGAAAATCGCAGCATGTTCTATATTCTGCGTTTTTCACGCAGCCTTGGCCCCATAAAAGTGAATGGGGCTGCGTGAATAACGCATTGCATCCGCAAGCAAGTGCGGGTGCGATGCGTTTTTCACTGATGGTTGCTAAGAGATGTTGTTTGTAAACCTTCCGTTTTTTATCACGCACGTGAAAAACGCATCAAAACGCATTGCACCCGCGCGGAAAAAACTGAACAACTAAATGCAATCTCAGACAAAACTGACTGAACTTGCTTGCAAAATAGTGCGAGTTTCACTGAACGCACCCTGAACGCATCCGGACCTAATCCGCCATGCCCGTGTGAACCTAGCCTATAACATCTCAGTCTCATTAGCTGATGACTCATGTGAAGCCTTATCACTGATCTCCTGACCTCATAAACATTAATTTAAGCAATATTCTTATCAGTTTCATAAGAATTTAGCTATAATGACTGTTTATGAGGTCAGGAGATCAGAGATAAGGCTTCACATGAAAGACAGTCTGTAAATAGACAGATTTTTTAACACTTGTATGTCAAAAACGGCTGAATATTTTTAATAAAGACCAATTTAAAATACGATCATAAAAATATTGCCCTGGAGGTGCCCATAAAATTTCTGTTAACTTATCCAATCCTAAAAGTTACCCCTAAATGGGTGAAAACAGGAAACAGTAATATACTTAACATACTTATACTATGTGAAACCTGTGCATGCTGTCTCTGGTGGCAATACCACATCCTCACCAGTGGTTACCTATCACGGTCACATATTGTGTCACATTATTAAAGAGACATAACGTGAAGGGGTTCAGAAACTGCACAAGTTAAAATGGTAATGATTATCACTTTGACTCCTCTAACTGATGTTTAAGGGTACTTTCACACTAGCGTTTTTCTTTTTCAGCACTGAGTTCCATCCTAGGGGCTCAAATCCAGAAAAGAACTGATCAGTTTTATTCCCATGCATTCTGAATGGAGAGCAATCTGTTCAGGATGCATCAATTCAGTCTTTTTTACTGATCAAGCTTTTCAGAAAACCGTAACATGTGGTATTTTTACCTCCGGCCAAAAATCCAAAACACTTTGACTGAACGCCGGATCCGGCATTTTTCCCATTGACTTGCATTAATGCCGTGTGTTCTGTCAAACCGGATCCGGCTTTTGTATGTTAAACCCGAAAAGTCCATAAATGGCGGATCCGTTTTTTCCAATGCATTTTTTCATTGTGATCAGAATCCTGATCAGGATTCAAATGTAATCCGTTTTTCCAGACCCGGTGGGCAGTTCCGGCGACGGAACAGCCCGCCGGATTCAAACAACGCTAGTGTGAAAGTACCCTAATACATAGCTTTTTTGCATAGCTTTTTTGCATGTAAGATAAAGATCAGTAAAAAAGTAGTTGGTCAAAACCTTTTTGTTTAATTCTGCTCTTACAGATATCATTTTAAATTTCCGTACAACTTACGTCAGTCACTCTGGACAAGTGGTGTACAACCCCCGTTCAATCTGCATCCACTACCTCGCCACATGGTTCTTTGTGGACCTTATTGCTGCTCTGCCCTTTGATCTTCTCTATGCATTCAATGTCACAGTGGTAAGAAACAAATATCACCTTTCGTGTGAACTCTTCCAAGAGAAAAACTAATCTTTTGGAGGTAGCTAAACAGTAAAAAGCTCTACATGTTGTTATATACAAACTGATTAAATCAGACACGGAAGGTTGAGAAATCGATAGACCCGTGTCTGATAGCTTTCTTCTCTTTCATAAAAATGGAAGACATCTCTGGTCCATCTGTTGAAGACGATTCGGTTGCTGAGGCTCCTGAGGTTGCTGCAGAAGCTGGATCGATATTCCCAGTACAGTGCAATGGTGCTAACCCTTCTCATGTCTATGTTTGCTCTCCTGGCTCACTGGATGGCCTGTGTTTGGTACGTGATTGGCCGAAAAGAAATGGAGAGCAATGACCCTGTCACTTGGGATATTGGTAAGAACAGCTACTACAAGGAATAGATTGATAAAGGTCAATTCCCCTTATTATATAAAATAGTTGTTTTTAGTAAATAGCATCATTTCTAAATTTCCCTTTCTCCCTATCTTGTATTGATATGTTGTCATCATAGTTACTGAAGGTTTTGTAGACTCCAACTTAGTTTCATATACTGGACATTAAAGACTGCATTGTTTAAGGAAATAAATTGATTACTGGGTACAGTATTGAGTACATACATTTTTGTCCTGCAGGATGGCTCCATGAATTGGGCAAGCGGCTCGAAGTGCCCTACATAAATAATTCAATTGGAGGACCCTCTATTCGTAGTGCTTACATAGCATCCCTCTACTTTACGTTAAGCAGCTTGACTAGTGTGGGCTTTGGCAATGTTTGCGCTAATACCGATGCTGAGAAGATCTTCTCCATCTGTACTATGTTGATAGGAGGTGAGTCTGGATGTGATTTGGTCAAAAGTTCAATGCTGTCAAATATAGCACCATGGTTCCAAATTAGCAGTCTAGCAGCAACAGCATGGACAACAAGGACTTTGCTGTGCTACACTACATAGTTTTGTAATCATGTGAGGAGCAGTCAAAAAAATAAATAAAATAAAATAAAAAATTTAAATAAAATACAATGTAGTTCATACCACTTCATGATCCCTGTCCCGATCGGAGCTATACAAACGTTGCCAGGGTAGTAAGTCGCCGTATATATTTACTCTAACTTTAATGTAGAATGTTATTACATTCATCTGGGCCGGTCTCATCGAGGGGGCGGCACAATGGGGGCGGGATGGATGATGCGGCGATGCCGTGCCTCCTGCGTCCTCATTGGCCGTTCTGCAGGCGGGGCTCAGTTGAGGGGAGGAGGACTCTCCTCATATTCTGTGCACCTGAGCGGCCGCGTTCGGCCACCTCGTACTTACAGCTGCAGCCTCTGTAATGGAGGCTCAGCAGCTTTGAATATTTATCCTGCGAACCACAGATACACGCTCCTGACGAGCCTTATGGCGAAACGCGTTGAGTGTGGTGTGGGGATGAATCAATGTTCATTTGTATCTGCTTTGCGCTCACACTGCAGTTGAGGTCTGCGGTTCTCAGCCCTCTGCAGTTAGATGAGCAACAGCAATCCAGGTCTGCCTGTTTCACCCAGCTTAGCTTAGATCCAGTGATTCGTGTCTGCAGGGCCGATTCTTAGACATCCGTTTCACATGAACGGATGGATTCAATTGAGATCGGCTTCTGCAGGCAGATGTTTATCACTGGATTAGTCTATCCATAACTTTAGTCGAGGGATCCATGAGCTGGTAGTGATTCAGAGCACACTGACCGCACCTTAGTGCTTACTTCTGTGGAATCAATTAGCACGGCCCCATGGCCCTCTGCTTTCACTTGCAGTATAGCACTAGCCTGCGGCATTTCTAGTGACCCCATCCGCAGCTGCATTTACCGTGTATGCGGCTTATAGGTCCTCATATCGACCCTACACTGAATGGATGGTGTCCTAGAATTTTAATATAGGTTAGTCCCCCTTCCCTTTTGTTTTTCTGATTAATAAAGTAACAGTTTTAACAGAAATGTAGCGTTCCAAACGACAGTGATTTGATTTTGATAGGTGGAACGTATACCATATATCAGTTATACCAGTGAAATTTTCTTTATATATTGCTTGAGAGTAATGGCAGGCTTTTTGGCGGCAGGTATTTGCAGTGATAAATGGGATGAGGAAGCTAGAGTGGTTTTTTCTGAGGCAGATCTACCCCCAACCAACCGTGCATTAAGTATCACTGGTTCATTTAAATTACTCACCAAAATTTACAAAGACCAAGTCAGAGGGTGGTGGGAAATTCAAACCCTGGAAACCTATATCCAACATCAAATAGTCCCCAGGGGTATGCGGATTCCCTTCCTTCCGTCCAACAGAATTCAGTCCCCAGAGTTCCGTAAGAAGTGGGAAAAAGAGGCCGTTGAGAGCTCCCTCAGACTTATGGCATTGTTGCTGGAGGAGGAAAAGGCCCTGCACACTAAAAACACCACATTGTTGCAGGAGCAAATTGCAGAAGTGAGCAAATTCTCCAGTAACTCTGAGTTTACGCGTAAGGAGGTCTTTTTGCAACAGACGGTGGAACGGTTTACGGCCCAGCTTAAAGAACGTAAGCACTCTCAATTTTTGAGAGATAAAGCTGATTTTAAAGAAGGGCGCATTCTCGATTTTGCGACTAAAACTGCAAGGACCCTTGAGGTTGAGACAGAACCCTCATCCTCTGAGGGGGAAACTGAATTGGAAGGTACCTCCTACCAGAATAGCCAATACCCCATCTTCCAACCCTCTAATAAGGGATCTAGAGGAAGGGGAGGCAGAGGTAGGAACCCCAGATCACGGGGAGGTTTTTTAGGGAACCAAACTACGAGGTCCTACAGTCTCAGAAACAGCAAGAACCAATAGTACACCATCATAGAATGGGTGCAGCTGATTACGAGACTGTAAACCCTCTAGGAAAAAACAGGTCCAGGGACAAGTTACAAATTATTAACTTGTCTGATAGGTCACTTACGGAGGTAGAACTGGAACTACTTAGCAAGGGCCTATCATTTGTTCCCACCTGTTCCTTTAGCTCCTTCGAATGGGTCAAGGATTTGACCTTATTCGTGAGGAAACTTAAATGGAAAAAATTCTTTGCTACACATAATCAACAACAGTGCAATGAATTGGGTGTGGACATAAATGACCTGCCGGATATCCAACTACTGGCATCCCTTATGGAGGAAGGGAGTAGGGAGATTGGTGAGGGTCCATTTACGGACCTCAAATTGTCCTCTACTAAAAACCCGCCCCTTAGTGATGGCACACCACCTGACATTTTTCTCAAGGTCGTCACAGACCAACTGAGAAAGCTCGACACATTGAAGGGGACTGAGTCCAATCTCCGGAAAAGGGAGATTGAGGCCCTAATTTCACTGGAACGCGACAACTCCCTTGTCATTAAACCATCGGACAAGGGAGGGAATATTGTCGTAATGAACTGTGACCAATATAAGATCATGTGTCTGAACATTCTCAGTGATAAATCATGTTATCGTGTGCTGGAATCAAATCCTACTGAGATGTTCAGGAGGCAATTGAAGGACCTCTTGGACACAGCACACGATCATGCCCTTATCAGTAGATCTGAATTTGAGTTTTTGTTTCCCAAACATCCCCAGATCCCTTGTTTCTATGGGTTACCCAAGGTGCACAAGGGACTTACCCCCTTAAAGGGACGTCCTATTGTGTCAGGGACTGGGAGTTTGACACATCCAATCAGTACATACGTGGATAGGATTTTACGACCATTTGCGGTGTCCCTATCCTCGTATGTACGTGATTCTATGGATGTAATCAAAAAATTGGAAGGAATACATCTTGGTGAGAACGTTATGCTGGCCAGCCTGGATGTTGAGGCCTTGTACAGCTCCATACCCCATGATAGGGGGTGTGGAGTTGTGGCCTCTTTCCTTAGTCAACGTGGCACCCATTGCTGGCAGCATAACGAATTTATTCTTGAACTAATGAAATTTATCCTTGAGCACAACTGTTTTATCTTTGATCATCGCATGTACCACCAGCTCAGGGGAGTGGCGATGGGGAGCCCCTGTGCCCCGACCTTCGCCAATCTCTACCTGGGCTGGTGGGAACGTGAAGTTGTGTTCGCGGATAATCAGAGATGGGCTGACCACATTAATTTGTGGTTACGCTTCATCGATGATGTATTGATTTTATGGTCTGGGAGTGTTGAGGACTTCAATCGGTTTGTTTCAGACCTGAACATAAACACTATGGGATTATTTTTTACATCAGAGATCCAGGAATCTCAAATCAACTTTCTGGATTTAACCATCTTCAGGGACAGGATGGGCAATATTGGCACACGGCTGTTCCGCAAGGAGACTGCAACAAACAGCCTCCTTAGTTGGGACAGTTGCCACCCCCTGCCCCTGAAGAGGGGAATTCCAAAAGGGCAATACCTTCGGGTAAGGCGTAACTGCTCCAGTATGTCGGATTTCAGAACGGCATCCAGTGATCTACGAACCAGATTTAGGAGTAGGGGGTACCCACAACATGTACTAACTAAAGCGTACCAGCATTCACTGGCACAAAACCGGGATGCCCTCCTTACCCCTAGGTCGGGATCGGCTGGAATGGACCAGTTGCGCATCATAGCCACATATGATGAAGCACACAACACAGTGCGTGACTTGCTGACGACTTACTGGGGTATTCTTAAATCAGACCCAGATATTGGGGATATGATAGGCGATGTACCTCTAATCACGTACAGACGTGGACGTAGTTTGAGAGATCGCCTGGTGCACAGCTTTTTTCAGGGCCCGACTACATCCACATGGCTGAGTACCAACCTCAAAGGGACCTTCCGCTGTGGCAGCTGCGTGGCTTGCCCTGCAATCCAGACTGGCGCTACATTTATCTGTAGCGTCACTGAACAGAGATTTACTATCAGATCATTTGTCAATTGCAAAACAAGAGGCCTGGTATATTTGGCCACTTGTGTTTGCGGAAAGCAATATGTGGGTAAAACCACAAGAGAATTCCGTAGAAGAATAGCAGAACATCTAAATGACATCCGCAAAGGGGCGGATACCCCGATTGCTAGACACATATCGACCATGCACAACGGTGATGTGGATGTCATCAAATTTCAGGCTGTGGAGGTGGTCAGAAGAGCGCCAAGAGGAGGCGACTTTGATAGGCGGTTATTGCAAAAAGAGACACAGTGGATTTACCGCCTATGTGCGCTCCAGCCCCAGGGACTAAATGAGTATAATTCCTTTGTGTGTTTTCTCTAGATCCCTGGAGCTGAGGTGCAACGGGGGAACATTAGGGGTGATGACATACTGCCCACGATCCGTGTGTCTCAGCGGCATGGACTACTAATGACTCTATGTCATTAGATCACCTAGGCAATTGAGGGGGCTAGGAGATACCAGGGGTGTGATAGTGTAATTATTGGTTGTGGATTACTTATACCACATTATACCATACACTGCCCCTTTAAATCAGCCTGATCACAGTATTGCCGTCTAGTAAAAATGCTGCTGGGTCCTTCCTGACCCTCCTGTATTGTCTCCACCACCACCGATTGAGGTCCTCAATTAATTAAATAAAAAAAAAAAAAATTTAAATAAAATACAATGTAGTTCATACCACTTCATGATCCCTGTCCCGATCGGAGCTATACAAACGTTGCCAGGGTAGTAAGTCGCCGTATATATTTACTCTAACTTTAATGTAGAATGTTATTACATTCATCTGGGCCGGTCTCATCGAGGGGGCGGCACAATGGGGGCGGGATGGATGATGCGGCGATGCCGTGCCTCCTGCGTCCTCATTGGCCGTTCTGCAGGCGGGGCTCAGTTGAGGGGAGGAGGACTCTCCTCATTTTCTGTGCACCTGAGCGGCCGCGTTCGGCCACCTCGTACTTACAGCTGCAGCCTCTGTAATGGAGGCTCAGCAGCTTTGAATATTTATCCTGCGAACCACAGATACACGCTCCTGACGAGCCTTATGGCGAAACGCGTTGAGTGTGGTGTGGGGATGAATCAATGTTCATTTGTATCTGCTTTGCGCTCACACTGCAGTTGAGGTCTGCGGTTCTCAGCCCTCTGCAGTTAGATGAGCAACAGCAATCCAGGTCTGCCTGTTTCACCCAGCTTAGCTTAGATCCAGTGATTCGTGTCTGCAGGGCCGATTCTTAGACATCCGTTTCACATGAACGGATGGATTCAATTGAGATCGGCTTCTGCAGGCAGATGTTTATCACTGGATTAGTCTATCCATAACTTTAGTCGAGGGATCCATGAGCTGGTAGTGATTCAGAGCACACTGACCGCACCTTAGTGCTTACTTCTGTGGAATCAATTAGCACGGCCCCATGGCCCTCTGCTTTCACTTGCAGTATAGCACTAGCCTGCGGCATTTCTAGTGACCCCATCCGCAGCTGCATTTACCGTGTATGCGGCTTATAGGTCCTCATATCGACCCTATACTGAATGGATGGTGTCCTAGAATTTTAATATAGGTTAGTCCCCCTTCCCTTTTGTTTTTCTGATTAATAAAGTAACAGTTTTAACAGAAATGTAGCGTTCCAAACGACAGTGATTTGATTTTGATAGGTGGAACGTATACCATATATCAGTTATACCAGTGAAGCAGTCATTTGTCACCATTTGGAGTGCTCCCCCATGGTGATCCTCAAAGAAACCAAGAGATCGCAGTACCTTGGAGGAGATAAGGTTACTACTGTAATGACCAGTGGTGTTGTATTGTTTCTTACAGCTCTAATGCATGCTGTGGTTTTTGGCAATGTGACAGCCATCATCCAACGAATGTATTCTCGACGCTCCCTGTACCATACACGTATGAAGGATCTCAAGGATTTTATAAGAGTTCACCGCTTGCCCCAGCAGCTTAAACAACGTATGTTGGAGTACTTTCAGACAACCTGGTCTGTCAACAATGGCATTGATGCAAATGAGGTAGGGAACATAATGTTACTTCAAATTGCTTTATTCCACCTTATATTCTGTAAAGTAATCCTTCAACATGGCTTCTTGTGATTTAATATTAAGAGTGATTTTTGTCCAGCTACCCATCTTGGCCATTTTGAGTCTATTTCATTTATATATCCTCTTATAGGCAACTTCCACTGAGTCACACACTGAGAGATACAGTAAGTCATCTTTCATTTTAGATCTCTAGCATTTGATGTCTTTTATTTCTTCCAGCTGCTAAAAGATTTTCCAGATGAGTTACGTGCTGATATAGCAATGCACCTCAATAAGGACATCTTGCAGTTACCTGTTTTTGAGACAGCCAGTCGGGGATGTCTGCGTGCCCTATCGCTGCACATCAAAACTTCCTTCTGTGCCCCTGGGGAGTACCTTCTACGACAAGGAGATGCTCTGCAAGCCAATTATTTTGTATGTTCAGGGTCTCTGGAAGTCTTGAAGGACAATATGGTACTGGCTATTCTTGGTGAGTACCACTTGTACTATCACAATTGCAGAGCTAACAGTTAAAAGGGCACCAGCTGATCCCACAGAGATAGACCTGTTATCTCTTTAAATCATGAGATGACCTTTAAACTACAGTGTTTCTCTGCTTAGAGTCACACAATTTTCTAAGATGCCAACTAGAGTATGTTTCTTGAGGGCCCTTTACATGGGTTGATTCTCAGGCCAGATGAACGCTAACAAGCGTTTATGGGCACACTCGTTAGCGATTATCTGGCAGTGTAAAGGTGCTACTGATGACATTCATTGGGTAATCACATCATTTTCCAGACGTTTGCTGGAATACTGTGGAGGAGATTGCTGCACGTAAATGCAGCACACTCCTTCACTGACGAGCAGGCGACTGCCGAGAAGGAACGCTTCCTTCCTGACAATCGCCTGCAAAATTGACCAATTTAAATGGACCTTCAAGGGGTTATCCAACCCCTATAATGACCTCCTCTAATGCCTGGGCCCCTCATATATCTTATACTTACCACGCTTCACGGTGCTTCTAATCCTTGCACGCCCATCGCTGCCTCTCCGGCGATGGGGGCGTATTAGCCAATGGCAGGTCGCGACGGGGACAAGCCTCCCTAGGGCCACCCGCAATGTTAGGGAGGCTTGTCCCCACAGCAGTCTGCTATTGGCTGCCCCCCACCCCACGTCGCCGGATGTTTTGATCCGCTCGATGGGGAGATGCAGCGGTGGCTGTGTAGGGATCAGAAGTGACACGGGTGCCAGGTAATTATGATCTATATGAGGGGAACGGGCATTAGGGAGGTCATTATTACATTACAAGCCTAGAGGGCCCTTTACACTGACCCATTCTTGTCCAATTATCAGCAAAACCTGCGGTGCCCATGTACCATACTTTTGTCTACAGTCATCTTTTCCTTTACTACAATGTATATATACTATGTCAGAATATTACAATGTGTGTTCTCTTGCTTTCCATATGTTAGGGAAAGGAGATCTCATTGGCGCCGACACCTCAAACAAGGACCAGGTGATCAAAACGAATGCTGATGTGAAAGCTCTGACCTACTGTGATCTGCAATATCTCAGCCTTCGAGGACTCCTGGAGGTGTTAGAACTTTACCCAGAGTATTCCAGCAAATTCATGGCAGACATTCACCATGACCTGACATTTAACTTGCGTGAAGGCAGTGAGACAGATGTAAGAAGCATATTAAAATATAAGATCATTAACTGAATTCTAAATCTATTTGTGACAAGGCATTTCTACTTGTGTAGGCAATTCAACCATTTGAAGCCAACACTGTGAAAGAAACTGAAGTGGAATGCCTTTGTGTTTTATTTCTTATTTTATCCATGTTATCTTTCACTAAACAGCAGGGTTTCTGTTTGATTCTAGGGATGCTACAGGTTCTCCCGATCACCACGGCTATCACAGGTAATGCATCCTTTCAGCTATCTGTTGCATTTCTAGATATCTTTTCTTACTTATTCTGTACTGATCCTGAGTTACATTGTGCTACTTGCAAAAATGTACTTGAAATTGAGCTCTTCTGGTTTTTGGTTAGCTGCAACCCCTGATGGTTCAGTATCTGCATACAGCATGATCTGGTGATCAACATCCTGAAAGGGAACCTGTCATCAACTTTATTCTGCCGTTAGTATGGACAGCATAAAGTAGTGACAGGTGAGATGATTTCAGCGGTCTGTCATTTATAATTTAAAAGTAAGTGGTTGCCGAGAACCAACATCACAATCATTGCAGACTGGGCCTGGAAAAGAGTCCCGGCCACCTGAGAAGAGTCATGGTTCTTCATGAATTCCTGCTCTCCTGCCCATCTGCTGATGACAGACAGTCTTCTACCTAGTTTTCTCCCTTTCTCTCTAGGAGAGAACTGCCAATCATCAGCAGGGGGGCAGGAGAGCAGGAGATTATGGATAACCAGGACTCTTCTCAGGGAGATGTGACTCTTCTCCAGGCCTGGGCTGCAATGATTATGATGCTGGTTCTCGGCAACCACTTACTTTTAGCTCATTAGTGACACATCGTTGAAATCAGCATTTCTGTCACTTTTTTATCCTGCCCTCAGTGAGGTCAGCATAAAGTTGATGACAGGTGCCCTTTAAATAATGGTGCAAAATAAGAAAATGAGTAATATTCACCTTTATCAATTGTGAGGCTTCAGTTCCTTGATGGATTCTTCTTTATAGCCCTCTGGACACATAGGATCTCACCATTCAGCCAATTACTGGCTCAGACAGACAAACTCTTTAAGCTAGCCATAAATATACACTAGATGTAATCCAAAGGCTGGTTAATTATTTCATTCAGCTTCATCTAATTTATACTTAAGGCCAACAGCTATCTCCACCAACACTATTCCAATACATATAGGCAGCTTTAGAGTTTTCACCATGCTCTTTACAGTAGTTTGATGTTGGCATAAAACACAGCTCTGAGGATGCAGAGCATTTTAGGATCTCATCTAAGTTGCTAGATAGAATTGGATCTGTCAAGGTGGAGACTAATGGTAACCACCAGGAATCTGAATGCAGTTCTGGTTTTGAATAAGATATGATGTCACCAGGGGTGCATCTAGCTCTTCTGCTGCCTGAGGCGAAAACTGAAATAAGGCCCACCCCATGGCAAATTCTCAACCTAACCCCCTCCTTCCAGCCCTACTGTTAAAGACATACTTGGAAAACTTTACATATAGTGCTACAAAACATACTTGTTAAAATACTGATACAGTTGAATATGCAGAGACTCCCACAATGAGAGCCAGAAGGCCTTTCCACTAACCCCCAATTGTCCCTACCTGGTGCTGTCTGAGGCAATTGCCTCACCTCGCCTCATTGGCGGTGCACCCCTGGATGTCACTGTCCAATAAAGTTGCCATATAGCATTCAGGCTTTATATTTTAAGAATTCCATAATGTCAATCATTACAAATGTCATTTAAATTAATTTTTCAGCCTCGTCCAGAATCTAGCACCGCATCTGATAAAAAGTTATCATCAATTCTTGAAGACAATGATGAAACGGATGACTTCTTCCGCCACTCTCCTGCTACTATGACACGTAGGAAGCTTTTGCTTCCAAACCTCAATAGCCCTGTGCGCCGTGGTTCTCTTAGCAGTCTCCTTGGTGACGATCTGAGGCAATTCCATACCTTTCGTCGTAACTGTCGGTCTCCAGCACGTAACAGTCGAGGTAGAAGTCCTTCACCTCAGTGTCGCAAGGCAGAAAAAGTGCATGAAACTGAGAATGTTGGCTCAAAAAAGCCAGCCAATCTTCTCATTCCATCTCTCAACACATATGGTCCACCAGATCTTAGCCCGCGGTGAGTTCAGTGAACCCATCTGTTCTTTACTTGTATGTATATTATATGTTTGAGAATAAGTTGTCATAACTAGGATTTTTATAGATTTGCAAAATATGCAAGTAGCAGACAATTGAATTTCGTGCAAGCTTGTGAGCTTGGATGCTTGGAAAAACATATACAGATGTAGCCACCATTATTCTGACTGGCTTCACATGTCCATGCAACAAAAGCACATTACTCTAAGACAAGAACGTTTATCGCATCTGTTTTTTTAGTGAACCTATTGACTTCAATGAGTCCATGGACCATGTTTTGTGGCCAAGTATAGGACATGGTCTACCGCTTTGTGGACCGGACATACTGAGGCAGAAACTGCACAAATCCACAGAGCCACTGAAGTCTGAAGTTAATCGGTCCCCAAATTAACTTATGTAACATAGACCGTCACACGGACATCATCCATGTTTTGCAGACTACAAAATACATATGGTCATGTACATGAGGTCTTATACAACAAATTGCTTTAAAGCGACTATCCTTGCACAGCTGGTGTCAAAATAATGCTGGCTACATCTGTAGCATTAGAATTAATATAACCTTCCAGCTTTTTTTTTATCATGGTAAGCCTTCAATGTGTGATCAATGGGGCACCAGGACCACCACCAATAAGCTGAGAGGAGAATGACACAGCCTCTTCAATGTCAATCCAGGCACAGCAGTGCATAAATACATAAGGCTGGGCCTGGTACTACAGCTAAAGCCTCGTTCACATCTCTGCTTGTGGATCTGGCAGGCTGTTTGTCTACTTTATCGCTGGATCCTCATTGACTGCAATGGAGTCCGGCGGTGATCCAGGTGATTTCCAGCAAAAATGGCAGGTTTCAGCCGAAAGAAATACGTTGCATGCAGCGGTTTATGTTAAGGCATTTTTACTGGAAATCAGCCGGATCAACACTAGACCTCACTGCAGTCAATGGGGATACGTGGGTGAAGTAGAGGATCCAGCAGGCTGCTCTGTGCCAAAACAGCCTGCCGGATCCACAAACTGAGATGTGAACGAAGACTAAGTCCTTTTCATATTTTAATGAGGCTCAGCTTCAGTACCATGCAGTACATATGCAGGGGCAGAGCTAAAGGCTCATGGGCTCTGGTGCAAGAGTTCAGCTTGGCCCCCTTATCTCAAAGAATAACCTCCTTAAAGGGATATTCCAGGTAGAGCAAGTTATTCCCTAGGCACTGAATACAGGATAAGGCCTCTTGCACACAAAAGTTTTTTTTTCCGTTTCCGTTCTGTTTTGTGCATTCCATATACAGACTGTATACGGAACTATCCAGTCATCGTTTCCGTATTTCAGTTTTTCCGTTCTGTTCAAAGATAGAACATGTCCTATTATTGTCCGCATAACGGACAAGGATAGTACTGTTCTATCAGGGG
Organism: Bufo gargarizans; assembly: GCF_014858855.1. Taxonomy (NCBI): domain Eukaryota; kingdom Metazoa; phylum Chordata; class Amphibia; order Anura; family Bufonidae; genus Bufo; species Bufo gargarizans. The sequence continues at coordinate 110,253,989 of NC_058085.1, forward strand.
CCAACTGTTCTGTTCTGCAAAAAACAAAATGCACACGGATATCATCCATATTTTTTGCGGATCCGTTTTTTGCAGACCACAAAATACTGAAAAAGCCATACGGTTGTGTGCAAGAGGCCTAACTGTTGGGTTGGTACTGTTGTGTACTGTTTCCATAACTCCCGTACAAGTGAATTGAAAATACAAAAACAATGTAGCATAGAAAGCTATGTTTTTTCAGCATTTCACAAGTTAGGCTACTTTCACACTAGCGTTGTTTTAATCCGGCGTTCAATTCCGACACTGGAACTGCCCGCCGGATCCGGAAAAACGTGTGAAAACGGATTACATTTGAATCCTGATCAGGCTTTCGATCACAATGGAAAAATGCATTGGAAAAAACGGATCCGCCATTTATGGACTTTAACTTTTTTTTCACATTTTTCGGGTTTAACATGCAAAAGCCAGATCCGTTTTGACTGAACACACGGGGCCGGATCCGGCGTTAATGCAAGTCAATGGGAAAAAAGCCTGATCAGGCGTTCAGTCAAAGTGTTCAGGCTTTTTGGCCGGAGGTAAAAATACTGCATGCTACGTTTTTCTGAAAAGCCTGATCAGTCAAAAAGACTGAACAGAAGACATCCTGATGCATCCTGAAGGACTGACTCTCCATTCAGAATGCATTAGGATAAAACTGAGTTCTTTTCCAGATTTGAGCCCCTAGGACGGAACTCAGCGCCGGAAAAGAAAAACGCTAGTGTGAAAGTACCCTTAGGGTCAGTTCATACGGAGTTTTTGGTTTTGGCACTTTTCCTCCTCAAAATCCGCTTAAAAAAACACCTAAAAAAAGCCTCCCATTCATTTCAATCAGAAACAGCTCTTACTTTTGTTTCCACGTGCCAGGATGCCCTATCTCGGGTGGAATCTGCACTGAATCTCTCACTTGGGAATGGAAAGAATAAAAAAAACTGCTATGTACGTCTCCGGACGTTTTTTGCACTGTTTTGGGTGCAGATCTGTGGCAAAACCCATGAGCTGAAAATGTAATTTAGCATTGAAGTAAAAACCTGTTGGTCAAAATAAAGTGTCAAAAACGCATGAAAAAAAATATGTGCTTGAAAAAAAAGCAAGGATCTGCGTTGAATTTTTTAGCGGGATTTTCAAAATCCATCATGTGAACATAACCTTATGGATCCAGGCAGGATGGGACTGGGGGTTCCATTCTAGAGTTAGGTTCAGATCCCAGAGGTGGATATGTCAAAAATGTCTTTGATGAGAATACTTGTTTGTATAGGCGTTGTGGTTGTACCCATGTAAGGGTTGCACTTGGTTCTGAAGCCCCAGCCTGTTTCACTTGAATAGACATTAATTGCAGAACCAAGCAGAGCTGCATGTACAGATGTGCAGGGCTGTCCTTTTGTTCTGATGTTGGGTAGAGATTCTCAGGTTCAGACCCCTGCCAATCATGCATTGATGGCCCATCCTAATACACATATTACATCATGAGCCTGAATTTAGTATGCGACTTCTCATATCTAAGAGCGTGATACTGCTTTTATCACATATTTACTGACTGTAAATGCTTCCAAACCATTCTCTTTAGAGTGGTAGATGGGATTGAGGACAGTGGAGATGTCTCAGAGAACCAGACCTTCCAATTCAACATGGACAACTCCAGGCCAAGATCTCCTATCAGACAGTCTCCGGTTGCAGGTAAAGAAGTAAGATATTGGTAGGGTACGCAGACTAGATCTATTCACTGTGTCTGTCACTCTATCCGTCCATCTGTCCTGTCTGAACTACTGCTCTCTATTTTCACTCCCTTGTGAATGTATGTCCTTCCCTGCCCATCCATAAGAGATTACAACAAACACAGATGTTCCATTTGTCATGACAAGACCCTGAAGTCAAATTTTTTTCTAGCATGCTGGTATACTTATTAATATTTATGGCAATCCTATTTTATTGTCAATGCTTTTAGCCGAGACACATATTGCTTTACCCAAACACATGCTGTGATGTATGCTTATGTTCTACAATATGTACCGTCAAGAAGAAACCCAGATTCACGATTTACAATAGCTACAGGTCACTTGTACAACTTAAAATTTTATTAACTAATGTTAAAATGCACTGCACTCGGATGTTGCTGAACGTCCCATAGAGTTTGAAAGAAGCAGAAGAGGGGATGCTTGATTAGCGCTCCATTCCGACGGATTCCGCCAATCTAAAATATGTCCCCTGTTTTGTGTTATAAGAATTTTGACTCTTTCACTCAGACCTGTTGTACTCTCCCATAGTAACAACACAGGATGTATAAATGTTATATCACCAATATACATAGCTAAGGCAATGTTCCCTCTAAGCTGGGCACTCTGGAAAGCATAGATTTAAAGGGGTTGTCTGAGATAATTCAAATTCTCAGTCAAGCCTTAAAATGACTTACAATAAAAAAAATCTTACACTCACACCTTCCTCCTGCTCTGTTTTCTGCTTCGCTGACCCGAATTTTCTGGAGCTATTTGTTTACATACAGCAATGGTGATATGCCTGAATAGGCATGTGACCGCTACAGCCAATCACTTTCCTCAGTGGTCTACTGTTGAGGACAGTGATTGGCTGCAGCGGCCATATGCCTTATCCAGGCATATCATCGCTTCTCTTTTGCTTCTGAGTGACTAGAAAAAGAGGGCTGCTTTCTTCCAGAAACAGTACCGCACCTGTCCACAGCTTGTCTATGGTATTACAGCTCAGCCCCATTCACTTCAATAGAATTGAACTGTAATAGCCATGAAACACCCCATGGACAGGTGCGTTGCTGTTTTTGAAATAAAGCAGCCATTTTTTTTCTAATCCTGGACAACTTCTTTAAGGTATACTCTAATACTCAGATCACATGTTCTTATATGGATTATTGAACACCTTTTCTGCCCCTGGGGTTATAGATATGAATGTGACCAAGGCAACATCAGTAGTAAGGAAGGGACTGTTTTCGTCAAACTCAAAGTGACAAGTGGCTACTACCCTTTTACGCTATAACCCCGCCCACTCAGCACATAACCCTGCCCACAATCCCGCCCAAACCTCGCCTAAAATACCGCCCATTCAAATCCCCTTTTAGATCTGATAAGGTGTCAGTAATTCAATTTAATATTTTTAAAAATAAAATGATATTAAGCGTGTATTAAGCTTATATCAACCTCTTATTGAGCTATTATAATTATTGGCAGTGGCTAATTATAAATATTGACAATAGTTATTTGATCGGTCTATCTAACTATCTATAGGACCTTCGATGATCTCACCAGGTCATGTTCTAATTAATTATCTATCAACCCAAATCTATTGTTCAATAGATAAATATTTTATCTATCTATCTAACAATCTAGCTAATCTATCTATCTATTTTATCTAGGACCTTTAATGAGCCCCTTTCCCCGCCCTTAACGTTACCTCTTGGATATTAAACATGGCAACCCGCTTTCTTGTATTTTAGCAGGGCCCTCAAATTCCGGAAATATTAAAATTCCGGTTAATACAAGTGGATACACTCATGTCGCACAAACCTGACTGTCATTTGGTTTTATGCATTTTGGCAGAAATTGTACGACGAGCTAACCCGTTTGTTTACAAATATCAGGTTTATCAAGGGAATACCGCAAAATTTTACAGACGATGAACTATTCCCACAGGACAAGGTAAATTTTGCGGTCATCTATGATCTTATGGAGGCGGCTTGTGAAAAAATCTTGAAATACAAAACTCTTTCACCAAATACGTACACCACAGAAATTTGAACATCATGTATCTCGTTCAAAACGTTTTTTGTCAGGGTAAGACAAGCCGGACCATAAACTTAAACAGTAAATACATGGTCCTTTTTAAGAACCCGCATGATAAATTACAAGTTACTACGTTGGCCCGGCAAATGTACCCCGGTAAAGCACGTTTCTTTTTAGAAGCTTTTGAAGATGCTACACACGCACCTTACGGCTATTTACTTGTAGATTTAAGATCCAACACGCCCAAGGAACTATGACTATGAACCGGTTTGTTCCCACCAGATCTCCCGGCGGTTTATGTGTGCAAAAAGAAACTCTAAAATGATAGATTTCTTATCTTGAAGGTTATTCTTGGTAGCGTCACCGCGCCTGTAAAGATGTCGAACAGGATCCAACATAATTGGGATCTTTTAAAAGCGTTGGTCAAGACAAAACCGATGGTCCGAAAATCAATATTATGCAGCGGCAGTAATGATTTGATATCCGCTATTGGCAAGATCGCTCTCAACATCCTTAGAGAGAGAGAAAAAAATATACTGAAAAGATGGTGCAAGGCTATAAAGAAATTAAGCGATAAAAGCTGTCCCATTAAAGACAAGAAGCGCATTGTGAACCAGCGCAGCAGTTTTATAGGATCGCTGCTCGGCTTTGTAATACCTTTTAATCACTAGCTTGATAGCTAATAGAGTTGGCTGTTAATAATGGAGTATGCAGAGAAAATGTTCCTGGTTTCCAAACACGAGTTGGACCGTTTAAAAAAAACTGTTGTAGAAACACCAGATATACGCCAAACCGTTTGGATGTCGAAATTAGCGAAATACTACACAGAAATGACCTTTCAGATGATGAAAAAATTAAGAGATACACTAATGTGTTACAGAGATACTTGACGCTCAACAAACAGTCAGATAAAGAAATGTCAACCCTAACTTTGATTACGCAGCCGCAACCTTTTGTTGAACAAACTGCGACAATCGGGTAACAAGCTGTACTGGAACGCTAGGGGTGAATTCATTTACAAAGATCAAGTTATACCAGAATCCAACATCATCGACCTGATTCGGGTCGCGACACATAGTCACGGGTTGCTTTAGGCTAAAACGCCTTGCAGGTGGGACTTCTTCATGGAAACCATCACCGAACTGAACGTGCCATCAACCGTGATCGGTAATACAAGAACGAGAGAACTTTACGATAATTTAAAAAAGGGGTCGCCCGGTGAACCTTTTGAAATGGTTCGTATCCCTTTTAGGCAGCAGCCGATCGTAACAACAACACCTGCGTTAACGCGAGGCTCTTTATACCTAAAAAGAGAACGCCACCTTTGTTACAGACATCTTGGTTAACGTTGTAACTTTTACTTTGTATGTAACAATGTATTTATGTATGTAATGACTGATAATGCTTTTATTTGTTTTACTTTGTTACAGACGGCTTGTTTATCGTTGTAGATTTTACTTTGACAGTAATATCTCAATGTTTTTACATAAAAAGACTTTTTAAATAAAAATAGTCCGTTTTTTTTTACAATAAATACACTTTCTTGATTAGTTAAAATTGTGTAAACCGCTAGGGTGCGTTGTTGTTAGCATGTGCTTAAAAACATCGCTAAAATGACCGCGAACACCGAAATATTGAGAAAACAGTACTACACGCCAAAAGCTGTCAGTTCTTACAGAGGCGTTGAGCCCTTATTCAGAGAAGTACGAAAATTTGGAATAAGAAAAGACGCTGTAAAAAATTGGTTGAACAACGAGGATAATTACACATTGTACAAACCGGTTAAAAAATCATTTAAAAGAAACAGTTGTAGTGTCTGATATAGACGACCAATGGCAAGCCGATCTTTTGTCGATAATAGATAAAAATAAAATAAAAAAAATGGTGTAAAATACTTGCTGACGGTGGTTGATATTCTTTCGAAATATGCTTTGGTGTCTGGACTTTCCAATAAATCCGGGGAGATGGTGGCAGTCGCTTTTGAACAGATATTTACGTTAAACGGGCTGTACCCCAAGAAAACTTCAGACGGATCGGGGTTAAGAGTTTATAATACAAACCTATGTGAAAACTTTGTGAAGCCTTTAAAACACATAATTTTTTCGCAGGTACCAAAGAACCATAAGGTGTCGCCCTGTTGATGTAACAAAAGAGAACTCTTTAGTTTGGAAAAATATCTACAGCGATTACGCCTCTATTAAAAAAGTTAAACCGTTATTAAAAATAGGCGACCACATCAGAATTGTATGCTATAAGGGGACGTACGTGAAGGGCTATGAACAAACCTATACGGACAAGATATTTACTATTTACGCTGTAAACACTGGGGGCCTCAGACGCCTTTATAAGTTGAAAGACCTGTCCGACAAGATCACTGAATGATCGTTCTACGCGGAAGATGTCCAAAAAGTACCCCTCGATAAGCGGCGCGTTTACAGGATAGAAAAAATCATGAAGATGAAGAAGGTTAAGGGAAAAACGCAGTATTTTGTAAAGTGGGTCGGTTACCCGAAAGGTTTAACTCTTCGGTGCTGGAAAAGCAGTTTGCGTGCGTGTAAACTATGAAAGATGGCTCATTTTTTATTACGCTACCCTGCAACGCCTCCGCCAAACTTTACCCCGAAAATACCATCGCGGATTACACCACTAAATTAGCAAAAGCCGTCCATCTTTGCGGTCCTTATGAAGCAGCATTAGTAGAGATTCAGTACCCTCATGCGTGGGAAACTTTTGGGCACATCGCGATGATCCGGTCAGAGAGTTTTTTGTTAAATCGGGGTATTACCCTAATATGAACGAACTAATCAAAACCATTAATAACAAACTTGATTCTATAAAAATACCGCCTGATCAATTGCACCTAAGACACGACAATACTGACAGAACCGTTGGTGAAAAGTTAGGCAATATATTGGGGCTTCAGGGGTACTCGCGCGATCGCTTGAACAACAACGTAGACGCGGGGCACATCGTTTTGTGCTACAACGAATCTGGCTTGCCTGTTTTAGAACATTTTGTGAATGATAATTTAGTTTTAACAAAAGGGAGCGATTCTATACCTATAAAGAGAAAAATTCATCGTGATTTTAAAGCCGGATTTTATACGGTTTGTTTATACTGATATCATTCAGCATCAACTTGTTGGCGATAGTTACGTACAGCTTTTAAGAACTGTGGAGATAAGCGGAATTTTTTTTTAAATAGTCACGCAAAAGTATAACATGCCGGACTATATACCTCTCTGCAAACAACACTTTGATACCATTACACCATTACACCATAAAACTATCGTGCGATTACACTTTAGACCTCGCACTGTGACGACGCATAATGTTGTCCGAGAGAGTGTACAGCGATCCGGACACTTATACGCATTATTACATAGCGCAAGCCGATCATGGTTTGGACGGCTTTCACGCCGCAGAATTCATGCACGGTTCTAGTCTCGCCAGGTTATTCCGCGGATTGTTCAGGCGAATCGTTCCCCTATTCAAGAACGTTTTGAAACTTGTAAAACCGCACGTAAAAACAGCCGCCAGGAATATCGCTAAACATGTTGTCGCAACGGCTTTGACCGCTGTTATGGATCAACTGCGTCGTCCTACACCTTTTTATAAATAAAGTAGAGCCGACTAAAAGATGTCGCCGCCAGAAAACAAGAAGCCGTTCACCGAGCGGCATCTTCTAATTATCAGCTATGGCTTTTGTACACGACGCATCCTCCGAATATGCCAAATCAGAGTTGGATATCTTTCAAATACCGCCAAGCAAATGAGTACTGAAAAATCGTTTTATGTAGAGGTACAACCGTTTTATTACGACCTAAATAACACACTGTTACACGTCATTTGCAGAATCGTTAGCCCAGATATCACACCCATACCCGACGGATCCCATGTCGCCCTTATTAACTCTTTTTAATCAATTGGACATAACGCTCGGCGACACGTGGATTTCAAGAAGAGACAAGCTTTATACGTATAGAGCGTATATAGAATCCCTAATAAATTATAATTCACTAACTTTAGTGGCCCAATTTACAGCCGGCTTATTATATAAAGATACAGAGGGACATCATGATGAACGGGGTCTCGACGGCCGTAATGTCGGTTTCACCAAGAGAGATCAGTATACGACTCGCTCTAAAAGTGTAGAATTAATGAGACCCATTTACACAGATATATTTAATCAGCCTAAATTAATACTGAACGGATTAAATCTAAAGATAAAGTTGACCAGAAACAAAGAGTCCTTCTGTCTTATGTCTGCCGAGGCGACCCATTTTAAAGTCCAAATACAACACGCGTCGTTGTTTGTCAAAAGAGTTCAAGTATCGCCTGCTGTGAGAATCGGACACAGTCACGCTCTGTTAACCACTGACGCAAAGTACTCAATCACGCATCGCTTAAAGTGCATAGCGTTCCCACCGAGGAACTTTTTTTTGGAAACATCCCAAAAACAGTAATACTAGCGTTTGTGGACAACAAATAATTTTCCGGGAACTACCAAAGAAATCTTTTGTGTTTCAATCAACATAATGTGAATTATGCCACCTTATATTTAGACGGACAACAGATACCCGCAAAACCGTTTCAGCTTAATTTTCAAGACGATTCAGGCGTTCGTGAATATATGTTGCTCGTACACATTTCGGGGAAGAAAAAGGCTGACAACGCTTTATCCGTGGATCGGTCAGAATTTTTGAACGGGTACAGTTTGTTTGCTTTTGATTTATCGCCGGATCAAGAACCTGGCAGACATTTCTCTCTAGTAAAAACTGGAAATCTCAGAGCTGAAATTAAATTTGCTGACCCGGTGCTAAACACTATTAACATGATTGCGTATTCTATTCATGAAAATATTATTCAAATTAACAATAGAAGGGAGGTTTTATATGATTTTCAATAAAAATGAATAATTATGAAATTACCTGCTTTATCAAAGCTGACTTTCACACCCGCTGCATATTTAAAGGTGTATTTCCATGCGATTTATTACCGGAAAATAAAATCATTGACCGTCCGGCGGCCTATATTGTATATACAGACAATTCGTATTAGCGGGGAAAACACAGGATTTTAATTATATCATACCTGAATGGCGTCTCTATATTTTTTGATAATTATGGATTATCGGCCCCGAATAAAATATTTCCTGGCGAATTTATGAAATTTTTATCTAAAAACTCTAAGATTTTAAGGCAGGGGTGGCCAACCCGCGGCTCGCAAGCCGAATGCGGCTCCTTGCATCTTTATTTGCGTCTCGCAGCGGAGTGGTCTGGCAAGCTCTTACTCTCCTCTGTTTACATATGCGGCTTGCAGGGGAGCGGGCCAGCTATTTCTCTACTTTGCACTTGTCTCAGCAGTGCTCTCCAGTGGCGTGCGGGTGGTCCGCCCAGGGTGCCGCTTTCAGAAGGTGCCCGAAATCAGAAGCAATGAGCATTTCCATCAATACAGATGGAAGCACTCATTGCTGGAGCGCAGGGAGCTGGGTCCTGTCAATCACCGCTCAGCTCCCGGCGCTCCTCCCCTCCTTCAGGCCGGCGGCGCTGTGAATGGTGTCTGGGCAGAGCCTGTAGCCCGGTGAGCTGCATAAGTTCCGCCCACACATTGCTGCAGAGCGATCTGGGTAGGCAATACTACTATGGAGGGGGCACAGAGGGCATTACTAATGTGAAGGGGGCACAATTGGCATTTCTACTATGGATGGGGCACAGATCCAGAGGGCATTACTACAATGAAGGAGGCACAGAGGGCATTATTACTGTGAAGGGGGCACAGTGGGCATTATTACTGTGAAGGGGGCACAGTGGACATTATTACTGTGAAGGAGGCACAGTGGGAATTATTACTGTGAAGGGGCTACAATGGGGATTATTACTGTGAAGGGGGCAAAATAGGGATTATTACTGTGAAGGGGGCACAAAGAGGGCATTACAACTGTGAAAGGGGCACAGAGGGCATAACTACTGTGAGATGGCACAATGTGGACATAACTACTGTGAGAGGGCACAATGTGGGCATAATTAATGTGAGGGGCACACATCTGTACAAAACTACTGTGAAGGTTGTACAATAAGTACAATACTACTGTGAGGGGGTACCATTTTTTTTAAGTATTGGGGGGGTGCCAGCTCACCCCCCAAATCCTCATCAGATCCACAAAATAAGCCCCCCCCCCCCAGTGCCCACATAAGACACCTAAAATCAGACACCCCATGCTCATATCTCCACTATGTCAAATCACCCCCACACACGATCTCAGAATGGGGTTGAGAGGGTCATCCGAGCATGAGGGTGTCAACTGAGCATGAGGGTGTCATCTGTGCATGGGGCGGTCATCTGAGCATGAGGGTGTCATCTGAGCATGAGGTGGACTGAATACAAACCAGATTTTAAACACATTGTCAAAAACAAAGATTGCCAGAAGTCTCACTAAAGCTGTCTACACTCAATTGCAGTAATACTATCGTGTGCACGCATATTTGTGTAAATGTATAGCTTGTGGCTCCTGGCAGTCATACTTTTTTTTTTTCTGGCTCTGTGTCTGTAAGGTTGGCCACCCCTGCTATAAGGTATCAAAACAGACAAATACAGGACGCCATTAGTTCGGTCTGCGGGCATTACTGCATCTATATCTTACATTGTATAGCTAAAGGCATGTCTTTTGAAAATGTATAAAAAATATTTATGAGTGATTTTAGGAAAAATGACCGTATTGTATGTACCTTTGTAACCAGGCGCATGAACAAATTATGTATACGTTGCTGTAATTACGCACAAACGCGTCTTCCCTAATAAGTTATCGAAAAAATGTACCATGATGCGTCGTAAATAAAGACATTTTGCTTAAATCACGTACGCCTTCGATTTTTATTAAACATAATTACATAACAAAGCAAATTTCCTTTGGTCTGGACTGGTAGGGGTTATGGGGACGCCGTAGGGCGTGGTTATGAACTCTTAAATAGCGTCTTAAGACATGCCCAAACATGTCTTCAACATGCTCGGACGTACCCTGACGCGCTTCACAAAATGGACGCCATATTTCAGAAAATGGATGCCGCAGTCAAAAATAGGGCGGCTGAATCAACACCCTGGAAAGTTAAATCGCTCGGCTGTCCGTCTTAAATTAGATTTGGGCTAGTTAGAAATGTACCTAGAACCTGCGATGACATCAGCTTTGGGCAGGGCTGGGAGGGTTTGTTCGAGGCTTGGGGGGTTATGGGCGTGGAAAAGGGGCTCATCAAAGGTCCTAGATAAAATTTATAGATTCCTGATAGATAGATAGATATGATAGATATGATAGATATGATAGATATGATAGATATGATAGATAAAATATTTATCTGTTGAACGTTAGATTTGGACTAGATAGATAATTAATTAGAAAAGAACCTTCGGTGAGATCAGCTCTGACATCAGTTTTGGGGCGGGGGCTGTGAGGGTTTGTGGGAGGTGTGGGTGGGGTTATGGGCGGGGAAAGGGTACTAGATAAAATAGATAGATAGATAAGCTAGATAGATATATATGTGATAGATAGATAGATTGTTAGATAGATAGAAATATTTATCTATTGAACAATAGATTTGGGTTAGATAGATAATTAATTAGAACAGGACCTGGTGGCATCATTGAAGGTCCTATAGATAGTTAGATAGACGGATCAAATAACTATTGTCAATATTTATAATTAGCCACTGGCAAGATTTATAATAGCTTAATAAGCGCTTAATATTTTATTTTTAAACATATTACAACTTAATTAAATTACTGATTCCTTATCGGATCTAAAAGGGGATTTGAATGGGCAGTATTTCAGGTGTGGTTTTGGGCGTGGTTATGAGCAGGGCTATGGGCAGAGTGGGCGGGGTTATGGGCGGAAAGGGCGTGGCCACCTGTGACTTTGAGTTTGACGAGAACAGTCCCTTCTTTACTACTAACATCTGTGTGGCCATTTGGAACATAAAAATCTTACTACTCTGCCAGTGGAAATGGCGGATTATTTATGAAAGGGGCTATTCAACCTTCAAAAAAATGAAAACGGCAGCAATCCCCCATTGATCCAGCACAAATGCTCTGGAGGTCCTCCCTCCTAGTCCTAGTTTATACGAGGGCGGCACTTGACTGCTGCAGCCATTCAGTGGTCTTAGTGGTCATGTGACATACAATTGCCATCAAGGTTTCCCATCGCTGAGCTGTGGTGCCAGTGGTTTGGCACAGACTGCTGAGGCTACTGACTGCAGCCAATTACTAGTAAACAAAGATGCAGAAGCATATATGCTGGATCGGCAGAGGATTGCAGAAGAGAAGGCTAGATAACGCCAAATTACTGAATGTCTTCTATCCAAAATTAAGCATTACTAGATATTTATTAGATATTTAGATGTCCATAAGGTCTCAATAAGAGTCTTGGTGCACATATTCTGTTATACTGAACTGGCACACATAATAATGAGAACAAAAGTTAAAAGACTGATAAAACACAAGAGGAATAGTACGTCCTGATTTTCACATTGAGCAGACTAAAATAAACCTTTATGACCTAGTGAAGCACACTGATAATATAACGTTCTCCATACAATCTGAACAACACAGAGAAGGCAAAAGAAAGTCCTAGATCTACCCCTAAAATATACAAATAAGCAACCGTCATTACTAATTTATAATGAATACATTTTCCTGTGTTTTAATGAGAATTATAGAGCTCACTAAATTCTCAAGAGTAACAATAGAAACCTGATGCCCACATTGGCTATAGGGTATGTTGGTTTAGCCAGTTATAATTCAGTCTATTGTACATTTATACAAGTGGAACTTTGCTGGGTAGGCATATTTGCTGTCTGTCAAATTCTCCTCCAAGCTGCCCATAAATCTGCTGCACCCTGAAAATGTTGCATTTGAGAGACAAGCTTCTGCCAGACACCTGTAGCAGAGGTTTAAAGGGGTATTTGTCACGAATGATGTTGCAGATAGCTGGAAGTTATGAATAAACGGCCGACTGGCTTGATCCCAAACTAAGGAGCATATAGGTGACCCCTAAAAAAACCCTAAGAGCTCACCCTGACTGCTAAGCACATACAAGGGTCTCAAAGGTAGACGATTGTATGCCCACATACCTAAGACTGTGTGACACCTGAAAACCCTATAATAGTGAGGGGGACACGACCACCGGCTCCCTGCACTTCATACGGAGGGAGTCAGGGTCACCTAGAATCAAGCCAGCAAGGAAACAATACATGAAAGGACTTATCTGAACAAGCAGCAGCAGAAGCCTCTAGCAGTGAACACTTCAATCCAGGAAGTAGTATAAACCGCAAAGTGAGGCAGTATGGGAGGGAATATAAAGGAAAGAAGATTAGTCTAAATAGGTGACACCTGGGAGAAGGAAATAAGATGAGAAAGTGAAACCAAAACAAAGAACATCATGCAAGAGGTAAAGAAGGACGTCTGTCAGACCTTCTCACAGAACTGGCGGTGACAGTATTCCTGGCAACCCTAAAAACAGTTTGAGGAAGATCCTGAAACTGCCATGTTTATACTGGCAACTGGCAAGAATGAATAACACAGGGAAGGGAAGGGAGATGCGACTACAGTATGTTTCCGAGAATCTTTTGAGCATGGATGAGGAGAAGCAAGGGAGAACATCTAACTGGCTCAGAGCCCATCCACTCAGCAAGCATGGAGAGAATGTATATTTAAAGAAACAATACAAGGAGAAGGAAAAAACCCAAAATATGCAGGTTAAACAAAAGATGTGCATCTTCAGCTGTCAAGGGGGTGATTATCATTTGGAAACCGTTAGACACTAACACATGTGATCTTCATGAAATAAAGAATAGATAGTTCTTTACCAGAGAGATCCCGTGCTACAGCTCTGGTTCCCTGACTGCAGGGGTGACATCACCTTGACAATACTTGACAACTGCAGCCAATTACCGGCCTCAGCAGTACACTGAAGAGGACAGCGATTGGCTGCTGTGGTCAGGTGTTGTTGATGTGACATCACTGCTGCAGTTGAGTAAACATAGCCCAGCCAGGACAACCAGACCGGGGGTGCGAGATCTGTCAGGTACCAGTCTGTTCCTAAAGTTAAAGTTGATGCATCATCTCAGCAAGTAGGTTCTCACACAAACTTAAAACTATTTGTACTCACTCATCAGCTTTTCTGGAGGATTTTCTTCCCTTTCTGTGGGCAGGCAACTCATGAGACAATCAAGAACCTGCATCTCCTAAAATGCGCAGCAATTAGCACTTGTTAATCCTTTCTTCATCTGCATAAAAAATAGTCCCTCGCATAGAGAAGCTTTTCTGGTAGCTTCATGTTTTGTGGGTTGGCAGCAGCTCCTCGCATGCAATAGTCCAGCACCAGTGGCAACCAGGAGTTAGCAGCTATGAAAACCTTCTCCCGTCTTCCTACCTTGCAGCCCCTCACACACAGATGCAGCAATTCCAATAATAAACAGTGGTATGGTAAGCAATGGCCCCTCTCTCCATTTCTTTCTCCACTGTCTAGAGCAGTGGTGGCGAACCTATGGCACGGGTGACAGAGGCGGCACTCAGAGCCCCCTCTGTGGGCACCCGCACCCTGGAAAAAGTCTAGGGTATACCGATATGCCTGAGACTTTTCCTGCCATTCATCAGAGCAGGGCGCACTATCAACAGCACAGGCAGCGCATTGAATGTAGGCAGGATATTATAGCTAAATGATGAAGTACTTTGGACTGTAGTATTTAGGTTAAATTGCCGTGTTGGCGCTTTGCAATAAATACGTGGGTTTCTGGGTTGCAGTTTGGGCACTCGGTCTCTAAAAGGTTCACAATCATTGGTCTAGAGCAGGGGTAGGCAACCTCTGTTTCCCAGCTGTTGTGAAACTACAACTCCCAATATGCATACTTGCTCTGCTCTTCTAAGAACTCTCATAGAAATGAATGGAGCATGCTGGGAATTGTAGTTTCACAACAGCTGGGAGCCGGAGGTTGCCTAACCCTGGTCTAGAGTGAGGAATAGCTATATATTATTAGGAATTTAGAAGTAGGGATGAGGAATGAAAGGTGTCTGGGCTCCTTCGCCTGCTTCCCCATAAGATCATTATGCCGGCACTGAGAGGAAGAAGAGAGCAGCTACTGAGCATGTCAGTCCACTACTGACTACATGAGAAGGGGGACTAGCATTTCTGCTACAGGAGAAACAGCAGGGGGCGCTACCAGAGAAGAAAATAGAATGTACATAAAAAACCTAACAATATTTTTATTGCATGTGTATTGCTGTAACATTTCATTAACAATGCCCTATTTATTGCATAGTCATACTTTTAATGGGATTATCCCTTTAACGGCATGGATAATACAAGTGTGGGGGCCACCTTATTTCTAGTGATATAGATAAAGTTATTACATATACATACATTATACATTATCATTTTGTACATAAAATTGGTAAGATGTTTTATAAACATGTCACTTTTCTTCTCTTGCCCATCTGTCTCAGGAATAAACTTAATCAACCCAATTTTAGCAGCCGAAGCAGAAGAAATTAAGCAGAATATATGCAGATTAAATCAAGAGGTAAGAAAGCAAACATCATTGAATAACTCCAATTAAAGGGAACCTGTCATCAACTTTATGGTGACCTCACTGAGGACAGTATAAAATAGTGACAGAAATGCTGATTTCAGTGGTGTGTCACTCGTGAGCAAAAAGTAAGTGGTTGCTGAGAACCAGCATCATAATCATTGCCGCCCAGGCCTTGAAAAGAGTCAAATACACCTGAGAAGAGTCCTGGTTATTCCTAATCTCCTGCTCTCTTCGCCCATCTGCTGATGGTTGGCAGTTCTCTCCTAGAGAAAAAGGGAGAAAACTAGGTAGAAGACTGTCAGTCATCAGCAGAGTGCAGCAGATTATGAATAACCATGATCTTCTCAAGTGTCCGTGACTCTTTTCCAGGCCTAGTCTGCAATGATTGTGAGGTTGGTTCTCGGCAACCACTTACTTTTAACTTATAAATGACAGACCTTTGAAATCAACTCACCTGTCTCTACTGTATGCTGCCGTTAGTATGGGCAGCACAAAGTTGATGACAGGTTCCCTTTAATGGTAAGTCTATAAGTATCAAATTTCATTAGCCTTAATAGCAGACATTAGTGGTCTGACAGCTAGGACTCCATCCACAATGAACCCGACTTCAACCCTATTAAGGGTTGGCTCTGGAAAGACTCTTTCTTGAGTTTTGTGTGGGTCTTAGTTTCCATTTCCAATACTACTTTGACCTGTTTTGGTTAATGCATTATAAACCAAATGACAAACACTTTTTAGTAATATAGTGATAAAGAAATTTTTACCAGTTTTTTGTTGATACACGAGTCCTTTTTCTTTATTGCAGATTAACAATCTCAACCAGGAAGTCTCTCAGCTCAGCAAGGAATTACAACATATGATGCGCCTGTTGCAAGCTCTGCTGGCTGCCCAACAGTACAACCCTCCTTTGGCCTGTCCATACACAGTCCAAGTGGTCTCAACCCCTTCTGCAAGCCACATAAATTGTAATGAGCAGCAATCTAGGTCCAACTACCCCATACCACACTCCCTTCATCTCGTGCAAGAACCACCAATGCCTAGGACAATTGGTCATGCATCATTACCTTCAGATGTTTCTTACAATCAAATGCATTTCACAAGGGTCTCTCCAGATGCATGCCGGAGGCCTGCAGAACCAGAATCTTTTCATCCTATGAGAGACTGCTGTTATATTCCTTTAAACACTATGTGTTCTCCTGGAACTCCACTTTCACATATAGAGATGGAAAGAGTAAGGTTACTACAACAGACTGAGGAAACTACTTCAAGCCCCACTGGTTATGGCTCACCAGTCTCTGGACCTCCATCAATGGGGCGAACAACTCATACTATGACCTCTATGAGTTCTGTTCATTCTTTTACCACTTGTACGGCCCAGAATAACTCACCTCAGTCAAATTCCAATAGGGACCCCCAAACTTGAATACAAAGACAAAATTGGAACTATGAATGGGCCTAACAGAATCTAAACATGCTGCTTATTATGGCTGTGCAAAGTTAAGGAACCTGCTTATAAAAATATGTTAAGTAAGCACAAGAAGCCAAACACTCATACAAATATTATTGTATTTAGGCGCATGCCACATTGCTTGCCAGGACTATGTATTTTGCTTGTTAGATGGTTTACATGCACAAGAACTTTTTGTGCAAACAAAGGGGCCTTTGAGATGTTTGGGTCATAATATTCAATGCAAGCTTTCAGCACCTTTCATACATGATCATCAGAAACCCTAATCCAAATATTGATGTTCTCCATTGTCTTTCAGTTTATGATTTAAGATTAAAGGGGTTGTCCCACTTCATAAAATAGGTTTTATCTAATCTATTTACCCCCACACAACATATCTTCCTATCCATGTTATTATCCAAAAGCTACCTTTCATTCAAAAAATCATGTAAAGCGATTCCTTTGTTGTTTTCTGTATCCCATGGATACGGCCTCTTTCGTCCGGCCGCATCGCTGTGCCGCGCCTGCGCACAACGGCTGAACAAGTACTCGGGCCGCCTCTCCATTCCTACAAGTACGCGCACGCCCGCGCATGCGCATATACAGCAGGCGGGTGCCGGAATCAAATAGCCGGCACCCGACCTCTATGACAGGGAGCGGGACCTTAGGGGTTAACTGCCGCTGATCGCAGCCCCCTATCATAGAGGTCGGGTGCCGGCTATTTCACTCCGGCACCCACCTCCTGCATTTGTATTAACATTGGTGGCGCAGTGCGCCCCCCCCCCCCCCCCCAGTATAATATACATTCAGTGCGGCCACCCCCCCCCCCCCCCAGTATAATATACATTCAGTGCGGCCACCCCCCCCCCCCCCCCAGTATAATATACATTCAGTGCGGCCACCCCCCCCAGTATAATATACATTCAGTGCGGCCACCCCCCCCAGTATAATATACATTCAGTGCGGACCCCCCCAGTATAATATACATTGGTGGCGCAGTGGGAAGTGCCAATGAGGGTTAAAAAAATAAATAAAAAATTAACTCACCTCCTCCAATTGTTCGCGCAGCTGCCGGTCTCCTGTTCTATCTTTAGGACCTGTGAAAGGACCTTTGGTGACGTCACTGAGCTAATCACATGGTCCATTACCATGGTGATGGATCATATGATGTACCATGTGATGACCACAGTGATGTCACCAAAGGTCCTTTCACAGGTCCTAAAGATAGAACAGGAGACCGGCAGCTGCGCGAACAATTGGAGGAGGTGAGTTAATTTTTTATTTATTTTTTTAACCCTCATTGGCACTTCCCACTGCGCCACCAATGTATATTATACTGGGGGGGTCCGCACTGAATGTATATTATACTGGGGGGGGGGGTGGCCGCACTGAATGTATATTATACTGGGGGGGGTGGCCGCACTGAATGTATATTATACTGGGGGGGGGGTGGCCGCACTGAATGTATATTATACTGGGGGGGGGGTGGCCGCACTGAATGTATATTATACTGGGGGGGGGGGGGTGGCCGCACTGAATGTATATTATACTGGGGGGGGGGGGTGGCCGCACTGAATGTATATTATACTGGGGGGGGGGGCGGCCGCACTGAATGTATATTATACTGGGGGGGGGGGCGCACTAAATGTATATTATACTGGGGGGGGGGGGGCCGCACTCAATGTTTATTATACTGGGGGGGGGGCGGGACCTCACATACGGCTCCATGTGGATGACCTCATACACATGAACGAGCACGCAGGGTGAGTCATGAGGAGGCGTGGCCTTCACTCAACTGCCTGAGAACCAGGAAGTTATCAGGACATCTACTGCTGATAAGATTAAAAAAGCAAAGTGGGACAACCCCTTTAAGTTTTCAGAACACTTTATTATTATACACCTTTGAAACCATCAAGTAATACATTTAACTACAAGAATAGTTTCTCATGTTCACCAGTGTCCAACTCGGTCTAGAACAGTATAAGAAAATACTATATTGTTAGGGCTAACAATCCAGAACAAACATTCGTTCATTCGCCTGATCATTCCTCTATGTAAACATGCTACCAATCACACAACAAACGCATATCTTTTAAGTGGCATTAAAAATTCTCAGTTGCTGTTAGCCCTTTGTAAACAGGGATGTCCTGCTGACAATAATGAACTATATGTGCCTGAGCGATTGCATTAATGATCACTGGGGCACATTTGGTTCAATAATTGCTTCATGTAAATGGAGCTAACCATTGCCAATTGACACTATTCTGCCGGTCAAAGAGCGTTTCAGGCAAAAATCTACCTGTGTGAAAGGATCCATAGAGCAACAAGATTCTCAAATAAGTAACTGAAAGAGGAATCAGCGCTCCAAACAAACCCTAAAACAGATGTGTGAAATGTATTCACCCGTACTTAGTATGCAATGTTTCAGCTCCTCATTGGAGCCATTCTCAAATGGATTTTCATTTATCTATGTTACTGGCCTTCATCCAAGTGCATCTCTCTTTGCCTATAGTCAAATAAATTACACGGACTGATCCTCTAACCCATTCCTGTATTTGAGCCAAGAATAGCCCAGTCTATTATGGCCCATTGCAATTGTAGATTACTGCAATGAAGAACAAACCTAACTCTTTGACCTTAGTTCATAGAACGGTCAATAAATTTAATTTTCCATTCATTCACCTTCAAATGTATTAGAGATAAACTACTTCTGTTAATTCATCCAGGCCAGGGGAGGATTTAAATAGTTATTAGAATATAATTGTGTTCCAGCCAATGTAGAGTTTTAACATCTTCGGGATGGAATTGCTAATCCAAGACATACAGTATAAGACGCAACACTAATGTCTTTTAACAATGGTCTAATCATTTCTGATTAATCTGATGTCTAAAATCTGGAATAATGCTCTGCCTTGCATGTTTTACTATAGAACAAATGTTATGCTATGACCACTTAATGAACTGCATGAGCTAAGAATTGTAACTCTTATCTCTCGGCACATCCTGAAGTTCCTAGTTTGCCCGTTTATAGAATTTGTCTTCCACACCAAAAATATCATATGTTCAAGACTTAATTTCCTTCCACAAGATTTGTGAATGAACTCTTGGTCTCTATAGGAGCCTAAAACAAGTGGCTGATTATATAAAAAATTTTACATTTACATTATAGACAATTTAATTAATTGATAATCACATTTTAAAAGCTTCTATTTTAGAAGGAACATCTATGGAATCCTATCATCATGAAATTATATATTTTAGTTTTATTGGCATCTGCATGTTTTATAAATAGGATTTAGATCCATAGATCAAGTGGGGAATAAATAATATGAATCAACTTACCAAAGAAACTGAAAGTAAACTGAAAGGTTTCACATATGACTTCCAGATTCATAAGTGATACCCTTTCCACCATACGTATCCTGGTTAATAACCTTTACACTTTGGGATGTGCTTGAGAGATATGGAGCTATTGTCTAATTTTATCTGTTGTGGATCTCCAGAATTGCATTTTAAAGAAGAGTTGTCATCATGTCCAAGGCTGTATACTTCCAGCTCTACAAAAAATAGGATATGAACAATTGTTCCTACGATCATTTATTTCCTGTTCAGTTTGCATATTGTCGGCAGCGTGTTCCCTACACAAGGAGATGTACAGTTGATGAGCAACAAATTTTGGTGCCACTTGAAGATGCGGTCACCCAATGAACAAGTGTTTGCTTCTTAGTCAGGTGACCTGTGGCATGCTTACACACAGC
Source organism: Bufo gargarizans (assembly GCF_014858855.1). Classification (NCBI taxonomy): domain Eukaryota; kingdom Metazoa; phylum Chordata; class Amphibia; order Anura; family Bufonidae; genus Bufo; species Bufo gargarizans. The sequence goes on from NC_058085.1 coordinate 110,274,530, forward strand.
AATGATTAGAAATGAGAACGTAAAAGGGCCCTTACTCCCCATTCCTCATTCAGGGGGGTTGTTTCGGCCATCATCTACATCGTCAGCTTAAAGGGAATCTGTCATCATGATCTTCAACTATTATCTACAGTAATTCATGAGTAGCACTACAGATAAGGAGTCCAGATCACTACTTTTAATTTTCCTACAGCCCCCCGTTCCCCTCGTCAACACTCAAAGTTGCACGGCAGTCCTGACAATGTATTGCACTGCAGTTAGGAAAATAAAAAAAATAGAGCTCTACTACTCATGTATTACTGCAAGTAATAGTCCAAAATTGGGGTATCAGATCCTCTTTAAAAAGCCTTCCTGGGAGTGAACAAAGTACTGAGACAAAAATTCCAGCATTTTTTTTTTTTATTGTAAAGCAAATACTAAATATAATCTTGGACCTTATGACAAATCTGCTTAACTACTCTGCCAGGTTTGGCAAACCCAAGTCCTTGATGTGAATTTTTGGATGTTTGTGGGCCATGGGTTCACTGACTTTAAGAGGGAAATTCTAAGAAAATTATGAGAAAAACGCATTTAGAATCTCAAACCTTAAAGGAGTTATCCAGCTTTTTGGGATTTTTTTTTATATACCAGTAGCAGCCTGTCACACCTGTTTAAAAAAAATTACACTCACCCACCACTCTGTTATGGCTCCATTCTGCTGTCTTCTGGCCCCCTGTCCTCATGTGCACTGCTGCACCATTGTGACCCTGTGTGTATGGAAGTTTACAGGGCGGGGACCAAAAGACGACAGAACGGAGCCAGGACGCAGGAATGTTGTGGCAGAGGGCAGGTGTGTATGATTTTTTTCAACAGGTACAAAAGGCTGCCACTGAAACTTAAAAGGGTTGTCTCACCTTGAACATTGGTGGCTTATTGCCAGTCAAATAGGTGTAGGTCACACCTCTGGAACCCATATCTACTGTATCTCTAGAACAGAACGCCCAAAGTTCGGGAGGGTGCACCCCGCATGCACAGCTGCCCTTTATTCATTTCTATGGGAGCACTGAAAATAGCAGAGTGCGTTTGCATGTTTTACTTTACATTCATTTCTATGAGATGGAGCACGCAACTTGGCCATTTTCGGTCACTCCAATAGAAATTAATAGAGGGCAGCGCCGCATGTGCTCTCCCAAACTCTGGGCCTCTCTGTTTTAGAGATAGATCCAGGTCCCAGAGCTGAGATCTGCTCCTATCTGACATTGGTGGCATATTGCTAGGTTCGAGGTGAAACAACCCCTTTAAAAAGATTTTTTTTAAAGGGAAAACCCCTTTAGATTAATTAGTTAAAGAGGACCTTTCACCTTGAAAAACATTGTGAACGAAGTATGCTGCCATGGAGAGCGGCGCCCGGGGATCTCACTGCACTTACTATTATCCTTGGGCGCTGCTCCGTTCTCCCGTTATGCCCCCCGGTATGTTCTCTCTCTAAGTTATAGTAGGCGGAGACTGCCCTTGTCCTGTGGGCAGAAAAAAACCTCCCAGGCTGTGAGCTGTGCGCTGCGATTGGCCAGCGCTACAGCCTAGGAGGAGGAGACGCCTACAGAACAAGGGAAGTCTCCGCCTACTATAACTTAGAGAGTGAACATACCGGAGGGCATAACGGGAGAACGGAGCAGCGCCTGGGGATAACAGTAAGTGCAGTGAGATCCCCGGGCGCCGCTCTCCGTTGCAGCATACTTCGTTCACAATGTTTTTCAAGGTGAAAGGTCCTCTTTAAACTAGTGCTCACCTATTATTGTAATTGCTTTGTATTGTTTATTATTGCTCTATTATTACCTGCAACATAGTCCAAAAACAACACCACACCAGTCCACAGGTGGTCAATGACATTGCAACTTCAATGGCGCTAAATTGCTATATGAGATAAAACCTGCGACCAGGTATTGCACTGCTTTTGTTAAAAAACAGCCATGTTTTTACTTATGCGTTAATGGGGTCATTTATCAAACTGGTGTAAAGTAGAACTGGCTTAGTTGTCCAGAGCAACCAATCAGATTCCTCCTTCATTTTCCAAAGAAACTGTCAAAAATGAAAGGTGGAATCTGATTGGTTGTTATGGGCAACTAAGCCAGTTCTACTTTACACCAGTTTGATAAATAACCCCCTAAATTGATAAATTCATTGCAAAGGCCACCTTAGTGCAACTAGGACCCATCAGATTTCAATAAGCGTGGACTGTTTCATGACTTTTCCTATTTAAAGGGGTTGTCTCAACAAAGACATTGCTGGCCTATTGCTAGGATTTGCTACCATTTCCAATTGGAGGGATTTCGACCACTGTGATCCCCACCGATCATTAAAATATTGAGGAAGCAAGGCTAGGGAAACTCCATGCTACTTCTCCACTGAGCTTTCTCCCCTGAGGATGTATGGGTGGTTATTACTAGCGTTGATCGCGAATATTCTAGTCGCAAATTTTTATTGCGAATATGGGCACTTCGAGAGTTTGCGAAGATTTAAAATATGGTGCTATATCTTCGTAATCTCGAATATTCTAGATTTTTTTCATCAGTACCCTCACTGCTTATTGCTTGTGGGCCAATGAGAAGGCTGCAATGTCTTTGTCCGAGCTTAGCAACATCCCTAGCAACCAATAGTATAGTTGCCTACCCTTACTATATAAGGACCTCCCCAGCAGCCATTTTCTGTAGTTTTTGCAGTTCTGAGAGAGAGAGCAGTGTCATTGCTGATCTTTGCGCTTTGCTGTGTCATTTACATCGCTGTGTCATTACATTAGATAGATAGTTCATATATATAATACAGATAGTTAGTGGGAGATAGTCAGTGTAGGTTAGATAGTGATCTAGTGTAGCTGATAGGTTCCAGTGCAGGGTGTTAGGTAGTGTGATAGGAATTACTGTACTGTGCATTTTCTCCAGTTTTAGGAAACTTCTAGCAGCTTGAAAAATGTAGTAAAAGTGACCCACGCCTGTATTGCGAGCGCAATACGTGCATATTAGGCTGGGTTCACACGGGCGTTGCAGGTGCGTAGCAGGAAAAGATGCGGGTGCATTGCGGGAAAATGCGTGATTTTTCCACATGAGTGCAAAGCGTTTTAATGCGTTTTGCACACGCGTGAGAAAAATCTGCATGTTTGGTACCCAGACCCGAACCCAGAGTTCTTCACAGAAGTTCGGTTCTGTCGATTTTATTATTCTCCCTTATAACATGATTATAAGGGAAAATAATAGCATTCTTAATACAGAATGTAAATTAGGGATGGAGGAGTTAAAAAATTATAATAATTAAAATAAGAATGCTATTATTTTCCCTTATAACCATGTTATAAGGGAAAATAATAAAGATCGGATCCCCATCCTGATTGTCACCTAGCAACCATGCGTGAAAATCGCACTGCATCCGCACTTGCTTGCGGATGCTTACGACTTTCGCGCAGCCCCATTCACTTCTATGGGGCCTGCGTTGCGTGAAAAATGCACAATATAGAGCAAGCTGCGATTTTCACACAACGCACAAGTGATGCGTGAAAATCACCGCTCATCTGCACAGCCCCATTGAAATCAATGGGTCCAGGTTCAGTGCGGGTGCAATGCTTTCACCTCACGCATTGCACCCGCACGGAATTCTCGCCCATGTGAAAGGGGCCTTACATTGCCGATTTTCACAATCAAGAACATAATGACTGGAGATCACAAATTCTAGAATTTGCTAATTTATTGCGAATATAAGGCCAAAAATGTGCTAAATATCGCAAAAACAAATATTGCCTATGCTGCTTATCACAAGTTATTACAGTCAACGGCCGTCCACGTGACATCCTGAGAAGGCACTATAGCCACTTCATTGTAAAGATCATTAGGGGTTGCAGCAGTCACCATACCACCAATGTCTTTGATGAGACAACCCTGAATTAAATGTCTAGCTCTTAATAACTTTTATAATTCCCTTTTAGGAACAGTGCAAGGGCAGCAAATTGCAATGATAGTAACATACATGGCTATATCAAGTATTTCTGTACCAGAACTGGAGGGTTTTCTTACAGCTAAAATGTTAATGCCAGATTGAGGCAGAGAAAGCGTTAATTCTGCCTTGGTTTCGGCAGGGAGAGCAGCCTCTGAGAATGTAACATTAATTACGTGCCTCTTATTCATCCGCATGTGCTTTTTTATAAACAGCCTGACGCTGTATAACTCAAGTGAAATAAAAAGTCTATTTTTACACTAAAAAGATGTGGAGAGACGTTAACTGTCAAGCAAATGGATGATGCAGAATCGGGTTGAGTCAGAGGGAAGTGAGTGCATGCAACATGAAATAGGCTGGAGCATGTGTGTTCATGTGTTAAGATAGACTGAGAGAAAGAGTGAGATGTATAAATTAAAAATGCCTTATAGGACCTCAGCTCAGGCTCATGGGCCCTGGCGTAGCTTGGGCCACCCTTTCAGTGCTTTGTGGCAGGGTTGCACCTAGCCTTTCTGCTGGTATAGGAAAAAATTGAAACAACACCCCCTTACCTCTACCCCCTAGCCCTACTGTTAAAGACATACTTGGAAAACATTACATACAGCACTACAAAACATACAGGGTCATACAGCGCCACATACCTCTTTCATACAGTGATGTCTCCTCTGATGTAGATGTTCTCTTTCCTCATCTTCTCCTTTCAGACCAGACCGCCATGATGACTTCTTTCAGGATGTCTGTTAGCTATATCAGTTGAGAAATTTACAGTTCTCAGGACCACTGCGATGTTGGCAGATAATTCTTCTTTCTTGTCAGTGTGAAGGACGGAGCTGTATAATTTCAAGGTGATTTTCGAAATCTCCTTGTGCGATATCAAGAGCTTTTTATCAACAAAACTGTTCACTGGCTCCCATTATACTGTGTGATTGTCAGCCCAGTCACAATAACAGCGTCATTTTCAGGGCAAAGCTTTGCTTTAGAGGTGTTCTCCTGAGGCCTCTTGCACACGAACATATTTTCATTCCGTTTCCGTTCCGTTTTTTTTGCGAACCGTATACAGAACCATTCATTTCAATGGGTCCGCAAAAAAAAAACGGTAGGTACTCTGTGTGCATTACGTTTCCGTATGACCGTATTTCCGTTCCGCAAAAAAATAAAACATGTCCTATTATTGTCCGCATTACGGACAAGGATAGTACTGTTCTATTAGGGGCCAGCTGTTCCGTTCCGCAAAATACGGAATGCACACGGATGTCATCCGTATTTTTTGTGGATCTGTTTTTTGCAGACCGCAAAATACATACGGTCGTGTGCAAGAGGCCTAACTCTATGGTTTTTATTTATTCAGAATAAGATTCCAATTTCTTAAGTTTAACAAAAATTCTCATAAGGCCCTACATTGCCCACTGACCTTAGGTCCGTCTATGCCCCTTACTCTCCAAGGTATCCATGGTCCCAGCATAAACTTAGCTTTTATTTTTCACCACACATAAAAGCAGCATGACAATGTTTCAACCTCAAGAAAGCCTTGGAAATCTTTTGCAGATCTAAGTCGAGGTAGTGGTGGAATATCTCTCCATACTGCACAGGTTTAAACAGTAGTGCTGGAAATCCAACAACTTCTATGTACCAGCGCATCTCTGTGGAACACACTCTCTGTACAATGTATGGTTGTCTGGTACATTTCACAGAAAGTAAGAGTCAAGCCATGAACGGACTGGGACATCGCTCCAATGGTTATATGTTTCAGCACTCAGGTCAACAGGCATCATAGGATAGGATAGGATCCCATCCACCCCAAGGAAGACCATGTATTGGTGCACGTGATCTACAGCCATCTGTTTGATAAAGTAGAAAACACGATTCATTGGATAAGGTAACCCTTTGCCAATCAGCGGAGGTCCAATTCTGATACTGGTGCACAAATTGTAGCCTTTTCTGCCAATGCAACTTTGTTGGCAGCGAGGTGGTGGCCATCCGTTTGCCCCAGAGCCCCATAGGCAGTAGGGTTCGCTAAACTGTTTTACACACATCTTGTAGTCTCCTGGTTCATTTTGGCGGTGAGCTACTCTACTGTAACATGTCGGTCCACCCTTGGCCGTCTTCATAGCTTTCGTTCACCTATCACATAAGGGGCACGTGGTGCTCGGCAGTTTCCACAACGCTTATTCACAATGGTGCTGTTTGTCCACTAACGACACACTTTCACCACAGCAGTACGAGAACAGTTGCGGAACAACTTACACGACCAGCAGCAAATGTGCAAGTTGCACTGCGACCCCATTCATTCCTATGGCAGCCCCACTACACTGTGATACTTGCGCTTGACACAAAATCGCTGTGTAGACGTACCCTTAGACATTTTTAGCATTGAACAGTATAGCACGTATAGCTATATTATAGTGAAAAGCTATCAGAATGCACAAACACATCTGTTTTCTTGCAGTGTTCCTTTTTGCTTGCATCTATGCTTCTTTTTCACATGTATGAATTACAGTCTGCGGAAAATAGGTGTCAAACTGGCAATATAACCTGAAGTTGGAAAAACATATTAATTCCTTAAAGACAACCTCTTTAAATGTCATCATTTCCCAACAAATTCAGCAGGATCTCTTGTCAATGTAATACAAATGTCTGTCTCTGGGGAAACAGGGATCAAAAATATCAGATTTTTACATGACAGATCCTTTATTCCTCTGGATATAATTGGCACCATAAGTGTCTAGCACTTCTCCTCTCCCCATAGTAATTAACACGCAGAGATTGCTGACACCAATCGTATATATATGTATGTTACTAGCTTCAAATATAGAGTAGATGTTGGGGGTCATTTACAAAGACCAGAGTTTTACGCAGGTCTTTGATTCCCCCCCGCGCAGCTGGAGGATTTGCCTAATTTATGATGAAGCATGCGACCCAACATAAGTTAGGTACATCTACGGCTATCTGTGCACCTGGAGTGAAAATTTACTCCACTCAATGAATGGAGTAGATTTCCGGCATATTTTATGTCTAAAACGAGTGTAAATGTGCCGTATTTTTCAGACTATAAGACACACCGGACTATAAGACGCACCTACGATTTGGAGGAAGAAAATAAGAAAAAAATATTTTTCATCAGACCTTAGATCAGACCCCCATATCAGACCCCAATTCTTAATCAGACCTCAGATCAGATCCCAGAATCAGATCCCCAAGCTCAATCAACCTCAGATCAGATACCCCAAGCCTCCATCAGACCCCCCAGCCTCAGATTAGCCTCCCATAAGACCCCCCCAGCTCCACTTAGCCACAGATCAGACCCCCCAGCCCCATCAGCTTCAGATCAGCCCACATCAGATTCCCCCAGCCCCCATCAGACCCCCAATAAGACCATATCAGACTCTGATCGCATTCCCCAGTCCCTATCAGACCACAGAAAAAAATATAACAACATACATCTCTTGTTTCAGATGGCGCCACACATCTAGGACTCAGCGCACCGCTTCTTAGAGGTCCTGCTGCGTACTGTGACCTGACACACACAGCAACAGGTCATAGTGCGCGCCTATGTGCACTATGTCCAGCATCTGTGCATGGTCAGGAGACCACACCGGTACCCGGAAGAAGACCAGGCTTGATGAGTACAGCAGGCACAGTGCTGCCCTTACCTCCCCATGCCTCCTGCATGCTAATGAACACTTCCAGAAAATGGAAGAGGTGATTAGCATTCAGACTATAAGACACACTGCCACTTTTCTCCCATTTTTTGGGGAAAAAGTGCATCTTATAGTCCAAAAAATATGATAAGTGAATATGCTGGGGCTGATGCTGCCTGACTCGTTTCTTCCACTCCCAAGTGGCGAAGAAGGCGTAAAAACACAGCGTGGGACAAAATATTGTTGTATAGGGATTAAAAAGCCACAAAACAGGATCCTGAGAGTTTTTTTTACATGAATTTTGCGTTAGTAAATGACCCCCATTGTCTTGATTATTTACATTGTTGGCAGTGAAGGGGTCTTTCCCTCGCTGGTGCACGTGCAGACATACAGCAGATATGTCCTGTTTCAGCTTGATTATGTCTCCCATTCTGATGCAAATTCACGGATCTTTCTCACTTTTCATAATAGGGAAGTGGGCTGGAATAGGATCCCTTTGTTCTCAGCCTTCATCCCTCTCTTTCAGCACAGGATGGAGGACATTAACCATTTCAAGACTGGACTTTCATACCCGCTAACCATCTGCTTATAACATCTCTAATGATACAGATGGTACAGTACATAATGTACAGTAGAAAAGTGCACATAAATATGATGGTATATATAGAACTACATACTCCTACACAGTGTGTCACCAGGAGGCGATGCATTTATCATGTGTTTGTATAACATTATAATTCAGGTACTGTTCTGTGTGACCGAGCATGGAGAAATATGTCATACGATAACCTGTTTATCAGTGCAAATGATAAGGATACTGCAAGTCATCTAGCTGGTCCGTGACCTTGGAATGTATTACCAGTTGGATGGCTTCCTTGAGTCTAGTTCCCAGACGACATACTGTATAATAGAGAACATTGTGTTGTCATGTCCATAACACAATATGAATTGAGCAGGGTCGCAAACGGGACAATGGGTCCTAAACCTGAAAGAAAGCAAAGCAATGACAATGGGGTTATATACTAACAAAGCAACCTCAAGACCCATATCAAGGAATGACATATTTTCTGTTTTTATGTTATGGACTGATCAAAGGTGAATGCTGATTAGAATGTATGAATTGCTTTCTGTTATAGCTCACCGACATGCCAATAGTTTTCCTGTGCAAGTGATTGGAAAAAAAATCTATTTTGACAAGAGAGTTCTACTAAAGACTAAATACGGTAGGTTATCCTATGATTAATGTAAAAAAAAAATGAAAATCAGAAACAATATAGTACATAATAAAGTCCTAACAAAGCTGTAACCAGCCCAGTAGGTCACATACATCCAGAGATCTTCCCATTCAGTGCTCCAATTGCTAAGCTAGATTTATTTCAATTTGGCAGCTCAGGGGGATTGTACTTTCTCATCAGACGTCTCTCATGGGGACATGACTTTTCTGCTTCAGCTGCTTCCCTATAAATGTCAGAACGAATAATATATCTGGATTTTGGCGATATTTGAAGGATCGAGCTGAGCATGTGCGACCACCTCAGAGATGCTACTGAGGTGGACAGAGAAATAAGGAAAAAAACAAACAGTCAGTGGCATGTCCTTTCTCACGGGGTCTCACTTCTTTCCTGCAGCTCCTTCCCTGTAATGCCTCATTCACACGTCAGTGATTTCCATCAGTGATTTTGAGCCAAAACCAGGTGTGACTTTAAACACAGAACAGGTGCAGATCTTTCCCTTATACCTCATGTCTGTGGAGGCTCCAAACCTGGTTTTGGCTCGCAATCACTGACGGAAATCCTTAACCAAAACACTGATGTGTGAATGAGGCATAACTGTCACAGCTTATAATATATCTGGCTTTTGGTAGTTGAAGGATGAAACTGAGCATGTGCGACCAATTCAGAGATGTTACGGAGGTGGACACAGAAATAAGGAAAAACAGTCAGTGGTACTAGATACATTTTAACCCCTTAAGGACCGGGTCATTTTTCACCTTAAGGACCAGACTGATTTTTGCAAATCTGACATGTGTCACTTTATGTGGTGATAACGTTAAAACACTTTTACTTATCTAGGCCATTCTGAGATTGTTTTCTCGTCACATTTTGTACTTCATGACAGTGGTAAATTTGAATCAAAATATTTCATTTTTATTATAATAAAAAATACCAAATTTCTATTTCTCTGCTTTTAAAACAGATAGTGATACCTCATATAATAGTTATTACTTTACATTTCCCATATGTCTACTTCATGTTTGGATCATTTTGGGAATGCCATTTTATTTTTTGGGGACGTTACAAGGCTTATAAGTTTAGAAACAAATCTTGAAATTTTTCAGAAAATTTCCAAAACCCACTTTTTAAGGACCAGTTCAGGTCTGAAGTCACTTTGTGAAGCTTACATAAAAGAAACCACAAAAAAATTACCGCATTTTAAAAACTACACCCCTCAAGGTATGAAAAACAGATTTTTACAAATGTTGTTAACCCTTTAGGTGTTCCACAAGAATTAATTGAAAATGGATATGAATTTCCCTTTTTTGGCAGATTTTTCATTTTAATCATTTTGTTTCCGCTAACAAAGCAAAGGTTAACAGCCAAACAAAATTCAATATTTATTGCCCTGATTCTGTAGTTTACAGAAACACCCCATATGTGGTCGTAAACTGCTGTACACAGCAGGGCGCAAAAGGAAAGGGATGCCATATGGTTTTTGGAGGGCAGATTTCACTGGGATAATTTTAACTTGCCATGTCACATTTGAAGACCCCCTGTTGCACCCCTAGAGTAGAAACTACAAAAAGTGACCCCATATTAGAAACTACGGGATATGGTGGCAGTTTTTTGGGTACTATTTTAGGGTACAGATGTTTTTTGGTTGCTCTATATTACACTTTTTGTAAGGCAAGGTAACAAAAAATAGCTGTTTTGGCACTGTTTTTATTTTTTTTATTTACAACATTCATCTGACAAGTTAGATCATGAGCTATTTTTATAGAGCAGGTTGTTACTGATGTGACAATACCAATTATGAATTTTTTTAGTATGAGATGACGGTTTGATTGGTACTATTTTGGCATGCATATCCTTGTTTGATCGCTTGCTATTACACTTTTTGTGATGTAAAGTGCCAAAATGGCTTTTTGATACAATTTTTATTAGATTTTTTTTACGGTGTTCACCTGAGGGGTTAAATCATGATATTTTTATAGAGCAGGTCATTACGGACGCAGCAATACCTAATATGTATACTTTTTTATTTATTTAAAGGGAACCTGTCACCTTTACTAGGCTACCCTCACTGAGCGTTTCTAAATGTTCATTGTGTTACCCTAAACATATAAATGACACTTTTAATTTCATTTGCAGACGAATTTAATAAGTATTATGCATTTTTGTACTTCCCGCCTTTTATGCAAATTAACAAGTCATAATTAGTCATATCTTACGTGTGTGACCAGAGAAGTGTCATATTTTCAAGCTCTGACTCATCTCAGGTTAATTTGCATATGTATCAAATCGTTTTTTTTACACAATAAAAGCACACAGAGCTATGGGGACTGGGTATTGCGGATGTGCTAGCGCCCATCTAGCAACCCATGTCCTCAGCTCTATACCCAAAATCCAGGTGACAGGTTCCCTTTAAGTTTTATACACTAATATCATTTTTGAAACAAAAAAATAATGTTTTAGTGTCTCCATAGTCTGAGAGCCATAGTTTGTTTTTTCTTTTTTGGGTGATTCTCTTAGGTAGGGTATTATTTCTGCGGGATGAAATGACGCTTTGATTGGTACAATTTTGGGATGCATATTAATTTTTGATCACTTGCTATTACACTTTTTGTGATGTAAGGTGACCAAATGGCTTTTTGACATGTTTTTTTTTTTTTTATGGTGTTCACCTGAGGGGTTGAATCATGTGATATTTTAATAGAGAAGATTGTTATGGATGCGGCGATACCTAATATGTATACTTTTTTTTATTTATTTCAGTTTTATACACTAATATCATTTTTGAAACAAAAAAAAATCATGTTTTAGTGTCAACATAGTCTGAGAGCCATAGTTTTTTTAGGTGCTCATTTGACGGTTAGATTGGTACTATTTTTGTGGGCATATGCCTTTTTGATCGCTTGGTATTGCACTATTAGTGATGTAGTGACAAAAATAGCTTTTTTGACAAAGTTTTTATTTTAGATTTTTTATGGTGTCTATCGGACGGGATGGATCATGTGATATATTTAAAGAGCCGGTCGTTACGGACGCGGCAATACCTAATATGTGTGTTTTTTATTTTATTTTCTATTTTTTATTATAAAATCATGGAAAAAGGGGCGTTTTTTCTTTTTTTTTTACTTGAAACAATATTTTTTTATTAAAAACACTTTTTTAACTTTTTTTTTAAAACTTTATTTCAGTCCCACTCTTGGACTTCAACTTTTGGGTGTCTGATCCCCTCTGCAATGCATTATAATACATCTGTATTGTAATACATTGCCTGTTCGTGTACTACAGTGAGTAGTAAACAAACAGGTTGCCTAGGAAACCCACCCTGAGGCTGGATCTCCTGGGCACCCGTAGAAGGCAGGTCCCGATGACGTGCAAAGCATTGGGCAGTCTCTGCACGGCATCGGGCTGCCTTCTGACACATCGAGTCCCCGCCATAGCAGCGTGGGGACTCGATGCGCTCCTTCACCTGCCGCAAACCATTTCTATGTCGCGGTCAGCGCGGACCGCTGCATAGAAGGGGTAAATCCGACGGCATCGGCTTGTACAGCGATGCCGGCGGATACAGCCAGACCCCTGCAGTGATCGGGTGCGCACACCACTCCGGTGCCTGCCCGATCAGCCTACCGTGCATGTACAGTGGAATGCATTCTGGCAATGCATTCCCCGCCGTACATGCACAGCGTTTTGCGTTAAGGGGTTAAAGAATAACTTGGTGGCTATGTAAAATGACATGCAATTATCAAAGTATTTAGATACAAGTCTAGGTTTGAAAAATGAAGAATATTTTTAAGAGGATAATCCCTTTGTTCTGACAGAAATGGCTATGGTCACCTCTAGTGAAGCTAGGAATACAGGATGCATTGGGAACATAACAATTGTATATGTATAAATGATAAAATCTGCAGGATCAGTCAGCATGGGGGTTGTTTGAGACTCGAGGACACCTTTATTGTGCATGTAAACTGCAATAGGTTGAGATTATTTCAGGGCACAGGTGCAGATATTGTTCGGGTGTATCTTCTGTGCATAAAGACTCATGTGGTAAACAATCTGCTGAGTTGGAAGGGAATCATCATTGCATCTTAAATCACTGAGGCATGAGACCCAGAGTCCCAGGTGTCTCTCATCCATAGCAAATTATTAATTCAATGTAATTATTCTAAACATTGCTTCTTTTTTTTTTTTTTTTGCTTCTGGGGCAACGTGAGTTCCAAGCATCTATCTCCAGAAGACCCCGGTCTTCAGTGTATTTAAACCGTTATACGGTCTTTTAATATGCTATGACTAAGAGTGCTTGTACACTCAAAACATACGTTGATTTTAACTGCTATGTATCCTGGTGTTCAGTAAAGGATAGATTATTTTATGGGGTGCTGAACCTAATTTTCTATTTGAATTCTTCCTCCTGGGAACAAGCCTTGTGTTCATGCACCACACTGCTATCGGCTGAGCTGACACTCTTTTAACTTGTTAACTTAAACTTTATCTGTCACCATAATTACACAGACCAATGTGCAGCATGTTAAAGAGTGGGAAGAGTTGAACAGATTGATATATTGTTTTGTGGGAAGTATTCAGTAGAACTTGTGTTTTATGTATTTATATCTCTGCTCATTCTGAGCTTAGGAGTCATGTGGGTGGTCCTTCTCAAAAAACTGACAGCTATCCTTCTATGCAATTATACAGGGGTAGGATTGGGACCACCCACTTAGCTCCCAAGCGTAGAATGAGCAGAGATATAAATGCATAATATACAAGTTATACTTTTCCCACAAAACTATATACAATCTGCTCAGCAAATCCAGCTCCATAACATGGTACCTGCTTTCTGGAAGCAGGGTGAAGATGTCCTAACAGTAGGTGAATATTTCAAATGCCAGTTAGGGGCTGAACATTTATTAAGTGGAGCTAGCAAGTTCTTCACACTGAGCCATCTTCATCAATCGAATGCACCAAAAGATCTTACGCGTAGTTGTTCCCCCATCCCACTACACTTGAAGCCTGAGGTTTCTATTATGGAGCTCCCAAGGGAGTCTAAGTGTAGGAAGTAAAAAGTACTGTTTCCATATAGCACACAATTATAGGGGTTTTCGGGTTCAGAATATTGATGGCCATCAATGCCAAATTGGTGGAGGTCTGACTCTTGGCAATCAGCTGTTTGTGCGCTGTCCACTTAGTAGCGTGAACGGAATGAATCTGCAATATCTTGCACTGCTTCTATTAGATATATTAGGATAAGTATAGGGATGGCACTCTAGTCATAGGTATTGCATGTAAAAGAATATTTTATTAGTGGGCTGGTATATGCCAGCTGTTGGAAAAAAGATATATAACTAGTAAAAGATAGCGTTCTCCTGGAAGTATAAAATGTGGACAATATTATATCAATTCACAAATTGTGGACTAAAAAGCAACAATGCATAAAAAAGTAACAATGCATAAAAAAGAGTAGATTGCTGACATAAGTATGTGGCTCGTCTCCGTCAACTACTACGTGTATAAGTAGTGATGGATCCTAGGCACAAAATGGCGTTCTCCTTTGAAGTGAAAAATGTAGAACAGTAGAATAATAGTGTATACAGTACATACAATAAATAAGATGATGGTAGTATGAAAGGTGAGATAGTAAAAGTCCAATCTTGTCATATAAGGAACAAATATAGATGAGAGGTGGGGGCCCCCTTTTTTTTGAGGGAATTAGTATCCGATCTGAATTTGCCCCCTTTGTTTCAGATGGGTAGAATGTTTCACCTCCGGTTGGTAATAATTTGTTTCCACAGTTGTCCCACAATAATGTTATAATAGAGTACTGCTGTTTTTAGCAGGTACGTTACCCTCCTGTAGATGAGATGTGGGTTGGTGAGCGGCTCCTGGCGTCCACGTGTCTTCTTCCCGCTCAAAGACTTACTTCCTGCTTACGGAGCTGTATGCTCGGCCCGTCTACTGCTGCGGCTGTGCGTGACTTACGGTGACGTCACCTGCGCTTACTGACTCTCCCGTTCAATTTCCATCGGCGTTACACGTGCTGTCCGATGGCGGGAATAAGAGGCTGCGGTTTTTTTCAAAAGTAAAGCGTGCTCCGGAGCTGTTGGAAGTTCGGATCCTTTTAATTTTAGCTAGCTTGGTATGGGTATGGCTACCTCAAGTTACCCCATACGCGTTTCGGAGCTCACTGCTCCTTCATCAGTGGGAAACTGATTCCCACTGATGAAGGAGCAGTGAGCTCCGAAACGCGTATGGGGTAACTTGAGGTAGCCATACCCATACCAAGCTAGCTAAAATTAAAAGGATCCGAACTTCCAACAGCTCCGGAGCACGCTTTACTTTTGAAAAAAAACGCAGCCTCTTATTCCCGCCATCGGACAGCACGTGTAACGCCGATGAAAATTGAGCGGGAGAGTCAGTAAGCGCAGGTGACATCACCGTAAGTCACGCACAGCCGCAGCAGTAGACGGGCCGAGCATACAGCTCCGTAAGCAGGAAGTAAGTCTTTGAGCGGGAAGAAGACACGTGGACGCCAGGAGCCGCTCACCAACCCACATCTCATCTACAGGAGGGTAACGTACCTGCTAAAAACAGCAGTACTCTATTATAACATTATTGTGTGACAACTGTGGAAACAAATTATTACCAACCGGAGGTGAAACATTCTACCCATCTGAAACAAAGGGGGCAAATTCAGATCGGATACTAATTCCCTCAAAAAAAAAGGGGGCCCCCACCTCTCATCTATATTTGTTCCTTATATGACAAGATTGGACTTTTACTATCTCACCTTTCATACTACCATCATCTTATTTATTGTATGTACTGTATACACTATTATTCTACTGTTCTACATTTTTCACTTCAAAGGAGAACGCCATTTTGTGCCTAGGATCCATCACTACTTATACACGTAGTAGTTGACGGAGACGAGCCACATACTTATGTCAGCAATCTACTCTTTTTTATGCATTGTTGCTTTTTAGTCCACAATTTGTGAATTGATATTATATTGTCCACATTTTATACTTCCAGGAGAACGCTATCTTTTACTAGTTATATATCTTTTTTCCAACAGCTGACATATACCAGCCCACTAATAAAATATTCTTTTACATGCAATACCTATGACTAGAGTGCCATCCCTATACTTATCCTAAAAACTCTTTACATACAAGCGTTGGGTATGCTCTGTTCGGATAGAGCACCTTATTCCATTCTTTGGGTCGTAGTGAGCCGCCCTATATTTATACTTCTATTAGATATATGGCAAATAGAAGGTTCGATCCAAACAATGAAGAGGCCATGGCTCCTTCAAACAGCTGAGAGTCAGACCCCAACTGATCTAAAGGCCTAAATGAGGGATAGGCCATCAGTATTCTGAACCCATAAAATCTCTTTGATATATTCCAGACCTCAAATTGCATTCTTCATGGGGGCGTTAAGCAGGTGTCTTATAGTTTAAAATGTCTCTCTTAGTGAAGGCCATCCAGGGGCGAACTGACAGCTCCTGGGGCCCCCGGGCAACAGGAGATAATGGGGCCCCTGTGTTCCCACCCACCCTCAAACCACACCCACACACAGCCCCAACCACATATCGCACCACCAACATCACCTACACTTGGTACAGAATTTCTCTTCACTATGTTCAAAATAAATGTTTACTAATTTAAAAAAAATATAATCACGCCCTCCACCACAACACAAGCGTATCTCAGACTCAGTGTATCGCATAACTCCACAGCAATACAACTCACAGTAATGTGCGATGTGCAAGTACATCACAGATCACCTCATCAGGAATGTGCAGTGTGTGAGTATATCATAGCCAACCCACTGCTTTCCCATAGGGACGCATTGGGAGGCTTTTGCGCATGCGTAGCTTCATAAAGATACTTTGAATCAATGCATTTCTATGAGGAGTGTTTAGCGTGAATGCCAGTGTTGCACGTTGTGCTACACTGGACTAGGAAGCACCTCTATTGGCCGTCTGATGAGTGGCCACTAGAGGTGTTCCTTGGCAGTAATGTAAATACTGCCTTGTGGTTCTGGTGACTATAGTGTCCCTTAATATAGAGGGGGGAAAAGAATCAGCACAAAAGTATCAAATAAAATGTCTGTATCATTATTCAAAAAATGTAAAACGCACAACTTCTGACACAAATATATAGTATTTTGCAGATTACTTTCTCTTTTTCTTACAATGGGCAGATTGGGCACCCTTACTCACATAAAACAAGTGATATATAAATACTTACAGTTCTGAAGACTCCAGCAGGCTCAGGATCAGTGCTCTGGGCAGGGGGCAGCTGGGCTCAGGGATGGAAGTGGGCACCACTCTGCAGTTCAGGAAAGAGACCTATAAGACACACCTAGGTTTTAGAGGGGGACAATAAGAAAAATTATATTTTTCATTACACCTCAGGTCAGACCCCCAATGTTAATTAGACCTCAGCTGACAGCCTCAATCAGACCTTCAATGTTAATAAGACCCCAATAAGACCTCAAATCAGACCCCCAATCAGACATCAGCTCAGACCCCAATGTAAATGACCCCCAATCAGACCTCAGATGAGAGCCCCATGCCTCTCATAACCCCCATATCAGCCCCTATGCTTCTCATTAGCCCCCATAATCAGCCCTTATTCCTCTCAACCCCCATTATCAGCCCTTATGCCTCTAATCAGCCCCATGCCTCTCATCAGCCCCCATTATGCCTTTGAGCCCCCATTATGCTGCTCTCAGCCCCCATTATGCATTTCAGGCCCCACTATGCCTCTAAGCCAGCCCCCATTATACCTCTCAGCCCCCATTATGCCGCTCTCAGGCCCCCCCATTATGCCTCAGCCCCCATTATGCCTCTCAGCCAGCCCCCATTATGCCTCTCAGCCAGCCCCATTATACCTCTCAGCCCCCATTATGCCTCTCGGGCCCCCCATTATGCCTCTCAGCCAGACCCCATTATGCCTCTCAGCCAGACCCCATTATGCCTTTCAGCCCCCATTATGCCTCTCAGGCCCCCCATTATGCCCCTCAGCCCCCAGCAGCCTGGCAATCATGCCCCCAGCAAAAATAAATAAAACACTTACCTCTCCTGCTCCTGGACTCCGACGCTCCGACCGCAATTTTCTTCCTCCTACTGTTGGCTGGTGCGCACAGCCTGAAGTCACAGAGCGACTTACACTGTGCGTAGCCCTGCACAACCGACAGATAGGACCAGGAAGCGGTGATCCTTCACTGCTTCCCGGTCCTCCGGTACTAATCAGCGCTTCCAAAATGGAACCGCTGATTAGTATTCACGGTGAGTCCTTCACTATGCGATCCACGCAAGATAGGATTGGGACACACACGGAGCCGGCGGAGTGGAGGCAGTTGCCAGCGGGGTCTTACGCCCGAATGGTCAGTCTGCCCCTGGGACCATCTGCAGGATAGGACGAGTGTACTGGTCAGTCCAGTTAATGGGCAATATCTATCAAACAGTGCTGTCAACGGATAGACAGATGGGTTTCTTTGGTTTGGCTGGTATGAGGGGTAATGTCACAATCAGTGGGGGGGGGAAACTCCACACTGAACACAGGAGGGAAGGGGAACAGAAATTAGGGAAGAAACAGGTCACCTCCTAGACAACCCTAATCTGGGCCCTGACTACCTATCAATATGAATATACCTTGAAGGTAGGAATATTCATAAGCAGGATACCTAGGCCCTGATTTCCCTATAAGGCCCTGGAATAAGTATAGGACCAGAGAAACCCCATTTCTCCCCAGATGGACGAATGGAAGTTTCTGTCTAAGGCCCAGATACAACAACAGGGAATATAACAAATACAAACAAACGCAACACTTAACTTTTGTAGAGATGGAAGAACAGGAACATCAGAGAGGATCTCACACCAGCTCAGCCAGACCCAAATGAAGCATCAACTGCATAGTCAGAAGGGTGGGGTGAGACCATAAAGGGTAGAAGTGATGACCACTGAGCAACAGCTGAGAAAAGGGAAGTAGTCATTAACCCTATCAACACTGAATCAAGAGAAATCAAGGAGGCTTGATTGCTCCACGCTCAGCCAATTTCCTTGATTTCCTGAGTCACCTGAGGGACCATGACTGTTAATTTGCATACGTGCCTGAAAAAATTATTCTCCATACACTGCTGTGTCTCTTCAATAAGAAAGAGTACCCCCTTCCCCCCTGCTATGTAATGCCAATGGAAGAGGACTGTGTACATAGAGGGTTGGTTTTACCAGTGGTGTCCCAGATCTGCTCACAGGCACTGAATTATCACTTTGCTCTTCAATGTCATCTGGAGGGGTCCTTTAATAAGTTAAATGTAATCTTCTGAGCTATTGTGTGCTCTAATATTCTATCAAACCTCTATTAATACATAAGAGCTATTTAAATATGAAAGAAAGCTATTAACATGCAGGTCCCTTACTATTGATGCTCTGGGCCTATTCCTTCTCATATATCATTTTACACCGCAGTACAATTTGTAATAATGACTGTCCACATCACAGATCCGTCCGCTCAATGTCTCATTCACTCAGTCAAAAATAATATTTTCCTATGAAAGAGCCCAGCACTGCGTTGATGGATGCTGTCCTTGATGTGCTTTTCGCTTCTAAGCTGCAAATTAGGGAGAACAGTCAAGCAATTAGGCTTTATTTTTTCCAGCCAATATTTGGCACCAAAGCAGCACAGACACTAACAGTAGTACCCCAGACAACCAATTGTCCGCACCCTTTCAATTTACCTGTGGCAAAAATTAACCTTGTGAGGCCCATGCTTACTACTCTAAAAGTTACTACAAAAGTCCACATTTTTGTACATACAGCACTTGCAGAAAATGTTCCAAGTTTTTTTTTTTTGTTTTTTTTTCCACTGCTCATGACACTTTTGTCTTGGATAAGGCTTAGCAGAAAAGATAAGGGGGTAAGGTCTTCAGCCTGACACATTTAAAATAATGTATGCCATAAATTATAGTTGAAATCACTCTAGCTTGTAGCTGGCATAAGCTTCAATTTATGGTGCGTGGGCAACACAACTCCTAATAAAATTGGCACATCTCTCTCCAACTGACTTTTTACTAAAAACTTCTGCAATGAGCCTCTGAGGAGCTGATGCAGAGGATGGGAGTGGTAGTGACCACGATGAGGTGTTGTGTCACGGCGTACTCCCTCAGGCTGTTGCTACCTGGGGATTCATGCAGGGTCAAGGTGGTTTTAAGAATTAGGCCAGAAGTAAAAACATAATAGTCTGTCTTTACTTAGTGCAAAAATATAACTTGTGGCACGTCCACCAGTATAAAGTACAAAGCACACATTCTGGCACCAGATTAGGAAGTATTGTAGCAGTTAGTTTGGATTGCAATTTAATGCTACTTGCAGGCACTTGTGGATATAGGTATCCACTGTGTTACAGGCTAGAAGTTAGTCTGGCCTGGTGAAGATTCTAGGTGATGGGTGTCTGAGCCGTAGTCCCTCACCTTGCAGCATTATCTGTAAATCTGTAATTTCAAGCTTTTCTTGAAACTGTGTTTTTGATTTAGTTGATCTCTCTGGAATGTTGGTCTCACAGGAGAATTAGATATGGTTCTTAGGAATAGGTGCTCTGACATGTGCAACCTCTCCCTTCCCTCTCTGGACTGGAACTCAAGCTCCTGGCAGGGAGTAAGACCAGCCCACTTCCACCAAGAGGGAAGGAACAGCGTGGTTAGCTATGTTCCTGCCAACCATACCTTGTCTAGCTGGAACACATGGCCAAAACATGAAAATGCAACAACAATACATGACTATATACAATTGCAGACACCACCTGGTCTGGGGTACTGCACCTCCAACACCTTAACGTCAGCTGAACCTACCAAGAACTGTGGGCTCGGTGAGCTCCCGACTCTCCTCTGACAGATGATATCGGGGGAGACAAGGTTCAGGTGAAATTAATATTTTCATCCAAACCTTCTGTTCTTCTGGGAGATATGCTGCTTTCATTGGCTCTCTTTTTTCTCTCTCCATTGAATACACGTACATATTGGGTTGAGCCAAATATACATATGTATCGGCAGCCGGAAGGGCGTTGGGAGAGATAGATGTCTGCCAACAGCTATTGAATGTGTATGGCCACCTTATGACTGACTTAGCAAATGCCAATCTATAGTATACCCCATTGTCCCAGATTCACACCCAGGATCTGCTGCAAAGCATAAGTTGTAACCACTGAGCCACCTTAGCACAGACATTGGTTATAACTAACCAATTCTTACCAACCAAAATACAGAAAGACTACAACATGAAGTTCTCCATTTCTATCAAGTTGCTAAAAATTAACCTGAACTGTTATATCTGTTATTGAGACAGTGGATGAAGACCTGTTACACATTTCAGCTCACACAAGATCCATAGTAAGTGGAAAATCTGCCTAGTTGCATAGTGAAGTATTGCTTAGGCCTTGTGCACATGGCAGGTCCATGTTGTATGGTTCCATTATACAGTGGTCGTGGACCATTAGTTTCATATGCAGGCATGCTGATCATGGTTCATTGCTTGCCTAGACATGTCTTCTAGTGAAGAATACGATGCCACCCAGAGGTACCACATAATTGGCATAAGAATCATACTATGGATTGTCCGGGCTACGTGCACACAGCTTTGCCATGTTCTTAAGGCCTTATTCTCCTTTGGATATATGTCTGCAGTGTGGGAAATGTGGATAACAACTCCTAAGGCAGACAATAACAAGCCCTGTGGGGGCAGTAATGGAGCTGCTGTCACCCAGATTTCCCAGAAACAGATATGACAAAGGATTAACTAAAGAGAATGTGTATTTATTGGCGATTTTTATTATTCCAGTAATGCTCTCTACAAAAAACTCAAGCAATAAAGGTGCTTTTTCTGGTAGGTGCTTGAAAATCAAAAGAACTGCACGTATTAATCAGACCAATTTAGTAAATTTGCAGGTCACCTTGGATACCAAATGAGATACATTGTGATGTCCTGGTCAGGAGAATAAAAAGCAGCAAGTGATATGGCCTTGTCTATACGGAGGACCTTCAAGCTCTACTTGACACCTGGAACTCAATGTGAGCCTCGGGGACACTGAAGTCTTGCTGGGTTTAATTCTCCAGGCGTGGAAAGGGCTACAACCCTGCTTGCATCAGCTTTCAATTTTGTCAGCTAATCCCTATTGTACCTGGCACGTTAACTACTCACATGCTGGAATCTGTTTTAGTGATGTGCGCAATAAGAAGTACAGAAGAGATGATTACGTCTCAATTAGTCATCTTGTGTCCTAGTCTGACAAACCGTGACATTTTCCTTTCTTGTACATTCAGTATTTCAATAGTGCTTTGTTTACCAAGGCTGATATACTGCAAGTATCACATGTACGCCAACACTGTGTCTATGATGTGATGAATGAATAGGCCAGGTGGGCTAATATTTACACACCATTCCCAGGGGCAAGTGTACCGTTGTAAAGGAGGGGCTATTCCCACAATGGTTTTTATTAATATATGCATGTATTATGCATATTGGCCCATATTTACTAATGTATCTGAGGCCACATTCACATCTCCGAGATCCAGCATATTGACTACAAAGGGATTCTGACGCTTTTTGGCATAAAAACCGAAAAACTTAAAAATTTGACTGCTATATTTGGTCAAACATATAAGTGACTTAGGGGTAAGTTACAGAAACTGCGCTTCAATTAAAAAAATCTAGAGCGCTCTATTTTTGCAGCACAAAATGGCACCTGCACTAAAAATTACAAATAGTACAAGCACCATTTTGACCACATATAGCAGTCTAGAGAGGGGTTCACCCAGTTTTCACTCACAACTGTCCCTGTGTCCCTTTCTCAGCCCCAGATCTGCTCCCCACCTCCATCAGCCTCCTATCAGACCCCCCAGACAACATAAGCCTCAGATAAGACCCTCCCCAGCCTTAGATGAGACCCCCACCAGACCCTCTCTAGCCTCAGATCAGCTCCCATCAGCCCCCACCCTCAGATCAGACCCCCAGCCTCAGATCAGAGCCTCAATAGGCCCCCAAGCCTCAGATCAGACCCCTATCAGACCCCCAGCCTCAGATCAGCCACCATCAAACTTCCCAGCCTCAGACCAGACCCTCATCAGACCCTCTGGCCTCAGATCAGACCAGTGGCGTCTCTAGCTTTCAAATTTTGGGGGGGCACACTGGGGGCCAGGACAAAAGTAGGGGGGGCAGCTATAACAACGATACATTTACACAAGTATGCTTATAAATGCTGCGATACTTTACCCAATACCTAAAACCGCAACAGGGAAGAAAAGTCCTGCTGTCTGTGGTTTAAAAAAAAAAAAAAATCACTCAGATTTCAACATGTCCTAGCTGCCTGTGGATGACACTTTTATAGGGAGGGGGATCTGTGGATGACACTGCTATGGGGGAGGGGGATCTGTGGATGACACTGCTATGGGGGGGGAGGGATCTGTGGATGCCACATACCGTATATACCATCTTATGCTATATGTGTCATCCACAGATCCACCCCATGAGAGTGTCATCCCCATTTCCCCCTCTATAAGGGCTGTTTCACACAAGCGGATGCCGTGCGTGGCATCCGCTCCGTGAAAGAGTGCCAAGACCCGATGCAGACTACAGAGGCATGGAGCATTAACATGACTGATAATGCTCCGTGCCTCTCTGTGATCTCTTTACTACGAAATCACAGTGACAACTGTGATTTCGTAGTAAAGAGGTCACAGAGAGGCACGGAGCATTATCAGTCATGTTAATGCTCCGTGCCTCTGTAGTCTGCATGGGGTCTTGGCACTCTTTCACGGAGCGGATGCCACGCACGGCATCCGCTCGTGTGAAACAGCCCTAACAGTGTCATCCACAGATCTCCCTCCCCGTCTCTCACAGGAGGGTACATTTGACATTTCTAAACTGTGGCGGATCCAGAACCTGGTCTCGGGAGGGGCACTTCCAGATTTTTCTGTCCGCCGCCACAGAACAAGGGTGCTTATAGAACAGACTACACAGTGTAGCGGTATACTGTATATTGTGTGGCACAGTGTAGAGGTATACTGTATATTGTGGGGCACAGTGTAGAGGTATACTGTATATTGTGGGGCACAGTGTAGAGGTATACTGTATATTGTGGGGCACAGTGTAGCGGTATACTGTATATTGTGGGGCACAGTGTAGCGGTATACTGTATATTGTGTAGCACAGTGTAGCGGTATACTGTATATTGTGTAGCACAGTGTAGCGGTATGCTGTATATTGTGTGGCACAGTATAACGGTATACTGTATATTTTGTGGCACAGTGTAGCGGTATACTGTATATTGTGTGGCACAGTGTAGAGGTATACTGTATATTGTGGGGCACAGTGTAGGCTATATGTGTATAATATAAACATATTTCACATGAACACTTACAGTTACTTGGCTCGGCCCTTGGGGATCTCGGACACCACTTCAACACTTTGGCCGGGGGCTCGGCGGAGCTGATGTTGTGCTTTATCCTAATGAGAAAGATTTCATAATAAGGATTTGGAGAAGAGGCAGAGGGGTCGCGGAGCAGGGAGAGGCTGGTGCTGCTACTAGGGGGTCATACCATGGGGGAGTAATAAAGCCCACCATAATGTCCCCCCAGTAGAAATAATTCTCCTTATAATGTGACATTGCAAAAAATACCCCCTTGTAATGCCCCCAATTGAGCTAATGTGCCCCCATAATTTGCAAGTATAAAATTCCCCTTCTTATTCCCCCCGTAGATGACTCCATAGTACTCCTCTCCCCCTTCCCCATAGTACCCACCATGTGTCCCAGTATAAAATTGTACTGTACAGAGCCCCCCATATAAAATACCCCTTCTTTGTGGCCTCAGTAGATGCCCCTATAGTGCCCACCAATAACGTGCCAGTAACAAGAGCCCCCCATCATGTGCCAGTAATAAGCCCCCATCGTGTGCCAGTAATAAGCCCCCCAAATTGTGCCAGTAATGAGCCCCCCAAATTGTGCCTGTAACAAGAGCCCCCCAAATTGTGCCTGTAACAAGAGCCCCCCAAATTGTGCCTGTAACAAGAGCCCCCCAAATTGTGCCTGTAACAAGAGCCCCCCAAATTGTGCCTGTAACAAGAGCCCCCCAAATTGTGCCTGTAACAAGAGCCCCCCAAATTGTGCCTGTAACAGGAGCCCCTCTTATTGTGCCTGTAACAGAGCCCCCCTTATTGTGCCTGTAACAAGAGCCACCCTTATGCCTGTAAGAGCCCCCCTTTTGGCCTAACAAGAGCCCCCCTTATTGTGCCTGTAACAAGAGCCCCCCTTATTGTGCCTGTAACAAGAGCCCCCCTTATTGTGCCTGTAACAAGAGCCCCCCTTATTGTGCCTGTAACAAGAGCCCCCTTATTGTGCCTGTAACAAGAGCCCCCCATATTGTGCCTGTAACAAGAGCCCCCCATATTGTGCCTGTAACAAGAGCCCCCCTTATTGTGCCTGTAACAAGAGCCCCCCTTATTGTGCCTGTAACAAGAGCCCCCCTTATTGTGCCTGTAACAAGAGCCCCCCTTATTGTGCCTGTAACAAGAGCCCCCCTTATTGTGCCTGTAACAAGAGCCCCCCATATTGTGCCTGTAACAATATTGTCAAAAAACCACACACACAAAAAAAAAAAAAAAAGTATACTTACCTCCATGTCAGCGATGCGATGCAGCCTCTTCCGGTCTGTGTCCCGCTCTATATGGCTCAGTCATCGCGCTGCCTGTGCCGGCCTCTGATAGGAAGGGGAAGGGATACACCTCTCCCTCCCCTGCACCTCCGCTGGCACAGGCAGATTACAATGGAGATGAGCGCAATGGAAGAGCTCATCTCCCTGTGCCCAGCCCGGCTGCAGCAGTGCGGCTCACTTGGGAGGGGGGCATTTTAGTTGGGGGGGCACATGGGGGGGGGCACAGCCTGATGTAGGGGGGGCCGTGGCCCCCTCTGGCCCCCCCCCTGGCGACGCCACTGGATCAGACCCCCAAAAGGCCCCCCAGCCTTGGATCAGACCCCTATCAGACCCCCCCCAACCTCAGATCAGACCCCCCCCAGCCTCAGACCCCATCATACCCGCCTCCCCACCCTCCATTAACCTCAGATCAGCCCCAATCAGACCTTTAAAATAAATAAATAAATTACCTCTAAGGCTCCGGACAGTGCTGCCACTTGGCAGATTCATTTACCCTCCCTGGTCTTCTTCCTGCCGTGCTGTACTGTGACCTGACAGCACACAGCGTCAGGTCATAGTGTGCGTCTACGTGCACTGAGTCCTGACACTATATGTGTCAGTAAACAGAGCAGGGCTGAAAGAAGACCAGGAAAGGTAAGGACAGCCAGTGCAGCGCTGTTCTCATTTTCCTGTGGCTCCGCCATGCTAATGACATTACAATACTTTCTGGCAGGGGTCGGAGGCCACATGAAATGGTCCCGCTAGTATAGAGTCAGAGAAGGGGCGTAGCTATAGGGGGTGCAGAGGTAGCAGTCGCTACCGGGCCCAGAAGCCTGAGGGGGCCCAAAGACCCTTGTGCTGCATAAGAAGACACACAAAGCACTGAGGGAAGGGGGGCCCAAGCCTAACTCTTGCACCAGGGCCCATGAGCCTTTAGCTACGCAGTGTCTATTCCCGCACCATATCTGTCATCCAGCTTTAGCCCCCTGTCTAAGCTCACACCATCTTCACGATTAAAAATCTCAGCTATTGTATTTCGGCCAGCTTACTAAAGTTTCGGCCTTACTAAAACAAAATGACTGCTCAGGTTACAGCTCTGATCTAAGGCTGGGTTCACATCATGTGTCCCCCACATTTAACGTGTACACATTACATATACTTTAAATGGATGTCTCAGATATATGACATAGCGTAGCATCTGTCACCAGAGGGTTCCATCGCTTCCTAAAAAGCATAGTATACTATTATTTCATGAGCAACTGAAAACCACATCAGGAAATGATGACACCTATTGACGCAAAATCCACAAGTGGATTAGCTCCCCTGAATGGAGATACATGACGTACTACAAATCTGGTGCAGAAATCCACTTCTCAGCCTCGGATTTCTCTGCAAATAAATGTGGGATTTTTCCAAGGTGTGTTTTAAGCCATGTAAACAAAGAGGTTGTATGGACAAGTAAATGCCATTATTGAAATGATGGGGCTATGCCAGGGCCAGCGTCATGACCCGGCAAACCCGGGGCCCAATGCTCCTGGGGGTGCCCACTGAGCTGCTATGAGCACTTCCATAAATACAGATGGAAAATCTCATTGCTGTCATTTCACTTACGCAGTCCCCCTTTGGTGGGCCCTCTGAGTCACATGAGGCTGGCTGCTGCAGAGACTCAAACACGCCCCTTTTACACAGGACATGCTGCCTGAGGAGAGAGACCAGCAGGTCTGGAGCAAAAGTGTGAACACAGGTTGTCAGTGAGTCTGCACTGTGAAGGGCTGGAGCAGAAGTGTGAACACAGGTTGTCAGTGAGTCTGCACTGTGACTGTCTCTTCTCTGTGGGGCAGGAGGGGGGGGACTCTTCGATCTGCTGCTGGATGCTGCATTATTCTGTTTAGTTGTTTTACTGTTTCATTAAGCAGTTTGCCTCTATGACACCTGCCCCCCCATATCCTGTCCTATCTCATCCTCATGGAGCCACTGCTGTCTCCTTTCCTCCCTCAAGGAGGAATACAGAAAAGATACAGATTGCGCTGCTAAGGACCTTTGCGCCACAATCTGTGTCAGAAAAACGCCTAACATAGATGTATTTCTATATAATAAATGACCACCTAATTGTATTATTATTCGGTGTAGGGCTAATATCTTTATATTATATAGATTCTAGTGTATTATACTGTGCCCTGTATTTTCTAGTAGAAAATGATCATTGGGAAGCACAGTCCTCATCCCTGACCACCAGGACCAGGTAGTGCTCTGTCAGTACATGGCGGCCTCCCCTCTCCGGCACGCTGCTCCGCTGTGTACTGGTACTTATTATGACACTACGGCTGGGTTCACATCCTATTTTTGCTATCCATTTAATGTATACCAAAAATGTATGTGTTAGCAGATGCCTCAGGCTGATGCCGTATAGTGGTGTCCGTTCACCATATAGTTCCATTGTAAAAAAAAAAACATATACGTTAACGTATGCATTTTTTCTTTTCTAAATATTTTTATTGATTTTATGACAAGATAATGGTATTCAGAAAACAGTTTTGCAATAAAGACAATTTGTACAATGGTACACTCGTATGCATTTTTTTACTGGACTCTGCAGGATACAAAAATGTGGAGTGCTGCACATTTGTATACATCAAACCGATAGGAAAAACGTGATGTGAACCCACTGGAGGGGGGGGGGGGGGCATACTAAAATTTGCTGTGGGGCCCAGTCAGTTCTAGCTACATCACTGCACAGCTCCTTTTCTCCTCCAGGCCCGGCCCAGCAGTGACGTCATGACGTGTGTCTCACTCCTGCAGCGGGCCTGAGGAGAGAAGGAGCGCAGGGAGCTGCAGTTAGTGAATGACAGGACCGCCGGCTTCCCTGCGCTCCAGCAATGATAGGTATGTGAGGGGGCCACTGGAGGGTCATTACACTGTGAGGGCCCCTTATACAATATAATGACCCCCAGTGCCCCCCATTTAGTATAATGATCCCCATTGACCCTCCATTTAGTATAATGACCACCAGAGCCCCCATTCAATATAATGACCCCCAGTGTCCCCTCCATACAGTATAACTCCCAGTGTGGGTGCAACTGGGGGTCATTATTCTGAATGGAGGGCCACTGTGGGGTCATTATACTGTGAGGGCCCTTTACATAGTATAATGACCCCCAGTGTCCCCCATTTAGTATAATGATCCCCAATGACCCTCCATTCAGTATAATGACCCCCAGAGTCCCCATTCAATAGAATGACCCCCAGTGACCACCATACAGTATAATGACCCCCAGTGCCCCCTCCATACAGCATTCCCCCAGTGTGGGGGCTACTGGGGGTCATTATTCTGAATGGGGGGTGACTGGGGGTTATTATTCTGAATGGAGGGCCGCTGTGGGCTCATTATACTGTGTGTGGGGCCACTGGGGGTCATTATACAGTGTGTGGGGGGGCATTGGGGGATCATTATACTGTGTGAAGGGCCACTAGTGGTCATTATACTGTATAGGGAACACTGGGGGTCTTATACCGTGTGGGAGCGACAGGGGGACATGTAAATGTAAAAAAATGCCTCAAGGGGGCCCACTGGGATTTATCGCCCAAGGGCCAACCTGGAGCCGGCCCTGGGCTATGCACCTTCACCTCAACCCAATTCATCTGATAGAGGTAAGTTGCAATATCACACAGAGAGTACTGTCTATGCAAATTTACCCCAAATTGGGACTTTCTGGGTGTGGCTGTTTGTACTTACTGTAACTATGTTGGAAGGGGAAAGAAAATTCCTTCCGAACTCGAAATCTGGCCATCACAATACATCCCTTGATTAACAATCTCCAGTAATCTATTAACCACAACTTGTAATACTGTAATCTATTAACCACAACTTGTAAAACTTGTAACACTGAAGAAAGACATCCAGGACCCTTTTGAGTTCTTTGAATAGAATAACTATCCCATTTTGCAGCAAAGAGTGGCAGGAACCTTCTTTCATCCAGACACAATGGATGTCTCCTTGTCACGGTTATAGCCCTTAGTAGGAAAAGACAATCAGACAGATCTCGTCAACTTTTTTCCAAACAAAATAATCCCAAATTTGATAATTTTTTAGGTATTGCAAACCACCTCCTTACTATGGTCACCCTATTTTGCACCGAGTAGAACTCTGCTATTTCTTTCTTACTCTCAGGTGACAAAAATGTACAAAGTATTTCAAATCCAGAAAAAGATGTATTGTCAGACTTTTAGCCCATTGGTTTATGCACAAAGAAAAACACTGGAAACATGAATAAAGGTAGACTGCATTACTGCTATACTTACTATCAGATAATTAGAAGCTCTTCACGCACATTTTTAATCAAAATTGTGTCTGGCTCATCTACCAACGAGAAGGTGGCTTCCAACTGGCTTTTGGCCTACAAAATTCAGGGCAATGTAGAAGAATCAAGCTATATTATACTCTTATTAGAAGCCCTGGGCAGGGAGTGCATGATCTAAATAGGGGAAGTCTCCCCCCCCCCTTCCCAAATGTACAATGCAGAGGAAAGTTGAACCAGCACCTTCAAACTGTATAAAAATAGATTGGAGGTGCTGGTCTAACTTAGACTTTTAGTCTAGAGCATTACAACCTTATGCAACTGCAAAGGGTAAAATGCAGGAGGAAAATAAAATGAAAACATCCAAAATCACCGATTTGCACCATAACCTTTAGATTACTAGCCAAAAGATCCATCACAGGAGAACATCTCCACTCTTTCTTTCCATTTTTCACCCTTTTGTCTAACAGAAAAACTAATTTAGTCAAATATGCGAACAAAAGTTCACTTCTAACTTCACATGATTCTTAATGTGACACGAAAAGAAGATCAAATACAATGATCCAACTACCATAGTATATCCCACCCCAATTTTATCTTCTCTATACTATTGAAGGTCATAGGCAAATCAGGTGTTACCGGGCTACAAAATATGGAACCCAATGTCACACCTGCTCTTCCTATGGCGTTCATGACCATACATTCTGCAGAGTGGCAAGTTCCTTGCTGAAGGGAGCACCCTGCTGTTCATCTTCCATATGACAGTACACAGCAACACGTAATATGCATACACTACAACCAGCAGATTACACTCACGATGGCGACACTTGTCCAACTTTACCCTAGACTGACCTGACAGGGACACCCCACTCTCATTCCAATTTTTCCATCCAAGCTGGTATTGGGAAATTGCTGAGACAGACAAGGGATCCCCTTCTTGTGCCAGTCCATGCCATCCCTGCACAGGAGAATGTTTCTTGTTTGCCTACTGTTCTATCCTTTCAGGTTGAAATGTCTAACAAGCTGTAAACGGGCCAACCAGGGCCAGATCTACCCAAAGGCACATGTCTGTAGGCAGGGTAGTCCGGATCACTGTGTACTAGTATGTAAATTAAGGGTATCCATATGTTAATTAAGGTCTTACAGAGATGCAAGAGTAAAAAGTGGGCACTCGAGGAGGGACGAAGGGAAGGATGCAGCCGGCTTTACACAATACTTCCCTGGGAGGGGTAATTGCACTGCAAAAAATAGTGTTTAGTATTACACACTTCCCAAATTTCACAAAAATTCTGCTGCCAAAAGAGTCCAAAGCTTTGACGATTCACTTCAGACAAATCGCACAAAACTGTGCCATTTTACAGTAAAAATTGGTGGGGAAAACAACAGGAAGAATAAAGGTGGAGGATCGCATGGTCCTAGGAGGGAGTGGGCTTGCCCTGATTGGCTCAGAGGCTGACAGCCTGTCAGCCAATCAGGGTGCAGGATTCTGGCAGATCCATTTACTCAGGACGCCATAGACGCCATTCTGTGTGCTGCTTCCAATCTATGAGGTTGGTTAGGTCTAAAAAGCTGTTACATACACAAGCTCGCAATCTAGGTATGGTAAGGAGAGTATGGGGCCATAATTAGATAGATCTTATCAGGGAAGGATAAAGATGAAGGGGCTGGTCACTCAGAGATGTGTTTCATACTGCTGCTGGCAAGTGAAAAATGCTGAATTTGTAGTGCGAAATGAAATCAAATCAGCAAAATCCTGCAACAACCTCATTTTCTTTCTGTAAATAGACAGCCAGCGAGCCTTTACAAAGAAAACGTCAAGTTTAATTAATGTATTTGTTAAAGGGAATATTAATTATTAATATTTTGGTTAATATCGATAATTAATATTCATGAATAGTCTATTGATGACTCTGCCTATTTATCCTAAAAATACTAACTAGTTATCTAACTATCTTCCTTGTTGCAGTTACACTTTTTCCCTGAACTACATGTGTTCACTATGTACTACCAAAAATACTATACATTGTATTATTAATAATAAAGTATATTTATTAACACAATAACACATTTACAGTCTAATTATTGCTATAACTATATATATTTATATCAATGGACATATAAATATATATACTTATAGTCGCACACAGTAATATATATTAACAACACTACAATACACCTAAACTATGCTACACACAGTACAATATCTTACACAACTCCACCTCAAATCTACCTAAATAACACACTTACACACACACTATTAATGACAGCAGCCCACCCAACCTGGCTATACACTCTGTCCCTACGGGGAAAATAAGGGGTTAAGGGGTAACTGTTGGGATTAGCCCAGTAAAGAGTTAATACTGGGAATAGGGCTATTGCAGGGGATCAGGGATAGTAGGGGTTAATGCCAGGGGGTAAATGGATCCAGGGATCAGGGGTACAGCAGGGGGTATTGGTGGCAGTGGGTAAAGGGTTAATGCAGGGCAGGGAGAATAATAGTTGTAGTATAAGGAAGGGGAAGTTTGAGGTGGGTTATCAGGGGTTAAATGCAGGGATAAAAGTGTTGGTGGTATATAATCTTCGCTCGTTATGCTGGGGGATGATCCTCTTGCACGGCTCAACTCCTGAGCGCAGTGCTGCTGCCGGCACTTGCTCCTGAGCGCCTGCGCTGCAGGCGCGAACACATGAGCTGGCGCGGCGATATGACATCACCGCACCAGCCCGCGAGTCCTGGCGCGCACTTCCAGGGACCGTGCATCTCCTACCAAAGGGCAGGGTATTATTATTGATTCCCTGTCTTTTGAAGTGGCCGCACCTGGCCAGCCATCTAGGCGGCATCTCTCTTCTGCAGGCGCGCTGGTATGCGCATGCAGGGAGATTAGGCTGGGGAGGGGGAATATTGACCACATTTAGGGTTATATAAATATATATACTGTATATGCATATAGATAATTGGGGCATATCTATATACATATATATAGCAAATTACACATATAAAACCTGGGGCATATAGCCCATATATATATATAAACTGGGGAACCTGGCATTTCCCTCTACAGGGGGCATATTGTATAAGTGTGTGTATATATATATATATATATATATAAAATAACTGGGGCGTCCATACATCTATATACAGTATATATACATCCAGACATACCTGTGGCATCCATGGCCACAACCTGGGGGGATACAGATCTATCCCCACATATATACTGGGCCCATATTGGCCACACAGGGCCAATATATATATATATATATATATATATATATGTATATATTAGAAATATATACATATACAGTGCCTTTCAAAAGTATTCACCCCCCCTTGACTTATTTCGTATTTTGGTGCCTCACAACCTGGACCTAACATGGATTGTTTGAGGATTTGCATAATAACAGAACATGCCCACAACTTTGAAGATGTTTTTTTTTTTTTGTATTGTGAAGAAAACAACAAATAGGACAAAATACCAGAAAAAAGACAATGTGCATAACTATTCACCCCCCTAAAGTCAATACTTTGTAGAGCCACCTTTTGCGGCAATCACAGCTCCAAGTCGCTTTGGATAAGTCTCTATGAGCTTGCCACATCTTACCCCTGGGATTTTTGCCCATTCCTCCTTGCAAAACCGCTCCAGCTCCTTCAAGTTGGATGGTTTGCGCTTGTGAACAGCAATCTTTAAGTCTGACCACAGATTTTCTATTGGTTTGAAGATCTGGGCTTTGACTAGGCCATTCCAACACATTTACATGTTTCCCTTTAAACCACTCAAGTGTTGCTTTAGCAGTGTTTGGGGTCATTGTCCTGCTGGTAGGTTAACCTCCGTCCTAGCCTCAAATCACGCACAGAGTGGGACAGGTTTTGCTCAAGAATATTCCTGTATTTAGCACCATCCATCTTTCCCTCAACTCTGACCAGTTTCCCAGTCCCGGCTGCTGAAAAACATCCCAATAACATGATGCTGTCACCATAATGTTTCACTGTGGGGATGGTGTTCTTTGGGTCATGTGATGTATTGGGTTTGCGCCAATTTTAGTCTCATCAGACCAGAGCACCTTCCTCCATACATTTGAGGAGTCTCCCACATGCCTTTTCGCAAACTCACAACGTGCCTTTTTTTTTTTGATGGAAGTAATGGGTTTCTTCTGGCCACTCTGCCATAAAGCCCAACTCTATGGTGCGTACGGCTTAATGTTGTCCCAGGTACAGAAACTCCAGTCTCTGCTGTGGAACTCTGCATCTCCTCCAGGGTTACCTTAGGTCTCTGTGCTGCCTCTCTGATTAATACCCTCCTTGCCCGGTCCATGAGTTTTGGTGGGCAGCCGTCTCTTGGCAGATTTGCTTTTGTGCCATGTTCTTTCCATTTGGTTATGATAGATTTGATGGTGCTCCTGGGGATCGTCAAAGATTTGGATATTTTTTTATAACCTAACCCTGACTTGTACTTCTCAACAACATTGTCCCTTACTTGTTTGGAGAGTTCCTTGGTCTTCATGGCAGTGTTTGGTTAGTGATGCCTCTTGCTTAGGTGTTGCAGCCTTTGGGGTCTTTCAAAAAAGGTGTGTATATGTAATAACAGATCATGTGACACTTATATTGCACACAGGTGGACATCCTTTCACTAATTATATGACTTCTGAAGGTAATTGGTTGCACCAGAGCTTTTTATGGGCTTCCTAACAAAGGGGGTGAATACATACGCACATGCCAATATTTAGTTTTCTATTTCTGAACAATGTTTTATTTATATATTTTTCTCATGTCACTTCACCAACTTAACCACTTCAACCCCGCTAGCTGAAACCCCCTTAACCACCTCCGGACCGCCTAACGCACGGATGCGTCCGGAAGGTGGTTGATTCATTCCTCCTGGACGCATCCGTGCGTCATCTCGCGATAGCCGAGATTTCCTGTGAACGCGCGCACACAGGCGCGCG
Organism: Bufo gargarizans; assembly: GCF_014858855.1. Classification (NCBI taxonomy): domain Eukaryota; kingdom Metazoa; phylum Chordata; class Amphibia; order Anura; family Bufonidae; genus Bufo; species Bufo gargarizans. The sequence goes on from NC_058085.1 coordinate 110,309,270, forward strand.
CGTTCACAGGAACGGAAGGTAAGCGAGTGGATCTCCAGCCTGCCAGCGGCGATCGTTCGCTGGCAGGCTGGAGATGTGATTTTTTTAACCCCTAACAGGTATATTAGACGCTGTTTTGATAACAGCGTCTAATATACCTGCTACCTGGTCCTTTGCTGGTCCCTTTTGTTTGGATCGACCACCAGAGGACGCAGGCAGCTCAGTAAAGTAGCACCAAACACCACTACACTACACCCCCCCTGTCACTTATTAACCCCTTATGAACCCCTGATCACCCCATATAGACTCCCTGATCACCTCCCTGTCATTGATCACCCCCCTGTAAGGCTCCATTCAGACGTCCGTATGATTTTTACGGATCCACGGATACATGGATCGGATCCGCAAAACACATACGGACGTCTGAATTGAGCCTTACAGGGGGGTGATCACCCATATAGACACCCTGATCACCCCCCTGTCATTGATCACCCCCCTGTAAGGCTCCATTCAGACGTCCGTATGAATTTTATGGATCCACGGATACATGGATCGGATCCGCAAAACACATACGGACGTCTGAATGGAGCCTTACAGGGGGGTGATCAATGACAGGGGGGTGATCACCTCATATACACTCCCTGATCACCCCCTGTCATTGATCACCCCCCTGTCATTGATCACCCCCCTGTAAGGCTCCATTCAAATGTCCGTATGTGTTTTGCGGATCCGATCCATGTATCCGTGGATCCGTAAAAATCATACGGACGTCTGAATGGAGCCTTACAGGGGGGTGATCAATGACAGGGGGGTGATCATGACAGGGGGGTGATCAGGGAGTCTATATGGGTGATCACCCCCCCTGTAAGGCTCCATTCAGAAATTTCTTTGGCACAAGTTAGCGGAAATTGTAAGAAAAAAAAAAAAACAAAGTCTCATATTCCATTAACTTGTGTCAAAAAATAAAATCTCACATGAACTCACCATACCCCTCACGGAATCCAAATGCGTAAAATTTTTTAGACATTTATATTCATTTATCTCACTCAGCATGGGTATATGTAAAATGACACCCCAAAATACATTGCCCAACTTCTCCTGAGTACGGCGATACCAGATGTGTGACACTTTTTTGCAGCCTAGGTGGGCAAAAGGGCACACATTCCAAAGAGCACCTTTCGGATTTCACCAGTCATTTTTTACAGATTTTGATTGCAAACTACTTCTCACGCATTTGGGCCCCTAAAATGCCAGGGCAGTATAACTACCCCACAAGTGACCCCATTTTGGAAAGAAGACACCTCAGGGTATTCCGTGAGGGGCATGGCGAGTTCCTAGAATTTTTTATTTTTTGTCACAAGTTAGTGGAATATGAGACTTTGTAAGAAAAAAATAAAATAAAAGATAAATCATCATTTTCCGCTAACTTGTGACAAAAAATAAAAAGTTCTATGAACTCACTATGCCCATCAGTGAATACCTTAGGGTGTCTACTTTCCGAAATGGGGTCATTTGTGGGGTGTTTGTACTGTCTGGGCATTGTAGAACCTCAGGAAACATGACAGGTGCTCAGAAAGTCAGAGCTGTTTCAAAAAGTGGAAATTCACATTTTTGTACCATAGTTTGTAAACGCTATAACTTTTACCCAAACCATTTTTTTTTTATCAAAGACATGTAGAACAATAAATTTTGCGAAAAATTTATATATGGATGTCGGTTTTTTTGCAAAATTTTACAACTGAAAGTGAAAAATGTCATTTTTTTTGCAAAAAAATCGTTAAATTTCGATTAATAACAAAAAAAGTAAAAATGTCAGCAGCAATGAAATACCACCAAATGAAAGCCCTATTAGTGAGAAGAAAAGGAGGTAAAATTCATTTGGGTGGTAAGTTGCATGACCGAGCAATAAACGGTGAAAGTAGTGTAGTGCCGAAGTGTAAAAAGTGGCCTGGTCATTAAACTATTGTGTTCTGATCCATCACATAAAATTCAGATTAACAAAACATTGAACTCAAGGCTGTAATGTAACAAAATACGAAAAAAAGTCAAGGGGGGTGAATACTTTTGCAAGGCACTGTATATATATTCAAATCTCACCCTTCCCTCTACAGTATTGTGTCAACCTACTGTGCATTATAGTGATGTTATTTACATGGGACTATATGTTGATGGCGGCTGTGGGAGGGAGTGATGTTATTTACATGGGACTGTATGTTGAAGGTGGCTGGTGGGAGGGAGTGATGTTATTTACATGGGACTGAATGTTGAGGGGGTGATGTTTACATGGGATTGCATGTAGAAGGTGGCTGGGGTGATATTATTTACTTGGAACTGTATGTTGAAGGCGGCTGGGGAGGAGGTAATGTTATTAACATGGGACTGTATTTTGGAGGGGGCTGTAGATAGAGAGGGATGGTATTTACATGGGACTGTATATTAGAGGGGGATGGAGAGATGGTGTGATGTTATTTACATTGGACTCTATGGCAGAGGGAGGGGAATAGTGTTATTTACATGGGACTACATATTGGAGGGACTGAAGGGAGGGGTGTGATGTTATTTACATGGGACTGTATTTTGGAGGGGACAGCAGAGATGGTCTGATATGATTTACATGGGACTGTATGGTGGAGGGAGGAATATAACTACAGGGGGAATTATAAATACTGGGGACACTTCAGGGTGACATTATAACAGTAGGGGGCAGTATAAATACTGGGGGAAATGTAGGGGTATTATAAATCCAGGGGACATTATAGGCGTTCTTATTACTACTGGGGGCTCTATAGGAGTGACTTATAGATTTGCCTTATTACTACTGAGGAGGCTGTAGAGAGCTTTATTACCACTGGGGGAACAATAGGCAGCCTTATTTCTACTGGGGGCTCTGTGAGGGTATTATTAATACTGGAGGGATCTTCTACTAATGGGGGCACTCTTGGGGAGCGTTATCACGGTTGGGGGCACTCTTGGGGGTATTATTACTAATGGGGGAAGTTGTACGGACTAAATGGAGAAGATCTACATCGGAGGAGACGTCACCTGGAGGCAGAGGATACAGGTATGTGCTGCTGTATAGCAAGTAGAGCAAAATGCAGTGTGTGTGGGGGAGGAAGGGGGGCGACAGATAACTGGGCCATATTCATTGGGGCTTGGGCCCCGGATCTTTTGAGACCCTAGCAACGCCCCTCCCTGACCCCACTCTCACTAGTTGAAGAAACCCAAGCCCTATAGAAATCAAAGCTCCCTTTCTACTTATAGCTCAACGCGTTTCCTTCTGCAAGGATCATCAGGAGCTTGTTGAGGAGCTGAGGTCTAACAAGTGATCATGCTGCTGACTCTGCCACGCTATTCGTGGCGGAACCTCCAGCGCTTGTGTGGCCATACACGGTCGCCGGCACAGCTGAACTACAAAGGACCAGCCCCTCCCCTGTAGGGCGGAGCGTATCAGGCCAGGCAGCCGGGTAGACTCACCACGCGTCCACCTTCCCCCGTGGGTCCGGTGCTGTCACTGATTGCTCATCTGGAGAAGCTAGGTAAGGGGACTCATTCGCAATACAAGTAAAGCCAGTGGTAAAGGAGCTAACAGCCAGACAAGCGTTCCTTAGCTATGACGTCACATTTACTGTTTTTGATCGCATCAATCCATAGGCACCAAGAAAGGTGACATAGGAATAGCGATATGACATACTTGATACTAGAACATGGAGGCGAAAACCCAGGGCAGATCAGGTGCAGGAAAAAACTGAATTAACTGCATAGTAAAATAGGCTGTAAACTGGCATCAAATAAATGTATACAGTGTGTATATATACTACTAGATATCAATGATGCCAACAGTATAGGTATAGTGATGGACGAACATTGTCCGGGACGTTTCGCGAACTCATGTTCGCAATCAAATGTTCCTGAACCGCGCGTTCGCGGCGGGCCCCATTCACTTTAATGGCAGGCGAACCTGAAAAACCTTCAGGTCATAGTTGCAGCCACCAAATACTTACTAGAAGTGCACAAATAGTCCCACAACATGGACAGTGACATACCAGAGGGGGATCAATGGCAAAAATTCCCACAAAAAATATGTATTTTAATCAGGGGCCATTTTTATGCATCTTAAAGGGAAACTCTCAAAAATGTGCCCTGCTGGAGCCTAGAAAATTTTTATTTTAGGCCACAGTAGTACGGGCCCAAAAAATTAGGCAGTCACCTGACAGAAAAGAACAAGTGATTATGTGGCTGGAGATATATTAGAAGATCAGTGGATAACAATTTTACTGCCGGCCAGTGGAGTACAGGCCCCAAACATTAGGCATTCACCGGACAGAAAAGAACAAGTATATAAGGCGATCAGTGGATAACAATTTTACTATAGGCCAGTGGAGTACAGGCCACAAAAAGTATGCATTCTCTGGACAGAAAAGAACAAGTGATTATGTGGCTGGAGGTATATTAGACGGTCAGTGGATAACAATTTTACTACAGGCCAGTGGAGTACAGGCCCCAAACAGTAGGCATTCACTGGACAGAAAAGAACAAGTGATTATGTGGCTGGCGGTATATTAGGCGGTCAGTGGATAACAATTTTACTGTAGGCCAGTGGAGTACAGGCCCCAAAAATGATGCATTTATTGGACAGAAAAGAACAAGTGATTTTGTGGCTGGAGGTACATTAGACAGTCAGTGGATAACAATTTTACTGCAGGCCAGTGGAGTACAGGCCCCAAACATTAGGCATTCACCGGACAGAAAAGAACAATTGATTATGTGGTTGGAGGTATATTAGGCGGTCAGTGGATAACAATTTTACTGTAGGCCAGTGGAGAACAGGCCCCAAGAATTAGGCATTCGCCTGACAGAAAAGAACAAGTGATCATGTGGCTGGAGGTACATGAGGCGGTCACTGAATAACAATTTTACTGTAGGCCAGTAGAGTACAGGCCCCAAAAATTATACATTCACCTGACAGAAAAGAACAAGTGATTATGTGGCTGGAGGTACATTAGGTGGTCACTGAATAACAATTTTACTGTAGGTTCTTTGCTCTGGATGGTGGCGGATATGTGTGGGCTGGCATGAGGAAATTCAATTACACATGGTCGTCACAGGCATTGAATTCCTCCGAGATCCATCCCTCATTCATTTTTAGAAATGTCAGGTAGTCCACACTGTCGTGAGCTAGGCGAGTGCACTTATCAGTCACGATCCCCCCTGCTGCGCTGAACTTTTATACGGAGATCCCTCTTCAAACACTGGAGCATTAAGGCCCCCATTTGCACCAAATTGGAAGCGGTGGAGCGCCCTGGCTCCTGCTCATCACCCATCCTCCCCCCCAGCCACGGACAACACCAGGGATCCCTAATAAGTGTAAAGTCCCCCTCAAAGCCTGCTCTTCTTGCTCCTCCTCCTCCCCCCAGCCACTATCCTCCTCTGACTCCTTTTCAGACTCCTGCTGACTTGTCTCAGATGGAGTAGCCCCCCTGGGAATTCATTCAGCATTGCGACTTCCTCATCTTCCAGCTCCTGCTCCTCGATGGCCTAATCAATGACTGTCACCACCAGATCTTTGAGAAGTTCTGTTAGACGTTCTTCAGTACCTTCTGCATGATCTTCTTTTGTTTTGCTTTCGTTTTGACATCTCTCCTCTCTCTCCCAGCTGTCATCTATTAGCAGTGATTGCCTCCCTATATATCTCCTCCCCATACTGCCTTACCTTGCGGTTTATACAACTTCCTGGAGTGTGCTGATGCTAGAAGCTGTTACTGCTGCATCCACAAGATAAGTCTATTTCTTTATTTCTGTTTTCCTGTGGGCTTGATCCTAGATGACCCTGACTCCCTCCGTATTAAGTGTAGGGAGCCGGTGGTCGTGTCCCCTCACTATTATAGGGTGTTCAGGTGTCATACAGTCAAGGAACGAGGGTATGCAATTTTCTACCATTGAGATTTTTGCATAGGCTGAGCAGTAAGGGAGAGAGCTAGGGCTGTTACAGGGCTTACCCTTTTGTTCCTTAGTTTTGAATCAAGTCAGTCGGATCTTCATTTGTGTCTTCTAGTTTTCTGTAACACCATCCGTGACAATGACACGATGCAATGCATGCTCCAGAAATAAGGCGTAAGGTACGATGTCGCCGATTGTGCCCTGGCTGTGACCAGTTTGGTGATCTCATCAAATGGCCACAGAAATCTGAATGCGTCGCGCATGAGCAGCCACTGGCGCAGTGAAGAGAAACCAAGCTCCCGAGAACCTTTTCTGCTGCAGAGCTCGTACAGGTAGTCGTTAATGGCACGTTGCTGCTGGAGCAGCTTATCAAGCATATACAAGGTGGATTTCCAGGGCGTGGGGCTGTCAAAAATCAGATGTCTGACGGGCAGGTGGTGCCGCCGATGAACAAGGCGAGCCTATTACCGTGTAAGATCTTCTAAAATGGCCAAAGATTTCCCTGGCCTGCCGCAAGACGTCCTGGACCCTGGGGTATTTGGTAAGTTCAGGACGTGTGTCATTTTGCCCTGTTTCAGCACGCTCAGCAGATTGGCACCGTTGACGCACCCCACTTTACCAACTGTCAAATTGAGCGGGGTTAGCCACTGATCGGCCTGTGACTGCAGAGCTGAAAGGAGTGCAGGACCGATGCGGCTTTTAGCTTCCAGGCACAACAGCCGCAGCACAGCATGGCAACGTCTCACCTGCCACGTCGAATAGGTTCTGGGGTGCAGCAGAAGAGGCGGTAGCAGTGGAAAAGGAGGAGTCAGCCAAGGAGGAGATGGAGGATGAAGTAGGAGGAGGAGAAGAGGCAGGCCTGCATGCAATCCGTGGCGGTAACACCAAATCCACATGGGTGCCAAGGGTTACATGCTGGATGGCCGTCAGAAGGTTCACCCAGTGGGCAGTAAAATGTATGTACCTTCCCTGCCCGTATTTGCTAGACCACGTGTCTGTGGTCAGATGTATCTTGGCACCGACACTGTGTGCCAGAGATATATTCACTTGCCACGGAACGTGGCTATATAGCTCTGGGATGCCCTTCTGGGAGAAATATTTCCTTCCAGGGACTTTCCATTGCGGTGTGCCAATGGCCACAAATTTTCTAAAGGTCTCAGAGTCCACCAGTTTATATGGCAGTAGTTGGCGGGCTAGCAGTTCCGACAAGCCAGCGGTCAGCTGTTGGGCAAGAGGATTATCCGGCGTCATCAACTTTTTACGCTCGAACATTTGGGGAACTGAAGCCTGCCTTATGCCAGATGAACGTGACGACTGCACGGTGGAAGGTGGAGGACAAATGGGAGGAGAGAGGCGAAGGATAAGAGGCAGGACGTGGAGCGCCGGCAGTGTGGCTTTGTGGGTTCTGACGGCGTTGCTCCCAATGGGCTCGGTGATGGGAGGCCAGGTGCCCTCTTAAGACGGTCGTCCCTAGGTGAGTGTTAGGCTTACTGAGACTTATGTGTTGACAGCACAGGCTGCAGATAGCAACACTATTGTCAGCAGCTGACACGTTAAAAAATGCCCACACTGCGGAGCCATGTGCTGGCATGGTGGATGGCTCACTCCAGATACATTTGCAGTCTGCTTTTTGCCTCCTCCTGCCACTGCAAGTTCTGCCTGCTTCTCCTCCCTATCTGCTGCTCCGTCTCTCCCTCTGAACTCCCCTCCTCTTCCTCTCTTGTGGGCACCCACGTGACGACCATCGTCACATTCACCACCACTGACATTAGAGATTTCGGAGTAGGCAGCAAAAGCTGGACCACCCTCCTTGGGCTGATCTGGGTACTGTCGTCAGACCGCTGGGTGGCAGGCCGTTGCTACCTCCTCTTCCTCATCCGATTCCAAGAATGGTTGCGCATCAGTAAGGTCTGGATGGGAAAATAATTCCTCTGACACGAGTAGAGGGGCTATGGTGGTGGTGGTGTCTTTGGGGGTGCACACAGCAGAGAGTGAGGAGGGTGCAGATACAGAGGATGAGGAGGGTGCAGAAGCGGAAGGCTGAGTGAGCCACTCAGTCAACTCTGGTGCATCCTTAGATGTAATTGTAAGCACCTTCTCCAACGTCCCACTTAGGCTCCAGCCTGGTGCACCTGCCCGACCCCTACCACCCCTGCGGAACGGCCTGCCTCTTCCTCTGCCTGTCATTTTCAAAATGACCCTGTGCCAAAGTCCCTAGAGAAGAGCAGTATTTGTGGAGGCAGGTATATCGTACCCCTCAATCAGTATTTTGTGGAAGCAGGTATATAGAACCTCTTAATTAGTATTTTGTAGAAGCAGGTATATCGCACCCCTCAATCAGTATTTTGTAGAAACAGGTATAAAGAACACCTGAACAATATTTTGGTGGAAGCAGGTATATCACACCCTTCAATCAGTATTTTGTAGGGGTGCACCGAAATGAAAATTCTGGTCCGAAACCGAAAATTCAGGATGCTCTTGACCGAAAACCGAAACCGAAACTGCCTTTTTGCCCAAATACTTTTAAAATACTTTTTTTTAATGATATTTATAACAGTGCCATCCACAGACCCCCCCACCTCATAACAGTGCCATCCACAGACCCCCACCCACCCCATAACAGTGCCATCCACAGACCCCTCACCCCATAACAGTGCCATCCACAGACCCCCCCACCCCATAACAGTGCCATCCACAGACCCCCCCACCTCATAACAGTGCCATCCACAGACCCCCACCCACCCCATAACAGTGCCATCCACAGACCCCCCCATCCCATAACAGTGCCATCCACAGACCCCCCCACCTTATAACAGTGCCATCCACAGACCCCCCCCATTGCCACTCCAGTACAGACTAGTTATAAAATGTGTACAATTAATAAGGATTCTATTCATGAGGCCCCCTCTGCAGTAGAACATTCAATATAGCCACATCCTACTCACAGGGCTGTTATCTTAATGCTGGCCGGCCGGGCAGACGAGCGGCAGCGTCACGACTGACGTCACATGCCTGCGCCGCCTCCTTCATTCAGAAAGTAGGCCGGGCACATGACGTCAGTCGTGACGCTGCCGCTCGTCTGCCCGGCCGGCCAGCATTAAGATAACAGCCCTGTGAGTAGGATGTGGCTATATTGAATGTTCTACTGCAGAGGGGGCCTCATGAATAGAATCCTTATTAATTGTACACATTTTATAACTACTGGAGCTGGGGGCCGGAGCACATTGAACGCACCGGCCCCCAGCTCCTCCTCCCAGTCCCTCCCCGCTATTTTCTGCCGATATGTACCAATATCGGCCGAAATGGATTAGGCCCATTTTCGGCCGCCGGCATTTCGGTGCACCCCTAGTATTTTGTGGAAGCAGGTATATCGCACCCCTCAATCAGTATTTTGTGGAAGCAGGTATATCGCACACCTCAATCAGTATTTTGTGGAAGCAGGTATATCAAACCCCTCAATCAGTATTTTTTGGAAGCAGGTATATCACACCCCTCAATCAGTATTTTGTGGAAGCAGGTATATAGAACCCCTAATCAGTATTTTGTGGAAGCAGGTATATAGAACCCATTAATCAGTATTTTGTAGAAAAAGGTATATCGCACCCCTCAATCAGTATTTTGTGGAAGCAGGTATATAGAACCCCATATTCAGTATTTTGTAGAAGCAGGTATATCGCACCCCTCATTCAGTATTTTGTGGAAGCAGGTATATCAAACCCCTTAATCAGTATTTTGTGGAAGCACGTATATCGCACCCCTCAATCATTTTTTTGGGGGGGCAACTGTTATATCACACCCGTTGAAAATAGTTGTTCCAATAACGCTTGTCCCTCTATATACCTGCGGTATCGCAGCAGAACCACACACAACTGCTGCACAATACAAATGCATAATAAAAAGCTTTCTATGTTAGAAAGTATATTATAGGTATATCACACCCCTCAATCAGTTTTTTGGGGGGGCAATAGGTATATGACATCAGTTGCAATTAGTTATTCCAATAGCGTTTGTCCCTCTATATAGCTGCGGTATCGCAGCAGAACCGCGCACAACACAAATGCACTATAATATACTTTCTATGTTAGAAAGTATTTATATAAGTATCTCACACCCCTCAGTTTATCACACCTATCGATAGCACACCTATACCAGCCCTTAAAAGGACTTTTGTGACCCTATTAGCTAGCATTTGGTGTCCCTAACAGTCTGTCCCTGTCCACAAAGCAACCTCTCCCTACACTGGCAAAACACAGAATGTAAAATGGCTGCCAGATCGGGTTCTGTTATAGGGTGGGGTTGTGTCCATGTGCTGAAATGTCTCAATTGGCTGTCCTGTCCCACCTGATGGATGTGTCATGGGTCAAAGTTCGGCACAATGCAAAAGAATATGGCGCATGCAAACATCGCCAGATGTTCGCATGTTCGGCGAATCGCGAGCGAGCAAAGTTCGCTTGGAAACAACCGCCAGGCGAACCGCAATGCCATCTCTATATAGGTATACCAAAACGAAGGATGGTTATGAACCCAGATCAGGGGTACAGGGATTACCCGATCTAGTGGGTGTTAAAGGGGTTGTCCGGGTTCAGAGCTGAACCCGGACATACCCATATTTTCACCCAGGCAGCCTCCCTGATGTTAGCATCGGAGCATCTAATGCTCCGATGCGCTCCCTTGCCCTGCGCTAGATTGTGCAGGGCACGGGCTCTTTTGTTTACAATAACACACTGCTGGGCGGAAGCGCTAAAGCCCGCCCATCAGTGCCTGTGACATCACCGGGCTTCACCGCAGCCCCATGGAGAGCCCGATTCGTCACCAGAACTCCTAATAATGCCTTTGCCCTGCACAATTTAGCGCAGGGCAAAGGAGAGCATCAGAGCATCAACTGCTCCAATGCTCAAGTCAGGGGGGCTACCTGGGTAAAAATGGAGGTATGTCTGGGTTCAGCTCTGTGCCTATGCTCACAGAATTAAGTCAAGTGTCTTAACGGTATTGGCCCACAAGAAAGAGTTGAAACCAATATTGTTGGTGTTATTTTCCATCAATACCAGGACACGTGCCAAAAAATATTTTACTATATGGTCCTATACAGTATAATTTCTCCTTGTTTTCCCCATACAGTATAATGTGTGTGCAGCCCCAAGTATTTTTTTCTTCTAAATGGGTATTTATCACATTATATATTGTTATTGTGATACATTTCTTAATATTGTAGGAATATTTCTGATATCGCCCAACCCTACACAGATCCATGAGGATTTTCACAAGCCTCCAACTGAGACCAAGATGCTGTTGCTGACAGTGGCTATTAATCATCTGCTCCATCATGCCACTGCCGTTCTCTGCCTGACAACTATCATGTATGGCTGCTACTCCCCCCTACTGCCACTACCATTAGTCCTACCCAACTGACACCACTACTACTACTACCTCTACACAGCCTGACACACATCTACTGCCTTGTCTGTTCAATGCTGTGCTGCCACTACTATTACTGCCACATGCCACTTTTACCCCTACACACCTTACCCTTTCCACATCTACACTGTACTGCTGTTTCTCCTCCCAATTAAGAGAGTTTTTCCAGGCTCATTCAGAACAACCCACTGTTTCTCCTAACACACTAACACTGGGTGGACTACAGTACCCTGAAAGATGATCAAAATTAGGGTTATTCACTTTAGAAAAAAAGACGACTCATGGGAGATCTAATAACTATGTATAAATATATCAGGGGTCAGTACAGAGATCTCTCCCATCATCTATTTATCCCCAGGACTGTGACGAGGGGAAAGAAGGTTTGTACACAAACATAGAAGAGGATTCTTTACGGTAAGAGCAGTGAGACTATGGAACTCTCTGCCTGAGGAGGTGGTGATGGTGAGTTCACTAAAAGAGTTCAAGAGGGGCCTGGAGGTATTTCTGGAGTGTATTAATATTATAGGCTATATGTCACGTGAGGGTGGGAAGAGTGCAGCCCTGATCTTCACCCACACGTCTGTCCCTACATACTTGCACGGCCCGTCCTAACTGACGGCGTACAACTTGGCGGCGGTCCCTAGCTTAGATACATGCAGGGGCCTAAAGAGTGCTAGAGTAACACATAACAGAGTCAGGGAAGCAAAGGTCAAAGCCAGGAGGTCACGCAGGTACACAAGGGAAAACAGAATAGCAAGGTCAACACAAACCGATGTCAGAAGTCGAGAGGTCACGTCAAATCCAAAGAGGTAACAAGGTCGAGGTCAAAAACAAAGCCGAGGTCCAAACACAATAGCAAAGTAACAATAGGAACGCTGGTGAAGGTAGAAAGACCAATCACAGGCAACAACCTGTGGCCAGCAGGCTGCCTGTTTAAATAGCCCAGACTGGTGAGTCACATGACATGGCCAGCGTCACGTGACTCGCATAACACAGCCCAACATAGCCTAGCGCTGATCATCATTATCGGCACTCAGCTCTCCTGCTGCTTGTTGTCTAGGGGACGGAGGATGCCGGCTACGCAGAGGAGGCATGTGTGGCCTGTTCCCCATGGAGACTAGGACGCAGCCCGCGTCCTCGCTCCGCTATGCACGCAGAATGCCGCCGGCTCCCCGTGGCACTACAGCTACTAAAGACGGGTCGTTGATCCAGGGACTTATTCAGATTGCCTGATTGGAGTCGGGAAGGAATTTTTTTTCCCTTAAGTGGAAAAAATTGGATTCTACCTCACAGTTTTTTTTTTGTCATCCTCTGGATAAACTTGCAGGATAACAGGCCGAACTGGATGTCTTTTTTCAGCCTTATAAACTATGTTACTATGTAACACTTGTGTGTGTATAAATAGGGGCATCTGCCCCCGTTAAGGCATAATTTTTGGAATGCTTGATAAAAACAAAACACAGTTTTTTTTCCGATAATCCCATGTGTGTATAAACACCATCTGCCCTCAATAAAGGAACCTGTTTGGAATGTTTTTAATTTTAAAAAGCATAAGACATGCAACAACGCAGTTTGTTTTTAAGCAGGCTGTTTGTTAACAGTGTCAACCATGTATTTACATATAGCTATATATGTCAGTGTCACTCTAAAATGATTTGCTATTGCCGTCATTGTGTTTGAGAGCTTAACCACTTCAACCCCGCTAGCTGAAACCCCCTTAATGACCAGGCCACTTTTTACACTTCTGCACTACACTACTTTCACCGTTTATTGCTCGGTCATGCAACTTACCACCCAAATGAATTTTACCTCCTTTTCTTCTCACTAATAGAGCTTTCATTTGGTGGTATTTCATTGCTGCTGACATTTTTACTTGTTTTGTTATTAATCGAAATTTAACGATTTTTTTGCAAAAAAATGACATTTTTCACTTTCAGTTGTAAAATTTTGCAAAAAAAACGACATCCATATATAAATTTTTCGCTAAATTTATTGTTCTACATGTCTTTGATGAAAAAAAAAATGTTTGGGTAAAAAAAAAAATGGTTTGGGTAAAAGTTATAGAAACATAGAATGTGTCGGCAGATATCTAGTCTGCCCAATATATCTGAATCCTATGAATAGTCCCTGGCCCTATCTTATATGAAGGATAGCCTTATGCCTATCCCATGCATGCTTAAACTCCTTCACTGTATTTGCAGCTACCACTTCTGCAGGAAGGCTATTTCATGCATCCACTACTCTCTCAGTAAAGTAATACTTCCTTATATTACTTTTAAACCTTTGCCCCTCTAATTTAAAACTGTGTCCTCTTGTACTATAGCGTTTACAAACTATGGTACAAAAATGTGAATTTCTGCTTTTTGAAGCAACTCTGACTTTCTGAGCACCTGTCATGTTTCCTGAGGTTCTACAATGGCCAGACAGTACAAACACCCCACAAATGACCACATTTCTGAAAGTAGACACCCTAAGGTATTCACCGATGGGCATAGTGAGTTCATAGAACTTTTTATTTTTTGTCACAAGTTAGCGGAAAATTATGATTTTTTTTTTTTTCTTACAAAGTCTCATATTCCACTAACTTGTGACAAAAAATAAAAACTTCCATGAACTCACTATGCCCATCACGAAATACCTTGGGGTGTCTTCTTTCCAAAATGGGGTCACTTGTGGGGTAGTTATACTGCCCTGGCATTTTAGGGGCCCAAATGCGTGAGAAGTAGTTTGAAATCAAAATCTGTAAAAAATGACCGGTGATCTTTGGAATGTGTGCCCCTTTGCCCACCTAGGCTGCAAAAAAGTGTCACACATCTGGTATTGCCGTACTCAGGAGAAGTTGGGGAATGTGTTTTGGGGTGTCATTTTACATATACCCATGCTGGGTGAGAGAAATATCTTGGCAAAAGACAACTTTTCCAATTTTTTTATACAAAGTTGGCATTTGACCAAGATATTTATCTCACCCAGCATGGGTATATGTAAAATGACACCCCAAAACACATTCCCCAAATTCTCCTGAGTACGGCGATACCAGATGTGTGACACTTTTCTGCAGCCTAGGTGGGCAAAGGGGCACACATTCCAAAAAACACCTTTAGGATTTCACCAGCCATTTTTTACAGATTTTGATTTCAAACTACTTCGCACACATTAGGGCCCCTAAATTGCCAGGGCAGTATAACTACCCCACAAGTGACCCCATTTTGGAAAGAAGACACCCCAAGGTATTCCGTGAGGGGCATGGAGAGTTCCTAGAATTTTTTATTTTTTGTCACAAGTTAGTGGAATATGAGACTTTGTTAGAAAAAAAAAAAAAAATAAATCATCATTTTCCGCTAACTTGTGACAAAAAAAAAAAATTCTAGGAACTCGCCATGCCCCTCACGGAATACCTTGGGGTGTCTTCTTTCCAAAATGGGGTCACTTGTGGGGTAGTTATACTGCCCTGGCATTCTAGGGGCCCTAATGTGTGCAAAGTAGTTTGAAATCAAAATGTGTAAAAAATGACCTGTGAAATCCTAAAGGTGCTCTTTGGAATGTGTGCCCCTTTGCCCACCTAGGCGGCAAAAAAGTCTCACACATGTGGTATCGCCGTACTCAGGAGAACTTGGGGAATGTATTTTAGGGTGTCATTTTACATATACCCATGCTGGGTGAGAGAAATATCTTGGCAAAAGACAACTTTTCCCATTTTTTTTATACAAAGTTGGCATTTGACTGAGATATTTATCTAACCCAGCATGGGTATATGTAAAATGACACCCCAAAACACATTCCCCAACTTCTCCTGAGTACGGCAATACCACATGTGTGACACTTTTTTGCAGCCAAGGTGGGCAAAGGGGCACACATTCCAAAGAGCAACTTTCGGATTTCACAGGCCATTTTTTACAGATTTTGATTGCAAACTACTTCTCACGCATATGGGCCCCTAAAATTCCAGGGCAGTATAACTACCCCACAAGTGACCCCACTTTGGAAAGAAGACACCCCAAGGTATTCCGTGAGGGGCATGGCGAGTTCCTAGAATTTTTTATTTTTTGTCACAAGTTAGCGGAAAATGATGATTTTTATTTATTTTTATATTTTTTTTTTCCTTACAAAGTCTCATATTCCACTAACTTGCGACAAAAAATAAAAAATTCTAGGAACTCACCATGCCCCTCACAGAATACCTTGGGGTGTCTTCTTTCCAAACTGGGGTCACTTGTGGGGTAGTTATACTGCCCTGGCATTTTAGGGGCCCAGATGCGTGAGAAGTAGTTTGCAATCGAAATGTGTAAAAAATGGCCTGTGAAATCCGAAAGGTGCTCTTTGGAATGTGTGCCCCTTTGCCCACCTTGGCTGCAAAAAAGTGTCACACATCTGGTATCGCCGTACTCAGGAGAAGTTGGGGAATGTGTTTTGGGGTGTCATTTTACATATACCCATGCTGGGTGAGATAAATATCTTGGTCAAATGCCAACTTTGTATAAATAAATTGGAAAAGTTGTCTTTTGCCAAGATATTTCTCTCACCCAGCATGGGTATATGTAAAATGACACCCCAAAACACATTCCCCAACTTCTCCTGAGTATGGCGATACCAGATGTGTCACACTTTTTTGCAGCCTAGGTGGGCAAAGGGGCACATATTCCAAAGTGCACATTTCGGATTTCACCGGTCATTTTTTTTTACAGATTTTGATTGCAAACTACTTCTCACACATATGGGCCCCTAAATTGCCAGGGCAGTATAACTACGCCACAAGTGACCCCATTTTGGAAAGAAGACACCCCAAGGTATTCCGTGAGGGGCATGGCGAGTTCCTAGAATTTTTTATCGCAAGTTAGTGGAATATGAGACTTTGTAAGGAAAAAATAAAAATAAAAAAAAATCATCATTTTCCGCTAACTTGTGACAAAAAATAAAAAATTCTAGGAACTCGCCGTGCCCCTCACGGAATACCTTGGGGTGTCTTCTTTCCAAAATGGGGTCACTTGTGGGGTAGTTATACTGCCCTGGCAATTTAGGGGCCCATATGTGTGAGAAGTAGTTTGCAATCAAAATGTGTAAAAAATGGCCTGCGAAATCCGAAAGGTGCACTTTGGAATATGTGCCCCTTTGCCCACCTTGGCAGCAAAAAAGTGTGACACATCTGGTATCGCCGTACTCAGGAGAAGTTGGGGAATGTGTTTTGGGGTGTCATTTTACATATTCCCATGCTGGGTGAGAAAAATATCTTGGTCAAATGCCAACTTTGTATAACAAAAATTGAAAAGTTGTCTTTTGCCAAGATATTTCTCTCACCCAGCATGGTTATATGTAAAATGACACCCCAAAACACATTCCCCAACTTCTCCTGAGTACGGCGATACCAGATGTGTGACACTTTTTTGCAGCCTAGGTGGGCAAAGGAACCCACATTCCAAAGTGCACCTTTCGGATTTCACCAGTCATTTTTTACAGATTTTGATTGCAAAGTACTTCTCACACATATGGGCCCCTAAATTGCCAGGGCAGTATAACTACGCCACAAGTGACCCCATTTTGGAAAGAAGACACCCCAAGGTATTCTGTGAGGGGCATGGTGAGTTCCTAGAATTTTTTATTTTTTGTCGCAAGTTAGTGGAATATGAGACTTTGTAAGAAAAAAAAAAATCATCATTTTCCGCTAACTTGTGACAAAAAATAAAAAGTTCTATGAACTCACTATGCCCATCAGCGAATACCTTAGGGTGTCTACTTTCCGAAATGGGGTCATTTGTGGGGTTTTTCTACTGTTTGGGCATTGTAGAACCTCAGGAAACATGACAGGTGCTCAGAAAGTCAGAGCTGCTTCAAAAAGCGGAAATTCACATTTTTGTACCATAGTTTGTAAACGCTATAACTTTTACCCAAACCATTTTTTTTTTGCCCAAACATTTTTTTTTTATCAAAGACATGTAGAACTATAAATTTAGCAAAAAATTTATATATGGATGTAGTTTTTTTTGCAAAATTTTACAGCTGAAAGTGAAAAATGTCATTTTTTTGCAAAAAAATCGTTACATTTTGATTAATAACAAAAAAAGTAAAAATGTCAGCAGCAATAAAATACCACCAAATGAAAGCGCTATTCTTAGTGAGAAGAAAAGGAGGTAAAATTCATTTGGGTGGTAAGTTGCATGACCGAGCGATAAACGGTGAAAGTAGTGTAGTGCAGAAGTGTAAAAAGTGGCCTGGTAATGAAGGGTGTTTCAGCTAGGGGGGTTGAAGTGGTTAATGTACTTCATCCAGGCAGTCAATATTTAGTATACTCAGTACGTAAATCTATCATCTAAGAATAAGTTAACTAGTGTTTATTACAGATCTGACTTCTTTAGCTGAATGTACCGTGATTTGGGTAGTGGTGGACCGATTCTCCAAGATGGCGCACTTCGTTCCATTGCCTGGATTGCCCTCGGCTGCGGAACTTGGCAAGCTGTTCATAAAACATATGGTTTGCCTGGGCATATTGTTTCTGATCGAGGAGTGCAGTTTATAGCCAAGCGCTGGAGAGCCCTCTGTCGTCTGCTAGAAATAGACCTGGACTTCTCTTCCGGTTATCACCCCCAAACCAACTGGCAAGTAGAGCCGGTCAATCAGATTTGGAGAAATATCTTCGAAAAAAAATTTCTACGCAACACGACAACTGGGTATCACTGCTACCTTGGGCAGAATTCTCCTACAACAACCACACTAGTGAGTCTACTAGATCCTCGCCATTCTATGTCGTCTATGGTCAACACCCTCATACTCCTCTTCCTGTTCCTGCATCTTCTGGGGTACCAGCTGCAGACTCTTCCTTTAGACATTTTTTGAAGATTTGGAGTGACACCAAAGCCTGTATCGACAAAGCGGTGATCCGCATGAAGACCAATGGGGACAAGAGAAACAGTTCTCGTCTGGGGAAAAGGTATGGCTTTCCTCTAAAAACATCCACTTAAGAGTACCCAGTTTTAAAGGGGTTGTCCGGGTTCAGAGCTGAACCCAGACATACCCTTATTTTCACCCAGACAGCCCCCCTGAGGCTAGCATCAGAGCATCTCATGCTCTGATGCGCTCCATTGCCCTGCGCTAAATCGCGCAGGACACGGGCTCTTTTGCTTTCAATAACACACTGCTGGGCGGTAACTTCCGCCCGGCAGTGTGTTTGGTGACGTCACCGGCTCTGAGGGGCGGGCTTTAGCGCTGCCCTAGCCGTTTTACTGGCTAGGGCAGAGCTAAATCCCGCCCATCAGTGCCGGTGACGTCACCGGGGTTTCTGGCAGCCCCATGGAGAGCCCTGAAACGTCACCGGATCTCTAAAAACAAATGCTATTTCCCTGCACAATTTAGCGTTTACCGTTTCTCAAAGGCTCTTTCTACTCCAGTGTCTGAAAATACTGACAAGGTCTTTGAAGTCAAGGACATCCTGGAGGGGTCAGGGAGCCGCAGAACATTCATGCTCTGGATCTTATCAAGCGCTGTCTCGCCGTGGACTCAAGAAGAGGGAGCGTAAGGTGGGGGGTACTGTAACAGCATCCTCTGTGCGACACTGTCCCCCTGCTTACCGCCGCAGTTCCGGGCACGAGTGCTTATGGTCTGTGCTTCCATGCCTCTGCTGCAGCTTTGGATTCTGCCTGCGTGGTTAGTATTACCTTTGAAGATTCTGCTCCACAAATTCCATTCAACCTGAATACTGCTTGAACTCAGCTTCGGTTGTGGCAGTACGCATCACTCCCTGGGCGGGGCTGAGTTGTGTCAGGTGATCTTGTTAACCTATCCTGGCTCTCCTGCAGGTACTTTAGTAGCTCAGCCCTCTAGCCAGATGCCTAAGTGGCAAGGTCCTAATTCTGTGCTAAAGAGCTTGCTTACCACTCGTGTTCCTGACTTTGTGCTTCGTTACTGGACTTCGTTTATCTCCTATCCCAGCCTGCTTGCATCACCTCTCCTGTTGCCGACCTGGATTGTCTGACCTTGCTCTTGTGCAGCCTGCCTTGACCCTTTGCTTGTCCTGACTACGTCTCTGCATCATCCTCCAGTTCCTGTCTTGTTGCTCCTGGTCACGACCCTGCCTGTTTTACTACATCTGTACTGTCGGTACCTTCGCAGGTACCTCCTGGTCTGCCTGGACCAGCAGTCACTGACTGGTTTATGCTCCAGAGTAGCCCCTGGCAACTACCAACGGTCAAGGCTATCCTCACCATCTGAGGCTCTAGTGAAATCCGGGTCGTTTCTTAGTCACGGACCTCTGGAGTATTGCTAGTCAGTGGCATACTGGGTTCACATCCGCTGTTCCGTGATGAGGACAAGATAGAAATAAAAAAATAATCGATCCTAGCATCCAATTTACAGGCCAATTGGAACACAAATGAAATCTGATATGAAACAAATTTCAAAAAATTTGCTCATCTGTATTTGTTATGAACCATATTTATGAAGAATGTTCATCACTCCTTCACACACTTACAGTTTTGTAAGTTTCAGAAACGGGGGAGACACTAACCTGTTGCAGACATGCACTACAAAGGCTATAGAATATCCTTTTTTGTAAAAGCAGGCAGACATTTTAATGAATATGTGGTTTACTTTGAGAGCTCAGGTTCTAAGGTAAATCACACTCTATGCATACAAGACCCTGAGATGCCAATCCAATACCGGGGCCAACTTGAGGTGACTCCTTCCTATGGATTCAAAAGTCATTTAAGTCTGATAAACCAGGCACCATCCCTTGAAGGTGTAGCTCAGCTCAATGTAATGATACCTCTCACTTAGTGATCAATTGCTTTGTTCTGGAGAGAAAGTAGTAAATCCAATGGGAAATAAACAGTTAAGTGCCCCAAGGGCCGCACCCAAGCCACTCTGTGCACCCTTGCCCCTTCAACGTCCTTTCCAAGGACAGGCCGTACATCGTATAGTGGCAGTGCTTGGTATTGCAGCTCAATTCCATTGACTTAAAGGCTATGTACATCTGCGGAGACAATTTTTGTTTATGATTGCATTTACCCATTCTTGGCTAAAAATCATATTTTCATTTGGCCTTTATTAAAAATATTGAGCCGTTCTGTCACAATGGGTTGACCGTTAACTTTGTGCCAATCATCTAATGAACCTTATCTTTAATTTACTAAGCAAACATAAACACTTATTTAAGCCACATTCTTATCATAAGAACTGCGCTTTAATGAGTGTCAGAGAACAGATATAAGGAACCCGTCAGCTCCCCAACTGAAGGAAAAGACAGAAAATTCAGAGGCTGCTACTACAGCATCTCAGCTCTGTACCTGAAAAAGGACTCTATATTGTTAATGAAGACCAACTGAAAAAAAAATGATTTTTAGTTCAAAATAAGTACAATGCAATAACAAAAAAATTGCCCTCAAAAGTGTACATAGCCTTGAAATAGGGCTAAGCTGCAACTAGGCCATGTGACTGATTTACAATGATGTCACTGGTATGGGAAAAGGCTGCGGTGCTCAAGGCTCTTCCAACAGATGATCGGCGGTGGTCCAGGGTGTCACACCCCCTCAGATCTGACACTGATGACCTATCCAGAGTATAAGTCATAAATATATTTTCCTGGAAAACCCCTTTCAGTGCTCCAGACAAAAAAAAAAATAGTAGCCATTGGCTCCTGAACTGAAAAATGTAGGAGCCAAATTAAATTTTTAGTCGCCAAATCCAAACCGAATCAAAATTTTGGTATCGTGACAACCATAAAAAAGTATTGCGATACTCAATACCACGCGGAAAAAAAAAAACTCCAAAAAAGCAGCGTGCATTTCGCATTTTATGAAACGTACGGCCCATAATAGAACAGTCCTATCCTATTTTTTGGGGTGACAGGGTGACTAAAAAATAGCGAATCGCATGGTTTTTATTTATTTATTTCTGTTACGGCGCTCACCGCATAGGAGATATTTTTTAATAATTTAATAATTTGGACTTTTTGGACACAGCGCTATGTAATATGTTTATTTATTTTTTGTATATATATTTTATATGTAAAATTGGGAAAGGGGGGATTTAAACTTAATGTTTTAGGGTACTTTCACACTAGCGTTCTTTTTTTCCGGCATTGAGTTCCGTCCTAGGGGCTCAAATCCAGAAAAGAACTGATCAGTTTTATCCTAATGCATCCTGAATGGAGAGTAATCCGTTCAGGATGCATCAGGATGTCTTCAGTTCAGTCGTTTTGACTAATCAGGCAAAAGATAAAACCGCAGCATGCGCAGACCAGTAAAAATATGTAAAAAGATACAAGACGGATCCGTCTGTCCGCATGACAAGCGGAGAGACGGATTTGTTCTTGCAATGCATTTGTGAGACAGATCACAAATGCTTTCAGTCACATCCAGATCGGCTGATTCGGCGGGCAGTTCTGACGACGGAACTGCTTGCCTGATCACATTGACGCAAGTGTGAAAGTAGCCTTAGGCCTCTTTCAGACAGGCGTCACGTTTTGGCTCCGGATGCGTCCTGGGTGCATTGCGACAAACCCGCGCGAGTAGGTGCACAACTGCAGTCAGTTTTGACTGCGATTGCGTTCCGTTGTTTAGTTTTTATCCCGCGGGTGCAATGTGCTTTGCACGCACGTAATAAAAAACTGACTGTGGTACCCAGACCCGAACTTCTTCACTGAAGTTCAGATTTGGGTTCAAGGTTGTGTAGATGTAATTATTTTCCCTTATAACATGGGTATAAGGGAAAATAATAGCATTCTTAAAACAGAATGCTAAGTAAATAGGGCCGGAGGGGTTAAAAAAAATTAAAATAATTTAACTCACCTTAATCCACTTGTTCGCGCAGCCCGGCTTCTCTTTTGTCTTCATCTGTGAGGAAAAGGACCTGTGGTGACGTCACTGCGCTCATCACATGATCTATCACCATGGTAATGGACCGTGTGAAGAGCTCGGTGACGACACCACAGGTCCTGAAGAAAGAACAGGAGACAGGCAGCTACGCGATCAATTGGAGGAGGCGAGTTAATTTTTATTTATTTTTTAACCCTCATTGGCACTGCGCCACTAATGTTTATTATACTGTGCCGCACCTGAGGGGTTAACTGCAGCGGATCGCAGCTCCCTGTCATAGAGGTCGGGTGCCAGCTATTTGATTCCAGCACCCGCCTCCTGTATTTGTATTACAGGTCAGTTATCTTCATTGGTGGCGCAGTGGCCACAGCCCCTCCCCTCCTCCAGTCTCTCTTCTTATTGGCAGAGGCGGCGGCAGCAGCACAGAGGGGGGTGGGAAGACTCCTTCTCCACTGCGCTGCTGAGAAGAACATCGGCGGCGGGGCAGAGAACTATCATCTCCTGTGCCCCGCCGCTGTATTCAACTGCAGAGCTGCGGCAGCGGGTCTAGTCGCAAATGGCGACAAGACTAAAAACTCTTGTCGCTATTTGTAAATTCTAAGTCGCATTGGCGACCATTTTGATCGCCATCTGGAGCCCTGCCTTTAATACAAGGCACTTACTAATGTATTGTGATTGTCAATATTGTCTCCTTCACTGGCTTGATTCATTTTTCCATCACATTATACACTGCTTATTTCCATGGTTACGACCACCCTGCAATCCAGCAGCTTTTTCTCTATAGTGTGCAAGCAAGCCAACCACTGCTGGATTTTAGCGTGGTCGTAACCATGGAAATAAGAAGCTTATAAAGTGATAGAAAAATGAATCCAGCCAGCACAGGAGGCAATATGGATAATAATATATTAGTAAGTGCCTTATATTAACCTTCCCTGCATGACAAATGCCACTTGCTGAAGTGACACAACCCCTTTAAAGGGAACCTGTCATCAACTTTGTGCTGACCATACTAACAGCAGTATAAAGTAGAGACAGGCGAGTTGATTTCAGCGGTCTGTCATATATACAGTGCCTTGCAAAAGTATTCACCCCCCCCCCCCCCTTCCCTTTTCTCCCGGCCGGGCAATGTCCTGAATGCGCATGCGCCATGGGGACTTATTCCTGGCCTGTATAGTGAGGCGTGCAGGACATTGAGCGGCCCGGACGGGAGAGAATCTTCAGTCTTCTGCACAAGCGCGGCCCGGCGGGATCCGACAGGAGAGGTGGCCGTAACCAGGGGAGACCAAAGACAACATCAGGTAAGAGGGGACTTTATTTTCTAAAAAAAAGGGTGGGAATTAGGTAATAAAATGTATTTAGAAAAATGATCACTGTCAAATCATTAACAGATTTAACAGTGATCATTAAGATGAGAATACCCCTTTAAGTCTGACCACAGATTTTCTATTGGATTGAGATCTGGGCTTTGACTAGGCCATTCCAACACATTTACATGTTTCCACGTAAACCAGTCAAGTGTTGCTTTAGCCGTGTGTTTGGGGTCATTGTCCTGCTGGAAAGTGAACCTCCGTCCTAGCCTCAAATCACGCACAGAGTGGGACAGGTTTCGCTAAAGAATATCCCTGTATTTAGCACCATCTATCTTTCCCTCAACTCTGACCAGTTTCCCAGTCCCATCCCCACAGCATGATGCTGCCCCCACCATGTTTCACTGTTGGGATAGCATTCTTTGGGTGACGTGATGTGTTGGGTTTGCGCCAGACATAGCATTTTGTTTGATGGCAGAAAAGTTCATTCTTAGTCTCATCAGACCAGAGCACCTTTCTCCATACATTTTGGGGGTCTCCCACATGGCTTTTCCGCATACTCACAACGTGCCTTTTTGTTTTTTGAGGAAAGTAATGGGTTTCTTCTGACCACTCTTCCGTAAAGCCCAACTCTGTGGAGCGTACGGCTTATTGTCGTCCCAGGTACAGAAACTTCAGTCTCTGCTGTGGAACTCTGCGGCTCCTCCAGGGTTACCTTAGGTCTCTGTGCTGCCTCTCTGATTAATGCCCTCCTTGCCCGGTCTGTGAGTTTTGGTGGGCGGCTGTCTCTTGGCAGGTTTGCTGTTGTGCCATGTTCTTTCCATTTGGTTATGATAGATTTGATGGTGCTCCTGGGGATCATCAAAGATTTTGATTTTGATTTAATTTTTTTATAACCTAACCCCGATTTGTACTTCTCAACAACATTGTCCCTTACTTGTTTGGAGAGTTCCTTGGTCTTCGAGGCAGTGTTTGGTTAGTGATGCCTCTTGCTTAGGTGTTGAGGCCTCTGGGGCCTTTCAAAAAAGGTGTGTATATGTAATGGCAGATCATGTGACACTTAGATTCCACACAGGTGAACATCATTTCACTAATTATGTGACTTCTGAAGGTAATTGGTTGCACCAGAGCTTGTTATGGGCTTCCTAACAAAGAGGGTGAATACATACGCACATGCCAATTTTCTGTTTTCTATTTCTAAACAATACTTTTATTTATATATATTTCACGTCACCAACTTAGACTATTGTGTTCTGATCCATCACATAAAATTCAGATTAAAAAAACATTGAACTTAAGGCTGTAATGTAACAAAATACGAAAAAAAGTCAAGGGGGTGAATACTTTTGCAAGTATTAGTTAGGCTACTTTCACACTAGCGCTTGATCGGATCCGTTCTGAACGGATCCGATCATATTAATGCAGACGGAGGCTCCGTTCAGTACGGATCCGTCTGCATTAATAACTTAGAAAAATGTCTAAGTGCGCAAGATGCCTGAGCGGATCCGTTCAGACCTTCAATGTAAAGTCAATGGGGGACGGATCCGCTTGAAGATTGAGCCATATGGTGTCATCTTCAAGCGGATCCGTTCCCATTGACTTACATTGTAAGTCTGAACGGATCCGCTCGCCTCCGCATGGCCAGGCGGACAGCTGAACGCTGCAAGCAGCGTTCAGCTGTCCGCCTGGCCGTGCGGAGGCGAGCGGAGCGGAGGCTGAACGCCGCCAGACTGATGCAGTCTGAGCGGATCCGCTCCATTCAGACTGCATCAGGGCTGGACGGAGGCGTTCAGGTCCGCTCGTGAGCTCCTTCAAACGGAGCTCACGAGCGGACCGACGAGCGCAAGTGTGAAAGTAGCCTGAAAAGTAAAAGTAAGTGGTTGCTGAGAACCAACATCACAATCATTGCAGACTGGGCCTGGAAAAGAGTCCTGGACACCTGAGAAGAGTCATGGTTATTCATGAATTCCTGCTCTCCTGCCCCCCTGCTGATGACTGACAGGCTTCTACCTAGTTTTCTCCCTTTCTCTCTAGTAGAGAACTGCCAACCATCAGCAGATGGGTGAGAGAGCAGGAGATTATGGATAACCAGGACTCTTCTCGGGTAGATGTGACTCTTTTCCAGGCCTGGGCTGCAATGATTATGATGCCGGTTCTCAGCAACCACTTACTATTAGCTCATTAGTGACACACCTCTGATATCAGCATTTCTGTCACTATTTTATCCTGCCCTCAGTGAGGTCACCATAAAGTTGATTACAGGTTTCTTTTTAAAGGAAACCTGTCACCTGGAAAAGACTATTTACACTAACCACAGTACCTTAAAGTATCTCTCATAGTGTGCCCAAAGATGTATTCATATCTTCTTTCTGCCTTTTTATAAAATCGACTTCTAAAACTGTGTTTGGCACCTTTTTGAAGTCGTGCTGAAGTCACGGGGGCAGCGGCCTCCTTGACTCAACCGTCGGATAAGCCCGCCCCTATGCCGCATATTCATAGAAATTTTTCCCTGTAGCCGTGACCGCGCTTTTCTCGCGCATGCGCCGTGTGCGTCCTGCTACAGCGCGATCCCGGCTACGGCTCCCTCCCTGGCATCTGCATGTTCACTGCGCCTGAGCTGCAGTGCAAGCAAACAGTGATCACGCTCACGCCACAGGGGAGAAGCGATGGGCGCGAGCGCTCTGTATAGGAACGGCGCAGTGAACAAGAAGATGCCAGGGAGGGAGGGAGGGAGCCATAGCCGGGATCATGCTGTGGCAGGACACGCACGGCGCATGCACAAGAAGAGCGTGGTCCCGGCTACAGGGAAAAATGTCCATCAATATGGAGGAGCGGCATAGGGGCGGGCTTATCCGACGGTTGAGTCAAGGAGGCTGCTGCCCCCGTGACTTCAGCACGACTTCAAAAAGGTGCCAAACACAGTATTATAAGTCAATTTTATGAGACTGCACAACGCAGAAAGAAGATATGAATACGTCTTTGGGCACACTATGAGAGATACTTAGGTACTGTGGTTAGTGTAAGTTGTCTTTTCCAGGTGACAGGTCCCCTTTAAGGCCACTTTCCCAGAGCCAACACGCGGACTTTCATAGCCAGGGTGGCACGCTCCCACAATGCTTATACATATATACCTCCACCATTTGGCAACGCATGTGATTTATTTTAAATGAAGTTGCAATTCTTTTGCACTATCTTTCAGAAGCCATTAATTGTAAAGTTACACGGATGACAAGAGTCCTTACAAACGAACTGGTTCTCACCGGGGATGACAAACCCGAAGTAAACCCTAAACAAAGCCAAAAAGCTGAGAAACCGGAGCCCGCCAGCCCTGTCCGCTGCGCGCTGTTCTCCTCACACAGGCGCAAGCTCAATCACTAGGCTTCCTCTTCGAAAAACTACAACTCCCGTCATCCGTTCGGGCACCATTTCCGCATTCCACCACTCCCATGACATCACTTCCGGCGCCA
Source organism: Bufo gargarizans (assembly GCF_014858855.1). Classification (NCBI taxonomy): domain Eukaryota; kingdom Metazoa; phylum Chordata; class Amphibia; order Anura; family Bufonidae; genus Bufo; species Bufo gargarizans. The sequence continues at coordinate 110,336,174 of NC_058085.1, forward strand.
ATGGCGTGACTTTGACAAACTGAGGTTGTGATTGGCTGGCGCTGCTGTCCGTTCACTGAATACACAAATCAGAGCGGATGACAGTGGGGTGTACCCGGAAGTTGCCCAGGAAAGGCGGAAGTTGAGGCCGGAGGAGAAGGAAGAAGAGAAGGCTCTCCCGGCTAGCGTGAAGAGGCGGATACAAGCAGACAGGTGAGTCCGGGGCGTTAGCTGAGGCCTAGCGGGTGGAGAGGTTGTGCCTACTTACCGCGGAGTGTTGTGCCCGTCGTCCTGTCAAGCTGACGCCATAGGAAAGTGCTCTGGGTGGAAGAATAGGACTGACTGGGGCTGCCGGGAAAGTCCGGCGGTCCAGAGAGGAAGGGAGGCAGGGGCCGTCCATGGGGTTTATCAGCAGGCACGCGCTGGAGCTTCTGTGGCTCCACAAGTTCCAGCTTACTAAGCAGTAGTCGTTTTTGGCCATAGACGCAACAATTTGCCTCCATCCAACCAGAGTTCCTATAGATTTAACTCTTTTGATGTTGGTCACTAAAGGGCTCATATATTGCAATGTCACCTTCCATGCAACCTTTGGCACGTCCGGTGCGTCATGGCCGTGGGAATGGCGCGTCCGGTGCGTCATGGCCGTGGGAATGGCGCGTCCGGTGCGTCATGGCCGTGGGAATGGCGCGTCCGGTGCGTCATGGCCGTGGGAATGGCGCGTCCGGTGCGTCATGGCCGTGGGAATGGCGCGTCCGGTGCGTCATGGCCGTGGGAATGGCGCGTCCGGTGCGTCATGGCCGTGGGAATGGCGCGTCCGGTGCGTCATGGCCGTGGGAATGGCGCGTCCGGTGCGTCATGGCCGTGGGAACGGCGCATCTTGTGTGGTCCTCTGTAGATATACAGTGTAGTATACATTGCTCCTATGTACAAATCTTCCTGCTCGCTGAAGGTCTGCGCGGTCATGAGGTACAGACCTCATCATGGATGTACATCCGCAATATACACATACCGGCCGTGTGCTCTGCTCATTTCTCTCTCCTATCAATCGAAGTGCTTGTTTTGTGGACAAGAATAGGACATGTTGTCGGCATGGATGCAGGCAACACGTGGGTGACATCTATCTGCTGTCCGCGCATTATCCGTAAAAATAGCAAATCTTTGTGCAAGCCCCATTTTCTGCAGAAATCCGTTGTCCCCTTTCACCTCTTCCAAGGCAACATGGGGCTGAGTGCTGGCCCCAGTCGGACAGATTTATGGAAACAGCCGAGCGGCCATTGTAGTGGATTGGAGCTACGTGAACAGCGAGGCAGGACGCGCTTCTGGAGATATGGAAGCAGCGCAGCTTGTTCTATTACACTATTAGCTCCCATTCACTATAATGGGCGTTATGGGAACACCCGCCCACTCGGCTGTTTCCGTAAGCCTATCCACCTGGGGTCTGAGCATAGTCCCATGCCGCCATGGAAACGGTGAGATGGGACAACCACTTTAATATCGCACTCCACAGGAGAAGGCTACAAACGTAACGTATATGGTTTCCTGCACACAAACCTACCGAGGTGCGGCAAAATGATAAAAGGTGTTGTCCATGATAGGTGAAATTCTCTGAGCCCCTCCAACTGGCTAAAGTAAAGATGTTACATTCCCCTCTCTGTCGCCGCTGCGGTATGTGCCAGTGTACAGCACGTGAGCATGTCCTCCGGCTGTCACATGCCGTACACCTACCCACAGGTCACTGTTTTTAATTACATTGTGCATCCTCATTCAGACATATGCATTTTCTCCTATTTATGGTTTTATCCATACTTTATTTTACATTCATATATAGCATACATTATCCTTACTTGCTTTCTCCAGTGGAGCTCGCATTCTAAGTCTACTTTCACACTCGCGTTTTGGCTTTCCATTTGTGAGATCCGTTCAGGGCTCTCACTAGCGGTCCAAAACGGATCAGTTTTGCCCTAGTGCATTCTGAATGGAAAAGGATCCGCTCAGAATGCATCAGTTTGCCTCCGTTCCGTCTCCATTCCGCTTTGGTGTCTGTCTGACGAAACTGAGCCAAAGGGATACGTCCTGGCACACAATGTAAGTCAATGGAGACTAGGGCTGCAGCTAACGATTATTTGAATAATCGATTAGTTGCCGATTAATTTCTACGATTAATCGATTAATCGGGAAAAACGACAAAATTACAAAACAGAGGTTTATATGATCTTACTTGAAAAATTATGTTCAAAGGCCATATTAAAACAAATTGTGGACGACACTTATGGGGGATCTGTGGACGACACTTATGGGGGATCTGTGGACGACACTTATGGGGGATCTGTGGACGACACTTATGGGGGATCTGTGGACGACACTTATGGGGGATCTGTGGACGACACTTATGGGGGATCTGTGGACGACACTTATGGGGGATCTGTGGACGACACTTATGGGGGATCTGTGGACGACACTTATGGGGGATCTGTGGACGACACTTATGGGGGATCTGTGGACGACACTTATGGGGGATCTGTGGACGACACTTATGGGGGGATCTGTGGACGACACTTATGGGGGGATCTGTGGACGACACTTATGGGGGGATCTGTGGACGACACTTATGGGGGGATCTGTGGACGACACTTATGGGGGATCTGTGGACGGACGTTTATGGGGGATCTGTGGACGACACTATTATGGGGGATCTGTGGACGACACTATTATGGGGGATCTGTGGACGACACTATTATGGGGGATCTGTGGACGGCGTAGTTATGGAGAGGGGGATATGTGCACTGTTATGGGCATAACAGTGCACAGATCCCTTTCCTCATAACAGTGCACAGACCCCCCTTCCCATAGCAGTGCCATACACAGACCCCCCCTCCTCCCCATAGCAGTGCTATAGACAGATCCTCCCCCCTCCCCATAGCAGTGCTATACACAGACCCCCCTTCCCCCTAACAGCCCCGGCGCTTGCATCTTTATTTTACCTTTTTACAATGACGCTCCCGCTCCTGTAACAGCCAGGCAGAGCGGACGGCGGCGTAACGTCACTCAATCACGTGACTCGCCTGCTCCGCCCACTTCATGAATGAAGGAGGCGGAGCAGGCGCGTCACGTGATTGAGTGACGTTACGCCGCCGTCCGCTCTGCCTGGCTGTTACAGGAGCGGGAGCGTCATTGTAAAAAGGTAAAATAAAGATGCACCGCCCGAATAGCAACGAATCGGCGATTATTCGATAACTGGATTCGTCGACAACGAATCCAGTTATCGAATATAATCGATTACATCGATTAATCGTTGCAGCCCTAATGGAGACGGATCCGTTTTCTATGACACAATCTGGCACAATAGAAAACGGATCCGTCTTGGATATGTTAAAGATAATACAAACGGATCCATTCTGAACGGATGCAGACTGTTTTATTATCTGAACGAATCTGCACCAAACGCGAGTGTGAAAGTAGCCTTAGTTCTCCATCTTTGGAGTGTGGGAGGGAGCCGGAGGAAATCCACGCAAGCACGGGGAGAACATATGACCTCCATGCAGATGTCCATGGTAGGATTCAAACCTAGGACCTTAGAGACGCAAGACACCAGTGCTAACCACTTAGTCACCATGCTGTTAGACACTGTTCATACTTGCACTCCTTTGGCCTCAAACATTAGGTGAAACCTGAACACCTTCCTGTTTTTAGGGATCATGGTCTTACTCAGTTTTCTGGCTTCCACAGTGCTGTACAATCCCATTAGATTGTTAGTGTTAGGTTTCCTTCCTTGTTACTATAATGCTTCACCTGTCCGGTGTCAGGGGAACTTTTGAACATGGCTGCATGTGTTTGCTGCCGGCCAAGATTTTCCCATCAGCTGACGCAAGAATTTACTGAGGAGATGGATGACTCAGAACCCGGTGGAACGTCTAACCTCCAGATTTAGCTTAAAAACTGCAGGCTAACTAATAAGTGAACAGAATATGGCAGTGAGCGGCTTCCTTCTCTTCTGCCAATCACTGTTATGAAATATGGAAGGAGAAATGACCTCAGTGATTAGTTCTGCACACAGATTCCCAGATGTCCAGTAAGGTACAGAGCCGCTTTCTGGTCAGATATACTGTGTGGTTGTAGGACTTCACACGGACATGCTCTCATGTTGGGCTCAATTTCCCCATGAGGAAAGCATTTGCTTTCTCATGTTCTGTAAGACACTTGCCAAAAAGAACTTTCCAGTTGTGGGATATGCGAATGTGCTGTTGAACACTGGTCGGGGGTGCCACATCTACATTGTGGGATTCTATGGAGGAAGAGCGAGACTGATGAAGAAGAAATGAAAATGCCCTGGCAATCTGCATCCTGGAATTCACAATATTCCACTGACCATGTAATACATGGCCAGGGTCTCCACTCTGGCCAGTAGAGGGGGAACAGAGTAGTGAGCTTTGTTACAGAAGCAGATGTGTATCTGCCTCGGCATTAAACAGTTTTGATGTAGGACTACTCTTAAGGATGTTGTCTAACAGATCTTCAGACTTTGACACCTATACAGGGATCTGGACACCGCTGCAGGGGAACTACCAGGATGCTACCACTGGAAGTAGTCTCTGTTCAGTGGTTGCTAAACCATGAGGGCCAAGAGACACCAGTACAAAGCACCAATCGATCAGGCAAAACTGTAGTCAGTAAACATGCAGAGGGCAGGTAAGCAATCCAGTAACCAGCCCAAAGCTGAGGGTGGGCAGTATAAAGTCAAAATAAAATAAAAAACTGCCAGAGAGGTCTGGTCAGGCAGTAAAAGGTCAAATCCAGGAACAGGCAGAGATTGTACACGGCCAGGCAAACATCATTATGGCACACTTTTGCAGGAAGCTAGCTAACTAGAACCTATTGCTCAGGCACCCTCCCAAAGAGACAGGTGCCTTGAGATGCTGAGGAAGATTTGGGAAGGTGCGTGCGTTAGGCGGCGAGTACAGACCCTCAGTATAACAATATTGTACATGTAACAGGTAGAACTTAGTGTTAGGTTCCCATCTTACAGAGATTGCCTTGAAGTGCGGCAGACGGGCTCAAGTAATTTTGTACAAAATGTATTTGCCAAGCATCTCTGGTTTATTAGCATAGATTTGGCAATATAATATGTTTTTGTACTTTATTTGGTTTGCAGAGAGCTGTTGCATTATATGTTGTTTTGTTAAGTTTTCGGTCATAGCAGCGTGCACCTGCGCATTTGGATGGGATGTGCTGACCAACTCCTTTTTGTGTTAATATTGTAAATGTGCTTAGGAGTTTTGATGCAACAGCTTCTTCTTTTTTTTTTACTGTATATTGTCCCTTGTTCCATTTTTTAGATCTAGTGAGAACCTTCCTATATAAATGAGTATCTCTGCTTTTAGAAATTAATAATGGGATTGATTGGGTCTCGTTCTAGTGATCAGAACTGTGGTTGAACCAGGAGACACAGAAATGCGCTTGTCGTGCAGTGTCGCCTGAACAGCCTGATAATATCTCAGTGACTGTTAATGTAAATGTCATTGTTTTCTTCATGTGACCACCAAATCTTGATAAATTGTCCCACTGGAACACAGCTTTATGCTAGGCCTAGACCGAGACTGTCCTTCAGGGTAGGACAATCCTATCAGATAACGGTGGTCTGACTTTACACACCCCCACTGGTAAGTGGACTGAAGAGGCCTTGGTGCTCCAGTGATCACTGCCTGCCCGTCATTGATTACCATCCACAGCTCTGCCACCAATCTGATGCTGATAAGCCTGGAAAATCCCTCTAATAACTTTAGATCTTGTGGCTCTTGCATGTTTACTAGGCATAAGAGGTAAGATGCCTGCAGCTTGTTGGCTTAGAAGTGACTTGGGTAATTTTGCTTAACTTCACTTCCTTACGGGCAGAGGAAGTAGTGACTGCTTTCTGTCCCCAATCCCAAGGAGACTGCTCACCATCTGTGCTCTCATAGTGAAACTTCACGCTTATGTAAGATGGGGCTGGACAGTCTTACGATGCACTTTCTTTTTGTAATTATGTGCATGTGTCTTCCCGCCTATTCCCAACCATCTGTCTCATGCAATTTTTATAATCATGTCCTGGCACAGGGGGCGGTTTAGGGTGGGTCAGTTATGTTTAGGCTCTGGCTGAGAAAGATTTGACATAGCGAGACTGAAAAGATGTTCGATTTTGAAGCGTGGTTCATTGAGAGAGTGGCATGGATAGCAGGCCGTAGAAAGGTCTGATCGGATGTCCTTACTAGTAAAGCTTCTGCCATAACTGCACTTTGCATATCGCCTTGTCTGTGTGAGGCCCCAGTTGGGTCTAGGGCATGTGCCCACACATTGGGTACAGTAAATTGATTTAAATGGGTTGTACGACAGTACATCTTTCAGTATGCCATATTAAGACAAGTGGTTCTTATAGGGGAGTACAGGGGTTGTCATAGTAGCACTGTCGCTTTAATTGGGATTTTCTTTCATTTTTTTTTTTATTTTTTTTTTTGAGTACATACGAATTAGAATAGTTCCTCACTGCCTCTGAGAGTTTGCTATTGGACATTACAGATAGGAGGTATATTAAGAGGACAGGACTACAATAGCCAGCATGTTCAGGGCATGTTTATGTGATATCAGAGGATGTTACAGGGAGGGAGGTATAAGAACAAAACTACAACTCCCAGAATTTCCCTGGCTCTCACACTTCAACCATCGATTCTCCGACCTATTTATTTATTTATTTTTATTTATTTTTTCTCCTCCACACAGTTTCTTCGCGTCACATGATGTCATCACAGGTCCTTCCCCCACCACTTCTCCTGTACGCTGCTGAGCTCCGCCCCCTCCTGCACTGATTAAATAATGGAGACATTATCACAGGTCCTTTCCCCTCCGCTGCTGAGCTCCGCACCCTCCTGCACTCGTCACTTAAAGGGGTTATCCCATCTGAGACAATGGGGGCATATCGCTAGGATATGCCCCCATTGTCTGAAAGGTGCGGGTCCCACCGCTGGGACCCGCACATACAAGGAGAGCGGAGCCGAGGAGAGTTGTGGCTGGAGGACCCCGGGTTTCACGGGGTCCGTCCACCACCAGGCGCAGCTCCCCGCCTGTCCCATTGAAGTGAATGGGAGCGCACTGCGCATGCGCGGCCACCGCTCCCATTCATTTGTATGGGGCCGGTGGAAATAGCCGAGCCAGTGCTCGGCTATTTTCGGCGGCTCCATAGAAATGAATGGAGGGCGGCTGCGCATGCGCAGTGCGCCCTCCTCAAGTTTCTCCGCTCCGTTCTGCTTGTAGGTGCGGGTCCCAGCGGTGGGACCTGGGCATATCCTAGCGATAGGCCCCCATTGTCTATGATGGGATAACCCCTTTAATGGTGACATTATCACAGGTCCTTCACCTCTTGTGCAGCACTATACTAGCACAGCCTGTGCGAGATCTCTTCAGTCCCTACCGCCCGCACCAGGGTTAATGGCACAGGCAGCAGGGACTGCAGAGACTACACAGCCTGTGCTGATGCAGCCTGATTGCGATAAAAAGCCCTTCACAAACGTCGATTACAGTCAGGGTCGTGATGGAGAGAGTAAAGAGTGGAATGGGAAGCGCAGAGAAATAGTGGTGGACCATTGGTAGCTACAAACAGAGCAGGAGCTTAGAATGAGGTAGAATTCGCTTAAAGAGGACCTAAGTATACAGACATGTAGAGCGGCGCCCGGGGATCTCACTGCACTTACTATTATCCCTGGGCGCTGCTCCGTTCTCCTGTTATGCCCTCCGGTACCTTTTGCTCTGTAAGTTATAGTAGGCGGAGTCTGCCCTTGTCCTGTGGGCGTCTCCTTCTCCTAGGCTGCAGCGCTGGCCAATCTCAGCGCACAGCCTGGGAGGTTTTTTTCAAGTTTGGCGTACAAGGTTCAGGTTATTTATGGATTCCTGTACCAGAGATCATGACTTATTGTCTGTGGTAGTGGAATCCATAACTGAATTCTTAGATAACCCGAACCTTGTACGCCAAACTTGAAAACACAAATTCGCTCATCCCTAGCTGCTACTACAAAGCCCAGGTGAACCTTAGCAGGATATGTAAAGCTTCATTGGAAGCAGAGAGTCCATGGATCCTGATAAGATAGAGACAGCTACTTCTCATTTGGTGTGGGTCCAAGTTTCAGTGGCATTGGTTATATTATGAAGATCTCAAGGTAGTTGACTCCAAGGGAGGAGAAGACAGTTGCTGTGTGTAAGCCAAAGACCACAACAAGACAGCTGGGAGGAAATGATGGCGTTGCTGACACTGAACTAGCTTGAAGGGTTTAGTAGAACCATCATTAGATGGTCCACGTTCAGTAGGATTAAAGCAAATTGGTCTACAGGCAAAAAGAATTATGTGGTCCGTCACCCAGTGTGGAACCATCATCCTGGTCATGTAGCAGAGGCTCCAGCACTGTGAGATGTTGACTGCTATATGCTTTGATGTTGCTTGCAGAAACCTGGGCACCAAGGACCACCGCTAAGATGGTAGGGCCAGTCAAGTGATGGACCAAAAGGCTTTGGAAAGGAAGAGTTGGGTTTTGGTTGGAAGCATTATGTTACAAACCATAACACTTCCACACAAGAATGAGCTTCCTGTGGGTTTGAGCAGGTCCTGGCCTAGACCCTAGTGCAGTAAAGCATGGCAAAGCCCTGCGCTCAAGTTGGGCGGATTGATTGTAGTTCAATAACACATTTTCTTTTTTTTTTCTAATCTGTTTTTATATTCCGATTGAAGATATCTTTTTTTCCTCACTATGATTATGGGGGGTGGCCATCTTGCCTGAGCTGTACTTAACAGCATTTACACAGCATTAAAAAATTGCTTTACCGCAGCCCCATGGTCCTTAGACACAATGGTCAGAAGGGGACCTCATTGACTTCTATTGGAGTGTTTTCTGGGCATGCTCTGTGACCTCTGGATAGATCATCAGCATCTGATCGGCGGGGTCCGACACCCGGGACCCCCGTCGGTCAGCTGTTTGACAAGGCAGCTGCACTCCAGCAGCGCCGCGGCCTTCTCACTGTTTACCGCTGGCCCAGTGACGTTATGACTAGTATCAACTAGCGTGGGTGGGGCTAAGCTCTGTTCACTTGGATGGAGCTTAGTCCCCCCCCCACGCTAGATGATACTAGTCGCAACATCACTGGGCCAGCAGTAAACAGTGAGAAGGCTGGAGCGCCGCTGCCTTCTCAAACAGCTGATCGGTGGGGGTCCCGGGTGTCGAAACCCCCGCCGATCAGATGCTGATGATCTATCTAGTGGATAGATTATCAGTTAAAACAAAGTGTAGAACCCCTTTAACCATCAATTGGCAGAAGTCTGTTCTTTATCCTGTTGGATCCGCCCTATGGATTGCATTTAGATATCTCGGGTATCTAGTAGCGATGAAGATTATATTGACCTGAATTGTTCTCCTCTTATCCAGAAATTAAGATCCAGGATAAAAGTTTGGGTGAGGTTGCCAACTAGGGTAGCTCTTGTTTAGATGATGCTACTACCATAGATAATATTTCTTCTCACAGTCCATTGTGGATCCCACGGAAAGTATTAAAAGCGTTTCTCCCAGAACTGAGGAGGAGGGTAGACCCAGGATGAGACTCACAAATCTGCAGCTTCCAAAGGTAAAGAGAGAACTAGCGGTTCCAAATCTTTTTTGCTAGTTTTTGGTGAGTCAGATGAAATATTTTGCTTTTGAGAGCTATCCAAGATTAATTGGCATATTCAAAGGCTATGTATTTTTGGGGTTGACTTAAATCGTTTAGCATTTTTGGAGGATGAATTAGTGGGAAATGCAAGGTTTAATTTCCAATTTGCGTTATGCAGCAAAAGGCGTGGGGTAGTTGTGGGTGACATGCAGGATATATAGAGTGGGGCAGCTTATGGACCGGTGGTTAGGTAGTATGTCAAGTGATAAAGATGGTAAATGGTTTTATCACTTTTTTTTAGATATTTTCCTGCTTTGGAAGCAGAAATTAAGAGCTTCACTTTCTGTTTTCATTGGTTTCCTATGTTGAATGAGTATTAGTAATATTAGGCACAAGTTTCCTGGAATACTTCACACTGATTTGTTGTGCATATTCTACGTAGGATTGGGAGGAGAGGCTCGGACACGTGCCTGAAGTGCTACAGCAAACCGGCTGACTCCATTCATCTGTTAGGCCTCCTGCACACGACCGTATGTCTTTTTCAGTGTTCTGCGGTCCGGATCCATTCGTTTTTTTTTTTATTTCAGTATTGTTTCCAGTTACGTTATTCCATTCTGCTTTTCCGCATGGCATATACAGTACTAATTACATTAAAAAGATTGGGCTGGAGATAACATTTTCAATAGATTGTATTATGTGTTCAGTTTTTTTTTTTTTTTTTGTTTTTTTTGCGGACCCATTGACTTGAATGGAGCCACGGAATTTGATCTGCAGGAAATAGGAAATGTATAAAAAAGACTGGGCACACCTGTGGAGATTGGTCGCTCTATTTATTGGTTAGGATAAAAACATATGGCTAGTTAGAAGAAAATAGTGTGCTCGGTGGCACTGGGGTGGGCAGATATATGGAAGCAATAAATAGAATACAATATATACCACCACTGGGCTACACGTGGAACAAGTATAAACTAAAATAAAATAAAATCGATCTGGTGACCTCCTATAAATAAGATAAAATACAAACCATCAATATACTGAAATAATTATAGCAGTATACCGCAGCATTAGTGTAGAAATCCAGATAGCAGTATATGTGGCTAGAAGGCCGCTTGAAGTAATGTCTCCAATGGGGAGGAATCGGATAATACAAAATGTATCAGTAGCGGTTAATTATTAGTTATTATCTCTCCATTGCAATCATCAATTCATATGTCCAATTCAACAAACGTGCTCCGTTGTGTCCACCATACAATAATGCAGTCAGTGCGATAGGTCAGTGCCCAAATCGCAAGTGCATCTAAAGTCACAATACTTGAGCTGAACGCAGCGGCGTCCCGCTGACTGGCCCTAGCGGCGTCCCGCTAGAGATAGATAATAGTTGTTAATCGCTCCAAGTACAGAGCGGTCTTACCAGTTGCTGAAGACCTCTGCTGTCCTGTAGACTCTGATGGGATATTGTCACCTTGTCTTTCAGGCTGTTCCTTGACCGCGTCGGTGGGTTGTCACAAGTGGGCCAGCCAGTTCAAGTCCAGGAACCGGCTCACTTCCACCTTCTCCCGCGGAATTCCAAAGTCAGATTTTTCGGCACTTGGTCTGATATGGATTATCTGTGGTGCACTCACATTTACATGGGGGGGTCTGACCAGATGCGTTTCGGGGTTTGCTCATCCCCTTCCTCAGTGGCTCAAGTATTGTGACTTTAGATGCACTTGCGATTTGGGCACTGACCTATCGCACTGACTGCATTATTGTATGGTGGACACAACGGAGCACGTTTGTTGAATTGGACATATGAATTGATGATTGCAATGGAGAGATAATAACGAACTCACTTGCGATCCTTTCACAGCAATTAACCGCTACTGATACATTTTGTATTATCTGATTCCTCCCCATTGGAGACATTACTTCAAGCTGCCTTCTAGCCACATATATACTGCTATCTGGATTTCTACACTAATACTAATTATTTCAGTATATTGATGGTTTGTATTTTATCTTATTTATAGGAGGTCACCAGATCTATTTTATTTTACTTTAGTTTATACTTGTTCCACGTGTAGCCCAGTGGTGGTATATATTGTATTCTATTTATTGCTTCCATATATCTGCCCACCCCAGTGCCACCGAGCACACTATTTTCTTCTAACTAGCCATATGTTTTTATCCTAACCAATAAATAGAGCGACCAATCTCCACAGGTGTGCCCAGTCTTTTTATATATTTATTCGTCTTTCAATTAGTAGTAGGTTTATACTACTTGACTGAGAGCACCCTGGTTGGTGACTAGCAGCCCTGTGCGTCCTACTATTTCACTATCTTTCAACGGAAATACGGAAACGGAATGCATTTATTGAAATAAATGGTTACGCAAACTGTCTTTAAACGAAAAAATAAATAAACGTTTGTGTGCAAAAGGCCTAATGCAGATGCCCAAAGCTCCATCGGTATTGGAAGGGAGTTTCGGGTATACTTGGGGTGGGGGGGGGGGGGCTCAATTTAAGGTATCCTATCTCCTCTAGTGTGTAACATAAAAGGGACCTGGGATAATGATCCCACGTGCTGGAATGTCCGGATTAAAGCTGTGTCTTTAGAAGATGGCAATACCTGATTGGAAAAAAAAAGTCTTCTTCATTTTAGGATGTATTCTGGTTTTAGTCCATTTTAGTCCAGTTTTCCCTGCAATTGGGGAACTACAAAACGCCCCAATGGTTCTTGATCACAAGCTTATTGATTCCCCCTAGGCTGGGATTGCGGCTGGCCCATAAAATTCCCTGTAGCTCTGCTTTGCACCGCTGTGAAACTCTGCTGAAGTTAAGGACGTGTTTTCTGGTAATCGCACTGTATTGGAGAAATGAAAGTCGCTCCGAACTAGAGCGGCACTTCACTTTTCACACTGATTGTTTACACTCATCTAGTTTACCAGGCTAGGCGGACAGCCTGCACTTTCTGTTAGGATCTCTGCGGTGGTATGAATGATCTTCTCTGGCTGATGAGCTCTGCATAGTTGTCAGGATGATGGACACTCAGCAGGTTTCCTATGAGGTGACCTGAGCCACAGGCAACCACACTGGGGCAAGTTACGCAACGTCGGTGAAATGACGTATTTAGCATTTCTCTTCCAGTAGCATTATCAGTTTTTATGTAATGTTTGCTGTTTCCATTGGTGCTGAAGCTGGATTTTGGTGACCATAAAATCCCAGTCTTATTCACTGGTGTCACAAAACAGAGTTCTATAGCGTGTCCAAAAAAGTCCCATTGGTGAGATCAGGACTAGCATTTTTCCACAGTGGCTCACATCTACTGATGTGGTAGTGCATAGATCTGGAATCTGATAGTGATCCACCTGCTTGCTGGCATAAGAGCCTACTTTTTGTCCAGCCGAAGATGCCACTTATGCCAGAAAGCTGCCGGATCCCATCATAGTCAGCAGGGTCCAGCGGTGCACGGTTGTGTTCGGCTATTCCCAGTTTAGGCCCTTGTCCTCTGCTCATTGTCTCCCTTCTAGGAGCCAGAGCATAGAGCTGTGGTAGACTCGACTAGTCCAGCCATTAAATAATCATAAGCTTCAGGATACAAGCAGGAAAATATGCAGGAACAAGAGATTGTTTGCTTTGTGTGTAGTGAGCAGTGTATTCACTATGTGTATTTAAAGGGGTTTTCTGAAACTTATACACTTGTGACCTATCCTCTGGATAGGTCATCTGTATCTGATCGGTGGGGCCTGACACCTAGAACCCCCACCCATCAGCTGTTTGAAAAGGCACTGGTGCTCCTGTGAGCTCCACAGACTTCTCCATGCGTACCAAGGACAGCTCAGTACATTGTATATCGGCGGTGCTTGGTATCACAGCTCAACCACACTCACTCCTATGGGCTGAGCTGCTCCGATGCCATGTAAATGATGAACGTGTCGTCACTTGGCCTAGGAAAAGCTGAGAAGGCCTCAGCGCTAATGCAAGCAGTTGCCTTCTCAAAGAGCTGATTGGTGGGGTCCGGCACACCCACAGATCAAATAGGATAGGTCATCAGCATTTAAGTCTCGGAAAATTCCTTCAACTGAATAAGAATTTCTTGACTTCACATTGTCAGTGATTGTGGGCCAAAACCTGGCACAGGTCTAAACCCAGTACAGGTGCAGATCTTTTCCCTTATACCTTGTGTCTGTGGAGGCTCCACTCCTGGTTTTGGCTCACAATCGCTGATGGAAATCGCTGACTAAAACATGGACATGTGAATGAGGTGAATTTAGACGAGCAGAAAATTGTTTAAGCCGGGGATGGGCAATCTGCGGCCCTCCAGCTTTTGCAAAACTACAACTCCCAGCATGCCAACTGCCTACAGCTGTCAGCCTACAGCAGAGCATGGTGGGAATTGTAGTTTTACAACAGCTGGAGAGCCGCAGATTGCCCATCCCTGGCTTAAGCGATCACAGTCACGAGCGACGACCGACCGACCATTCTAGCAGACAACTAGCATTTAAATGAAAGGATTATCTTGTAAAAAAAATAAAACATTTTTGATCATATAATGGTTGATACACCTGCCTACACCGGGCACTCTATCTGCACATTTATATAACGCAATTCGTTAACGACAAACGATGATTGCACTTGTTTGCATCAACAATTTCACCGACGTTGAACAGCATTTTTGGTCAGATCGCTCAAGCGTTAGAAACATTTACGTGCCACAATTCTCGTCCATCTTCTATCGCTTGCTTTCAAATCGCACGCATTATCTGCACGTCTTTAGAGCGGAAAGATGTATTGGGCTGTTTGTCGTGTTTTAGTATAATGATTATAGCCGTTTATAGGCGGCTTCATTTGGGATGTAAATGTTCCATACTTTGGATAATTGTTTCCTGAAAGTGAATGCGTTAGTGACTGAGGAACACTCCTGGTAAAACGGGTACATTAGGCATAAGGTAGTAGATCTGCTTAACCAGTCGTGTTCCTTTAGTGCGTACTGGAGTTATCTGCTGCTTTTATGTTGTATGATTACAATGTTGCATTACAATTTTTCCCTGTTTTTCCTCCTTAGGGCCCTACGTGCCTTTCCCACAACGGTCATCCATCTGAAAGGCTCATTCACCATCGCCTCTGCTCTTCTGTTTCCGCCTTGTAACATCCCAGGGAAATGGCCGGTCGAGGCGGGAATGCTCGACCAAACGGTCCGGCTGCCGGCAATAAAATCTGCCAGTTCAAGCTGGTTTTGCTAGGGGAGTCTGCAGTGGGGAAGTCTAGTCTTGTCCTGCGTTTCGTCAAGGGCCAGTTTCATGAATACCAGGAGAGCACTATTGGAGGTTGGTTAATCTGTAAACCTGTCGTGTCTTACAAGTTGTATTATTAATCAGGAGCAGCGAATGTACTTTAGTCACATGCATTTTAATTGTGCTTGCTTGCTTCTTTCTGCTTACCATTCAGCGGCACGGCCCTCTAATGTGCTGTATGCCTAAGAGCCAGATAACCAGGCATGTCAATTTCACATTAGTATCAATAATGTGGACAAGGTACAAGAGCCCAAGTAAGGCTGGCCGTCCTCCTGAGATACCTGTCGGCCAACTGCACACACCCCACATACATACACGTCTTCTGTATAGGGAGCAAGCTGCTGAAAAAAACTTTTCTGGTGGTGGCTTGTCTCCTCAAGATAACATCCATACATATTAGATGGACAGCTCTTCCCATTAAAATCTGTGGGATCATCCGACGTTACGTGTATGGCTAGCTTAATAGAAAGCTAAACAAACAAAATGCACAAAAGATATCTCACGCTTCATGTGCTTGGTCCTATTTTGTCCTATATTGCAATTAAAACAATGAAATATTGAATGCGATCTTCACCCTGTGTCTGTTCTCCTTCTCACTGTTGTGTGAGGCTGTAGGACAACTGGCTGGAGCTAAGCCGCCCCCCCTCTGCCCTGTTTACAGTAGCATACAATATTGTTAGGCTACTTTCACACTAGCGTTTTTACTGGATCTGGCATGGTTCAGCAAAAACACTTCTTCTGTTACTGATAATGCAACCGTCTGCATCCGTTATGAACGGATCCGGTTGTATTACCTTTAACATAGCATGCTGCAGTTTGCTCTCTAGTATGAGAACGGAACTCAATGCATTTTGGAGCGTTCAGTTACGTTTTGTCCCCATTGACAATGAATGGGGACAAAAAGGTATGGGTGTTTTTCGGGTATTGAGATCCTATTAGGGATCTCAATACCGGAAAATATTAATGCTAGTGTGAAAGTTGCCTTAGAGGACCTGTAACCTCTCCTTACATGTCTGTTTCAGTAACTACTTGAATTCCCCTTTTTAATAACTCTGCATCTTTTCTTATGACTGTTGCGCCGTACCTCTATTATTCCAACTGGAGGTAATTAAAGAATTGCCAACAGTCTGCAGAGAAGGTTTATCTGTGTGTCGCTGTGCGGTCTGATGCTATCCAGTCAGTGCTGCCAGTGTCAGACTGTGCAGGGACGCACCCCTGACTGGTAACCAGCTGCCAGTGGTCACATAGCATTATATTGATTTATGATGCTATGTAACAGCTCTGGAATATATTGGATAACATAGGCATAATGCTGAACTGTATAGTATCCTAAAATCAATATAATGCTATGTGAATCCTGTCAGTGCTGGGAGGCCGGGAGCTGCGATGCAGACTTGCTGTGGGAGGAACGCGGAACGCTTGTCTGCAAGGGGCCTTACTCCTAGAGGCTCTGCTTTATCTGAAAGTGCAGATGGCAGTTGCAGAGAGAGCAGAGCCTCTAGATGTAATGGCAACACCCTTATTGCTCCTTATTGCATATATTTTTCTCAGCAATGCGGGCACATATGAACATGGGACCAACACAGATGTATTCAGCTGCCAAGCGCACATGTAACAGGTCAGCCAGTGTCATAGGTGTAATCTGCTGCCAGATGCCCTTTAAGTCCTCACCAATCAAAAATGAGGAGATAAACCCTGTGTTTTCTGCAGGATTTCTACAATGCTGTTCATTTCAGGATCATGCTAAGGCTGCATGCACATGAATGTTGTTTGTTGGGCAGACTAGATGGGCCAAATGGTTCTTATCTGCCGACACATTCTATGTTTCCGTGTCTGTTCTGTTTTTTTTTTTTTTTTTTGTGGATCCGCCATTTGCGGACCGCAAAAAAACACATACGGTCATGTGCATATAGCCTAACTGAAACAGTGGCGGCAAGATTATCTTCTGCTTCCTTTTAGCGATCCTTTACCCTAAGTTCAGACCTGAGCGTTTTACAGCGCGTTCCTACGCGCTGTAAAACGCTCAACACGGAGAAACCAATGATTCCCTATGGTACGATCGCGCTGTAAAACGCCTGACGCTCAAACAAGTTCTTGAGCTTTTTTTGGAGCGTTTGTCGCGCGTTCCCGCACATAGATATTCGGGAACGCGTGACAATGTGTGCACGCCTGTCTCTGTATGCGCGATTGTAAACGCCCGTACAATCGCGCATACAGAGCGCTCGTTTCAGAACGCTCAGGTCCGAACCCCCTGTTAAGGAACTGTGGCAGGACCCTCCTTCATGGATGTATATGAAGAGCTGTGAGCGATCGCCTTCCCTCGGCATTTTCAGACACTGCGTTTGGCGCATGTTAAGTGGAGTCCACTGCAGAGCCTCATTTAATTGTAAATGAAGGACTCTGCTTATTTCTAGGATCCGGTTTTGCTGGTTCTGAGTTTTGGTTACTTAAGTCTCTTACGTGTTTTCTCAGATCTGCTATTGGAATATACAAGGCACTCGGCTCTTTCCTCCTCAGAGGATTCAGTGAAAGCAGCAATTAGAAGCTCATTAAATTTACACATGAACACTTAGCTTCCAGTGTAGTCAGAGCCGAACTCTGTATTCATCGTGTGGAAAAGGCTGCGTTATGTGCCTATTAAATATGCATGGGGGGATCCAGTGGAGCCCCCTCCCCATCCCTCTGTTCCTATGGAGTTGGCGGCAGGAAACGCTCCTTGCGGAGTAGGACAGGAAGGGAGAGTCAGCAGGTTTTCAGTCTATCTGGTTGTGTCAGCTGATTAGACCAGAAGTGCCATCAGTGCCAGGTCAGTTCACTTTAACCCTTACTGGGCCAGATACTTTGAGAGATCGGCGGTGAACGCACTTTTAATGTGTAACATTATGCTTGGCGTGCGGTTGTATTTTCAGGAAATTTAAAGTGCGTCCATCCCCCCAACACGCACACATTACGTCTGTACCTGAACCTTACCCCCTATTCTGTGCCCTCTGCTCCTTGTGCCAGGAAGTTTACTTTAAAGGGATATTAACCCTAGAGGGGATTGAAGGGTTTCTCTCCTGAAAGAAGTGGCTTACAGCGAGAACGGGTCATTTTTTTGTTGTTGCTGTTGAGACCTTTCCTGGAACCTTCTTAAGCTGTGATGTCACTCTAAGGCTACTTTCACATCAGCGTTTTGGCATTCTGGTTTTGAGATCCAGCTGAGGACCTCAAAACCTGGCCAGAATGGTTCAGTTTAGGGCCAGTGTATTGTGAATGAGGTATGGCAGCGATGGTTGACCTCCGGCACTCCATCTGTGGTGAAAATACAACTTGCAGCATTCTCAATTAAATTCTGTGGAGTTCTGAGAACAGCCAAGCAAGTGTGTATCTTGGGAGTTGGATTTTTACCCCAGCTGGCGTGCCGGAGTTTAGCTATCACAGGGGTATGTTCCGTTCCGGTAACATTCCTTTTTGTGACCGGATACCAAGCCACTGCAAGCTGTGGTTTTGTGTCTGGTCATCGATCCATCCCTAAAAACAATGTAAATCTACAGTGCCAGATCTGTCACCCATTGACTTGCATTGTTTTTAGTGACCCGGTTTGTTCCATTTTGATTTAACACGAGCGCATCCTAACGAATCGGATGCATTAAACACAACAGAACAGTTTTTTGTTCCGGTTTTGATATTCTCTGCCGGATCTCAAAACTGGAAACCAAAGCGCAAATGTAAAAGCAGCCTAACAAGACTTGTACTCCTTTTTTGATATCTTATGCAGTGAAACCCCTCTAGAAGATCACCTCTTAGAGAAGACCACCCCATCAGCTATTCAGTTCTGACATTGCCAAACATTTGTAATGCGCGTTCCTCACAGGGACTCGAAGCAGGGATAGTTGTCTGGCTGGGACGACTCCCTGGGAAGTCGGTGGCTGCCATATGGGTGCTCAACCCCAACGCACAACCGCACTAGAGTCAATTTTGTAAGAAGCCAAATTCCATATTTTTGGCAGTGTGGGAGGAAACGAGTACCCGTAGAAAACCTATGCAAACACCAGGAGGACGTACAAACTCCATACAGTGCTGTCCCTGATCGAATTCAAATTCAGGATGTTCTTTGAGAAAACCCCCATTCCCCCAGAAGACCTTTTTATTTACCGCAATTTTTGGTGGGTCGTCTTGACCTTTCACTATATTGCAAAATTCCTTTAATCTGTCATTTTACCATACAGAAAGTCTGATACTCCGGCACTTCTTTCCAGGACAGAGCTGTAATGTAATGTGGAATTGAACAAGACAGATAGATAGAAGTCTGATGAAAATCTCTAGTGCCATATTTTTGTGCTTGTTAAGATTTTTTGGGCTGATCAGTTTTATGTAATTTTCTGTCATTGTTTAGTATTCTCGAAGATGCTGGGTTATGAAATATATTTGGTCGGATTGAAATAATTTACTGTATTTATAGCTTGCGTCTATGGATGGTAACACAGCTTTCTTCATATTCCCTATAGGAATTGAAAGCCCCAGCCTGTACTGCAATTACTGGTCCTGATCCTTGCCCTTTACATGCATTGTGGCCAGCTACAGGGGTGTTCCCATCTCAGAATGGCATCACTTTATAACTAGAGATGATCAGACCTCTGAGACCCCCTGATCCGTAGCATGAAGGGGATGTAGTGCAGATTCAGAGCTATGGCACTTCCACTGCTGTCTCCCTGCAGTGCAGCGCTCCCAGCCATACAGGGGACTGCAGCTCGGCCCCATTTGTCAGGGCTCGACCATGAGGGGCAGTAACACTGACTCGGCGCTATATTCCCCTAATTCTCTGAATCAGTGGGGTTCCCAGAGATCAGACCCTTACCAATAATATAGTGATGGCTTATTGTAGCTTTGTGTCATTACTTTGAGATGGGAAAAACTTTTTAACTGGTCCCTTTAACCTCTTCAGGACTAGGCAATTTTTATTTTTTTATATATTTATTTTTATTTTTTCTTCCATGTTTTTGTTTTTTACTCCCGGGCTTTCTAAAGCTCGAAATTTTATTTTTCCATTCACATAGCCATATGAGGGCTTGTTTTTTGTGGGACAAGTTGCACTTTGTATGCAACGATAAATGGTGCTATTACAATGTAGTGGGAAGCCGGAATTTTTTTCCCAAATGGAGTGGATTTATAAAAAAACAAACAAAACAAAAAATTCTGCCACAGTTTTATGGATTTTGTTTTTACAGCGTTCCTATGCAGGAAAACTGGCCTGTTACCTTAAAGGGGTTATCCAATCCCTATAATGGCCCGGGCATGCTGGGGGTCATTATGGGGATTGGTTAACCCCTTTAATTCTTTGGGTCAGTACGATTTCAATGGTATCATGGATGTATATTTTTTTTTTCTTGCAGTTTAATACTGAAAAAAAAAAAAAAACTTTGGCAAAAACTTTTTTCTTTGCATCTCCATATTCTGACCTCCATTACTTTAAGTTTTACGGTACAGTGCTGTCATTAGCATTGGAGTGAGGATCTCACTGTGTTGTATGAAGCCCTGCCGCAGGTAGGCCTTGAATAGGAACCTATGTTCATTTATAAAAAAAAATGAAAAAAAAAGCATACCAGTACATATCCTCGCTGCTGCCGTTCTGATGCCACTCTTGTCCCTACTGCTTCCTGTCCTGATTAAAAACACACAATAATTGGAAATGCCTGCTATTGGGTCACTGCTGCTGCCAGTGATTGGTGGAGCGGGCAGTTAGGCTATTTCTTGTGTGTAGAGCCCGGACCAGGAAGAGGAGAGCAAAGACTATTGGAAAAACGTAGCACTGGATCAGTAAATTTGTGTAGTGGTGATGCTTTTATATTAACCCATTCAACTTTTTTTTTATCCCTTACCTGAAAACTCATTTAGCTTCCTCTGTCACTAAGTTCAGCACACCAAGAATGTAAAGAGTTCTCTAGGAGTTTTATATTATCCTGACGAAATTCCATCACTAAAATCCAGGAGAACTCCTTTAAAAAAAAAAAAAAAAGTTTGCATAATGGCTGTGCTTCTTTGTACAATCATAACTGTGAAGAAACAGTTATGTTTAGGCTTTCCTAAAGTCTTTCAGCCATATTATTCCTTGTTTCAGCTGCACCGCTAGATGCATTTCTCTCACAAGCAGTGGGTGCCTCCCATCTCTTGAATGTGCCAGCACTGTATGCAGTGACCTCATTTCCCTTATTTCCCTCTGGTTCCCTGTGTTATTTTTTTTTTATTTTTTTCTTGGGAGTTCAGAAAGATTTTAACGAGGGATAAATTACACTTGCAGAAAGACAGAGTTCTCCTGTGATGATCGGACATAGTTCTTTTATTAGGCTCACAATCTCAGCCGCCTTTGACACCCCCCCCCCCCCCCTCACTTAGTGTGAGCCGTGTTCTGAGTCTGTTACCAGGGACTGATCTTGCCTGACAATAGGCAGTGGGGCAGTGGACTGCAAATTAGGTGGAAGTGAGACCCCTAGTGGCCATGACATTGCAGCTTTTTCAGGTGGATGCAGGCATGTTTTTTTATATGAAATGATCTAGAAATTTGTTAGTTGCGTCATTGTGTATTACGGTAAATGAAATGAAACTATGCCAAAGCCGAACCTACGCTGAGGTTGTCAGTTTGGAATTCTTGTGATTGTTGGGTCAGTGTAGCAGCATCTTTAGTGTGACATTGTGACCCCTTTCACTTTCATTATGTTGCTGTGTGCAGTACAGTCACATCACGATGCTGCCATCTTTGTCTGCATGATGTTTTTACAGCCAAAGTCACCTTGTAGCCTCAGCCCAAGCTTCTGCAGTTACATTTATTTGGTATCTAGCAGCATTTTTATCAGTGTTCCAGTATAGAGTTGTTTGTTTTTTTGCAATATATTTAGGTTTTAAATATTCCAAAATTTTGATTTCACTTACTCTGTACTGTTCGTTGTACACTTATGTATCATAAGTGCATTGAATCCTGCCTTTCATATTTTGCACCTGCTAATTTGTTTTAATGTGCTTATTTTTGTATGTTTTATGATTGTGTATAGCTTGCACATTAAGAAACGGATCCGTTTTGGTAAAATATTGCGGTTACTGCAGTTTTTTTTATTGTCCTTTTAAATTGCTGGTTTGGGATTAATATTCATTTTGTGGTCCTTGTTGGTGTACTGCATGTTTCTCTAGGCCAATCAATAGAACAATAGAGCTGTCAGTCATTGCAGTCCTCAACCCACTATTTGAATGAGACTACCTTAGAGATAATCTCTTTCCTGTACAGCAGTGCTGTAAACATGGCTCACATTCAGAACTTTTTTTTTTTCTTCTCCAAGATCAGTGCTAGGGTTGAGCGAGTTGGGTTCGGATTGCTGTTTCTGAACCTGATTCTTTTGAATCACCAATGACTTTAATACTGGGGGTGTTGGGAGGGTCACACTGCGCAGCCGATGATTTTAACCTCCCTGGCGGTATGATTATGTCTGGAATTTTGTACCAAAAGTGGTACAATTTTTTGCATGAAATTTGGTGTTATGTTATAAATTTATTTTATGGGCACAAATTACAGTAAAATTGCAGGCAAGGGGCACTGTACAGTAATAAAATGTCAGATCTGAGGTTATACAGTGTAATCCTCTCAGATTACAATGTATAACCTATTTTATGTGTGTGTGTCACTTTTACTGTTTATATTTTTTTGAATTTCCCGCCCAGTTCCGCCCCCATGCGCAGCTGCTGCTCGCAGGGAACGGAACCAGGAAGTAATATGCCAGCCGGCGCTCACAGCAGAGGACATCGCCGGCAGAAGGTGAGGGAGGACTGCAATGTTACCCCGAGCGTGACTCGGGGTTACCGCTCCTGGCAGCGAAAATTAACCCCGAGTCACGCTCGGGAACACCGCCAGGGAGGTTAATACTGGGGTTGGGGTGGCATCTAAGGGGTTAATTGCCACGGATCGCAGCACCTGGTCATAGAGGTCGGGTGCTGGCTATGTGATTCTGCTGCCGGCACCCGCCGCCTATATTTTGTATTAAAGATTAGTTATCTTCATTGGTGGCCACAGTCCATCTCCTCTCACTGGTGACAGCGGCACATGAGGGAGTGACTCCTTCTCTGCTGTGCTGCTGGGGAGAACATGCTGAGAGCAGCGTGCGCCATGTTTTCTGATGCTAGGCTGCGCATTATTGGTAAAAGGCAAATCCCGGTATCGAATCGACACAAAAGTATCGATAATTCGATACCCGATGCAACCCTAGTATAGACAGTATATGGTGGTCTCCTGAATTCTACATTCAGACCAATGCATCTTCATCTATGATATGATGAAGTTTTCCTTTTGCACGGCTTCATTTTCTCCTATAATCGGCGTTTTATAAATGTATTATGCTGTGTGCTAGCTTGCAGTGTTTGTACCTTGGTCTCTTAAAGTAACTTTATGCCTTTTTTGTTTTCAGCTGCTTTCCTCACACAGACAGTATGCCTGGACGACACAACAGTGAAGTTTGAGATTTGGGACACAGCAGGGCAGGAGAGGTACCACAGCTTGGCCCCTATGTACTACAGAGGAGCCCAGGCAGCCATTGTGGTCTATGACATCACTAACACAGTACGTATTTTGCTCTGATTGTCCATCCCTGGACAAACCCCATGTGGCTAGTGCACCTAGAAGTTTTGATGATGCTGCCTACCTGTTTGGGTTTTTCTTTTGCTCGCTATGGAAGTTTTTATTGTCTGGCTTCTAAAAATGTTATTCTCTTCTAAAGATCCCTGTACACATTAGTGTGTTTTTAGGCTTAACCCGCAGAGAACGGCACATTCAGCCAACAGTGTAATGTGTATGGGGAGCTCCCGACTGATGTCAGGGAGAGAAAGATCTGGCAGAATGAATATATGGGAGATGTGCTTCCACCAGAAGTGTGTGGGCCGAGCCGTGCCTTTATGGTAGAGTTGTGAGAGTCAGGAGAGATGGCTGACAGCCAAACAATACTTCAGCTGGCAGCTAGTGCCTGTGTGTGGCTGCTTTAAAGGGGTTTTCCTGGCTCCTGACTTTGATTTTAGGATATTTCATAATATTCTATCAGTGAGGGTCCGACACGCTGCGCCCCCACCAATCGGCTGTTCTTGCAGCTGCCGGCACTGAAACTAGTGTTTTGAATGGAGCAGGAAGCACAGCTCTGTTCAGTGTAGTGACCGTGTTGGGTTACTGCAGCTCAGCTCCCACTGAAGAGACTAGGAGCTGAGCTGATGAGTGAGGGTAGGTCATCAATACCAGGAGCCTGGAAAACCCTTTTTAAAGAGGACGTGTCATCCAAAAATGCAGTACAATATGACAGCACCATGTTATAGCGCACGAGAAGCTGAGCAGATAGAAATTTACATCTTTCCTTTTTATTTTTTATTTCTGTGAACCGCTATCAGTACAGGAGGGAGAGGTTATGAGTGACTGACACCGTTGTTTGTATAAGGCTCCATTCACACATCCGCAAGTGTGGTCCTCATCCGTTCCGCACGGGTGCGGACCCATTCATTCTCTATGGGGACAGAATGGATGCAGAGAGCACACTATGTTCTCTCCGCATCCGCATTTCCGGAGTGCATCCCCGATCTTCCGGTCCGCAGCTCCGCAAGAAAATAGAGCATGACCTATTCTTGTCCACAATTGCGGACAAGAATAGGCATTTCTGTGGGGGTGCTGGCCGGATGTATTGCGGATCCGCAATGCACTATGGACGTCTGAATGGAGCCTAAGTGAGCATACAGAGATAGTTGTCAGTCACTGATAACCCCTCCCTACTGCAGCTATAGTGCTTAGATAAAAGCAGGAATATATATGTATAAATTATAGAGAATTACAGAAGGTTATACAGAATCTTTTTCCACAAAACTATACAGGTCCTTCTCAGAAAATTAGCATATTGTGATAAAGTTCATTATTTTCTGTAATGTACTGATAAACATTAGACTTTCATATATTTTAGATTCATTACACACCAACTGAAGTAGTTCAAGCCTTTTATTGTTTTAATATTGATGATTTTGGCATACAGCTCATGAAAACCCAAATTTCCTATCTAAAAAAATTAGCATATTTCATCCGACCAATAAAAGAAAAGTGTTTTTAATACAAAAAAAGTCAACCTTCAAATAATTATGTTCATTTATGCACTCAATACTTGGTCGGGAATCCTTTTGCAGAAATGACTGCTTCAATGCGGCGTGGCATGGAGGCAATCAGCCTGTGGCACTGCTGAGGTGTTATGGAGGCCCAGGATGCTTCGATAGCGGCCTTAGGCTGGGTTCACACCTGAGCGTTTTACAGCGCGTTCCTACGCGCTGTAAAACGCTCAACAAGGAGAAACCAATGATTCCCTATGGGAATGGTTCACACTTGGGCGTTTTACAGCGCGTACGATCGCGCTGTAAAACGCCCGACGCTCCAAAAAGTACATGAGCGACTTTTGGGGCGTTTGTGGCCATAGGACACTGTAGTGAATCACACAAACGCGCGTCAAACGCGCGTTTACTATTACAAAAATGCGCATAATAACGCGCGTAAAACGCGCGTTTGCGCAACGCTCAAGTGTGAACCCAGCCTTAAGCTCATCCAGAGTGTTGGGTCTTGTGTCTCTCAACTTTCTCTTCCCAATATCCCACACATTCTCTATGGGGTTCAGGTCAGGAGAGTTGGCAGGCCAATTGAGCACAGTAATACCATGGTCAGTAAAGCATTTACCAGTGGTTTTGGCACTGTGAGCAGGTGCCAGGTCGTGCTGAAAAATGAAATCTTCATCTCCATAAAGCTTTTCAGCAGATTGAAGCATGAAGTGCTCCAAAATCTCCTGATAGCTAGCTGCATTGACCCTACCCTTGATAAAACACAGTGGACCAACACCAGCAGCTGACATGGCACCCCAGACCATCACTGACTGTGGGTACTTGACACTGGACATCAGGCATTTTGGCATTTCCCTCTCCCCAGTCTTCCTCCAGACTCTGGCACCTTGATTTCCGAATGACATGCAACAGTCCAGTGCTGCTTCTCTGTAGCCCAGGTCAGGCGCTTCTGCCGCTGTTTCTGGTTCAAAAGTGGCTTGACCTGGGGAATGCGGCACCTGTAGCCCATTTCCTGCACACGCCTGTACACGGTGGCTCTGGATGTTTCTACTCCAGACTCAGTCCACTGCTTCCGCAGGTCCCCCAAGGTCTGGAATCGGTCCTTCTCCACAATCTTCCTCAGGGTCTGGTCACCTCTTCTCGTTGTGCAGCGTTTTCTGCCACACTTTTTCCTTCCCACGGACTTCCCACGGACTTCCCACTGAGGTGCCTTGATACAGCACTCTGGGAACAGCCTATTCGTTCAGAAATTTCTTTCTGTGTCTTACCCTCTTGCTTGAGGGTGTCAATGATGGCCTTCTGGACAGCGGTCAGGTCGGCAGTCTTACCCATGATTGCGGTTTTGAGTAATGAACCAGGCTGGGAGTTTTTAAAAGCCTCAGGAATCTTTTGCAGGTGTTTAGAGTTAATTAGTTGATTCAGATGATTAGGTTAATAGCTCGTTTAGAGAACCTTTTCATGATATGCTAATTTTTAGAGATAGGAAATTTGGGTTTTCATGAGCTGTATGCCAAAATCATCAATATTAAAACAATAAAAGGCTTGAACTACTTCAGTTGGTGTGTAATGAATCTAAAATATATGAAAGTCTGTTTATCAGTACATTACAGAAAATAATGAACTTTATCACAATATGCTAATATTTTGAGAAGGACCTGTATATCAGTCTGCTCAGCTCCTCCTTCTCTATAAGACGGTGCCTGCAGATGGCACTGCATTTTTTTTGGTGACTGGTCCTCTTTAAGGTCCACTGTAATATTGTCCTCTACTGCGGTATGGTGAATGTGTCCAGTGTCTGCATATGAGATTTTTGTTTAACCCTTGTTTAACCCACTGCTGTACATGTATAGCAGAAGGAGAGGTTTTAAATATAGCGCCTGCTTCAGAGGCCCGGGGTTAATGTCTGGGACTGGCAATAACTGCGATTGCAGACATTGTAGCTCTTTAGATGCAGTGGAATGAAAAAAAAAAGTTATTACTCGAAAACAAAAAATCCTCCGTGTTAAACCCATTATTGGCGTTTGCGGCATTGCAAGTGTTGAGAGACTTTAAAGTCCTAGAGTGGCCTGCCCTGCACTTCCTATTCTGTTGAGATTCTTAGTCTTGTTCACATTCTGCAGTTATTTTCTGGCATAAAATGTGCAAACTAAAGAGCTGCTTTAATAAAGAGGAATATATGACACTAAAGTGGTGGGTTTGAACCACTAAGGTAAAAAGGGTTGGCCCTCTGTAATAATTTATCATCTATACATAGGCATGGTGGTAAGTGTCTGGTCTGTGGGGTCTGACTGCTAGGGGTCCCTGAGTTAATGGAGTGACAGTGCTGCTCTAGTCAGATCTATGGGACTGCAGGAAATTGGCGTGGAGTACAGTGCTTGGCTGCAGCAGTCCTATTGAGATGGAGTGGCAGCGCACATATATGTACACAAGTTGCTCCATTCTCTTGTGGGACCCCTGGTCTCATGATTGGCTAGGAATCCCACTGGTTGGACACTCGCCAATCAGATTCTTGTCACCTTTCCTGTGGATGAGAAGTAATGGGATACTACACCTTTAAATCCACACTTTTTTCTTACTTTGATTACCATTTATAATGCACAATAAAATAAAGTAAAATAAAGCCTCTCGGTTGGCCGCACGCTGTATGAAAAGGCACCTCATGCACATGGCAGAGCCTTGTGAACATAGCTTATATGGAGGCATACAGTCCCTGCCTCTCCTTACTGTGAATCTATAGGCAGTCCCTGTGCTCCGTATGATTCCGCCATATTACTGAGCCATTCTCTTTACAAACATTGCCTTTAGGAGAGCAGAGTTTTGGGATACAGTGTCTAATGTGTCACAGAACAACATTAATTTATTAATTTTTTTTAACAGTAAAGCCTTTTTATCCTTGCTTATAAAATCAGAGGCCTGCAGGAGCACAGTAGGGCCCACGTAGAGGTCTTTGATGCCTTGGAACTGTAATATGATGTTTTGTGCGAACGTTACTGAAAAGACATAGAGAACAAGGTACCTTGAGCCCACTTAATTACTGTCGATTGATCGAATTCTGTTTGTCCTCACTCAGGAAACATTCACCAGAGCAAAGAACTGGGTTAAGGAACTTCAGAGACAGGCCAGCCCTAATATAGTAATCGCCTTGTCTGGAAATAAGGCTGACCTTTCCAGTAAAAGAGCCGTAGACTTCCAGGTGAGAACGTGCCTCTAGTATTTGTATTTCAAGTAATGATGCATCAGCGCCTACCAAGAAACTCAAAAACTTTTATCCATATTCTTATTATGCAATTGCAGGAAGCGCAAGCATATGCCGAAGACAACAGTCTGCTCTTCATGGAGACATCCGCTAAAACAGCCATGAATGTGAATGAAATCTTTATGGCCATAGGTATGGTTTATTCCGAAGTGCTGAAATATGGGGTGTCCTTCACAAGCACCCCTAGCTGCTTCCCTTCCCCTGTAGCAGCATGGTTGGTTGGTGATTGCATGGTTGTAAAGGCACATTTACTTTAGGCAGCGTTCACATCTCCGTTTTGGAGATCCGGCGCAAATGCCGGCTGTTAGCCAGATGAAAAACCGTGCATGCAACGGTTTTTGTCCAGGCGAAACCTGGTATTCGTGCCGAATCTCCTCCGGACCCCATTGCATTGAAGTAGACTATCCAGCAAATGAAGATGTGAACGAAGCCTAAATGTTTTCTGGTTAAAGGGTCGATTAAAAGCAAACCCCTCTTTAGTTGATGTTGGGAAGTGTCCACTGGCCACATACTATATTTGTCCATTAGAGGACTATCGTATCACACGTTTGCCATTCTAATGAAGGATCAACCAAGTAGTACATGGGATGTGGCAGGGATGCAAGAGTGAAAAGTGCTCTTTACTAGTGGCTCTCTTCAGTTACATAACCGTCCGTAGTGGGACATCAAAGTGCCCTAATAGAGAAAATCCTGCATCGAAAATGGGGCATGTAGGTCTTCTGAGAACTACAAAAAGGATTCATATGATAACAAAGGCCAAAAATCTGTACTAAATATGATGCAAAGGCCAGCGTGCTGCTCTTTCAGCACAGGGCAGAAGCAGAATACATTTCTGCTTAATGAGAACCTGTCACCAAAAAATGCTATGCAATCTGAAATCACCTTGTTATAGAGCAGGAGAAGCTGAGCGGATTCATGTATATATTTGTGGGAAAAGAGTCAGGAAAACTTGTAATTTTTACACTTACACTTGCACCTGCAGCCCTGTGAATAACCATTGGTACTGGAGGAGGTGTTATCAGTGACTGATATATACACGAATATACAATGCTATCCATCACTGATAACCCCTCCCTCCTCAACTGAAGGTAGAAAAAGCAGAGATGTAAATGTATAAATGACAGATTTTACTGAATCTTTTCCCACAAATATATACATGAATCCACCCGGCTTCTCCTGCTCTATAACATGGTGCTTTCAGATTGCATTTTCTCGGCCAATTCCTTGGACACAGGAGACCTTGGGTATAGCTCAGCTCCCTAGGAGGCGTGACACTAAGTGAAAACTGTTAAGCCCCTCCTCCATCAGCTATACCCTCAGCCCGGAGAGAGAGACTACCAGTTTTTGCTTAGTATCCAAGGAGGCAAGACGCTCCCTGCTCATGCAGGGTTCACTCTTTCTCCTTTATTTTTATTTTTAAATTTATTTTATTTTTCTGATTTGTTCGCAGGGATAACAGAGACGCCCGGACCTCTCTGTTCTCCCGGGGTCGAGCTGCGCCAGTGCCGGCAATCCGCACTGCTGCCTCCTCCACAGAAGAAAAGGAGGACCAGGGCAGCCAAGCTCCTCTGCATCCCGCCAGCGTAAGGGTCGCCCAAAAAAGCCCCTCTCCAGCTTCTGCCACTGCGGTGCCAGTCGCTGAAGGGGTGACCCTTCTGGAATCGACAGAGGGCGAAGACATCAGAAGGGTGAGTGGCTGCTCCAGCCCTATTCCAGCAGCCCCCCCCCTCCCCTTCTGCCGCAGGATACCTCACATGCCGCAGACCTCCACTTTGACCCACAAGCGTCCACTGCACTTCTCTAAGATTTATCTGCCCCCCCCCCTTCATCATGAGGCAGGGACCTCATTTTGCCCCCCTAGCTCTGCAGTATTATGGACAGTAGCCGGCACACCCTTTCACTGCCGGCCGACTTCGTGACCACTCAGTGCGGCGGCCGTTACACATGTTACTTCCTCTTACCCTGCGGCGGTGGTGCAGCGTTTTTTTTTCTTGGATTCCCCCATTGTCAGAGGGCCTCTTGAATCCGGCCTTTCTGATTCGGCACCGGCCGCGGCACTTCAGGCCTGACGCCACCACTGCTGTCTCTTGCCATACTCCTGCTGCATCTGGATCTGCAGGATCTTCTGGCCGTCATTGCTGCTTCCGCTGTTACTGCTCACTCCTGTGATCTCTGGGTCTGGTAGGACTGTTAACCCCTTCCCAGTTTCCAGCGGCCCTAGCCTGCCTTTAGGCCCCCATTAAAGGATCTGCCGCCTGCCGTGCCGCCTCCTGTTTCCTCTGGTCCACCCGACTGGGCTAGGTGTCTATCCCAGGCCGTGGAAAGTCTCACCCAGGTTGTAGGCCGCCTAGTAGACAATCAGCTGGCTCTGCAACCCACCACACCCCCTGCCGTGCCCTCCGGGTCCGCTGCTTCTGCCGCCCCGTCTGGGTCTCCTGGTCCCAGTGTAGCTTCCAGGGCCAGGCACTCCCAGAAGCGATCCAGGGTAGATTGTGCGTCTTCCTCAGATGCGTCCCTATCTCCTCCGTGCGTGCGCACTCAGTTGGGCCATTCCTCCACTCAGGACATACCCTCTGAGGGAGAATTGGCGGATTCGGATTGGGACATGGACTCAGCACTGCCGGCCAAACTAGCCTCTGCAGTGGGTCATCTTATCGCAAGTATTCGCGATACCTTTAAATCGCAAGATGACCCTCCCAGCGTGGGCCAAGCTGGTGTCCATTTTCCGCCCCAAACAGGCGCCCAAGGTCTTTCCTCTCCACGCTTACTTCTCCTCAGTGGTATCTAAGGCTTGGGCTCGACCTGAGGCCCGTTTTAACCCTCCGGGTCTCTGGCCCCATTGATGGTCCAGGCGGGAAAATTTGTTTGCAAAGCCTCCCTCGACGCGGGTGCCCTCATAGCCCTTTGGCTAAAAGTTTAGTCAGCGGACGCCGCTTCCAAGCGCACCCATGCCGGTCTGCCCTTTGCGGGCTCCCGTCTATTCGGGAATCGCCTAGACAAAATCATTTCGGAAGTCACGGGTGGCAAGAGCACCCATCTTCCACAATCCAGACCTAAGGGTGTCATCAGAGGTCGCTCTGGGTACTCTCGCTTTCGCTCTTCACGAAGAAGCCTTTTTTTTCGTCCGCAGCCCACCTGGCGTAAATCCGCAGGGCCGCATCCTGCACATCCCTCCACGGCCAAGCAGCCCTCCGCCTGAAGGTGCGCCCCCCACCCGCCCGTCTCCTCCTTTTCAGGGACGCCTGGCAGGCACACATCCCTCCCTCCGGAACGCTTCTTTCGGTCCCGTTGTCCGCAGGACCCCTAGCGTGCGGCTGCCTCCTCTGCAGCCTCTCGCTCCCTTCTGGACAAGGGGGTTATCGTTCCCGTTCCTCAGACGGAACATTTCAAGGGGTTCTACTCGAACCTCTTTGTGGTCCCCAAAAAGGAAGGTTTGGTGAGACCGATTTTAGACCACAAAAGGTTAAACCGGTCAGGATGGAGTACCTTCGGTCCGCGGTAGCTTCTCTGGAAAAAGGGTATTTCCTGGCTTCTATCGACATCCAGGATGCCTACCTTCACGTTCCGATTGCTCAATGTCACCATCGCTTCCTTCGCTTTGCGGTGGGGAGCGATCACTTTCAATTTGTCGCCCTTCCCTTTTGGCCTGGCGACGGCTTCGCGGGTCTTTACCAAGATACTAGCCCCTGTTCTGGCCTTACTCCGTTCCAGGGGTGTCTTTCTGCTGCCTTACTTGGACGAGGTCCTCATCAAGGTGTCCTCCCTCTCCCAGGCATCCACAAGTGTGGAGCTCACGCTGCAGACCTTGGATCGGTTCGGTTGGATTATCAACCTTTCCAAGTCCTTCCTTACCCCGTCCAGACAGCTCGTCTTCCTGGGGATGTTGCTGGATTCGGAAGCGTCTGGCCCTCCACTGCTCGGTTCGGACCCTTCACTGCCGTCAGTCTTTCCGGTCCTGCATGCGGGTGTTTGCTGCCTGGGACAAGTCCCCGGAGAGTCTGGACCAGTCCTTACTTCTACCTTCCCACGTTCGGACCTCCCTCCTCTGGTGGTTATGGACCCCTCTCCATGGAAAATCCTTTCTGCTGATGACCTGGTTGGTGATCACCACCGACGCCGAACGGTACAGGGCACTTGGTCCCTAGCGGAGTCCAAGTTGCTGATTAAACCTACTGGAACTGAGGGCGATTTCTCCTATCGCTCCGCCACTGGACTCCCCTGCTTCAGGGTCATCCCGTCCGTGTCCAATCGGACAAACGGCGTACGTAAACCACCAAGGGGGCACTCGCAGTGCTGCGGCTATGCGAGAAGTGTCCCACATCCTCCTCTGGGCGGAAGCTCCTGTTCCGGCCCTGTCCGCGATTTACATCCCGGGAGTGGAGAACTGGACTGCGGACTTCCTCAGCCAGACCACCATCGACCCGGGCGAGTGGTCTCTGCACCCTGACGTGTTCGAGTTCATTTGCCTCCGTTGGGGTCATCCGGACGTGGATCTCATGGCCTCCAGGTTCAACCACACACTCCCCACCTTCCTGTCCAGGACCAGGGACCCGAGGGCGTACGGCACCGGCGCTCTCGTTCTTCCGTGGACGGAATTTTCCCTTCTGTATGTGTTCCACCCCTCCCCCTTCTGCCTCGGGTTCTCCGGAAGATCGCGTCAGAGGGCGTTCCCACGATCCTGGTGGCTCCGGATTGGCATCGCCAGTCTTGGCACACCGACCTGATTCTGCTCCTGGGAAACGCGCCCTGGCCGCTGCCTCCAAGAGAGGACCTTCTTTCTCAAGGGCCGATCTTCCACCAGCATTTACAGTCGCTGCGTTTAACAGCGTGGCTGTTGAGACCGCAGTCTTGACGCAACAGGGTTTTTCTACGGATGTGGTCCGCACCATGATCCGCGAGCGGAAGCCGGTCTTGTCCAGGAATTATTACTGGACTTGGCGATCTTACCTAGGATTCTGTGAGAATCTAGATGTTCATCCTCTTCGTTTTTCCCTGCCCACGGTCCTGTCTTTTTTACAGACTGGCCTGGACCTGGGTCTGGGACTCAGCTCCTTAAAGGGTCAGGTGTCGGCGCTGTCCATCCTCTTCCAGCGTCCTTTGGCCCCCCCTCGGGCCTGTCAAAACCTTCATTCAGGGAGTTGCTCACTCTGTGACTCTGTATCGCTCTCCCGTTCCGCCCTGGGACCTTAATGTTGGTGCTCGCGGCGCTCCAGGCGTCCCCCTTCGAGCCATTACGGAGGATCCCTGTTCGCCTTTTGTCCTGCAAAGTCATGTTCCTTGTGGCCATCACGTCTCTCCGACAGGTGTCTGAATTGGCGGCGCTCTCTTGTGCTGAGCCCTTTTTGGTTTTCCACCAGGATAAGGCTTTTCTCCGTTCCTTCCTTCCGAAGGTGGTCCCGGCCTTTCATCTTAATGAGGACATCGTCCTCCCTTCCCTTTGTCAGTCTCCTTCTCACCCTCGAGAACGGGAGCTGCAGCGCTTGGATGTCGTTAGGGCCCTGAAGATATACCTGGAGGTCACCAGTCCCTTTCGGCGCACAGACCTTTTTTTTTTTTTTTTTTGTGGTTCCGGAGGGTCGGCGCAGGGGGTTGGCGGCGTCCAGGGTGTCTATTGCCCGCTTCATCAAGATGGCTATTGCTGAGGCTTACCGCGCCAAGGGCAGGGAGTCGCCTCTTGGTGTTATCGCTCATTCTACCAGAGTGGTCGGTGCCTCTTGGGCTCAGAGGAATCGGGCTTTGGCTGAACAACTGTGCAAGGCAGCCACCTGGTCTTCCTTGCACATCTTCACCAAGTTCTACAGGGTGAACACTTATGCATCGGCGGATGCTGCTTTGGGCCGTCTGGTTTTACAAGCGGCGGGCTCTTAATACCTCCGGTGGTTTCATCTTGGGCTGTGGTCCCTCCCCTATTGGACTGCTCTCGAACGTCCCAAGGTTTCTTGTGTCCCCCAAGGAATTGGGCAAGAAAACGAGATTTTTGTATAACTTGCCAGTAAAATCTCTTTCTCGCTCTTCCTTGGGGGACACAGCACCCACCCATTATTCTGGTTCTACAGGTTACGGTTTAGTTGACCCTGTTGGGTAGTTGACTTGTTGGTTTTACATGGTTGGTCATTGCCTTTCTTTCACTACTTGGACATGCAACTGGTAGTCTCTCTCTCCGGGCTGAGGGTATAGCTGATGGAGGAGGGGCTTAACAGTTTTTTACTTAGTGTCACGCCTCCTAGGGAGTTGCGCTATACACAAGGTTTTCTGTGTGTCCCCCCCCCCCCCCCCCCAAGGAAGAGCGAGAAAGAGATTTTACTGGTAAGTTATACAAAAATCTTGTTTTTTGGTGACAGGTCCTCTAAGTATAATGAAGCACCTTATATGACTGTGCAGTTACAACGGGCTATTTTCTTTCTTTCTTTCTTTAATGTTTGGTTTGTTTGTTTTTCTCCAGCCAAGAAACTGCCGAAGAACGAGCCACAAAGTGCACAAGGTGCACCTGGAAGAAATAGGGGTGTGGACCTCCAAGAAAATACCCCCCCTGCTAGGAGCCAGTGCTGCAGCAACTGAGTTATGTGTATTAGTTTCCACCACTGTGTACTTCCTCATCGCTCATCACTTGGTGGTGGGCAGAGAGGAACCAGAATAAAGAGATTCACAATAAAAAAAAATGTCAAATTAAAAAGAAAAATTACCAACAATAAAACCAACAAAGAGATGAGACTGGAAATCCACTTTAAGCCTAATCAATGCTTAACCCCCTGCAGAATCAGAATGCCCACCCTGCTTCTGGAGGGGCTAAGAAGGGCGCTGTGACTTTGTATCTTATCATCTATACTACCACTCCAGCTTCTGATTGATCAGCGTCCTGATGGATATCTCATTCCACCTGCACTTTTTTTCCTTGTATAAATACTAATTCAATTTTTAAGTCTTAAGTCACTTTTAATATATATATTATAAATATATAAATATGAACTATGATCCGATTAACCTCCTCCGATTTCCCTCCTCTTCTCCCTCCTCCGGTTTCGGGGCCTGGTGGCGCCTGTGAGAAGGGAAGTGGACGCTTCAGTTCTGAAGCCTTGGGAAACGTGTGATGCTTCTTATCAAATTCTGATGAGCTCCTTGTTCATGAAATCATTCTTTAAGCATATATTGTAAGGCCAGAGCGCTGTGTACATTGACATGCATATATGTATGGAGTGTATATGAATATATATATATTTTAATTTTTTTTCTTCAAAGGTTTAATCCCCTTAATACAGGAGGCCTTTAAATTATGTGTTAATCCAAAGGCCATTGTGGGGGGGATTGATCAAAAGGACTCCTCCTACTGGAATAACATGGAGAGTTCCCTCAGCAGCCCCTTCCATCCATCACTAGTCCTTCAATGGACAGTTCGCTTGTATTCCTCTCTTACCAGTAGATGACCCTGATCTCCATATATTAGTAAACCCAAAGTAGTATGGTTATGTTCACATTTCTCCTCGGCTTCTGTTCTGAGCCATGACTGCTTCATTTTCAAACCGATTACAACTGATGCCATTGACTTCATCGTATTTTTTGTTTTGTTTTATTAAGTTACTGGAATTCCTTGTCCAAAGTGGGAAATTCTTTTTTTAATTTTTTTTTTTAATCCCGCGTAGATGTTGGCTTTTATTATCTACATGGTTACGGCAGCCAGTTTTTTTTTTTTTTTTTTACTTATGTCATTTTTTTCGTACTTGAAATTGTTGAAATTTCTGCATTAGCATAATGGAAGTTATGAACAGTACATGACAAAGAAGAATGCCTTTATCCTGACAGCACAAAGAAGGTAAAAGATTGTCACCGAGGCTTTGCTGTCCCATATCTCTTTTACTAATATGTGACAGTTTTTGTCGTGTGCTCCGTGGGTACGCTTTTGAAAGCCTGATTTTGTGACTCCTCAAAAGGAGACTCTCTCACTTTAAATCACTTTGCCAGAGCTGAGGGCTTATGATCTACTACGAGTGGATGTCATTTTTGCCACGGTCACGATCTTGTAACTTTTCAATATATGAAGACTTTTTTTTATACCATACTTATCTGCTGTCGTACACCTTTTAAGGCTGCTTGAAGTGAGCTTCTTCCCTTGCATAATCACTGTCACGCATTACAACGCAATCCCCCCTCCTTAGTTTTAGCGGCCAAAGCTGAACTGTGCATACATGGACGCAACTATATGTAAAAAAAAAAACACACAACCACTTAACCCAGTCCTCTTGTGTTCAGTCTATAGAGCCTTATGTGATCAATCCTGAGACCACATATCATAAAATGGGGTGATTCTGTACCCATATACCCGAGAGGGTTTAAATTATGCGGGCGTAATTTGCACAAGGGCAGGAAGATGTCCAGCTTTGGTCAGACTCTGTTACTACACGTGATGTTTATCTGCAGAAATCTCCCAGTGCGCTAGAGATGAAGTGTTCGATTCCCCTGCCTAAGCACTGATCCGTAAGACAACGCTCAGAGCTAGCTCAGCGTTGTGCAGTTTAGGGGCACCCATTAAATTTTAATAATTTTATTGGGGGAGCTGTGAAACAGATTTGTGAAGTAATAAGGTGACCCGAGAGGTCTCTGTGTCTCTCAGCCCAGTCACTTGACCAAATAGCAGTTATGAGTATTAAGGGGATGATGGGAACTTTCTGATTTTTGTTTATTTTATTTTTTTTTTTCTGTATTTTGTATTGTATGTTCTCTGCAATATGTACTCAATCAGTATATCTTGATAATACAGTACGTACCCAACATGTAAATGGTTTCCTCCTTTTCTTTATGAAAATAGACTCTCAATTTATATGGACGCAGCTTTTCAAACAATAAGTGTTAAGGGAAGAGAGAACAACTGTGTTGTATAGAATAAACCACCATTTAGTATTTTGAGAAACTGTTTTAAATGGAAAAATGCTCTAGGCTGGCCGCTGAAGTAATCAAGATCGGCCAATAATTATCTATAATTCTAACAGTGTACAGTTAGCTTAAAGCGGCTGTCTCACTTCAGCAAATGGCATTTATTATATAAAGAAAGTCAATACAAAACACTAATGTAATGTGATTGTCCGTATTGCCTTCATTGCCTTATACACAGATTTGTTTCCATGGTTACGACCACCTTGAAATTCAGCAGCGGTGGTCGTGCTTGTACACAATAGGAAAATTGCCGGCCTGCGCCTGCTCCTGAGAGGCCGGTGCTTTTTCCCCATAGTGTGCAAGCATGACCACCGCTGCTGGATTGCAGGGTGGCTGTAACCATGGAAACAAGCAGTGTATAATGTGATGGAAAAATGAATCCAGCCAGCACAGGCAGTAATATGGACAATCACAATACATTGGTAAGTGGCTTGTATTAGCTTTGTCTACATGATAAATGCCATTTGCTGACGTGAGACAACCCCTTTAAGGGTGCCTTCACACGCTGCAGAAAATCTGCAGGATTGTTGTGGATTTCTTGGTGTGAAGTATGGTGCACGGTTTGTTTCAGAATCCCTGTATGAGAATATCTCCAATTCAATGGCAAACTGATTCTGCAGTAGAAAACGTGGAAAAATCTGCAACAAAATGTTCATGGATTTTTCTGCAGTGTGTTCCACTGCAGAATCAGTTTGCCATAAAATAACTTGGTGGTTGGTCTTGATGTTGCCGATTTTCTGGCAGAATTTTCGGTTTGTGAAGCCATCCTAAAGGGGTTGTCTCTTTAGAAACAACCCCCTTTTAAAAAGCAGCTGATGGGGCTATCTACTTTTTCAAGAGCCTAGAGCAGCCATGGCCCGACCAGGTGTTTTTCCTGTAGTATTTCATGGCAGCGGTTCAGATGAATGGCTGCCCTTGTAATACAAGGATGGCTTGATTTTCCATATGCTCTAATAGGTCATGTGGACTGGTGTCCTCTTCATGTGACAACTCCTTCAACTCGCAACATTTCCTTTATCTGGGCATGTTCAGGGTTTTCTGCATAAGACTGCCTACGGGCTGCCGTGTTACAAAACGCACACTGCATGGTATAAGTTGTTTTTACTGGATGCTTCTTTATTGAATAGCAAAGTAAACTGCAATCCAAATTGTAATTTTAAAGGGGCTTTCTGAGGTTTTTTTTTTTCTCCTCTAATAACCTATCCTCTGGTCATCAGTATCATATTTGGGTGGGGTCTGACACCTGTGCCCAAAACCCCCCCCCCCCCCCCCCTCGCCGATCAGCTGTTTGAGAAGGCAATGGCACTCTTATTAGCGTTGCGTCCTTCTCTCTGCTTTCCCTAGGCCATGTGACGTTGCTTTCGTTGGTCATGTGGCCTAGGCGCAGCTCAGCACCATTTTAATGAATGGGACTGAGCTGTGATACCAAGCACAGCTGCTATACAATGTGCTGTGCTGTGGGTGGGAAGGAGGAAGGGGGTCCTGGGTCTTGGACCCTCGCTGATCAGATACTGATGCCCTTTCCACAGAATAAGCGAAAAACAAGAGGCTTGACAAAGGCTGAGTATCAGCCGAAACGTTGCTGCATTTTTTGTACTATGTCTTGAGGTCGCAATAAAATTCGGATGATGTGAGATGCTGCCGGTGCCAATCTTGTTTTTCGCTTATCTCATGGCCTGCTGGATCGTGGGTCACTGGTGAGGCTGTTGCATCATGTGTTACATCGACCAAGGACCGTGTGGTGCTGCTTCTACCTATGTTCTACTGCTATCCACAGAATAAGTCATCAATAAAAAAAAAACTCAGAAATCTTCTTTAAGGGAGAGTTCACGTCACTATATTATCTTTTCGTTCTTCTGATCAGTCAGAAGAACCAGGAAACAAAAAACGAATTCTGCGCATTAGTTATGCACCCTTGGCATCTGTTTAAGCCACTTTTGATCCTGCAAGCAGTACTTTATTTATTTTTCCCATCTAAAAACTGATGCTAAATGTACATAACTGATGTACATGATTTTTTTTTCCTTCTGTTCTGACGGATCAGAAAAATAACGGTGCTGTGAACTCTTCCTAACAATGAGTGATCGTTCATGAGATGGCTGCCTGCATTTCCAGGACTAAACACCGCTCCTCTGACCGGAATCTGCACTGACTTTATTATCCTGTCAGTTCCAACCCGCCTACACCTCTTTAGGGTGCATTCACAGACCGTAAGTGTTTTGTGGTCCGCAAAACACGCATACCAGCTGTGTGCTGCAGTAGACCTGTGGTCAGGCAGGAGCTCACAGCATCAGAAGTCATTATCGGAGATTAGCTGTAAAGGAGCAGTGTTCAGTCCAGGAAATTACACTTTTTTTTTTTTTTTTGGATAAGTTAAATTTTTATGACTTTGTTTTAATTCCTCTCCCCTGACAAGATCGTTGCTTGCGGTCAGTGAATTTAAGCAATCTAGTCTATTCCTATAGACTGACGATCCCAATACCTCTCAGTGCCGAGGATTTTCTATAAGGATGTTTACACATTGAGAATTTAGTTGCAGAAAATTCTGCAACTGAACATCAGTTTCATTCTTTAGAAGGGCAGCACATGCCTCTCTCCTGTCCGAAATTGTAGAAGTGAACATGGCTCAGTCTGTCTAGCTCACATTTCTTGCCAAAACTGGATATTACTGTGGAAAAGTCTCTGAGGTTGGATGTCCCCAGCTGGTGCTATGCGTCCAATGTCTTTATTAATTATTGATCTAGCCTCCAACACTATTCTCTCCACAGCAGAAATCGCTTCATTGTAATGACCACTGGGGCTTTTTGTGGAATAAAACCCACAACATTCAGCTTCCTAAGAATAATCATGATCTGAGTGCTGACGGAGGGGCAGCTGGTGTGTTATAAATAACAGCCGGTCAGGGGTTCACACTTTGGATCTCAAGCCTCATTACAGCAAGCGTCAGAGCCTGGCAATCAATTCAGCGACAGGCACTCTGCCGCTCGTATTGAGACTCTTCTGCTGTCAATATGGTTTATTTATTACGCCATTAGCAATGAAAGGGCTTTTTAGAGTTTTGCTTAATTGCAGATTGTAGAGATGAAAAGCCGTACATGTAAGTTTTTCATCGAGAGCCAGTGCCTGGCAGAGCATGGTCCAGTGGAACGTCCCGATCAAGTCTAATGGTTGTCATTATGATGAGGAGCTCCAGAGGAGTCTCATGTCTTCCAGCACAGTAGAATTAGGTTTCTTCCAGATGGTTGAGCTACAGCTCAATATGAGACACCAAAACTTACATTTGTTCCCGTCTTAGGAAACATTTTTCAGCTTACCAATGATGAAGTGCTAATCCTATGCTTGGCACTAAAGTTACCCCTTTTGCATTGCTACACAAGGCCTTCAGGGCTTCTTGAGAGAGAGAGAGAGATAGATAGATATTTTTATTTATTTTTTGAGTAGCCGCAGAGCCAGCATCCTGGTTCTTCTACTGATGCGTGCTGAGTGGATCTGCCATACAGCGGCTGGTATTGTGAACTGCTATCCATGGAAGCGCTTCCGTGCGCTTTGGGGGTCTGTGCCCTATCTTTTGCTGTATATTGCGGATCGTAAACCCATTCAAATAAATGGGGGAGATTCACACAGCTGGTGACTGCTATTTGAGGCCTTAGTGATACCTAAGTGTGGGAACCTGGTGTACTAACTGCATGCGCTCCAAGCACACAGCACTTTGTAATGCCTTGAACGGTCATCCTGATTTTGGTAAAAAAAAAATCTTTCATGACCAGTTTGTGTATTCCCCGGTTTGAAATTCTATGTATTAAAACTGCCCAGATCCACGAGGTACCATTATTTTCTGGTTAGTATTATTGTGACCCAAAACTTAATGAGGGTTTTCTTGGACTTTAATATTGCTAACCTGTCATTAGCATAAGTCATCAATATCCTATTGGTAGGGGTCTGACACCCATCACCTCTTCCAGTCAGTTATAACCAGAAACAGCTCAGTACTCTAGTGGTCATGCCTGGTTACTGCAGCTCAGTCTCATTTTAAAGGGGTTATACAATGCTTGATGTAAAACATGAAAATCATCATTCATGACACTCTTTTTCTAACAAAGCTAGAACCAGTCCTGTACCTTACATGGAACCAGAGATTTCCCCATTCATTGCGCCAATTGTTTTCTAGGTTTATTACAGGCTGGCATCTCTTTGGCATGTCCTCTCTGCTTCAGCTCTCTTCCTGTCACTGCTCAGGGGGTGCTCCCTTTCTGCTGCAGCTCTCCCTATTGCACCTTAGGGGGAATGTCCTTTCTGCTGCTGCTCTTTCCCCGTAAGGCTGGTTTCACATGAGCAAGTTCAATGCATTGGACGCGCAGCGTGTTTTGGCAGAAGTGTTGTACAATACATTCCAGAACTCTATAAGGTTTACATAGCATCAAAAAGCAATATAATGCTATGCGACCCCGTCAGTACAGGAGCTTCTGCAGATGCACGCTGCGAGTTCAATGCGTTGAACTTGCTCATGTGAAACCAGCCTAACTGCCACATCTTCCCACACTTCATGAAGTGACAAGGTCATTATGATGCAAATTACTTGTGAGTTAGTCAGAGGTCATAATTAGGATTTTCTTTTTATCAAATGTTATACTACACCATATATTTTTTTATTATATTCTTGGCATCTTCTAATGTAAAATGCTGCCAGATATTTAATAACTTCATTCATTTAATGCAGAATGAAGGTTCATTAGATGTATTTTCCCCAGAAACCAGGATTCTTAGAAATAAAAAGAAATGCCTTCAAGTGACTAAAAGACACACACAATCTCATAATAATTTATTAACATAACAAAAATAAATATTCTATATATCAAACAGTTTGGTATACTTAACAGCAATCCATTTGGCTGCAGTCCTTTGTAAAATGCCACAGATACATCTAGGAGAATATACAAAAAAGTGACTAAGCTAAGGGTTAAGGTTTAGAATCTTGGTTGTCCTTTGTTTCATTGCCATCTGCAAGCTTTTGGTCTGGTGTTTGTACTGTTGAAGTAAGTTGGATTGGCACGTTCCTCTCCTTCAGAGCTGGAGCAGCTTGCCATGGAGCCTCTATTTTCAGTTGACCACCTGAGGTTAAAATGCAGCTGATATCTTCTGCGCGAACATCCTGGGGAAGATCTGCCTCCTTCCTGAAGATCTGACACTTGTAGGAATAGGAACCGTTCCCGTCATTATTTTTTGTTTCCTTGGTTCCAGTCACGAGCAGCTTCCTCCCATATAGTTTAACTGTGAGCTCATTGGGAGAAAAGTCTTGAACTCCCAAGCAAAGCGTAAAACCACCCTCACTGGATTTTATGTCACCAGAAGGCATCAGTGGGAGAAACTTGCTGTCTTCAAAGACCATCTCCTTCATCAACTGCTGGTGGAACAGATCCATACGTCTTATGTTGGCTTTTAGGTCCTCAATTGTTCTAATCATGTCCTGTTCCATCCTAGTAAAGAGGTCTCCAGAAGCTGGCCACAGAGGCTGTATAAAGGACCTCCATGGATCGTTGTTCCTCTGTAGATGAAGGCACAACATTGTTTTTATCAGACAGGTCTGCTTGTAGTGTTAGCTCCCAGACTAGTTGTGGGTCTTAGATTTCTAAGGACTCTTTTTATACCTCCCTTTAAACTTCCTCGCGTGTCTAGGATTCCTAGCTGATGGGTCACGTTACTTTATTGGTAAATATTGCTCTGCATATCCTAATGACTCAGCCTCCTGGTTTCATGCTCTGAAATAACACTTCTGATGTAACACTGAGTCTTAAATTTCAGTCATGTACTGACCAGCTGTATGGAGGATTCTTCCAGCATTTACTCATTGCTTCATTCTCAGCTTCCAGTCTGCATGGATGGAACTCAAGTAGACCCGAATATCTATTTTAATCATGTTGCCGTATATGCCAATCTGTAGAAAAAAAAAGCCATGCATTGATCTATTGCTTCTCAGCATAATTTATAGATATCTCCATTG
This sequence comes from Bufo gargarizans, assembly GCF_014858855.1. Taxonomy (NCBI): domain Eukaryota; kingdom Metazoa; phylum Chordata; class Amphibia; order Anura; family Bufonidae; genus Bufo; species Bufo gargarizans. Next base: position 110,379,347 of record NC_058085.1, read on the forward strand.
AGGCACTTAGTATATGTTTTAAGGGGACTCATGCCATTGGGTATGGACAGCACCCATACCTATTGATTTGAATGTTTCTGTTCACACGTCAGTAGGTTTTTTTTTTTTTTTACTGGGTCAGTAAAAAAAAAAATCTGAGACATACACTACTTTGGTCTGTGAAGCGGACCAAACACGCCCATTAAAGTTTATTGTATCCATGTTGTGTCCATTTTTCACTGAAAACTGGTAGGGGATGCTTTGGAAATTAATTTTCACCTGAGCAGCCTCCGTGGATGACACATGGAGGGTAAAAATGGACACACGGATCCTTCACGGATAAAACATCGACCATTTTATTCACAGACAATGTGGGGATGAGGCCTTAGGCTGACAGCAGGGCTGTTGCTGGGCCTCCCCATCTGCAGGTTTTGTGTTGTGGAGGTGGTGGTCGTCACTATGTGGCGCTGCACCAGATTAGAGTAGGAACCCATCTTGACATGGTTGGCCTATGCATTTTGATAAGTGCCTCAATGCTTGAGAAGCTATAGATCAATGCATGACATGTGGATGTACAATCCATGTCCTTTTTTCTACAGACTGGTATATTTCCATATATTGCAACTTTTGTTGGTGCTCTATAGCCAAGGTTTACTTAATTTTTTATTCATATTTTAGTTGGTCAATGTCTATTCATGTGTAGTAGGAAATGAATGTAGGAGCACCAAATGCTCACGTCAGTTGGCAGAATTTGTTTGGGTAATGGCTGTTATAAAATAGCTAGTGGAGCCATTGACATCAATGTCAAATTCAGTGGCAACAAAAAGAAATTGAGCATCAATCTCAAAAGTAGCATAGGGGCGTTCTTGCCTCAGTGTTGGCGTGCCCTTCTCTTGTGGGCTAACACAAGTAGATCCAGAAGATTCTTCGACATGACCATGGCAGAACATAAAAGGGGGTATAGAAAAACACCCCCAACATGTTTTGCAGAAGCTCCGGTGCCTTCAGAGGTAACGGGGTTTTTACATTCTCTCCTAATCTGGAGGGTTTCCTCTGGACCAGTTCCATACGTCCGTTCTAGTCACACCTCTATCCAAGGTGCTTGTGCTTCACTGTTGCTGGAATATACAGATGTTGCCTATAATAATTATTAGATCACTGATGTGAAAAGGAGTTTCATAAAATATGTAGCTAAGTAACCCATTAATGACCACCAAAACACCTTTTTTAAAGCCTAGTTGAACAGCTGCCCAGATCTCCCGTGCAACGGAGATCAGGGCTTTTGCTCTAATGGCCCAGAGCAGCTGGGGTGCTGTTTAACCCTTTAGATGTCGCAGTCAGTATTGACTGCATTTAAGCGGTTTAAAGCAGGGATGGGCAAACTGCGGCTCTCCACCTGTTTTAAAACTACAACTCCCAGTATGCCCAGTCTGCATACAGCTATCAGCTTATAGTAGGGCATGTTGGAATTTGTAGTTTTATAACAGCTGGAGAGCTGCAGTGTACCCATCCCTGGTTTAAAGGGAAGGAACTTTCTGTCTCCATCAGCATCCTCCAAATGAATTCATGGGGTGCCAATGTCTTTGCATGGCAGCCTGGGGCCTAATGAAGGCCCTCGATCTGCCTGCAGTATATCTGTATTAGGGTCCATTCACACGTCCGCATCTGTTCCGCAATTTTGTGGAACAGGTGCGGACCCATTCACTTTCAATGGGGCCGGAATGTGCTTTCCGCATTTGCAGACAAGAAAAGGCATTTTCTATAAGAGTGTCGGCGATGTGCGGTCCGCAAAATGGGAAACGCACATTGCCGGTGTCTGTGTTTTGCGGATCCGCAAAACACATATTGGCGTGTGAATGGACCCCTAGGCGTGCAGCCTGCTGGTGAATGTCAGCATAACACTGAAAGTATAGTAATAAGAAATACAGAGTATTATGGAAGGAATCAAAAGATTGCCTGTTAAAGTCCCCCTGTGGGACTAGTAAATGGTTAAAAAATGTTTTATTAAATAAATAAAAACCAAGTTAAAAAAAATACATCTACTTTTAATGGAAAAAAATTGCTAAATTAAAATCCCCGCCACATGTTTGGTATTGCCGCAGCCATATCAATCCGCACTAATTATTATCATGCAATTTATCCCATATGGGTGAATGTAAAAAAATAAATTGCTGTTTTTTCTTATTCGCCACCAAAAACAAAATGAAAAAGTGTTACCAAGAATAAATCGTCACGCAAAAACCATGCCTTCATACAGCTCTGTAGAAAGAAAAACTAAATGTTATGGGTCTTGGGAAGTGGTGAAGCAAAAATATAAAAATAACTAATGTATTGGGATTGTCAATATTGCCTCCTTTGCTGGCTGGATTCATTATTCCATCACATTATGCACTGCTAGTATCCTTGGTTATGACCACCCTGAAATCCATCAGTGGTGGTCGTGCTAATCTGGAATCCTGACCCACTTTTAACTCCACTTCGAAAAGTGGCAAGGCTTACCAAATGTCTCACGCAGGCATCACTTGCAACATTTTTATGCCACAAAACTAATGTAGCAAACTTGATATATGTCCCCCATAGTATTTTACACAAGCACTTATGTACAGAGGCTTTGGGCCATGGTCTAAGCACATGAAAAACAAGTCAGCAGGGTATGTATTGCGGTAATAGCACTGGTAACATAATGCAGTGTCTATATAAATGAGACTGAGGAACAGCCTGTGGAAAAGGAGATGAAGAAAGTCCTGCAGCAGACATGTATAATAGAATAAGATACCTGATCCGGTGAGGATATTGCGGCCAATAATAGGATAAAGGCACTGAGGTCCGTATGTAAGTGGTGTCTGTAAGACATTAATATCTGGATCTAATAACACTGAGCAACATAATTCTTGGATTAAACATTAGAAATTGACTCAACAAATTATAATGTCAAATTTTTATTTTGTCAATAAAATATTAAAATTACATACAATGTATACGTTGGTTCAAATGCGGAGCCCACACATAATAAACTAGAAAAGCTACAATTTCTGGGGAAATTGTGTGAAGTGTTTTTGCCTCCACCAGTCGTCTACAACTGGAGTGGTCGGAGTAACTGGGTGGAGTGGCTTGAGTAACTGTGGAAAGGTTGGACTGGGCAGAGTAACTTTATGGAGTGGGCAGAGTAACTGTTTGGAGTGAGTAAAGATAGTAAACATTACACTAACCAATTGATTGATCAGATTTAAAAAGTGCACATGGCAAGCTTGATAGATTGAGAAATGCATTTCAACTTTTATTTATTTATATAGCACATTTAATTGCAATGTTGTTTCCCAAAGTGCTTCAGTTACATTAAAACATACATTTATAAAAACATTAGCAGCCGATTTGTGTAGGTGGGCTTGGAAATGAGGGAGTGGTGGCAATTTAGAAATTATGTCCTAATTTTTCAGCTTACACTCTAGCTTTTGTCACTCTGCTGGCTGCTCACACACCTGGGTTCCTACGGCAACTCACTCTACAGCAAGGGCAGAGAAGAGCGGTTAAAAACAAACTGCTCCAACTTGCTTACTTCACTGGCGGTAGCCATCTTCAAACGGTTGTAGTTTAAAAATAAAATTATAAATCCGAAGAGCGAAGCAAAGAGCTTTATATTGTCAGAATCCAAAGACCCAGAGCTACATTGTGATGCATAGTATGTCTTTGAAATATTAAAAATGAAGGCACAGTCGCAGTTTAGAAATTGCCCTTCAAAGTTGAGGTGGCTAGAGTGGAGTTTCAATGAATGTCAATGGGCGTCAGGAGTTGCAAACAAATGGTCATATTGGGAAAACTATCAGGACTATGGCTTAGCCGTAGCTAAGTGGCAGCAGGGATAGCTGAACGTTTTGATATAAGATTTGTGTAGGTGGGCCTGAAAATGAGGGAGTGGTGGCAGTTTAGAAAGCATTTCCTGATTTTTCAGCTCCCACTCTAGTTTTGAACATTCCGCCATTCATTCCTATGGGACCAATTTAGCCACAAAAACGCTGATATTTCGTGAACCATTCAGCGAAACGTTCCACAAAGTATTAGCACACCAATCGGGAACAATCTGCACGTTTCGGTATAATACTATGTAGTGTAAAAACTGTGGGAGGAGTTAGGGTGGTAAATTTGGCTATAATAATAAGAATATATATGTGAGATAACAGTAAGTGGTCTTGCCATGCAAGAACACTTAACCATTGTATAAAAAAGCAGTATGCAATGTAATAGTGCCACTTTATTATATTATAGAACTGCACTATAGTGCCAAATAGCCATCCAAAACATAAAAAACAGTACAGTCTTAAAAAGTGTCCGTTTTTAGCTGAAATACCACCAATAATACAATAGCTTCTGACCTGGAGCAGTGAGTAATCAAGATGCTAAATGCCGATATCTGTGCTGACCGTTTAAAAATGCTGCTCACCAGCTCTCCTATGTAGCATAGATGTCCTTATGGGCCCAGTCACATGACCGTATTTCTGACACGCATCTGATCTACAAAAAAATGCAGACAGCACACCGTGTGCTGTCCGCATCTGGATGTCCATTCTGCAGCCCTGCAAAAAAGATCCTGGGATGTGACACCCTCTGCCTTACCTCACAAATGCCGCAATTAGCGTTGATCGTAACATCTGAAGGGTTAAATAACAGGGTTCGGCATCATCATCATTCCCCATCATTGCGGCCAGGTGCCAGCTGTATGATACAACCTGCACCCGACGCGTAGTAAGCGGGCTCACCATAGCACCCCGCTCCATACAAATGTGGGTGCATAATGCCGTACATGTACGGCATTATGCTTTAAGGGGTTAAAGCGGGTTTCTGATATTGATGACCTATCTTCAGGATAGGTCATCTATATTAGATTGGCGGGGGTCCTGGATGTTGGACAGCTGTTTGAGCACCGTGGCCTCCTCCTAGGCCAATGACGTCACGTTTTTTGGCCACGTGAATGGGGCTGAGCTGCAATACCAAGTACAAGGTTCTTGAGCAGTCACATGACACTGCTGGCTTGCCAAGGGGACTGAGCAGTGGTATCCATGTGGTACCACAAATTCTGCTCACTTTAGGGGTTTTTAGATACAGTTGTACACACTACTTATAGGAGTTGTCTAGGGCTAAAATACTGATGACGTGCTCCCAACACCCCCGCTGATCATGGTTGGTCTGCGGCCTCCTGACTGTATATCAGTCACAGTGGTTTCAGGGGTGCATTGTGCATAGAACCTACAAGGAAATTTCCTGTTGAGCCAATGCCTCCTCACGGCGACCATCCAGGTACTTAACGATTAGATACTCTGCATTAATTAAAGGGGTTATCCAGTTTCAAGAACCCCCCCCCCACACACACACACACACACATATGTGTCGGGCCCCTCGCCAGTAATATACTTACCCCACTCCCGTCGCCGCTCCTAGTCCCCGCACCGCCACTGGTGCTGCTTCTCCCTGCACATGGACAAAAACATCCGGTGTCGAGGATGAGCAGCCAATGACAGATGGGGACGAGCCTCCCTAGCATCATGGGGGATGCTAGGGAGGCCTGTCCCCACCTGCCATTGGTTGCTCGTCCCCGACACCGGATGTTTTTTGTCCGTGTGCAGGGAGAAGCAGCAGTGCGGGGAGCGGGGTAAGTATATTACCGGTGAGGGGCCCAGCACATGTTGAGGGGGGATCTTGAAATTGGATAACCCCTTGTATGCTAGGAGCATCAGGTACTTGTGTTACTGGCCAACAGTCATAGTTCCCCCTCCTGATTTCAACTGGATTGCCGTCTTTAGGATGGTGATCCAGTTGAATACTGTGGTGAGGGCGGCAGTATTCTGTGCTGCTCTGTGATAGTTAATTCTGCTGGGGCGGTATTTTGTGCTGCACTATGGTATACAGCCCCATCTACTTTCAATTTGGACTCGCCTAAAACATGAGGCAAATTTTAGTTTTTTTTTCCAGGGCCACTTTAAGTTTCCAGTCTGTCCCTGAGTGGTTTTAGTCAGTATTGCAGTTCAATACCATCCATTTGAGCGCCGTAGCCCCCTCCAACAGCTGATTGGCTGGAGTACCAGGAGTCCGACGCTGTTATAGACAGTAAAGTGCATTATTGTTCCAGATAATTCCTTTTCAGGGAAAGATCTGGACTTATCTTGGAGAAGTAATAAAGGGGCGGTGATCACTCCCCTCTGTAATTTGCACCTCACGGAGTTGTGACAGCTTGCTCAGAACCAGTGGAGATAAAAGAAGATGCGTCACTCATTAGAGTGTGTAAAGCCTATGTTTAACGGCAGTGACTAATGTAGAGGCAGCCTGCACAGGCTGATTATAGCTCTGATTAGGGAGCAGGCCAATGTTAACCTTTTCAGCCGCCACCCCCCGCTTTTAACCCAATTATTGAACAGACATAAAGAATGGAAGATCAGAAGCGAAGAGCTGGGTATTATCGCACAGTATCTCGTAATATTTTTATGCGCTCATTTAAGGCTCTCGTTAACAAACAAGTACTCATCATTCTAGTGGTCACTTATTATAACTCACTATGCCAGTTTCTAGCGTAAAAAAGTCGCATGGCCCTGTTTAGCAACTTTCTAATCATCTGTGCACCTAAATTTAGGTGCGCACAGGATTTTTACACCGCCTTTAATACTGGGGATTGGTGGAGATAGGGGCCATCCGCCCCCAGCAAAGTCCTTAGCATTTCCATCAGTTCACTAGCGTAAATGACAATTGAAATCTATTCCAGACAGGACACGGAGTAGATTTGAATCTAGACGCAGAGACTAGCGGAGGAGACGGCTAATTTATAACGAAACCTGTGTCTCGCCATGAATTTAGAGCATCATCAGGCAGTGCAGGGGATATCAAAAACCGGCGTAAAAAGCTAAATGACCCCCACTGAAGTTAGGGCTACACTAAGGGTCTGGCCACACAGCGCAGCCATTCAGTGGCTGAGACGCAGCCGAGACGAATGGCCACATATTTTTGTGGATTACTGCGCATCCATTAAAGGGCATCTGTCAGCAGTTTTGCACCTATGAAACTGGATGACCTGTCACATGTGTTCTTGGCAGCTGAGGGCATCTGTGTTGGTCCCATGTTCATATGTGCCCACATTGCTGAGAAAAATTATGTTTTAATATATGGAAATGAGCCTCTAGGAGCAACGGGGACATTGCCATGACACCTAGAGGCTCAGCTCTCTCTGCAACTGCTGTACCTACATCATCATACCTGGCCCTGGCTTCTCCTAAAGTCTTGTCCTATCTGGCACAGGCAAGAGGCTTGTTGGCAGTTCTCTTCAGTACTGCAAACCTCTTTCCTGTACTGCACCTGTGCTGGATTCTGAGATACACTGCGCAGCGTGAGACTTTAGAAGCCAGGGCCACACGTGATGACACTTAGGGCCAGTGGCGTATCTATCACGAGGCAAACAAGGCATTTGCCTAGGACGGCACTTGCCAATGGGGAGGCAAAATACCTTGTTTGCCCCCTTGTCCCATCCGTCTTATATTCCGGTATACTCAGAAGATCCGATGGTATATTCTAACCCATGGTGACGGGGACGCTTGCCTGGGGGTTAGAATATACCATAGGATCTGAGTTTTCATGTTCTCAGTGAGATCATGAAAACTCAAATCCGATGGTATATTCTACCCCCCAGGCATTCCCGTGGTGACAGGGATGCTTGCCTGGGGGTTAGAATATACAGGGCCACGCCGCTCACAGGAGTACATTTATAAACTAATCAGTAACTTTAACTTTAATCATTGCTGATCTCTCTTTACTTGGATACCTTACTCTGTCTTAGCTCCGGTAACAGCAGGCAGTGCGGGCGGGCGGCGCTCACTCACTGACGTCAGACGCCTGCTCCTCCCACTAGGCGGCGCAGGCGCCTGACGTCAGTGAGTGAGCGCCGCCCGCCCGCACTGCCTGCTGTTACCGGAGCTAAGACAGAGTAAGGTATCCAAGTAAAGAGATCAGCAATGATTAAAGTTAAAGTTACTGATTAGTTTATAAATGTACTCCTGTGAGCGTCGGGGAGGGGGATTTGTGGATGTTACTGTTTAGGGGAGGGGGATCTGTGGATGTCACTGTTTAGTGGGGAGATCTATGGATGGCACTGTTTAGGGGAGGGGGATCTGTGGATGGCACTGTTTAGGGGAGGGGGAATCTGTTGATGGAACTATTTAGGGGAGTGGTATTTGTTGATAGCACTGTTTAGGGGAGGGGGATCTGTGGATGGCACTGTTTAGGGGAGGGGGATCTGTGGATGGCACTGTTTAGGGGAGGGGGATCTGTGGATGGCACATAGGAAGGGGTGGGGTTTAGAGATAAAGGGGTTTGGCCTTGACAGGAAGGGGTGGGTCAAATTTATATTAGGGGGTGCCCAAGTTTAGTCTCGCCTAGGGCAGCACAAAACCAAGATACACCACTGCTTAGGGCTCTTTCACACGAGCGGATCCTGTGCGTGGAATCCGCTGCGTGAAAGAGTGCACAGAGAATTATCAATCATGTTAATGCTCCGTGTCTCTGCTGTCCAGAGCGCAGTTTGGCACTCTTTCACGCAGCAGATTCCACGCACGGCATCCACTCGTGTGAAAGAGCCCTTTCAGTGGCAGTTGCAGAGAGAGCTGAGCCTCTAGGTGTAATGACAACACCCCGTTGCTTCTAGAGGCTTATCTGCTTATGTTGAAACATTTTTCTCAGCAATGTGGGCACATATAATCATAGGACCAACACAGATGCCTTCAGCTGCCAAGTGCACATGTGAAAGGTCAGACAGCGTTACAGGTACAAATCTGCTGACAGGTGCCCTTTAACAATGAAGCCTGAATAAACTGTGTCTAATGAGTTAATAGAATACCGTCATGGCTTTGAAATTTTTGTAGTTCAAGCTGCAGCCTGTGGTCATACCCTTGGACTCCTTACAGCATGGATGTCAAACTCATGGCCCTCCAGATGTTGCAAAACTACAACTCCCATCATTCCCTGATAGCTGTAGTATGCCCAGGCATGATGGGAGTTGTAGTTTTGCAACAGCTGGAGGGCCACGAGTTTGACATCCGTGCCTTACAGTATTACTAATGTGTTAGCTGCAGTCCAAGATTTCAGACTCCTTGACGGCACACAAATACTAATGTGACTGCACATAGACCTTGTCTTAAAATGCACCAATTCAGCACAGTTTGGTGAATCTAGCTTTAGAAAAATCCACTGCATGTAACTCACAGGGTGTGTAGCTTGGTGCCCTGGGGTACCTGTCCCTCAAACCCCCTCTAAACATGCTTCTTCGGAACTTACCATTGCAGAAGTATGCTAATACAGTATACGTTCAAAGTAAATGTATAAGATGGTAAACCATTAAAGGTATAAATATAGTAACACCATCCATGCTGCTTCCAGGACGGATCCAGACCCATTTTTTGGCGGTGAATGGGCCTCCGTTCCGTACAGCACCTCCAAGTGAGCGGACCCGCTGTTTGGGGCAACGGCCGTGTGCATGATGCCTAATTCATTTGTACCTGCATACAGCCACCTCAGTGAACAAATGTAAGGCTGCAGAAAGAAGGAAAGTTAAAATAAAAAAGCTAAAGGGGTTGACCCAGCTCACAAATTGGTGGCATCTATTGCTAGGACATGCCACCAATGTCAGATGCCACCTCTGGGACCTGGACTTCTAGAGCATAGCCTCTAAAGCGAAGGAGGGTGTGCCACGCATGAGCAGCATGCTTGTAGGGCCAGTGCAAGCATTTTTGCCGCCCTAGGCAAAGATCCATTTCGCCACCCCCTCATGTCACTCACTGATAGACACACACACACACACACACACTGAGAGACAGACAGACACGCACTCAGACACTCACTGAATGACGTACACATACACTCACTGACAGACATACACCTACCCACTGAAACACACACACAGAAACTCACTCACTGGCAGACAAACATACACATATACTCACTGACAAACACACAGACACTTACTGACCGACAGACATCCACACTCACTGACATACACACACAGACACTCAATGACAGACACACATACATTTACTGACAGAAAGAGTTTGCCTATATGGTTGCACCGGCCCTGCATGCTTGCCATTCACTTCTATAGGAGTTCCAAAAAGAGCTGAGCGATCAAATCTAAGACAAGTCTCGTGACAAAAACATTTATGTGAATTGTATGTCGCATGAGTATGTCAGAGTTGTGATTTGGCCAAATCTCAAAAAAGTCGCAGGCAAGTCGCAGGTCACACACAACTTGTGTTGTGGTCTGTTATAACCAAGGTGGGTGCGACTTGCGAACATACAGTTGTGTTCAAAATAATAGCAGTGAAAAAAAAGTTAATAAAGTTCAAAATCCTTCTAATAGCTTTTATTTCCATACACACAAATGCATTGGGAACACTACACATTCTATTCAAAATCAAAACATGAAGAAAAATATATCAAATTTGTGTTTTTCCTCTAAAAAAAATTGAAAAGTGAATATTAGACTGTTCCAAAAAATAGCAGTGTTTGTATTCTTCTTTATAAACTCGAACATTGACTATATAAACTGAAAAATGTTTGAAGATTTTGCTTTGCTTTGAATCACTTTGCTAATATTTTGTTGTATAACAGCTGTTTCTGAGAACTGCTGTACATCTGTGTTGCATGGAGACAACCAACTTCTGGCCCCTGTGAACAGGTATTCCAGCCCAGGATGATTGGATTATATTCCCCAGTTCTTCTCAATATCTTGGTTTTGCCTCAGAAACTGCATTTTTGATGTCACCCCACAAGTTTTCTATTGGATTAAGATCAGGGGATTGGGCTGACCACTCCATAACGTCAATCTTGTTGGTCTGGAACCAAGATGTTGCACGTTTACTGGTGTGTTTGGGGTCGTTGTCTTGTTGGAACACCCATTTCAAGGGCATTTCCTCTTCAGCATAAGGCAGCATGATCTCTTCAAGTATTCTGATGTAGTCAAACTGATCCATGATCCCTGGTATGCGATAAATAGGCCCAACACCGTAGTATGAGAACATCCCCATATCATGATGCTTGCACCACCATGCCTCACTGTCTTCACAGTGTACTGTGGCTTGAATTCAGTGTTTGGGGGTCATCTGACAAACTGTCTCCGGCCACTAGACCCAAAAAGAACAATCTTACTTTCATCAGTCCACAAAATGTCTCTTTAGGCCAGTCAGTGTGCTCTTTGGCAAATTGTAACCTCTTCAGCACATCTTTTTTTCAACAGTGGGACTTTGCGGGGGCTTCTTGCAGATAGCTTGGCTTCACATAGGCGTCTTCTAATTGTAACAGTACTCACAGGTAGCTTTAGACCTTCTCTGATCTTCCTGGAGCTGATTGTTCGCTGAGTCCTTGCCATTTTGGCTATTCTTCTATCCATTTGAATGGTAGTTTTTTGCTTTCTTCCACATCTTTCAGGTTTTCGTCTCCATTTTAAAGCATTTGCGATTATTTTAGCTGAGCAACCAATCATTTTCTGCACTTCATTATATGTTTTTCCCTCTTCAATCAACTTTTTAATCAAGGTACCCTGTTCTTCTGAACAATGTCTGGAACGACCCATTTTCCACAGAATTTCAGAGAGAAATGCACTGTAACCAGCATGTACAACATTTGCTGCCTTCCTTCCTTAAATAAGGGCAATAATTGCCACCTGTTTTTGAAAGAATGAATGACCTCACTAATTGAACTCCACACTGCTATTATTTTGAACATGCCGCTTTCAATAAGTGATTGAATTACACAGAATCAGCAGCATGCATGTCATGACTGTTGGGTTTCTATTACTCTACTACACCCAGGGGCGGACTGACCGGTCGGGCACTTCGGACATGGTCCGAGGGCCCGCCGCAGAATAACATAACATCGGGCCCCGCTCACTGTAATACTAATATTCATATGTGAATAACTTGAAATCCTCTGCGATCCTCTCCCTCTGACTGGGAGCGTGTGTGACAGTTTAATTTTCAAGTTACTTAAATATTGCGTTCAGGGTCTCTTCACAGCAGCAGCGGTGACTGACCAGGACCCTTCACATGTGATCTAATTTTACTGTCTCCTAAAGTCTCCTGGTGTGTCTAGGATTCGAACCCACAACCTCCAATGTATCAGTGGCAAAGCATTAACCCACACAGCCATAAAGGCTGCATTGCAACTGATGAAAACTATGAGACTTCTACTGTTATAGCTGGCTAAATGTACATCTATACACATGACAGCTGCCCCAACACACCCAGCACTGCTATATCTCTATTTCTGAAATACAAGCGCTGTTGGCACTATGATACTGGGACATGGGGGGGAGGAGGCACTTGATACTGGCACCTGGGGGGGAGGGGGGGTTGGCACCTGATACTGGCACATGGGGGGGAGAGGCACCTGATACTGGCACATGGGGGGGGGAGAGGGGTTGGCACCTGATACTGGCACATGGGGAGGGGGGAGAGAGAGAGGCACTTGATACTGGCACTTTTTCTGTGGGGGGGGGGGGGGAGAGAGGCACTTGATACTCGCACTTTTTTGTGTGTGGGGGGAGATTGCACTATGATACTGGGACATGGGGGGAAGGAGAGAGGCACTTGATACTAGCATGTGGGGGGGGGGTTGGCATTTGATACTGGCACATGGGGGGAGATGGCACTATGATACTGGGACATGGAGGAGAGGAGAGAGGCACTTGATACTGGCACCTGGGGGGGAAGGGGGTTTGGCACCTGATACTGGCACATGGGGGGGAGAGAGGCACCTGATACTGGCACCTGGGGGGGGGGGTTGGCACCTGATACTGGCACATGGGCGGGAGGCACCTGATACTGGCACATGGGGGGGAGAGGGGTTGGCACCTGATACTGGCACATGGGGAGGGGGGAGGGAGAGAGGCACTTGATACTGGCACTTTTTTTTGTGGGGGGGGGGAGATGGCACTATGATACTGGGACATGGGGGGAAGGAGAGAGGCACTTGATACTGGCACTTTTTTGTGGGGGGGAGATGGCACTATGATACTGGGACATGGGGGGAAGGAGAGAGGCACTTGATACTGGCATGTGGGGGGGTTGGCACTTGATACTGGGACATGGGGGGAAGGAGAGAGGCACTTGATACTGGCACATGGGGGGAGAGAGGCACTTGATACTGGCACTTTTTTGGGGGGAGATGGCACTATGATACTGGGACATGGGGGGGATACAGAGGCACTTGATACTGGCATGTGGGGAGGTTGGCATTTGATACTGGCACATGGGTGGGTTTGGCTCTATGATACTGGCACATTGGTGGGTTTGGCACTATGATACTGGCACATGGGAGGGAGAGGCACTTGATACTGCCACTTTAGGGGGGGGGAGATGGCACTATGATATTGGAACATGGGGGGGAAGAGAGAGGCACTTGATACTGGCACATGGGGGGTTTGGCACTATGATACTGGCACATGGGGGTGGGAAGGAGAGAGGCACTTGATACTGGCACATGGGGGGGGGGAGATGGCACTATGATACTGGGACATGATGGGGGGGCATCTATGGGGACACTTACTGGCACATTATTGGGGGGCATTATGGGGGACACTAGGCCTGCAGCCTATCAGATGCCGGACACTGAGGGGCATCTACTGGGGCACTATATATGGGGCATTTTATACTGGTACATTATGGGGGGCACTAGCAGAAGGGGGGAGAGGAGCACTATGGGGGAATTTACTGGGGGCACTATATAGGGGTATTTTATACTGGCACATTATGGGGGCACTATGGGGACATTAGCTCAACTGGGGGCATTACAAGGGGGTATTTTTGCACTGTCACATTATAAGCAGAAATATTATTACTGGGGGGGCATTATGGTGGGCTTTATTACACCCCCATGGTATGACCCCCTAGTAGCAGCACAGCCTCTCCCTGCTCTGCTATCCCTCTGCCCCTTCTCCAAATCCTTATTATGAAATCTTTCTCATTAGGATAAAACACAACATCAGCTCCGCCGAGCCCCCGGCCAAAGTGTGGAAGTGGTGTCCGAGATCCCCAAGGGCCAAGCCAAGTAACTGTAAGTGTTCATGTGAAATATGTTTATGTTATACACATATAGCCTACACTGTGCCCCACAATATACAGTATACCACTACACTGTGCACCACAATATACAGTATACCTCTACACTGTGCCCCACAATATACAGTATACCTCTACACTGTGCCACACAATATACAGTATACCTCTACACTGTGCCCTACAATATACAGTATACCTCTACACTGTGCCCCACAATATACAGTATACCTCTACACTGTGCCCCACAATGTACAGTATACCTCTACACTGTGCCCCACAATGTACAGTATACCTCTACACTGTGCCCGACAATATACAGTATACCACTACACTGTGCCCCACAATATACAGTATACCTCTACACTGTGCCCCACAATATACAGTATACCTCTACACTGTGCCCCACAATATACAGTATACCTCTACACTGTGCCCCACAATATACAGTATACCACTACACTGTGCCCCACAATGTACAGTATACCTCTACACTGTGCCCCACAATATACAGTATACCACTACACTGTGCCCCACAATATACAGTATACCTCTACACTGTGCCCCACAATATACAGTATACCTCTACACTGTGCCACACAATATACAGTATACCTCTACACTGTGCCCCACAATATACAGTATACCTCTACACTGTGCCACACAATATACAGTATACTGCTACACTGTGCCACACAATATACAGTATACTGCTACACTGTGCCACACAATATACAGTATACCTCTACACTGTGACAAAGGAGTGGGGTTTACACAGGAGGAGGGAGGTGCGAAGCGCGCTGGGAGGCCCTTACAAATATTTGCTGTGGGGCCCAGTCACTTCTAGTTACCCCCCTGCCCTCTGAGTTCACTGTACTCACAAACTCAGTAGCAGGCCGGGCGGCACTCACTGAGATCACGCACCTGCTCCTCCTACTTTATTCATAAAGTGGGAGGAGCAGGTGCGTGACGTCAGTGAGTTGCGCTGCCGCCCGGCCTGCTACTGAGTTTGTGAGTACAGAGAGGGAGAGGATCGCAGAGGATTTCAAGTTGTTCACATATGAATATTAGTATTACAGTGAGCGGGGCCCGGTGTAATAGAATACAGTGACTGCAACGGGCCCCGCTGCCATTACAACCACAGATGCCGGCCCCCAGTCCCTGTATTGGGGATTATTCACTCACAGGGACACTGTTATGGGGGGGCTCTGTGGATGGCACTGTTATGGGGGCTCTGTGGATGGCACTGTTATGGGGGGATCTGTGGATGGCACTGTTATGGGGGTCTGTGGATGGCACTGTTATGGGGGCTCTGTGGATGGCACTGTTATGGGGGCTCTGTGGATGGCACTGTTATGGGGGCTCTGTGGATGGCACTGTTGTGGGGATCTGTGAATGACACTGTTATGGGGGGGATCTGTGGATGACACATATATAGCATAAGGTGCTATATATGTGTCACCCACAGATCCCCCCCCCCCACAACAGTGTCATCCACAGAGCCCCCATAACAGTGTCATCCACAAAGCCCCCATAACAGTGCCATTCACAAAGCCCCCATAACAGTGCCATCCACAGATCCCCCCACAACAGTGCCATCCACAGAGCCCCCAGGCTATTCCTCACCCCTCTTGTAATTGTTCCGCTACTTGTGGGCTGCGCGGGAATGAGTTCAGTCACTTCGGTGGGCAATCCCATCCTGCAGCGCGTGATCCCGCAAGACCTGCCGCTGTAGGTCACAGGTCTCGCGGGATCACGCGCCACAGGATGGGATTGCGCACCGAAGTGACTGAACTCATGCCCATGTAGCCCGCAAGTAGCGGATCAGTGGAACAAGGTGTGTGGGGGGATGATCTGTGGGGTTGCCCAGACGGCTAGGCCCTTCACAGTAGTTATTAACCCCTTTCAGCAGTCCCCCATTCACTGAAGGGGGACTGCTGAAAGGGATTAATAACTACTGTGAAGGGCCTCCCCCCCTTTCACAGTAGTTATGCCCAGATATGTGCCCCCTTCACAGTAGTTATGCCCAGATATGTGCCCCCTTCACAGTAGTTATGACCACACTGCTTCTAACAGAGGGTCACTAATGGACGCTGAGATTAGATCACCCCATACAAGAGCATTGAATCAATGCTTTCCTATGGGGAAAAATTTGACCCTGGAGGTCATCATGCAGGGTGTGAGGAGGTCCAGTGTCAGATACCGGACCAAAGGTCTGTTTTAATCCAGGAAGCCCTCAGGTGGCTGCCGGTCACTAGAGGCTGACTTATTGCTGGAACGTAAACAATGCCGTTTCTCTAGAACATTGCAGCTCGATTTGCAAAAGGGACACTGTACCCAGACCACTGCAATGAGCTGAAGTGGTCTGGGTGCCTTTTGTGTCACTTTAACTTTGAAATCTTATTAAAGATTGTGTAGGGTGTGGCTGGAGGTGGGGCATGGAGGCGGGACAAGGGTGGGGCTTGTAGCAGAACATGGGTGGGGCCTGTAAGGGGGCCCTTGATTTATTTTGCACGGGGGCCCTGAGAGTTCTCAGTCCGCCCCTGACTACACCTGCTAGTAAATTATTTGCCATGTAGAAATATCATTTCTACCAAAAACTGTGATTGATCAGGTTAGTGATGCCTGACTGCTATTATTTTGAGCACAACTGTAAATCCATCTGTGTTAGATTATTTAATACTGTCACATTTCAGTTGCATCGTGTGGCCTCGTGACCCGATTCACAGTCATTACATGTGATGTCATGCAACACATGTCGCCTGTAGCCTCAGCCTAGGGTTCAAACAGGCCTGGTCATTAAGAGGTTAATGGTCATTAAGGGTGCTGTTTAAAAAAGCAGTACCTACTCCATGCTGATGCCGCACGGTTCCCCTGTGCTCTCTGCTTCCTGGTCCAGAGATGATTTTTCGACACAAGGGCATGTGATTGCTGCAGCCAATTATTGGCTGCAGCAGTGACTTACTACAGTCAGTGATTAGCTGAACATCAACTCTGGACCAGGAAGCAGAGAGCACAGGGGAACGAGGCATAGTCAGTATGTGAGTGCAGGAAATCTAGTGAGTACTGCTTTGAAGCACCCTCAGCACATTACTGTATAATTTTTTTAAGTAATATCCCTTTAAAAAAAAACTGTATAAAAAAAATCTAATTCAATAAAAACCTATACACAATTATATAATTGCGATTTTTCTGTTTGACTTTGATATCTGTCTTTGGCACTTTATGTTGTGTGCAGTCACTGTGATATTTTAAGTTCAGATGCTCGCACAGTTGGCTGTGTTTAGTGTGCTGAGTAGTGACAGAAGACTTCACGTCTGAGTCATCATGGGGTTGTGTTGTGTACTAAAAATGGGACATGAAGACCATTTCTGAAGAATGTAAGAACCATCTGGAAGTGTTAGAGTCAAGTATAAAACCAGCCCTTGTAGTTTAACCCACCAGACTAGAAAGCAAGCACAGAATTTACTCTGCAAAGAATCAAGAAGCACCATGCTGAGCCTTCAGCTAGCTAAGAAGTCTTCACCAAGCCCTTTTAGGCCTTTCTTCCTGCCTCTCTGGCCACTGTCGATAGACATCTTTTCCAGCCTGGAGAAAGATATGATACGTACTGTAGGAGAAATAAAAGCCAATATGAAGCTGATGGACCAGTTTTACCAGCAGCTGCTTCAAGAAACCACTGAGAGCAAGAATCTACTTGTGCTAAATTCCAGCGATACAAAGTCCATAGATAATAAGGCTGAGATTGGTCCAGCCATCAGCAATGTAAAGTTACCAGAGGGTGGTCTGACAGTTTTCCTTGGAGTCCAAGATTTTACTCCTCAAGAGCTGACAGTCAAGCTAGTTGGAAGGAAACTGCTGGTGAGTGGAGCCAAGGAATGCAAGAGTGAAGATGGGAAAGGTTCATTTTCCTACAAGTGTCAGATCTTCAGAAAGGAGGTGGATCTTCCTGAAGATGTGCGAGCAGAAGACTTGAGCTGTACAGTGGACAAGGGCAAACTGCAGATAGAGGTTTCCAAGAAAGCTGCTCAGGAGAGGACTGTGCCAATACAGCATACAGCCCTGCAGGCTAAGACCAAGACCCCGGTCTCCGGCAGCAGCAAAGACTCTAGATCCTAACTCCAGCTTCGATATTTATGTCTGTATGCTTGATATATTACTTTGTCAAATCATTGAAATAAATGTGCATTTTTCTTAAACATTAACAATTGAAAATGTTTGCTTTTAAAACTTTATTCATAATTTTTTTAGTATTTGTTTGAAGGACGATGCACTCAATATCATGTATATTACATATGATGCCCATCATTTGTCTATCTGCCCCATCGAAGGGGTCGGTCTCGGGGCTCATATCGGGGATGTGACAATAGTTTTTTAGGGCAATCAAATCAGACCCTAGAATTCCCACTTCGCAGTCGCACACAACTGCCCCCAACATAGCGTAGGGACCACAGGTAGTTAATCTATCCTCACGTCCTCTTAGCCAGGATGAAATTAAGACCTTAGAACTAGGTCTATCCTTTGTACCTACCCCTAAATTTGACAGATTTACTACGGTGAAGGATCTTTCTTAACATGGTCACCAAAGAATTGGAAGACCTCAAGGTTTCTTCACATTATTCCAATTGCACTGAATCGGTGACCACTGCCATCTCCACATTATCTGATGACCCCCATATCATTATCAAACCCTCTGACAAGGGGGGCAATATTGTGGTCATGGACTTCTATTGCCTCCCTAAAATCCACAAAGGGATGTCATCCCTAAAAGGGAGACAGTTAGTGTCGGGTGTAGGCAATCTTAATCAAAATTTAGGGATCTACATTGACCGTATTTTGGCCCCCTTTGTTACCGCGCTGCTAACTCATACAAGGGATACTACAGACCTTCTAAAACGTCTGGAGGGTCTGGTATTGAAGGAAACTTGTCTCTTGTCAAGTATTGATGTGGAGGCTTTGTATTCCTCCATACCGCATAACCTGGGTTTGACAGCAGTTGAACATTTTCTTAGGTCTCGTGGTTGTCAATATCGCGCCCACAGCCAATTTATCCTCTGTATCCTTGAGTTCACCCTGACCAGAAATTTTTTCTCCTTTGACAACAAAATTTACAACCAGCTCAGGGGTACCGCGATGGGGAGCCCTTGTGCCCCATCGTATGCTAATTTATTCCTGGGCTGGTGGGAGGAGACTCTGGTATTCAGGGATGAGGAATCGGAGGATATATCAAAAACTGGTCTGTGGGCGCGATATATTGATGATATCTTCATTTTATGGAATGGCAACAAATCACAGTTCGAGTCCTTTGTGTCGCACCTCAATCGGAATGACATAGGGATGCGCTTCGACTGTAAGTCACACTGTGCTAGTTTGCCATTCTTGGATATCAAGATCACTAAAAACACCAAAGGTGAAGTAGACACTTCCATTTATAGGAAACCAAATTCCACGAATTCCCTCCTGAGGTGGGAGAGTAGTCATCCTCTCCCATTAAGGAGAGGGATTCCGAGAGGACAGTACCTTCGGCTGAGGCAGAACTGTTCAAACAAACAGGAATTTGTCACCCAGGCAGCTGACCTGAGGACGCGGTTTCAGCAAAGGGGATACCCCGACCACGTCCTCAGGTCCGCATACAAGGCAGCTTTGTCCCAACACAGACCTTCCCTTCTTACAAATTGTCCAACGTCATTGGGAGGTCCTGAAAATGGACCCTGACTTAGATGAAGTATTGGGTAAATACCCTCAGATCACGTACAGACGAGGCCGCAATTTACGTGACAAGTTGGTTCACAGCCATTTCTCCTCTAATATAATACATCCCACATGGTTGCGGTCTAACATCGTAGGGTGCCATAAATGTGGCAATTGTGTGGCATGCAAACACATACAGAGAACTAAATCCTTCACAAGTTCAGTCATGGGCAGACATTACTCCATCTCACAGTTCATCAATTGTAAATCAAAGGGAGTGATTTACTGCATCCTTTGTGAATGTGGGATGGAGTATATCGGCAAAACTATACTTGAGTTCAAAAGGAGGGTAGGTGAACACCTGGGAGACATTTCACACAAAAGAGACACCCCGGTGGCAAAACATGTACACATAACACATAATAGCAGAGCCCAACTGGTGTTTATGGGCATTGACTTGGTTAAACCTCCATCCAGAGGAGGTGACTGGGATAGCAATCTCCTCCAGCGCGAATCACGCTGGATATTTTATCTAAAAACATCTGCCCCTCTGGGTCTGAATGAGAGACTCGACTATGGTTGTTTTATTTAAGTATACATCTGCCATCGTAATTCTCTCACTATGCATAAAGTGGGGATTACAACAATATAAGATCAGGGGTTCACTATTTAGGTCCTTTGCCCCCAATATCATCTCGTGTGTCATTTAATTGCCTTAGACTTCCCTCTTGAAGTCCTCTTGTCGACAGTCCTGCAAGGAATGCCATTACTATTATGTCGTGGTTTGAATTCACAGCGTTACTATGGACGTGCTAGACCTATGCGTGCCCCATGTGGTTTCCTGTTTACTTGTTTCCATGCAACCATCTGCACCGCCTCTCCCTATCCGGTTATTGGCCGCCCGTCCCTTGTGTCTGACGTCATGCGCGGCGCTCGCGTCTGACGTCAGACGCAGATGCCGAAGGTGAGGGGGGGGCGTTTCCTTTAGGAGAGGCGCAGGCATGTACTATTTAAACCCCACAGATAGGTGCCTTATCGCGGCTGGTAGATTATTATGTTATTTATTCCGCCAACCATAGGGGATCTGCCATGTAGAGGACAACACATCCTCTTATACCGACCAGCATTGGATTACCAACTCCTCTGCAGATTTGCATCCCAGCACCTAGGGGTGGCAAATACAAGTTTATTCACTTGAACCAGTTATTACTGCAGGGTTTATACCTGCGTTTTTTTTGTCCTTCTTTTCCTTTTTGCACCGTCTTTTCTCATGAAGAGTCGACACAGACAGAAACGTGGGAGGTCATTAGGAATTCATTAACTGGCCACGTTCATTTTTAGAATTAGGGATCAGGTCCGGGGTAGCGACAGGTATCTGGACGGGGTTGCCCCTATCAGGGCGGGTGCTCTGTATAGATAGGCAGAATGAAACTAGTCCCCTTCCCCTTCCATAGGGTCATTTAGGGTATAGTTCTGCATTGCCTTTACAGACGCCACCCCACTGAGTGACCTCGCATCCGGCCTACATTTGATGTCCTTGGACAGACCCACCTAGAAACTCTCGCTGATCCCAGCATTTCCATTGGTCTGGTAAGACTGCTCGCATCTTTCACCAGGTGGAGCAAGTTTATTACTTCTCTACCAGTACTGGTGTACCAGGCTTGGACCCCATATGTTTTTAAGATATTGCATCTAAGTGGTGTGTTTTAGTTGCACATTGAATTAAAAGTTATATTTTAGTTAACGTTACTCCTCCCCCTCTGGGGGCTTATTTGCTATCTGTCCCACCGTCAAGCGTTTCTCTGCACAGTCAGAGGGAATGGAGACTTCTCTCAGGAAGATCTGACAGAGGAAGAGCAAAGTGACAAAAACAGCATAAATATCTCTCTTAAGAGTTTTCAAACCACAGATTAATACGATGCCTATAGGAAATGCTACAAATTGTGCAGTGACCCACTGGATCACTGCAAAAGGGTTAATGCTACATTACTCAGGTTAACTACTTTAAAATGTTTACTGTTATGCCTCGATTTATGCATCCTGTAATCTAGAACAATTAACTGTCAGTCTTTAGTTACAGTTGGCGGGTGGTGGGCGGTCCTGATCCCCTCTGGTTACTTGTGGCTAGTGTACAAACCAGTCTGAGCTCAGCCTTGGAGCCTAGCAGAAGCATGTGAGTGTGCCTGAAACCTGTGGGTTGTGTGAACATCTGACAAGTAGCTGAAGCAAAATTTATCCAGGGAACACATCATCCCTATGAGTTTAAATCTGCCAGAAAAAAAACTCTACTGAGGATTTACTTCTGAGGAAAGAAGCATCGAATTTGTATAGATGGCTGAGGACCAAAAAACGTCAAAAAGGCCATGTATGGACTGAGACAGTAAAGGTACGACTCAAAAATAGGTTTGGACTTTACTGCATGTGGTTAGGGTTACGGACTGACCATCCGTTATAGGACTGCACCCGAGAGTTAGGAACTGCAGAAATATAAAGGATTCCATAAATTGTCATTTAGCAGGATTGCACGGTATATCTATAGAGACAGGGGAACCCCTGCTCTGCTGTCTTGCACCCCGCAATCGATCCAACACCAGGGACACTCAAGCCACCACAAGGCAGGATACCCCAAATCCAGGGTGTGACCTGAGGAAAAGAATGGTTGTGCTCCTCCACTCACTGCACACGCGACCTGAGGAGCGCCAAAGCGGGATTAGCCACCGCAAGAACTAAGACCACCCTCATTGCCATTCTCTTCAACCCCAGCCACCACGCGTCCCCTGAGGGCCACCACACTGCAGACATGCAGTCCTCTTCATTATATACAGTCATGTGAAAAAATTAGGACACCCTTTGAAAGCATGTGGTTTTTTGTAACATTTTTAATAAAAGGTTATTTCATCTCCGTTTCAACAATACAGAGAGATTAAAGTAATCCAACTAAACAAAGAAAACTGAAGAAAAGTCTTTTCAAGATCTTCTGTAAATGTCATTCTACAAAAATGCCTATTCTAACTGAGGAAAAAGATAGGACACCCTTGCCCCTAATAGCGAGTGTTACCTCCTTTGGCTGAAATAACTGCAGTGAGACGGTTCTTGTAGCCATCTACCAGTCTTCGACATCGGTCTGAGGAAATTTTACCCCACTCCTCAATGCAGAACTTTTTCAGCTGTGAGATGTTTGAGGGGTTTCTTGCACGTACAGCCCTTTTCAAGTCACCCCACAGCATCTCAATGGGATTCAAATCTGGACTTTGACTTGGCCATTCCAGGACTCTCCATTTCTTCTTTTTCAGCCAATCTTTGGTTGATTTACTAGTATGTTTTGGGTCATTGTCATGTTGCATGGTCCAGTTCCGCTTCAGCTTTAATTTTCTAACTGATGGTCTCACATGTTCTTCAAGCACCTTCTGATACACAGTAGAATTCATCGTGGATTCTATGATGGTGAGCTGACCAGGTCCTGCTGCAGCAAAGCAGCCCCAAACCATGACACTTCCACCTCCATGCTTCACAGTTGGTATGAGGTTCTTTTCTTGGAATGCTGTGTTTGGTTTACGCCAAACATGTCCTCTGCTGTTGTGTCCAAATAATTCAATTTTGGACTCATCTGTCCAAAGAACATTATTCCAGAAGTCCTGGTCTTTGTCAACTTTATCTCTGGCAAATGTCAGTCTGGCCTCGATGTTTCTCTTGGAAAGCAAAGGTTTCCTCCTTGCACACCTCCCATGCAAGTTAAACTTGTACAGTCTCTTTCTGATTGTAGAGGCATGTACTTCTACATCAACAGTAGCCAGAGCCTGCTGTAGTTCTCGAGATGACACTTTAGGGTTTTTGGAGACCTCTTTTAGCATCTTGCAGTCTGCTCTTGGGGTGAACTCGCTGGGGCGACCAGTCCTGGGCATGTTGGCAGTTGTTTTGAAAGCCCTCCACTTGTAGACTATCTTCCGGACAGTGGAATGGCTGATTTCAAAATCTTTTGAGATCTTTTTAAATCCCTTCCCAGACTCATAGGCTGCTACAATCTTTTTTCTGAAGTCCTCTGACAGCTCTTTTGCTCTCACCATGGTGCTCACTCTCACTTCAACAGTCAGGAGCACACCAAACTAAATGTCTGAGGTTTAAATAGGGCAAGCCTCATTCAACATGCAGAGTAACGATCTACTAATTATGTGCACCTGGTGTGATATACCTGTGTGAGATCTGAGCCAATTTAAGAGGGAATACATGTGAGGGTGTCCTATCTTTTTCCTCAGTTAGAATAGGCATTTTTGTAGAATGACATTTACAGAAGATCTTGAAAAGACTTTTCTTCAGTTTTCTTTGTTTAGTTGGATTACTTTAATCTCTCTGTATTGTTGAAACGGAGATGAAATAACCTTTTATTAAAAATGTTACAAAAAACCACATGCTTTCAAAGGGTGTCCTAATTTTTTCACATGACTGTACAATGTCCACTCTGCGCTGTACCTTTTTATTACAAGGGTCATAGGAATTTAGCTGATCATAGGCTGCCCCACTGCGGGTACCCCAGAAATCAGCAGTAATCTGTGGAGGAACCAGAAAGCAAGTGTTCATTGGCCTTTCATTTTGGTAGGATGTGCCGTCATTTTATGATTGGCATTTTGTTTGACCTCTGAGACCCCCACTGATGCTGAGAATGAAGGGGCCGCAGTGCTGCTTTAGCTTTTTGTTGCACAGCTGAGCACCAGCTACTCACTGTGCCAGTAACTGCAGCATGGCCCTTTTCGCTTGAAGGGGATACAGCTGTAAAGTAGTGCAGGAACACCCTCCTTCTCAAGATCAGTGGCGATCCCAGAGGCCAGACCCCTTTCCTGCAAAAAAAGATGGCATATTCTAGCCACATGCCAATCTATATATATAAAGAAGGACGTATATATGTGTGTGTGTGTGTGTATGTTCAGCGATCACTCTAAAACGCAACCATCGATTTCAATGAAACTTGGTATACACATCCCTTGCTACCTGGAAAGAAATCTTGTGGGGGTCACAGCTCTCTAGGATGTACCATTCCTGAGATATTCCCATAAAATGACCTGCATTAGCCAATACAAGCCTTCATATCCCAACTGCCATACACACGGTCACATGTCCCTTATCAGCCAATAGAAGCTCGCCGGCCCTTAGTCTCCACATACACACAGTTTTACTCCAGGTTTCCATAACAACCCAGCCATTTTTATTCACTGCTGTAGGTCAGAAAACCCTTATGAGTACTCATAGAGAATAACTGATAACAGGTGCAGTGCTGTATACCAAGTATTTCTAAACTTTATTAAAAGAAAGCAGAGGTTAATATAGCGATATTCTGGATAATTTCCAACTGAAGACGTAGTTAAACATTTACATCATTAACTCATTAAAACCACAATCTGAAATGAGCATCTCTTAGCTATACACCCAGAGCGTCTTCCTAATCCTAAGACGGTTATTAATCACATACCAGTCTTCCTAGCACTTATTGGAATTCCTTACCAGACCAGGTGGTGGGGGCTAGGAGTGACCTTGAGGTTACAGTATCCTTAGCAAAGAAGTTATTAATATTTTTTTTTATTAAAGCGCCATTCATTCCATAGCGCTGTACATGTGATAAGGGGTGCACATACATAATACAGACAATTGCACTAATCATAAACAAGACGAGTTACAGACTGGTACAGACGGAGAGAGGGCCCTGCGGGCTTACAATCTACCTGGTATGGGAGAAGGACACAGTAGGTGCGGGTTAAGTTGGTCATGGCAGTATAGAGGCAGCAGGGTCACTGGTTGTAGGCTTGTCTGAAGAGGTGGGTTTTCAGGTTTCTTTTGAAGTATTCCACTGTAGGTGAGTTCACAGTTTATAACATAAAATGGCAGTATGAAGTACAACATGGAGGCTGAGGACACAATATGAAGTTTCAACCCTCACAATTCCCCCCTTTTGAGATATTCACTCACCACAGGTGCCAGATACACATACTTCAGCCGGACATTCCCCTTGCTGCTGGTTTCTCCAGATTCTGCATAGCTGTACCTGTGTGAGGGATCATCCTAACATGTCTCATAGTCTTTTCTACTACTATTCTTGTTACACACTCTGCTCAAGCACATCAATATGAGCTTAATTACAATATAAATGAATGCAACAATTAACAAAATCTGTATTATTCCTTGTACTATACCCATAAGCCACCCACCAACATTTTTAAACAAATGCGCTGGGTTCAAGAAGGAAAAAGTATCTGACCACTAAGAGTCATTGTCAGCACTATGTGCATCCAGCCATTTATCTCCCATCTCCTTCATTTTTTTCAATACCTGCCCTTATTTGAAGATTACCTTGTGGATCTATGTAATGACAGCAGGTTGGTCCTATCACCTGACACGTTAAGCTTATCATGTGACAGCATAAAAGTGGCTGAGTACAGGCTCCAGGTGGGATCAACTGACATGCTGCCGCCCCGCAAGCAAAATAAAGATCATCAGGAAGAGTATAATTATAGGTTACATGATAGAGGAGAGTATAAGCAACTGCAGTAATAGTTACACTTTTATTATATAAACACCATTTTTGACCACCATGGTTATCACTACCTATTTCCCCTCCCAAGCCGCAGGAATAACTGTCATGGGTTTCAGGAGTCAGTACAGCCCAAGGATTGTCCTTACCTATTACAATTTCTTCAAACTTATTATTATGTTCCCATGATGCATTATGAATAGAGATGGCCTTGCAGTTCGCCCGGCGGTCATTTCTCGGCGAACTTTGCTCATTCGCGGTTTGCCAACCTGGCGAACATATGGCGATGTCCGCCGGCGCCATATTCTTTTACATTGTGAAAAACTTTGACCCATGACACATCCATCGGGTGGGACAGGACAGCCAATTGAGACGTTTCAGCACATGGACATACCCCCTACCTTATAAATAAACCTGATCTGGCCGCCATTTTACATTCAGTAATTTGCCAGTGTAGGGAGAGGTTCCTGTGTGGAGCAGGGACACGCTGTTAGGGACACCAAACACTAGGTAGTAGGGCCACAAAAGTCCTTTTAAGGACTGGTATAAGTGTGCTATCGATAGGTGTGACTTTCAGAGGGGTGTGATATACTTATTATATACTTTCTAACATAGAAAGTATATTATAGTGCATTTGTATTGTGCAGCAGTTGTGTGCGGTTCTGCTGTGATACTGCAGCTATACAGAGGGACAAACGCTATTGGAACAAATAATTTCAACTGGTGTGATATAGCAGTTGCCCCCCCAAAAAAACTGATTGAGGCAGGGGTGTGATATACCAATAATATACTTTCTATATACTGCATTTAGGTAGTGCAGCAGTTGTCTGCGGTTTTGCTGCGTTACCGCAGCTATACAGAGTGACAAACACTATTGGAACAAATAATTTCAACTGGTGTGATATACCAGTTGCCCCCCAAAAAACTGATTTCCTGCCTGCACCGACACGCGCCATTTTTAGAAGGAACCAGGCAGTATACACCCAGCTGCACTTAAACTGGGGTGACACAGACTTGATAAAGGGGTCGTCGAGACCCCGAAATGCGTTGTCTCGTAATAAACCTTGTTGTGTCCTGCATCGGGTTGTGGTTATGCGCCTTACGATAGTCTATTGGCTGGATAACTCCACCGTGACAAGCTGAAATATGTTTTACAAAAAACTGATTGAGGCAGGGGTGTGATATACCTTCTTACATAAATACTGCTCCTCTATAGGGACTTTGTCACAAAGTCATTTTGAAAATGACAGGCAGAGGAAGAGACAGGCCATTCCGCAGGGGAGGTAGGGGTTGGGCAGGTGCACCAGGCCAGAGCCTAAGTGGGAAGTTGCAGTCAAAGGACGCACCAGAGTTGCTTGAGTGGCTCACTCAGCCTTCCGCTTCTGCACCCTCCTCATCCTCTCTATCTGCACCCTCTTCACTCACTGCTGGGTGCACCCCCAAAGACACCACCACCACCACCATATACCCTCCACTCGAGTCAGAGGAATTATTTTCCCATCCATTCCAAGACCTTACCGATACACAGCCATTCTTGGCATCGGATCAGGAAGAGGAGGTAGCAACGGCCACTACCCAGCGGTCTGACGGCATTACCCAGATCAGCCCAAGGAGGGTGGTCCCCGCTGTTGCAGCCTACTCCGAGGTCTCTAATGTCAGTGGTGGCGAAGGTGATGATGATGATGACGTGTCAATGGACATCACGTGGGTGCCCATAAGAGAGGAAGAGGAGGGGAGTTCAGAGGGAGAGACAAAGCAGCAGATAGGGAGGAGAAGGAGGAGAAGCAGGCAGAACTTACAATGCACAGGAGGCAAAAAGCAGACTGCTAATATATCTGGAACACGCCATCCACCATGCACAGTCACATCTGGTGCTCCCAGGACATCGGCACATGGCTCAGCAGTGTGGGCTTTTTTTAACGTGTCCGCTGCTGACAATAGTGTTGCCATCTGCAGCCTGTGCTGTCAACGCATAAGTCGCAGTAAGCCGAACACTCACCTAGGGACGACCGCTTAAGAAGGCACCAGGCCTCCCATCACCGAGCCCAGTGGGAGCAACGCCGTCAGAACCCACAAAGCCACACTCCCAGCACTCTACGTCCTGCCTCTTCTCCTTCTCTTCTGTCCTCCCATTTGTCCTCCACTCCACCTTCCACTGTGCCGTAGTCTCATTCATCTGGCAAAGGCAGAACTCCGTGGCCCAAATGTTTGAGCGTAAAAAGATGATGACGCCGTATAACCCTCTTGCCCAACGGCTGACTGCAGGCTTGTCTGAACTGCCATATAAACTGGTCGACTCAGAGGCCTTTAGAAAATTTCTGGCCATTGGCACACCACAGTGGAAGGTCCCCGGAAGGAAATATTTCTCCCAGAAAGGGCATCCCGGAGCCATATGGTCACGTTTAGCAGCAAGTGAATGTATCTCTGGCACACAGTGTCGGTGCCAAGATACATCTGACCAGAGACACGTGGTCTAGCAAACACAGGCAGGGAAGGTACATAACTTTTACTGCCCACTGGGTGAACCTTCTGACAGCTGTCAAGCATGTAACCCGTGGCACCCGTGTGGATTTGGTGTTACCGCCACGGATTGCATGCAGGCCTGCCTCTTCTTCTCCTCCTCCTACTCTATCCTCCGTCTCCTCCTCGGCTGAATCCTCCTTTTACACTGCTACCGCCTCTTCCGCTGCGCCCCCCAAGCTCCCCAGAACCTATTCGACGTGGCAGGTGAGACGTTGCCATGCTGTGCTGCGGCTGTTGTGCCTGGAAGCCAAGAGCCACACACCGGTCCTGCACTCCTTTTAGCTCTGCAGTCACAGGCCGATCAGTGGCTAACCCCGCTCAATTTGACAGTTGGTAAAGTAGTGTGCGACAATGGTGCCAAAATGACACACGTGCCGTGCATGGCACACGTCCTGAACATTGTTGTGCAGTGATTCGTTGCCAAATACCTCGCGGTCCAGGACGTCTTGCAGCAGGCCAGGAAAATATCTGGCTATTTTAGAAGATCTTACACGGCCATGGCCTGCCTTATTGACGTTCAGTGGCGACACCAGCTGCCCGTCAGACGTCTGATTTGTGACTGCCCGACGCGCTGAAACTCCACCTTGTATAGGCTTCTCCAGCAGAAACGTTAATGACTACCTGTACGAACTCTGCAACAGGACAGGTTCTGGGGAGCTTGTTTTTTTTCACCGCGCCAGTGGCTGCTCATGCGTGACGCATGCAGACTTCTGCGGCCATTTGATGTGATCACCAAACTGGTTAGTCGCAGCTAGGGTGCCATCAGTGACATCGTACCTTACGCCTTCTTTGTGGAGCTTGCATTGTGTCGTGTCATTGATCAAGCCGTTGAGGAGCAGGAAGATTAAGAAGTCGCAATGCTGGATGAATTCCCAGGGGGGGCTACTCCATCTGAGACAAGTCAATAGGAGCCTGAAGAGGAGTCAGAAGAGGATGGTGCCAGGGCGGAGGAGGAGCAAGAAGAGCATGCTTTAAACTTTTCTGGGATCCCTGGGGTTGTCCGTGGCTGGGGGGAGGAGACCAAGGACGACATTATCCTGGACGGTGAGCAGGAGCCAGGCCACTCCGCTTCCAGTTTAGTGCAAATGGGGGCCTTCATGCTCCAGTGTTTGAAGAGGGACCCCCGTATAAAAAGCATAAAGGTAAAGGACCTGTACTGGGTGGCAACCGGTACAAACAGAAAATGGCGGACATGTTATCAGCATCACAAAGGGCTGTCAGAATGCAGCACTTCCAGGCAAGGCTTAGAGAAATGATGCATTCTGCTTTTGCGGGCGCTGGCAGAGGAATTTCTACTCACAGAGAAACAGTTGCGGGTACCAATCCAACAGTGCCTGCAAGAAGAGGGCGGTTTAAAATGTGTTGGTCACTTCGAATATGAGATCATTCTTGCAGCCAACCCATCGACAGCCGCCCTCTGGATCCAGCCTCAGAGAACGCCTAGACCGACAGGTGTCCGACTACATCAGGTTAACGGCCGATGTGGACGCTATGAGAAGCGAGGAACCCCTGGACTACTAGGTGTGCAGGCTTGACCTGTGGCCAGAGCTGGCACAATTTGCCATGGAACTCTTGGCTTGCCCCTCATCCAGTGTCCTGTCCGAAAGGACGTTCAGTGACCATGATGAGAGCTAAAAAATCCATGAGTGTGAGCTCCCGGGCCTAGCTAGATAGTGTGTTGTGACTGTCTTTGCCAGGGCTCCATAGAAACATAGTGTAATTCTCATAGACTCCAATGCTAATGCATTAGAGTCTATGACTGGAGCCATAAAATGATTGCATGTTCAAATTCCCTAAGGAAACTTTAGAAAGTATAAAAAATGTTTTTAAAAATATAAATAGTTTAAAAAAATGTAAAAATTAAATACCCCCCCTTTTCCCCAATATGACCGTAAACAATAAAAATAAATAAACATCATGGGAATCACCGTATGTGAGAACGCCCGTACTTATCCCATACAGCAAACTGTAAGATGGAAAAAAAATCTAAATGGCTGATTCGTAGTTTTTTTTTCACTTTTCTTCCCCTCATAAAATTAAATACAAAGTGATCAAAAAGTCATACACACCCCAAAATAGTATCAAGGAAAAATACAGAACGCCTCGCAAAAAAAATGAGCCCTCACACAGTTCCATACAGATAACTACAAAAACATTACAGGGACCAGAATAAGCCAATGAAATAAATATTTTTATTTTTTTTCAAAGTATATATTTTTTCAGTATTATAACACAAAAAATGATACATATGTGGTATCTCCATAATTGTACTGACCCAGAGAAGGTAACAGGTCAGTTTTACAGCATAGGGAATGGGTGAAAACAAAACCCAGAAAACTTTGTCAGAATGGAATATTTTTTTTTCAATACCACCCAATTTGAAATGTTTCCAGCTTCCTGCTGCATCATATGCAATATTAAATGGCGCCATTAGAAAGTTCAACTTGTCCTGCAAAAAACAAGCCGTCATATGGCTATGTGAATGGAAAAATTAAAAAGTTATAGCCTTGGAAAGGCAGGGAGTGAAAAATGTAAACGCAACAAACGTAGAATCCTTCATGGGTGAAAGGGTTAGTTTGACTATTATGGAAGAAATAGGGGGCCAGTTGCTTCACAGCTCTGGGGCTCGTTCTGAGTGCGATCTTTCTACGTATATGTACTCCAGATAAGGGTCCATTCACACGTCCGTTGTTTCTTTCCTGATCTGTTCCGTTTTTTGCGGAACAGATCTGGACCCATTAATTTTCAATGGGTCCTGAAAAAAATCGGACAGCACAATGTCTGATTTTTTTTTTTTTGGACCATTGAAAATGAATTGGTCCAGATCTGTTCCGCAAAAAACTGAACAGATCAGGAAAGAAACAACGGACGTTTGAATGGACCCTTAGGCTCCATTCACACATCCGCAATGTGTTTTGCAGATACACGGAGACACGGATCCGCAAAACACGGAAAGCGGCAATGTGCGTTCCGCATTTTGCGGACCGCACATTGCCGACATAATAGAATATGCCTGTTCTTGTCCGCAATTGCGGACAAGAATAGGACATGTTCTATTTTTTTGCGGAAACGGAAGCACGGATGCGGAAGTGCGGATCCGCAAATGTGGATGCGGACAGCACATTCCGTCCCCATAGAGAATGAATGGGTCCGCACCCTTTCCGCAAAATTGCGGAAAGGATGCGGACCCATTTTGCGGACGTGTGAATGGAGCCTTTTAGACATAATGGGTGCGGAGAGCACACTATGTGAGCGCCACCTAGTGGCCACTACAATGTTTTCTCGCC
This sequence comes from Bufo gargarizans, assembly GCF_014858855.1. NCBI lineage: Eukaryota > Metazoa > Chordata > Amphibia > Anura > Bufonidae > Bufo > Bufo gargarizans. The sequence continues at coordinate 110,411,422 of NC_058085.1, forward strand.
CCAAGAAGAAGGCGTTCAGCGTCTACTCCCCTCTGTCTCTGGGCTCAGTAGAAGTCGCGTTGTCTGCCTACAAATAAGAAAAAAAAAACATGATATCCCGGGGGGAGGGGGGAACAAAAGAGGGGGGAAAACTACAACTCCCGGCGTCCCTTGTATAGTGCGCATGTGCGCTCTCTTCTTTGAACTGCACAGCTTTATTGATACAGCACGCGGCGTACATCGTTGCCATGGCTGAGCTGGTCCAGGCCTCGCAGTCCCGGAGCAGTGTGCAGTCCCCACCTGCAAGTGGACAGAGCGGAACCGCTGCAGCTGCAGCCGCCACCGCCGGGGCCACAGCTGGAAGTAGCGCGGGCAGCAGCGACCCGGCCAGGCCCGGGCTGAGCCAGCAGCAGAGAGCCAGCCAGAGGAAAGCTCAAGTCAGGGCCCTTCCCCGGGCCAAGAAGCTGGAAAAGCTGGGGGTGTTCTCTGCCTGTAAGGTAAGCAGCTGTGGGAGGGGCGGGGCTGCTGCTCTGTGCAGCCTTTGTCCCATTCTGTCCCTGCAGAGTGCGGCAGTGGTGCTGGGATCTGTATCATGGGCTGCAGTGATGTCTCAGCACCCATGGGTGCAGTGCCCCATAGAGGATGAATGGCGCGGCAGTGCACGCCTGGAACCCTTTTCTCATGATCAGCGGTTGGACCCCGCGATCAGATATTACCTTTCCTGCCAGTAGGTGATACGTTTCCGTAGTGCGAAGAGCCCCTCATTGCATGGGGGTGTGGTCCTCCAGCCGCTGTGAAACTACAACTCCCAGCGTGCCCCCATGCACTTCTGTAGGAGTTCTAAGAACAGCCAAGCAGTTGTGCATATTGGGAGTTGTGGTTTGACAACAGCTGGAGTGACGGAGGTTGCTGGTCCCAGTAGTAGACCGGCTTTTGAGCAGCACATTATCACTGGATGACAGATGTGCACCTATGACACAGGCTGACCTGTGCACTTGGCATCTGAGTTGGTCCCATGTTCCTATGTGCCCACATTGCTGAGAAAAATTATGTTTAGTATATGCAAATGAGCCTCTAGGAGCAACGGAGGAGTTGCCTTTACACCTAGAGGCTCTGCTCTCACTGCAACTACCGCGCCCTCTGCTGGCCCGGCAGTGTAAATGTCATCATTACACCTGGCCCTGTCAATCAAAGTGCAGAGAGAGCAGAGCCTCTAGGTGTAACGGGGCTCTATGATGGGCATGTGATTCTGGGTTGGCATTGTGCTGAAATTGACTCCTGGCAGCACAACAAGATATCCGACATCGTATATTACACTGACAGTGATTGGGTCCTGGTCATAGTCCTCTATAACAGCTACAATAGGGAAGAATGGAGTCACTCACTGCCACATGCTGAAACCAACAGGATTCTGTGAGAGCAGACGGGGCCAAGGAACCTTTCATTTAGGATTTAAAGTAGTATTCCAGGAATTCAAGATGATTGCCTATGTACAGGATAGATGATCAGTATGAGATCGGTGGAGGGGGGGGGGGGGGGGGGGGGGGGGTCTGACTGCAGGCTCCTCTGCCGAACAGCTGTATGAAGAGGCAGTCAGATGGCATAGGCGCAGCTCAAGTGGCCTGGGCTGCAATACCAAGCACAGATGCTTCCCAATGGACGGCGCTGTGCTTTGTAAGCTAAAAGGGGCCACCGCACTCGCCAGAACTCTGATTTGCACCGCAGCTTCAACAAACAGCTGACTGTCAGGAGTCGGACCCCTGTCTATTTTATATTGATAGCCTATCTTCAGGATAGGTCATTGGTATGAAAATCCTAGAAAACCCCTTTAATGGATCCTTGCCGCCCAAAGAAATGCTGAGTGACCTGCGGTTATGACCTCTGTGATTCACTTCTGTCATTTCTCTTACTTCAGGCAAACGATGTCTGTAAATGCAATGGATGGAAGAACCCCAACCCACAAACCGCACCTAGGATGGACCTTCAGCAGCCTGCAGCCAGCCTGAGCGAGCCCTGCCGGAGCTGTAGTCACTCACTGGGTAGGAAATGATCATGGCTAGAGATGAGCGAATTCCCGCTTATGAAATTCGTTCATGCTTTGTTTGGTAGTAAAAGGTGAATTACCTTAATTGCCTTATAGATTCTGTTACCACGGACCATAACGCAATTCTATGACGCAATGCCTTTTTCTTTATTCCGTCATAATAGAAGACTATGGGCTGCATAATGGTTTACGTTATGCAGGAGAGGACTCAGGATCAGACGAGGACTCCAGCATAACGTAAACTGGACGGATCCGCTATGCAGGCCGTAGACTTCTATTATGACGGAATGCCTCTAAAGGCATTCCGTTATGCAGTCCGTCATAAAATTGCGTTATGGTCCGTGGTAACGAAATCTATAACGCATCTCACCTTTTACCACCAAACGAAGTGTGAACGAATTTCAAAATATGAATTTTGCTCATCTCTAATCATGGCAAAAAAAAAATATGGAAAACTGAATCAATGTGATTTATCCCAGAAGGATCCGGCATATATTTCCTATTACTGCAGACAGTGGCATAGGGTAAAATGCCGAATGGTAGCGCCCAGATGTCAGTTTATTTATTCATTTCCAGTAGGAATAGCAGAGGGGCATGATGTAGAAAAGATGCTCTAGAATTATTTTCTGTGGAACATAAGCATTTACTTAACTTTCACACTGGCGTTTCTGGGTCCGCCTGTAAGATCCGTTTCAGGGCTCTCACAGGCGGCCAAAAACGGATCAGTTCAGCCCCAATGCATTCTGAATGGATAAGGATCCAATCAGAATGCTTCAGTTTGGCTGCGTTTGGTCTCTGTTGCGGTCACTAAAGCGCAGCTTGCAGCGTTTGTGTCCGCCTGGCGATGCAGAGCCAAACGGATCCGTCTAGACTTACAATGTAAGTCAATGGGGACGGATCCGTTTTCACTGACACGATATGGTGCCATTGAAAACGGATCCGTTTTGACTTAGACTTTTTTTTGAATGAATAATGCAAACGGATCCGTTCTGAATGGATACGAGCGTTTGCATTATTGGTGCGGATCCGTCTGTGCAGATACAAGACGGATCTGCACAAAACGCAAGTGTGAAAGTAGCCTAAGGCCTCTTTCACACTTGCGTTGTCCAGATCCGTCGTGTACTCCATTTGCCGGAATTGCACACCGGATCCGGAAAAACGCAAGTGAACTGAAAGCATTTGAAGACGGATCCGTCTTCAAAATGCGTTCAGTGTTACTATGGCAGTCAGGACGCTATTAAAGTCCTGGTTGCCATAGTAGTAGTGTCGAGCGGGGGAGCAGTATACTTACCGTCCGTGCGGCTCACGTCATCCATGCGCGTGGGGCGCCCTGACGTCACTCTGAAGCGCCCCGGGAGCCGCACGGACGGTAAGTATACTGCTCCCCACTGCACTTTACCATGGCTGCCAGGACTTTAGCGTCCTGGCAGCCATGGTAACCATTCAGAAAAAGCTAAACGGAATTATCGGATCCGGTAATGCGCCGAAACGACGTTTAGCTTAAGGCCGGCTCCGGATTAATGCCTTTCAATGGGCATTAATTCCGGATCCGGCCTTGCGGCAAGTGTTCAGGATTTTTGGCCGGAGCAAAAAGTGCAGCATGCTGCGGTATTTTCTCCGGCCGAAAAACGTTCCGGTCCTGAACTGAAGACATCCTGATGCATCCTGAACGGATTTCACTCCATTCAGAATGCATTAGGATAAAACTGATCAGGATTCTTCCGGCATAGAGCCCCGACGACGGAACTCTATGCCGGAAGAAAATAATGCAAGTGTGAAAGAGCCCTTAGCCAGATTTGTCTGGAGAGCGGACAGATCTTCTTGAAGGTGTCTTACAGGTGAAAGGAACTTTAGGCCCCTCTCAGACGAGCGAGTTTTCCGTACGGGTGCAATGCGTGATGCGAACGCATTGCGCCCGCACTGAATCTGGACCCATTCATTTCAATGGGTCTTTGTACATGTGTGTTGTTTTGCACGCATCACTTGTGCGTTGCGTGAAAATCGCAGCATGTTCGAAAAATGCATACGCAAGCAAGTGCGGATGCAATGCGTTTTTCACTGATGCTAATGTTGTTTGTAAACATTCGGTTTTCTATCACTCGTGTGAAAAATGCATCAATGAGCATTTCACCCACGCGATAAAAACTGGACAACTGAACGCAATCGCAAACAAAACTGACTGAACTTGCTTGCGAAATGGTGCGAGTTTTCCTGAATGTAACCGGACCTAATCCGTATCGTTCATGTGCAAGAGGCCTTACCGTGTAGGTATTGTCACATCTTCCATTAGCGATCCGCAGCATTGAGTCCGTTCTTTAGCTCTATATGTTGGTCTAAGAGCCTCTTTTCTCTCTACCTGTAGCGGACCACGTGTCACACTTAGAAAATGTATCTGAAGATGAGATCAATCGCTTGTTGGGCATGGTGGTGGACGTGGAGAACCTCTTCATGTCCGTACACAAGGAGGAGGACACCGACACCAAGCAAGTGTACTTCTACCTGTTTAAGGTGAGTTTTACAGGTATGCCTCTTGTAACACATCACTAGGATAAAAAAAAAGGGAAAATGTAAAGGATTATGGCACTTTCTGTGGTGATAAGTGAGCGCTCCGTACAGTATTAGGCCTCATGCTCACGACCGTGTGCATTACGTATTTTGCGGAACGGAACAGCTGGCCCCTAATAAACAGTACTATCCTTGTCCGTAATGCGGACAATAATAGGACATGTTCTATTTTTTTGCGAAAGGGAAATATGGACATATAGAAACGGAATGCACACGGCAGTAACTTTATATTTTTTTTGTGGATGTGGACCCATTGAAATGAATGGTTCCGTATACGGTCCGCAAAAAAACCCTGAACGGATATGGAAAGAAAATACGTTCATGTGCATGAGGCCTTAGAATGTATTGGCTCCGATGATCCGAAGTTATTACTTCGCAAAGTCTCACTAGACTTTGCATAATAACTTTAGAAATTGATTTGTACTGTAAAAAAACATTTCCCGAACTCTGGTTCGGTTTCAAGGTACCACTTGGAACCGAACCCAAGTTCGGGCAATTTTTTTTTTTTTTTTTACAGCATAAGGCTACATGCTCACGACTGTGTGTGTTTTGCAGTCCGCAAATTGCAGATCCGCTAAAAAATACGGATGACATCCGTATGCCATTTTGTTTTTTGCGGATCCATTGTAACGATGCTTAAAACGGACAAGTATGGGACATGTTCTATATTTTTTTTTTTTTTTTTTGCGGGGCTACGGAACAGACACGGTGTGCTGTCCGCATTTTTTTGGGAACCCATTGAAATGAATGGGTCCGCATCCTATCTGCAAAAAAAACAAAACTGAAACGAACAACGTTCGTGTGCGTGTAGCCTTAATCAATTTCTGAACTTATTATGCAAAGAGAGACTTTGTGAAGTAATAACTTCGGCTCATCAGAGCCAATACATTCTAATACTGTACAGAGCGCTTTCTCCATACAGTATTGAAACAAAGTTTTATGGGAATCGACTTCGGATGTTTCATCCGAAGTCGATTCGCTCATCCCTAATTGTAATATAACTGATCTCACTAATTTGGTTATTTTATTGCCTGCAGCTTCTTAGAAAGTGTATCCTGCAGATGAACCGGCCGGTGGTTGAAGGCTCTCTAGGAAGTCCACCATTTGAAAAGCCAAATATTGAACAGGTGATACTGGCATGGAGAAGCTTATAGGTGAAAGACCATCGGACATTATACAGATATGGAGTTCTAAGATGAAGCCCTCTGTAGAGTAGTTGTCTGCAGCATGTGGCTTCCTAGTTGTCGGAGGGACATGGTTAGAGTCCAGTTATTTTAAAGGGGGTTTTCTGACTTTTTTTATACTGATGACCTATGCTCAGGATAGGTTATTAGTATCCAGGGGCGTACATAGAAATCATTGGGCCACATAGCAAGAATCTGAATTGGACTCCCTAACTCCACCCTCTACCCATCCCTGTGCCCCACGTTCAGCACTCCCCTTGCAGGCCAGAGGGGGTACAAGCTTACACACAGACCCAGAGAATAAAAAGTTTAAGCAGTGACGTCACCTCCTTCTGCAAAACAAGAACTTATCTGAAGACTCGAATCACAGGACGGGGGAAGACGATGACAGCGCCCCCTGCCGGCCACAAGCAGAACAGCATGCCCCCGGATGACAAAAGTCAGCAGTGAGACTCCCCCTAAGAAGACTCACCTGTGAAAAATAGAGGTTGAGGAGACACAGGGTGAAGAACTGCAGGCAGATGGGGGCGCAATAGAGCAGCCAGAGTGGGAAAGGCTGCAGTGCATTGGCCTGGGCACAGTTCGTGTAGAAGGAGAAGAGGACGGTTCTGCAGACGGCCCAGAGTAGGAACAGGTTCTGCTAACTCAGCCGCTTCTGCTTGTAGCGGAGGAGCAGCCAGAGCTGCACGTAGACCGCCAGGAAGAGCAGGGAGCACAGCACCGTCAGCCCCAGCTCCACTGCCCAGGGGATGGCAGCGGGCATGGTGAGTCAGGCAGGACGGGGCATGTCACCGCACCCCCGCTCTCCTCTGCAGTTCTCCCTCCCTTCAAAACAACTCCGCTGGAAGACATCAGCTGAGCCCGACCATTTTAGGTACTCTGCAGCCAGCTGATTGGCGAATCATGCCCCCCAGCGTTTCTGCTCTCTTATAGGAAGTGATGTCTCAAGGGTCGGGACATCAGCGACGCGTGCTCCCTTTGTGTACACAATGGGGGGACGGGGAGGTTCGGAAGGGGGCCCTGACTGAGCATAGGGGAAGCAAGCAGGCCCGGCCAGGACTGAACAGAGGATAAGTGGGCGGGCTGTCTCAATGCCTGATAAACTAACTCTGAGTCTGCAGATGTAGGGTTGTGGGGCCTTCCACGTGCTCTGGGCCCCCGTGCCACGGGCCTCAAAGCAGCTGCGTTATCTGCTTATATTGGTGGTATGCTACTGTTAGTATCTGATCAGTGGGGGTGTTGGACTGGAGCACCTGGGCCTCCTCACAGCTCATCAAGCATAGCGCCGTCCATTGTATAGTGGTTGTGCTTGGTATTGCACCTCGGCCTCATTCACTTGAATAGGGCTGAGTTGCAGTTGGGCCACATGACCGATGAACGTGATGTCAGTGGCCCTAGGATAAGCTGTGAGAAGGTTGTGGTGCTCACCAAAGCGGCTTAAGCTGCTGACTGGTGGGGGTCGTGGGAGTTGCACCCCCACCGATCAGATACTGAGGATATAAAAACTCAGGAAAACCCCTTTTAATACTGACCATGTATAAGAAGCTTTTAGAGGATTTGTGTCATCAGAGGCAACTCCTTTCAGAATGCAGGTGCCAGGGTGATCATCCCCAGAAAACAGCTGATTTTGCAGGGGGTTGTCAGCTAGGCTTTCCCCTGTAACAACCGCTGCAGGTGAAATGTAATATTACATGGTGGCCATTCCGATAATGTACAAGGACAGGAGCTGCGTGTACAGAGCAGCACTCTCTTCTGAATCCTAGAATGGGGCATATGAGGAAACACCTTTAAGGGTGTTTCAAATGATTTAGCCTAAATCTGTCACTTTTATCTAACAGGTTTGACTTTTAAGCCTTTTTTTTGATCCGTCCTCAGGGGGTGTTGAATTTTGTGCAGTACAAGTTTAGTCATCTCCAGCCAAAAGAGCGGCAGACGATGTACGAACTGTCCAAGATGTTCCTTCTGTGTTTAAATTATTGGAAGCTGGAGACCCCTTCACAGTTCCGTCAGAGGTCACAAAGTGAGGATGTGGCCACGTATAAGGTTAATTACACAAGGTAAATATCCTGGGATACCTTCTGTAATGTCCATAGCACTCCGTTTTTCATGGTGTGAGGTTAAAGAGGCCTTCTACTTCAGGCAGCCTTTTTCCATGTATCTTGGGGGTTGCATAACTAAGCAGATGTGCCGTTCAGGAACCGCTTAGTTACAGGGACATCACAAGTTATATTTCAGTGTAAGGGAACGTCCCCTTATAATTCTTCTCTTTTTCAGGTGGCTGTGCTACTGTCATGTCCCGCAGAGCTGTGACAGCTTGCCCAGATATGAAACTACACATGTCTTCGGAAGAAGCTTGCTCCGCTCTATCTTCACAGTTACGCGTAGACAGCTGCTGGAAAAGTTCAGGGTGGAAAAGGACAAATTGGTTCCAGAGAAGAGGACACTTATTCTCACGCACTTTCCCAAGTGAGCGTACATGATGCTTCATTGAATGCTACGTGCATGAGACACGTTCATAGTGTGGGCCATGTGATAGGACATTTCAGGTAACCTGGCACATGGGCTGATGACAGAAGTAACTATTGGGACCAGTGCTCTAGTGCAGGGATGCCCAACCTGAAGCCCTCCAGCTGTTGCAAAACCACAATTCCCAACATGCCTTGACAGCCTACAGCTATTAGGGCATGCTGGGAGTTGTAGTTTAGCATCGGCTGGAGGTTTAGCATCCCTGCCCCAGTGCATGCAAAAACCCGTACTGACACATCTGTCATGTACTGTAGCAGACCAGACATTTACAGGTAGGCAGGGCTCGGGCACACAGTCTTGGTATGGATCCATGATTATGTCTTCTGTAAATTGCTATGGACCTGTACGATGTCTCCGATTTTACATGGTTCTGATTTACATTTTGCTATATACTCTTCTATGCTGCATTATGGTGATACTGCCCCCTAAAGCACAGCTTTTTGGCATGAGTGCCTCATAAAGACACCATACAGACTCCCATGAAGTCACCCGCAGGTTACTGACCCTATAGGGAGTTGATGTGCAGCTCTGGTGTTATCCTTGCCGTGTCTCCTCATCAAAGAGCAAAGAGGATGGGAGTTGTATTCATTCCACGCATACTTTGCCGTTGTAGATTTCTTTCGATGTTGGAAGAAGAGATATATGGTGAAAGTTCTCCTATCTGGGAAGCTGATTTTACTGTCTCTAACACCGAAGGTCCTCAGCTAGTGTCCCGCCCCGGTAAGGTGTAAACCAGTTGGATATTTGTTAATTATTCTATTATAATTCAGTTTAAAGTTCACAAATATACACTGGTCCTAATCACACTGCTAAGCTGTTAGCATATTACATGACGTTAAAGGGGTTGTCACATTGTAGAAAACCCTTTTATAGGGTCGCTCATGAAGGCGGGCCCACTTTTGAGACTTCTGTCAAATAGCTGATTTGCTGCGGCTGCCACAACCAGCCAGGGTCAGCAGCAGCTGCGGGGGAAATTTAGTATTACTAATGAATGGCCATTAATGTATTACATGGATAGCTCGAGTCCATCACATTGCAGACGGCTTTTGCTCATAGAGGTGGATTCCCCTCCTAAGGCCTCATGCACACGACTGTTCCGTTTTTTGCGGTCCGCAAAATACGGAAGCCGCCCGTGTTGCCTTCTGCAATTAACGGAACGGGTGCCAGCAATATAAATGCCTATTCTTGTCCGCAAAGCGCAGAGAAGAATAGGACATGTTATATATTTTTATTTAGCGGGAACGGAGCCACGGATGTGGACAGCACACGGAATGCTGTCCGCATCTTTTGCGGCCCCGTGGGAGTGAATGGGTCCGCATCCGAGCCACCAAAACGGCGGCTTGGATGCGGACCCAAACAACGGTCGTGTGCATGAGGCCTAATAGGGCAAATAGTCTCTTTAAAGATAACAAAATATTCTACATAACCAGTAACCATATGACAGCGCTTGTTATATCCAGTACAATGTACACAGAAGCATTTGTATCTCAAGCTGCCAGTCATACAATTATTAAAGTCGGGAATGAACCTGTTTTTCTGTTTTTGGGCTTTGCATGGGTAGAGAGATCCCATAGGAAACTGCTCACTATGCACCCTCAGTGCTTCAAGGCACCAGAGCTAGCCATTGATTGTATGTGGAATTCCTCCCTACTGCGGAAAGGAATTTCATACACAATAGACAGTATATTTCACTCCAGATCCAAATGTATACTTTTTTTTTTTTTTTTTTTCGCAGCATGGGGGAAGGGGCAACTTTTATGTACAGCAATAGTAATAACTTAAAGGGGATTTCTGACACTTTTTTCTACTGGTAACCTACACTCATGATAGATCATCAGTATCTGATTGGTGGGGGTCCAACACCCGTGCTGATCAGCTGTTTGAGAAGGCACTGGCGCTCAGAGTAGCACTGTGGCCTTCTTGCAGCTTTCCCTAGGCCATGTGACTTCATGGTTGGTCACATGGCCTTGTCACTGCTCAGCCCCATTGAAGTTAAAGGAGCCTGAGCTGTGATACCAAGTACAGCCGCTATGCAGTGAGTGGCGGTGTACTTCGTGAGCTGAGAGAAGGCAGGAGTGCTGGTGCCTTCTCAAACTGTTAATTAGCGGGGGTCCTGGGTGTCAGACTCCCACTGATCAGATACTGATGATCTATTCAGAGGATATGTCATCAGTAGAAAAGTCTCGGAAAACCCTTTTAAAGGGATTCTGCCGTCACTTCAGCAAATTACATTTATCATGTATAGGATGTTAATACAAGTCACTTACTAATGTATTGTGATTGTCCATATTGCTTCCTTTGCTGGCTTTATTGGCTGTAACACCTGCATATGAGCAGTGTATAATGTGATGGAAAAATGAATTAAGCCAGCACAGGAAGCAATATGGACAATCACAATACATTAGTAAGTGTCTTGTATTCACTTTCTCTACATGATAAATGCAGTTTGCTGAAGTAGGACAACCCCTTTTGAAATCAAGACTTGGTCTTGGACTAGTTAGTATGATCCTGTCATGTAATATTCCTCTGTGATACATGATTTTGTTGAGAGCTGACCGTTGCTGTTTGTATCCCTAGCTGCTGTGAATACCACCACTGCTCCCAGTACACCGCTCTTCAGCAACAGCCTGAACAACAACTCCTCCCTAACATCCAGTGGAGACACTGGGAACTCGGAACCCATGCCAGGTAGCATCCCAGCTCTCACATTCTGTGTCTCCAATTACAGCGCCTTTCATTTCTACTGGGTAGAATACTTTTGCATGTCTATAACTCTATTTTTTTATTTCTTCAAAATGCTCTCTGGTCTTGATGTACACTGCTTTTCTTCCAATTCACCGTAATTTCTTAAAGGGGTTTTCACATCTCAGACAATGGGGGCTTATTGCTATTACCTAGTAGATTTTGTGCAATTAGATGACAGATAAAACATAAAAAATAAAAAAATGTAAGGGAAAAACTGGAAATTATGCAAAAAAATTGTATTTTTCCTAATTGTTAAAAAAGATTTCAAGACAAAATACTTTTCCCAGAAAGCAAAAAGGAAAGTGTGTACGTTTGTACATGTATGTACAGGCAGGGCAAGAAGGGGTTAATTCACAGCCTGCAGGCTCTGTTAATTTTACAGCCATCTAGGGGCTCTCTCACATCAAGGAGGGCGCTCCCCTGCTGACTTTTACAATTTGCACTGTAGCAGGGTGCTACAGCGATGCCACGCATAGACTGCTTCTGCTGGTCTAAAGGCTTTATTACACCAGCAGATAATCGTGCAGATCACGGCTAACAAGCGTTCGTAGGAATGCTCGTTAGTGATGATCTACATGGGTAATATTGCTGATCATTACCCGTTGAATGAGCAAACGCTCGTTCATCGGGCAGTCGCAATTTTTAAGCTTGAAAATCATTGTTTGCCGGTGGCAGATAGTGCTGTCTAATCAGTCTGCTGCTGGCAAATAATGATTCTGTACAGAGACGAGCGATGGCATTAGCGATCACTCCTCCCCATACTGTGGAGGAGATTGCTGCATGTAATAGCAGTGTTATTTTCTGCTGATGAACAGGCGATTATTGGGATAGGAAGCATCGGCCACACCTGCTGATGTAATACCAGGCTTGGGCATACTCGCTGTGACTGCAGCTGTCTGATGCACCACGGGGTGCCGGGAGATCGCAGTGTAACCCAACATTTTTATACGTCGGGTTAAGGTTAAAGGGCATCTGTCAGCAGATTTGTACCTATGACACTGGCTGACCTGTTCCATGTCCTCTTGGCAGCTGAAGGTATCTGTGTTGGTCCCATGTTCATATGTGCCCGAATTGCTGAGAATTATTTTTTTAATACATGCAAATTACCCTGCCAATCAAAGTGCAGAGGGCGTGGCAGTTGCAGAGAGAGCTGAGCCTCTAGGTGTAATGATGACGCCCCCGTTGCTCCTAGAGGCTCATTTCCATATATTAAAACATAATTTTTCTCAGCAACGTGGTAACATATGAACATGGGACCAACACGGATGCCTTCAGCTGCCAAGTGCACATGCAACACGTCGGCCAGTTTCATAGTTGCAAATCTGATGCCCTTTTAAGAGCCTTGCGCCATGACTTATAAAGTTGTGTGGCAGTAGGCAGAAGTTTAAACAGTTTTTTGCTATGGGGTTGGCTAGTGTGACATGTACATATATTTTTCACTATGCAGATTTATTTCCATGCAGCTTCGGAGTGTTATTTCTCTGCCAACTGACCACCATTTATTTAATACAGGAGAAAAACGGAAATTATCAGACAGCCTAACTCTGGAGGACGCCAAAAGAATCCGGGTGATGGGCGACATTCCCATGGAGTTGGTGAATGAAGTCATGCTGACTATCACTGATCCGGCTGCCATGCTGGGCCCAGATGTAAGGCTACTGCTGGTCACCGTTTCACTTGCTGTGTAATTGTATGTGTGCATCTGTGCCAGTCCTGGTCTGGTCGCATTTCTACTTTGTGAATATATTAACCACTTCAACCCCGCTAGCTGAAACCCCCTTAATGACCAGGTCACTTTTTACACTTCTGCACTACACTACTTTCACCGTTTATTGCTCGGTCATGCAACTTGCCACCCAAATGAATTTTACCTCCTTTTCCTCTCACTAATAGAGCTTTCATTTGGTGGTATTTCATTGCTGCTGACATTTTTCCTTTTTTAGTTATTAATTGAAATTTAACGTTTTTTTGCAAAAAAATGACATTTTTCACTTTCAGTTGTAAAATTTTGCAAAAAAAAGACATCCATATATAAATTTTTCGCTAAATTAATTGTTCTACATGTCTTTGATAAAAAAAAAATGTTTGGGTAAAAGTTATAGCATTTACAAACTATGGTACAAAAATGTGAATTTCCGCTTTTTGAAGCAGCTCTGACTTTCTGAGCACCTGTCATATTTCCTGAGGTTCTACAATGCCCAGACAGTAGAAACCCCCCACAAATGACCCCATTTCGGAAAGTAGACACCCTAAGGTATTCACTAATGGGCATAGTGAGTTCATAGAACTTTTTTTATTTTTTGTCACAAGTTAGCAGAAAATTATTATTATTTTTTTTCCACTAACTTGTGACAAAAAATAAAAACTTCCATGAACTCACTATGCCCATCGCAAAATACCTTGGGGTGTCTTCTTTCCAAAATGGGGTCACTTGTGGCGTAGTTATACTGCCCTGGCATTCTAGGGGCCCAGATGTGTGAGAAGAAGTTTGCAATCAAAATCTGTAAAAAATGACCGGTGAAATCCGAAAGGTGCACTTTGGAATGTGTGCACCTTTGCCCACCTAGGCTGCAAAAAAAAGTGTCACACATCTGGTATCGCCGTACTCGGGAGAAGTTGGGGAATGTGTTTTGGGGTGTCTTTTTACATATACCCATGCTGGGTGAGAGAAATATCTCGGCAAAAGGCAACTTCCCAATTTTCTTTTACAAAGTTGGCATTTGACCAAGATATTTATCTCACCCAGCATGGGTATATGTAAAATGACACCCCAAAACACATTCCCCAACTTCTCCTGAGTACGGCGATACCACATGTGTGACACTTTTTTGCAGACTAGATGCGCAAAGCAGCCCAAATTCCTTTTAGGAGGGCATTTCTAGACATTTGGATCCCAGACTTCTTCTCACGCTTTAGGGCCCCTAAAAGGCCAGGGCAGTATAAATACCCCACATGTGACCCCACTTTGGAAAGAAGACACTCCAAGGTATTCAATGAGGGGCATGGCGAGTTCATAGAAATTTTTTTATTTTTTTTTGCATAAGTTAGCGGAAATTGATTTTATTTTATTTTTTATTTATTTTTTTATCACAAAGTCTCACTTTCCGCTAACTTGGGACAAAAATTTCAATCTTTCATGGATTCAATATGCCCCTCAGCGAATACCTTGGGGTGTCTTTCCGAAATGGGGTCACATGTGGGGTATTTATACTGCCCTGGCATTTTAGGGGCCCTAAAGCGTGAGAAGAAGTCTGGAATATAAATGTCAAAAAATTTTTACGCATTTGGATTCCGTGAGGGGTATGGTGAGTTCATGTGAGATTTTATTTTTTGACACAAGTTAGTGGAATATGAGACTTTGTAAGAAAAAACAAACAAAAAAATATATATATATATTTCCGCTAACTTGGGCCAAAAAAATGTCTGAATGGAGCCTTACGGGGGGTGATCACCCATATAGACTCCCTGATCACCCCCCTGTCATTGATCACCCCCCTGTAAGGCTCCATTCAGACGTCCGTATGATTTTTACGGATACATGGATACATGGATCGGATCCGCAAAACACATACGGATGTCTGAATGGAGCCTTACATGGGGGGGGGATCAATGACAGGGGGTGATCAGGGTGTCTATATGGGTGATCACCCCCCTGTAAGGCTCCATTCAGACGTCCGTATGTGTTTTGCTGATCCGATCCATGTATCCGTAAAAATCGTACGGACGTCTAAATGGAGCCTGACAGGGGGGTGATCAATGACAGGGGGGTGATCAGGGAGTCTGTATGGGGTGATCAGGGGTGATCAGTGGTTCATAAGGGGTTAATAAGTGACAGGGGGGTGTAGTGTAGTTGTGTTTGGTGCTACTTTGCACAGCTGCCTGTGTCCTCTGGTGGTCCCTTTTGTTTGGATCGACCACCAGAGGACCAGGTAGCAGGTATATTAGACGCTGTTATCAAAACAGCGTCTAATATACCTGTTAGGGGTTAAAAAAAAAAAATCACATCTCCAGCCTGCCAGCGAGCGATCGCCGCTGGCAGGCTGGAGATCCACTCGCTTACCTTCCGTTCCTGTGAGCGCGCGTTCACAGGAAATCTCGGGCTATCGCGGGAGGACGCGTATATGCGTCCACCCAGAAGAGCAGGGCCGCCGGCAGGACGCAATCCTGCTTACGGCGGTCCTGTAGCGGTTAAAGAAGGATATGAGGTCGAGATTGTATTTCATCCCAAAGTGCAGCATTAATTGGGGTATTCAAGGTAATGCATGGCATTAGGTACTAGTGCACGTTCATCAGCAGGAGGGACCTGTCAGCTTTCCTGACATGGCTGTTTTTAGTCAATTCTTTCTGCCTAAAGTAGCCCTGCTAGACCTCCTTCCTTAGAACTATGTGCCACTCCTCTGTTATCCCCCCAAGAAATGTGTGAATGAATTGATAACCTGTTAACTGCCTCTTTGTTAGCGGGGCATGTCTCTACACACGGCCTAATCCATGCTGGTAGAGACGCACACTATTAGTGTGGAGTATGATAATACGCAGTTATCAGTTTACTCATACGTTTCCCGGAAGGAGTAACAGAGGAATGGCAAGATGCAGTGTTGTAAGAAAAGATGCCCTGTTTTGTAGAGAATTCAAGAAGTAACCTGACAGTAGAGCTGACAGATCCGCTTTAAGATGATTTTCTATATCTTGACAGTGTTTTGACATTCAGCATTTCTTATTCCTACGTTAGACAAGCTTATTGTCTGCTAATGCTGCCCGAGATGAGACTGCTCGCTTGGAGGAGCGCAGAGGGATCATAGAGTTTCATGTGATTGGAAACTCTCTATCTCAAAAGTCCAATAAGAAGATCCTCATGTGGCTTGTCGGTTTGCAGAATGTCTTCTCTCATCAGCTTCCCCGAATGCCCAAGGAATACATCACCCGGCTGGTGTTTGACCCGTAAGTGGCAGTTGTAGACCCCGTATTTGTTTTATCGTGAAGCCGACTGTCAGATGTTATGTTCAGGTCTAGTAAGATCACATACAGCATGTTATTTTATTCGTCAGGAAGCACAAAACGTTGGCTCTTATCAAAGATGGACGTGTTATTGGGGGCATCTGCTTCCGGATGTTCCCCACCCAAGGCTTTACAGAGATTGTGTTCTGTGCAGTGACGTCTAATGAGCAAGTCAAGGTCTGTACTGCATTTTATTCTTCTTTAGTATCTCCTCTGCTGCTTTCACTTTCTTTGGTATCTTCTTACTTCACTCAAAACCTGAAGAATTCTGAACCAAAATAGAAACCATAAGATACAAGTGGAGATGGACATTGTGCTGCCACCCCTATGTTTTTTTTTTTTGGGTGGTGAGAGGAGTTAGACTGGGACACAAAAGTTCAGTTGATGTTATTTTAATTAGTGTTTTATATTCTTTTTCAGGGCTACGGAACGCATTTAATGAACCACTTGAAGGAATACCACATTAAACACAACATCTTGTACTTTCTTACATACGCAGATGAATATGCTATTGGGTATTTTAAAAAGCAGGTGAGGCACTCTGTTCCTTAAAGGGCAGGCGTTGCTGTGCGATCCGGTATGTTCGGTTAGTTAATGCTCTTATTTTCTTCTGTGTCCTCTTCTTGGACTTTTTGCTTAAATAGGTTTTCCGGATTCAGCGTATGACGACCTATACTTAGTATAAGCCATCAATATCAGATCTGTCGGGTTGTAATAATTCAATTAAGAATTATTAATTATGGTCATAAAAATAATTAACCATAAAAAAATAAAATTTATAAAATTTGTCATAAATTCTTAAGATCATGACCTGGTGAATTGTAGACAACCTAATTGATACAATTCACATCTGAGTCCGACTATTTCCTCAGATAAATAAGTTATTTTTGAAGTGAGATGACGTTAATGATAAAACATGTAGTTCTGCATTATACAATAATACACAGGTTTATAAAAATATGCAGATTTATTGGTTACAAGGTTATAAACATATATAAGTAAATAAACACAATGATACATGCAAATGAATATATATAGCATTACAAGCTTAACAATACATGTGAGTGGAAATAACTTGTCACATTATAACCAAGCTATTATTAGGTTAGGATATCAAAATATAAACATAAGTTATATACATTACTTCTGTTCAGAGAAAACCTCATGATATCAGGACGGGCATGTCTAATCCTAGACATCAATATGGAATGCTAAATACATTCCACCCCCCTCTAACCAACTACACATCACATGATTTCAGGCATGGGCAAATCCATTCAAGGATATAACTTAGTAGAGATAACTGTATCCTTCCGCCCCATCCTGGACTATTTTCACACATATAACTTTGGTAAGACCATTAAGACAAATAACAGGGATCTAGGGGCATTGCTAGATCATATCTTAAATGGGAAGGACTTGAAAATGCTTTGCTAAATTATGAGTCTTGATTCTTCTGCAGGTAGAATGAAGTCTCACAATATCCTAAGACTACATCTCAATATGGAGATGATTAATTTAATTATTTATTTATTCGCCAATCTAGATGGTATAATTTCGCCCACACTATCAAATTAGTCTTAATAAAATGAAATATCATTTTCTGTGTCTCTTACCAAGTCCTAGTAGAAATCTCACTTCTGCTCCTAGGAAAGCTGGGTGGTCCATCATAGCGCATCTCACCATGGCTTTCATCTTGATAGATCCCTCTAAAGAGCTTAACTTCTCTTTCCTCTTTCTTGTTTCTCCCCCCTGTGTATGGTTTATGATCACAAACTTATCAGTTAGACACACCTTCCTAGTTTGGAACTTTCCAATCATAGTCGGATGGGTGTGACTATTGATACGAAATATGACATCATAACCTTACCCAGAATGCACTTTTGCTACTGTTGTAATGTCACCTACTCATACCTAGGTGGCACTGCCGTGTAAGCTATTTGCATAATAGTATAAAGGGTTAACTTATGTAAGTCTGAATAAAACGTATTCTATACATTTTGACCGTTAAAAGCTTTAATTCAAAGCTATAGGGATTAATTCTGACACTTGTAGCAATTAGAGACAGACCTCTAGGCGTCTCTCTGAATGTTTCTCACACTGTTTATTTATGGATCATAAATAACTTCAATGGCTTTGCTTTCTCAGAGATATCAGTACCTCTTCTTGTCACACCGAAAGATGTGATTCACGGTTACAAAACACACATCTTCACAGACACTCTTTTAGAGACGAATATTCCCCTAATGAGAAATGTATATAATATACTGGATACATGTCTTCATAACATATAACAGTATAATATAAAGTGTGTGTGTGTGTGTGTGTATATATATATATATATATATATATATATATATATAAATAATCTATATCTCTATCTATCTATCCATCCGACTGATTGTCTGTCTTATGCTAAGGACTAAGACTCATTAAATGAATACATGAATATTATATATTTTGCTTCATTAATAAATGCCTAATTGTATAGGTAATTATCACCAGCTGCATAGAGCTTATCTTTATCTCCCATCATAAATTTAAAAGTAGACAAGGAGGATTCTTCTCAGAGAGAAAAATAACATTGAAGGGCAGAAACCTTAGTGCGACCTTACTCAAGACATACAGAATTGTAACTATAGTCGAGCATGGCTCTTAAAGGTAATGAAAATTTATCTTGACTAGAATGAATTGGATATCAATGCATTTACCTATGAAAAGGCACAACAGATCAGTGGGGTTAACTCCTGCAGATCAGCTGTTTGACAGGGCTGTGGTGCATATGAGAGCAGTGTGGTCTGATTACTGCTTACAATAGGCCATCTACCTTCACACCATCTATTTGGGCCTGCAGATGCCCGATGTAAATGATAAAACGCGGTGCTCACACGTATGCCACAGCTCATTCAAACAGCTGATCCTTAAGGGTGTTGAGAGTAGGACCCCCACCATTGATGTTATTGATAGCCTATACTCGGGATAGGCCGTCAATATTCTGATCTATAAAAATCCCTGTGATATGTTAATATGATACAGGGTAAGTCAGAAGAGAAGTGTTGAGTGACATTGGCTTGTTGGTGCGTTACACCATTAGTCATAGACTGTGGTCTCCTCTCCAAAATCAGAGGCTGAAGTTTTCCTGTCCTTTATACTTTTTTTGAGCTTTACAGGGCAACTCAGATTGTTGGAATAGACTGCTGTATGTACAGTGAGTTGCCCGGCATCCCCCAACAAGTCCAGCACAAAGTGTCATCCAGAGCATTGATTCCCATTACCGCAATGATCAAATAATTCTGAACAGCTAAAGACCTATATGAGATTATTAAAGGGTCACTGAGTTTCCAGAAAAAAAATTGTCATCGGTGGAGGTCTGAGTGCTGAGAGTCCGGCTGAATTCTAGAACAAGTAGAAATAAGAGCTCGCTAATGGAGAGAAAGCCTATGGGCCAGATTTATCATTAGCTCAGGTCAGAATAATGGAGTGAAAAAGTCCCCCAAAAAGTCCCAAACGCTAAAACTGCGCACAAATTTGCAACTTTTTTCTGCTGTGCACTATGCTCGCCAGTTTTCTGAAAGTGGGCGTGTTTTCTTATGTAAATGAATCTCTAGACAGATTTACTATTGGGACTATTTAAAAAGTCGCAATTTCACTCCAGTGAGGACCATGCTTATCTTATGAGACTTTTTAATAGAACGTTGCGACTTTTTCGTAAAGATGTGCAACTTTTGTAAAGCTGCTTACTGACGGATAAACTGCTACCGTCAAACCACATTTATTACAGTCTTAAAGGGCTGATCATAAATCTGACTTTAGCCATATGTTAAAGTGGAGTGAGCTGTCAGAGTTATGATAAATCTGGCCCTATATGCCTTTCTCGATTCCGTCCCTTGCAGTCTCTGTGAGTAATTCTCTCTTCTCGTTCTAGAGATCGGTGGGAGTGTCAGCATTCAGACCCTCACCGATCAAAACTTAGGACATATCAAAAGTATTTTTGAAAATTCAGTGACCCTTGAAGTATTCTTCACCAAACCAATAAAGACTTGGGATGGTTACAGCATAAAGTTTACGTATATAACTGGCAGACTGGAAACCCACAGGATTGTATCTGTTCCACTGACAAATAAGATCTAGGTTTGTCAGCTTGCTCGATCCAGTTTTGTTTTTTAACCCCTTCCTGACACATGACGTAATAGTACGTCATGGCGGCAAGTGACATGCCCCATTTGACGTACTATTATGTCATGGTAATCGGGCGGGCACCGGAGCTTTGCACGACCGATCACTGCAGGGGCCCGGCTTTCCCTGATAGCTGTATCCTCCGGCATCGCTATAACCGCAACATAGAAGGGGTTTGCAGCGGGTTAGGGAGCCCATCGGGTCCCCGCGCTGCTGTGGCGGGGACCTGATGGGTGACAAGACAGCCTGATGCCGTGCAGAGGCTGCCCAATGCCTTGCACAGCATCGGGACCTGCCTTCTACGGGGGCCCAGGAGATTCAGCCTCAGGCAACCTGTTAGTGTATTACTCAGTGTAATACACTAACAGGCAATGCATTACAATACAGATGTATCGTAACGCATTGCAGAGAGGCTCAGACCCTCAAAAGTTGAAGTCCCAGAGTGGGACAAAAAAAGTAAAAAAAAAAAGCCATTTTTTGTCACCTAACATCTCATAAAGTGCAACACCAAATGATCAAAAAGGCATATGCCCCCCAAAATAGTAAAAATGTAACTGTCATCTTATTCTGCAAAAAATGAGACCCTACCTAAGACAAAAAAAAAAAAAAAAAAAAAGCTATGGCTCTCAGACTATGGAGACACTAAAACATCAATTATTTTTTGTTTCAAAAATGCTAATATTGTGTAAAACTTAAATAAATAAGAAAATGTATACATATTAGGTATTTCCACGTCCGTAACAATCTCCTCTATAAAAATGTCACATGACCTAACCCCTCAGACGAACATTGTAAAAATAAATACATAAAAACTGTGCCAAAACAACCAATTTTTTGGTCCCCTTGCCCCATAAAGTGTAATAATGAATGATCAAAAAAATCATATGTACCCAAAAATGGTACCAATAATAACACTGACACACAGTAGGGTCAAAGCAATTTCTCCTTTTTTTTTTTTTTTTTTTTTTTTTAAGGAAGTAAAGCATTTTAGAAGTACATCAGAGGGGGTATCCCCCTGAGGCTTGTGACATTGTTCCATTGGTCAGAATACAAAAATAAGAAAAGAGATAATACTTCTGCACGTTGTGCAATGTTTTACTAACTTTGGTATGTGAGCTATGTAAATTTCTAACAACAAGTAACTTGTAACAGTTTTGAGTAACTTGAGCATCATTTATGGGGGTTTCCACTATGTAAGACGCACAAAGTGACTTCAGACCTGAACTGGCCCTTAAAAAGTGGGTTTTGGAAATTTTCTTTGTAACGTCCTAAAAAAATAAAATGACATTTACAAAATGATGCCAACATAAAGTAGACATATGGGGACTGTTAAGTAATAAATATTTTATGAGGTATTACTTTGTTTTAGGCCCCTTTCACACGGGCATTGCGGATTGGGGGCAGATGCGTTCAGTGAAACTCGCGCTATTTTGCAAGCAAGTTCAGTCAGTTTTGTCTGCGATTTGCGTTCAGTTGTTCAGTTTTTTCCGCGCGGGTGCAATGCGTTTTGATGCGTTTTTCACGCGCGTGATAAAAAACTGAAGGTTTACAAACAACATCTCTTAGCAACCATCAGTAAAAAACGCATTTCACCCGCACTTGCTTGCGGATGCAATGCGTTTTTCACGCAGCCCCATTCACTTTTATTGGGCCAGGGCTGCGTGAAAAACGCTGAATGTAGAACATGCTGCGATTTTCACGCAACGCAGAACTGATGCATGAAAAACAACGCTCATGTACACAGCCCCATTGAAATGAATGGGTCAGGATTCAGTGCGGGTGCAATGCGTTCACGTCACGCATTGCACCCGCGCGGAAATCGCGCTGGTGTGAAAGGGACCTTAGAGAAATGTAAATTTTTTTAAAATTTTTGGGTAAATTTTAGATTTTTTTTTTTTTTTTTTTATATAAAGGTGAACATTTTTTACTTAAATTTATGACTATCATGAAGTATAATGTGTCACTAGAAAACAATCTCAGAATGGCTTGGATAAGTAAAAGTGTTCCAAAGCTATTACCACATAAAGTGACACATGTCAGATTTGCAAAAAATGTCCTGAGCAGAAGGGCGAAAACTGGCCTGGGGTAGAAGGGGTTAAAAGAGGTTGTCTGTTTTGGACTGTCTCTTTTTTGAGAAGGATCCCTTGAGGATAAGCTGACCACACAGATTCTCAATACTGAATGGAATTTCCCTGCAGCGCTATCACAAGGGAAGTGTAGCATTATTCAGTACCCATGGAAGTCAATGGGCTGTTGCTGTCATGCATGGATGTTCCCAGGATCTCCAGAGCAAGACGTAATTTTATGTTTTCTGCAAAGTTTGGCTTTGACCATATTAACCACTATGTTTTTTTTATTCAGCCCCATCCTTGTAACGCTTTGTCCATGCACAGCCTGCAGCAGAGCTTGTGGTGTTACTAATGCAATCCGAGAATTCATTAACTAGCTTCTATAGCAAGCTGTATCTACTTGTATTAGTACAATGTGTATGATAAAGTCAGATTCTGGTTTACCTCCAGCACTCCATCTGTTGTGAAACTACAACTCCCAGCGTGCTCCCTTGACTTCGATGGGTGTTCTGAGAAGTGTGCATGCTGGGAGTCGTAGATTCACCACAGCTGGAGCGCCGAAGGTTGCTGATCCCTGTTGTAGAGGATGTTTGCAGTGGTGATACCTAAACCATTCTGGGTTATTTTTGTTTCCTTCTCTCGTCACCTTTTTTTTTAATTCTATCTCCCTTTAGGGGTTTTCAAAAGATATTAAGGTCCCTAAGAGTCGTTACCTGGGTTACATCAAGGATTATGAAGGAGCCACCTTGATGGAGTGCGAGCTTAACCCTCGAATTCCTTACACAGAGCTCTCCCATATCATCAAAAAACAAAAAGAGGTTTGTAAATTGGCACCAATATCCTTGTTTATCGTCTTATCTACCTGGTGTTGATTCTTATTGTGCCTCCTCCACATCCACCTTTTGTCTGAAATATTCAGCATGTTGCTCTTAATAAGGACTCCCTGATTCCTTCGCTTGGTGCCGTGTGAGTGACGGGCTAAATGCAGCAGGAGCATCTCACAGAGGGAAAGACAAGGAGGCAATGCTGTCTGTGCCCAAATAATTTTGTAGGCAGGAAGATGTATTGATTCCCAGCAGGGTAAGCTTCACACTGGAGGGTTATCCCAGAAATTATAAAACTCTTTTTTTTAAAACTCTTTTACTCGCCTATCTTAAGGCAGCCGTTTCTCACATGAGACAGTCAAGCATATAAAAGTAGGTCCTAGAAGCTGCAGAAGCCAGAGTGCAAATTTTGAATATAAACCTTTAGCCCAAAATATATATAAATCAATAATAAAAAAAAATGTCACTATTCGTTATCAGTGATGAGGCTCTATTTAGATCCGCCTCACACTGCTGACCCTGTGGTTGATAGTTTCTGCTTGGAGTTGCTAGTACTGGTTTGTCTTGGACCTCCTGCTTCTTTATACATCTCTAAGCTAAGTACTTGTTGCCTTCGCTGTTTTTTATTATTTGGGGTGTGTTTCTAGGCCTCGGGGAGACGCAGGTTCCTTCATTCTGGAAGGAACCAGCTGTCTCATCCCCTGCTACCTATTCTAGGGCTTGTCAGTTTTAGCAGGGCTTTAGGTATCCGGTGTATGAGTATTTCCACCATCAGGATCTGCTCATACTGGCAGGAGTTAGGGAAAGGCCTAGGGATTACTAGGAGGTCACCATCCCTCTTCCTCAGCTTTTGAGGCCTAGAATGTTGTTGTCTATTTGTTGTGGTGTGTATTTGGTGTTTTCCCTTCCCCTTAACCTGTGACAAATACTAGTGTTAAATTTCACACTGAAATATTTATCTGGAAATATTCGCTATTTTATGTTTTTTGTTTCTCCACATTCAAAATTACTCCCCTCATATTTTTGAATTGCCTGTTGCCCCCGCGCACCACTGAAGGTTGTTTGTGTAGAGCTACTTGTTAATGTCAGCCACTTGGGCTGTTCTTATGCCACAACTGCCAATATTGTGAGGGCATAGAACAAATCAGGAATGGGTAGAATATATTCTAAAGAAAAGGATATCAAGTGTTTGCAAACAGATTTTTTTATTTTTTTATTTTTTTTTTATGGTATGTTGTAACCACCAGTAATGTACTAGGTGGTAGGTTTCTTGATTTTTGCTTTGTCTGTAGTCCCAAGTACCAAAAAAACTATATGGACTACTTTACTTTATTCCTGTTCAGCATTACACAGCCGCCATTGAGAACAGTTGCCTGTCTGTGGAATGTACTGTATGTGACAGATCCTCCAAGTCTTATAAGACACCTCCTTCCGTATTAACCCAGGATTTCATAATCGCTCTCTATAAATTTTCATATTTCTAATTAAATTCAGATCATTAAGAAACTGATTGAACGCAGACAAGCTCAGATCCGCAAAGTTTATCCTGGGCTCACATGCTTCAAAGAAGGAGTGCGACAGATTCCCGTGGAGTGTATACCAGGCATACGTAAGTTTAAGCAGAGTGATATTCTGCCCGGTAACGAGCGCTGCTCCGTGATAAAAGCACTGACTGGCACTTGTTAGGCTAAGTTCCCATCTCCTGTAGTCTAATCCAGCAGGGTGTTCTGGCAGAGAACAGCCTGCCGAAGTTCACTGGATCTGGCGTTGGTGGATAATGGCTTTCACCGCCAGACCCCATAGACTATAATGGGATCCAGCCACTTTCCTGCATGAGTGCCAGGTTTCAACTGAAAAAACGTTGCATGCAGTAATTATCATTAGTAATGAGAAGTTCAATTGTTAATGATGGTTTATTCCCATACAGTGTTAAAAGGATCCGATCAGCTCACTGAGGGCAGAATAGCGTAGTGATGGACGCCCTGATTTCAGTGAACCGTCACTTGTGTGTACAGAAATTCTGTCCAGTAATATGTACACTGCCCTCCACCGGCTGATTTAAAGGATAGCAGTTTAATGCCGCATAACAGATGCAGTCATCTGTAATCGGTGACATTTTTACATGGGGCAGTGATCGGGGGACCGGGAGTCTGTAATAGAGGACTGTACTAATGCCGAACTGATGTTTTCTCTTGTTGCAGGAGAAACTGGGTGGAAACCATCTTGCAAAGAAAAAGGGTGAGTAAAATAAGAACTAACGCACACGGGTGTAGGAGGGGAGCACACATCCATAGCTTTATTTACCATACGTTAGTTTTTGCCGTCCTCCCGCTGGGGCATTTGCACACCTCTCTGCTTTAGGCAGCCCTCCTGGGAACCCCTTTATTAGCCTCTGTTTCGAGGGCCTGTCTTTCTGGGTCACCCAGTTTGTACATTGCAGCCTGGTAATTCCTGCGGGCACCAGGCCGTTTTAGTCCTTATACTATACTGTTGATAACCTCCATCATCTATTTCTTTTACAGGAAGGAAATAAAAGACCCAGACCAGCTGTACAATGTCTTGAAGAACTTGCTAGCACAGATCAAGGTGATAATGCTTGGCGGAGCTTGTGACGTCTGAGAAGTGCATGCTTTGTTGTACCTACTGCTTCTGGTAACATTTACAAGCAGAGATATTTACCTGGCGGCTGTAAATCCGCTCTAGACGGCATTATCTTATATCCTGCTGTGCTGCCTCCACTGAGAGGGCTGCTGACAGATTAGAGCGCTGCTAATGAAGGAGCTGTCACAGCCATGACAGATTCCTAATATCTCTAATCATATCTGCATACTGTGGCCGTCTTGTAATAGGTGGGTTCTTTTTACACAGTTGTAGATATACGAGTGTATATAATATGGCTTATAGGTAGTTTTAATAGATGATTTAGTGTTTGTTGTGCTCTAGATATGCTACATGCTAAAATGTTTGCAGCAAGTCTGACTTGCTATCTTTTATTTCACCGCACCTTTTTAGTAAGGTCACACTGCCATTTTCATAACCAGTTAAAGCTTATGGTGCTATTCACATGGCTGTTTTTTAACAGCCAGTGAATAGCGGCCGTCAAAAAATAGGGTGTTTTCATGGCCAAAGGACCCCATTGAAATCAATGGGCCCGTTTTTAACAGTCATTTAGACAGGAGTGCATCCATCTAATTGCCATTAAAAACACGGTTTAAGGGGAAAAAAGGGGGCCTTTTAGGGGTTAAATACTCACCTGATCCATTTGCTGTGTGCATCAGGTCTTGCTGCGTCCAGTGTTTAAAACGAGTGTTCCCTTGACTGCAATTGGATGAGACGAGTATTTTTATTTTTTGTTGCCAGCAGCAGAATGGGGGTTGTGATTTACAATGGGGGCCACTGTGGGGGACGTGATTTACAATGGGGGGGGGGGGGCCACTGTGGGGGACGTGATTTACAATGGGGGGGGGGCCACTGTGGGGGACGTGATTTACAATGGGGGGGGGGCCCACTGTGGGGGACGTGATTTACAATGGGGGGGGGCCACTGTGGGGGACGTGATTTACAATGGGGGGGGGGGGGCCACTGTGGGGGACGTGATTTACAGTGGGGGGGGGGGGGGCCCACTGTGGGGGACGTGATTTACAATGGGGGGGGGCCACTGTGGGGGACGTGATTTACAATGGGGGGGGGCCACTGTGGGGGACGTGATTTACAGTGGGGGGGGGCCACTGTGGGGGACGTGATTTACAGTGGGGGGGGCCACTGTGGGGGACGTGATTTACAATGGGGGGGGGGGCCACTGTGGGGGACGTGATTTACAATGGGGGGGGGACGTGATTTACAATGGGGGGGGCCTGGGGGGACGTGATTTACAATGGGGGGGGCCACTGTGGGGGACGTGATTTACAATGGGGGGGGCCACTGTGGGGGACGTGATTTACAATGGGGGGGCCACTGTGGGGGACGTGATTTACAATGGGGGGGCCACTGTGGGGGACGTGATTTACAATGGGGGGGGGCCACTGTGGGGGACGTGATTTACAATGGGGGGGGGGCGGCCACTGTGGGGGACGTGATTTACAATGGGGGGGGGCCACTGTGGGGGACGTGATTTACAATGGGGGGGGCCACTGTGGGGGACGTGATTTACAATGGGGGGGGCCACTGTGGGGGACGTGATTTACAATGGGGGGGGGCCACTGTGGGGGACGTGACTTACAATGGGGGGGGGGGGGCCACTGTGGGGGACGTGATTTACAATGGGGGCCACTGTGGGGGACGTGATTTACAATGATGAAAAATATCCATGCTGAACGCGGCTATCTTCAGAACTTCCATAGAAATGACTTAGAGCGGCCGCTCCGGTCATTTTAGGGGAGCTGCATAGGATATGATGCCCCCATTCTCGTGTTCGGTGGGGGTCCCAGCGGTAGGACCGCCACCTGTGGATAGGGGATACCTTGTACCCACCGGAAGACCCTTTAAGGTACCTTTTACATGGACCAAATAGCTGTCACATTTGTCAAAACTCGTGTCTGCCAGTGTAAAAGTTGCCGACAATTACCCAATGAATCGTGTTGTTCAGTCAGTACCGAAAATCATCATTCCTGTGCCCAGATTGTTCTCTCAAAACCACGATCTGCTGCGCATAAATAATGATTCTCTATGGGGACAAGTGATTGCTATATCGATCGCTTGTCCCCATACAGTGGAAGTAATGGCTGCAGATATGACGGTGATACTGAGCGTCCGCTTCCTTACTGATCATCTGACAGATAATCGGACCTTAATGAACCTGGACGTTGGGAGTCGCAAATAATTAGTATATGTGAAATAAACTGGCATTTCTATTTCCTCTTCAGACACACCCAAGTGCTTGGCCTTTCATGGAACCTGTCAAGAAATCTGAAGCTCCAGATTACTATGAAGTAATCCGGTTTCCAATTGGTAAGATCCCTGTACTGCTGATGAGAGCAATAGGACCTAGACGAGTAGTAATCAATAGCTTGCTAATTAATGCAAGACTACAGCTTCCGTCATGCCCCGGCAGTAAAGTTGGGAGTAGGGGAGTTTGGATGTTTAGGGAGTCATTTACTATTAGCCTGTATGCCAGAAACTGGTGTAAAAAAGTAGCAAACTGCAGGTGTACAACTTTTCAAATGGCATTTAGTCACAAGGTGTGTTTCTATGCCACCCTCGCCACATTTCAAAAAGGGGGTGCGGAGTGGCCGGGACCATTGACCCTGTCTTATTTAACATAATTTACGCCATTAAAGGGGATGTGTTTTTAGAAAATGACC
The DNA here is from genome assembly GCF_014858855.1 of Bufo gargarizans. Classification (NCBI taxonomy): domain Eukaryota; kingdom Metazoa; phylum Chordata; class Amphibia; order Anura; family Bufonidae; genus Bufo; species Bufo gargarizans. Next base: position 110,439,829 of record NC_058085.1, read on the forward strand.
TTTTATTTAAATAATGCTTTTATGTTAAACATTTTTTAGTTTTTTTTTTTTTCCATTTAATTTATATTAAAAATGTATATAATCCTGCAGTTTTCTCACTGGCCACTAGGCCTGGATCAGTAGCTATTATCCTCACCATAGGCAGTATTACAATGACTAGTAAGACCTCTGTATCGATAAGACAGGACCCACCAGTCACAATAAGTGATATCGCAGCTTATCTACTCCCAGAGCATGCCTAGAAAACTCTCCCATGGAAGTAAAAAAATTTTTTTTAACATGAATCAAATAGGTCATTTGAACTGCCTTCTATTTCAGCCTAGGCCCCAGGCCTGATGGAGGATGCGCTTAATTTAAGAGATGTGCGCAAGGGGGATATTACGTCCGGCATACAAATGCTGTTGTTTTTAATAAATGACCCCCTTTGCCTCTGAGTGAGGAGCAGAAACCTTCCTCAGCTTCCCCCCTTTCGTTAAGTTCTCAGATGGAGCCTCGTTATCTTTACCAGGCTGTTTATGGCATGAGTTATAGGTTATGTGTGCTCTGTGAGTAAGCGGACAAACCTCATACCTGTATTTGAAACCTCACTGTAGACCTGAAGACAATGACAGAAAGGCTGAAGAACAGATACTATGTGACCAAGAAGATCTTTATTGCTGACCTGCAGAGAATAATCACCAATTGCCGAGAGTACAACCCCCCAGACAGCGATTACTGCAAGTGTGCCAACACGCTGGAGAAGTTCTTCTACTTCAAGCTGAAGGAAGGAGGCCTGATAGATAAATAGTTGTCCTGATAATTCCGGCCCTACATCAACTATTCCATTCCAACTTCATGATCTTTGACTTGCTGTCAACTTCAGTGGCAAAATTTGCCTTATGAAATACGCAAAACTGTCTCTGATTATGTGAGTCTACCAACGGTGAGAGCTCCTTCACCAAACAGGGGAATGACACTGACGCCTAAGTGTGTGGCAGTCCTACCCCCTGAGGCTGAGGTGTCGGAGCCTTATTTCTGAAGCTCTCTGGACTTTTGGGGGCTGCGTCACTTTATTTTTTTGCCGCAAAACTGCAACTGTTTACAGGACTAATGGAGCGTCCATTCATTCCACAAGCTCCTTGATAAAATCAGAAAGAATAACTTATTAGGTAATCCACATAAAATACCTTATTTTTCTTTTTATTAATTTGCTGCATTGTGGATGTTACATTGTGATGACCTAGAACTTATCTGTGCAGTTTACAATATGCTAGGAGTCGCCTGCCATGAGAAGTACCTGAAGGTGCTCGGTCAGATCTGGTTGGAGTATTAGGTCTTACTGGCAAACCAGAAATGTCTCCTCTGGTTAAAAATAACAGTGCTGTGTTGAAATGAATTGAATTGGGGCATTAGAGGTTCATTGTGGCTTCCACAGCAGGGGCGGCTTTACAGTGGACTGGTTTGTGAATCAAAGCCAAACAACTCTCTTAATGGTAACAGTGCACCCATGTAGCTCTTATGGGATTACATTTTTCTGTAAAGTTGTGGGACAACCTAAAGGGGTATTCCCTTTGGCACTTTGCAGGCTCTGGGTCCTCTGGGACCTGCACCTTTCAGACATTGGGGGAAAAGCCTAGCCATATGCCCTCAATATCCATGATAGGAATAACCCTTTAATTGCGGCTGGCACAGTTGATTGAGTGGATTGATGGCTAGTGCTCCTGAATTCTATGATTCCTGGAGGTCTGACCCCTGGATCTCCCACAATCACAAGGTGTCCTGGAGTCTCATGTGTGAATGGAGTGGTAGTGGGTAGCCGTGACCACTGCTCCATTAACTATGTATGTCATTGATGGAGCTAGCCAAGTACAATGTTCGGGTATCTATCATTTCTATAGACGGTGTATGGATTGCTGGTCACACATACGCATTACCACTCCACTGAGACAGGGGACCCCAGACCAGTATTGTGATGGATAGGGGACCCAGCAGTCATACATTTATCACCTATCCTTTGGACTGGTGATAAATGTTTATGGGAAAACCACTTTAAAGAGGTTATGCACTAATTTCCAGATCTCTGACTGGTGAGACCCACGTTGATGATCATACTTGCCTGATCCCTGGCCTCCGCTGTTTGTCTTGGGTCATTCCATGTAAACTTCCGGTTTGAGACCGCTGCATTGGTGATCCCCTTGTGTCATGTGGCCATTGGACATGACGTAAGGGGAGCAGCAGCCAGTGATTGGCTGCAGTGACATCAAACAGAAAGTTTACATGGAGGGATCCAGTGCAATGGATCAGACAAGTATGATCACTAACACTGGTCCCACCAGTGTGACCGGTCTGGAAATTGGTGCACAACCCCTGAGGGAGTAACTTAAATTTTACATTCCAGCAAAACTATGTAGACCTACCTACACTGGAAGTATGTAAGTGTATTTTATATATTATTTCTGCATTGCTGTATCCTGCACAGTTGTGGAGTTGTCTGAGCTGCGGCCTCTTGCTAGGCCTGCGATGTCACGTTCATCGGTGACAAGGCCTTTCTGCAGCTCAGTCTCATTCAGGTGAATGGAATTATGCTGCAATACCAGGCACAGACACTACAGTATACCAAGGACAGCGCCGCACATACTGTAAAGTGCCTACAGCACTTATCCAAGCAACATGGACCCTTGAGAGAAGGGTGTCAGACTCCAACAAGTCTGATATGGGTGACCTATTTTAAGTATAGGTCTTTAGGATGTAAGCGACAGAAGAACCAGTAGAAGGTGTCACCATATGTAGAATTTAATACGCTGTGTCATGTTATTGAGCGTCCGCACATTTTCAGGACAGTGAGGGACTATTGACAGTAGCGTATGAAGATTACACTATTCCTGGTGGTGTATGATCCATAAAGCAGCGAGCCAGGGTTGTGGGTTGTCACTGCTCTACTTTTCATGCATTATATTGTATTACACCTTACAGTATTACAGGTCAGAACTAGTGAAATATACATGTACAATTTCAGCTTCTTCCATATGTATAGGTGACATGGGCTGTTTTATATGCAGTCTTGCCTATTTTTTAAATAAATCAGGAAAGTACAAATGACTGGGGAGGAGGAGAACGCCTTTTATGGAAACCACAACAGACACACTACAGGTAATGAATGAGCCCAAAAGCTTCAGAAAGACTGCAAAGCCAGAAGTGACTCCAGCAGGAAAGCGCAGTAAAAGGCTTTCCTATATATTTCCCATTTCTCTGACTTCAAAAAATAAATAAAAACTGCACCAAAAACTACGTGTGATTCCTGCCTAAGGCCCCATGCACACGACAGTTTTTTTTTCCCATCTGTGTGCTATTTGTGTTTATTGCAGATTGAAATTAATGAATCATGTATTTTATTTTTGTGGATCCATGTGACCATTCTACAAAATATACAGCAGGGCCGTATAGCCCTTTCTATTGATGGGAGTGAGAAATATATGTCATGCACATGGAAGGTATCTTGTGTTTTCTGGTCCGAAATACAGAGATGGTCGTGTGCATGAGGGCTCGGTGAAATAAAAATCTCTGCTTGTTGCCCTTTCTTTTTAAATGTATTACTCACTCATATGGCGGTGACCTATTCTGCTTTACAGACATTATCATCACACTGTCCCCAATGGAGCTCTCAATCTAAAAACAACTTGTCTCTTTGACAAACCTATTAAAGGGGTTACAATATTAATGGCCCTTGGCCCAATGCTCCACATCCCTACTGATCAGCTATTTGCACGCTGCAGTACTGGAGCGAGCGCAGAGCCCTCTTCGCAGTTTACATTTTTCCCTACACTGAGGACTTGCAGCTTTGTCCCAGCTGATCATTGGGGGGGGGATGCTGAGCTTTGGACTCCTGGCGATCTGATATTGATGGGCTATGCTGAAGATATGCCCCTTTAATGTGTAGCCATCTTTGTGATGCTCTGTAGTTAAAGTGCCAGCAAAGGCTGCTAAGAAGTACTGATAACTGGCTGCAAGGGTAATGTACCATGTGACTTTACAAAGCCAGTGCTCTCTTTTCACCTCCTGCTCCACTTTGGCTCTTGAGGCTGTTTAATGAGTGTTTTGTACCCACTAGTAGAACTTGCTTGAATTGGGCGTAAAGCGGTTATCCGGTATTAGATCGGCGGGGATCTGACTCCCAGTACCCCCGCTGAGCAGCTGTTCAAAGAGGCATTTGATTGCCCATAGTATTCAGTGATGGCTAAATAGCCATCATTGAAGACTTCAATTGCACTATATCAATACAAGGCTGCCACCTAGTGGCCTGTATTGATATATACATCTAATTGACTCTGAAGCCGGCTTGGGGCTTCGGTCAATTAGATTGAGGTAACAGGTCGCCCGATCTCAGCCGGGGAACGCTGTTCCTGGACCGGAAGCGTGCAGCATCTGAAAGGTAAGATGCATGCAATCAGCCTTATGGCTGATCGCATACATGTGCCGTGAGTCTCTGCTATTTAAAATGGCAAAGGCGGGCGCCATGTTTAGGGATCGGACCCATGACGTACAGCTACGTCCTGGGTCCTTAAGAGGGTTAAACAGCTGATCGGCGGGGCGCCGGGTGTTGGTCCCCTGCCAATCTGATATTAATGAAATATCCTGAGGATTGTTAACAATAGAATTACTTATGGTACCTCCCAAATGTGCCAAGCCTAAACGTGTAGCCAATATGGTCAGCCAACCATACTGGAAAATGTTATAATTTACAAAATAGAGGACCAATCAGCACTGTGTATGACGTTAATAACATTGTTAATTTATGTGCACCTAGTCTTTATCACTATAGAATGTCTATTTACATGTGCTCCAGTAACTAAGACATAACTTTTATTTTAAATTGCTTTTAAAACTATAACTCGACATACAACGTGAGACTAATTAAAAAATCTCAGTAGTTGGCAGACTTTTGGCCTGTATTTTATCCAGTCTCTGAAAGGTTAATTCATCTGCTGTTTTCACCTTCACTGGTTACATAACTATCTTGTTTCCTACTCTTTCCCTATATACTTAGGGCGGTCTGTACCTAACTACTGTATTTAAAATACACAAACACCTTTACTGCCTCCCTGTAAACGTGAAGGCAGTAAACCTGTTTGTGTATTTTAAACACAGACAGCCCGCATCATGACCTAAGTACCGTATATAGGGAAAGAGTAGATAACAAGATGGCTATGTAACCAGTGAAGGTGAACAACTAGCTCGCTACTTTGTTTCCCATTCAATAAGCTGCTTGAGAGAAACTAAAAGCAGCTGAATTAACCTTTCAGAGACTGGATAAAATATAGGGCAAAAGTCTGGCAACTACTGAGATTTTTAATTGGTCTCACTTTGTGTGTTTAGTTAACTTTTTTTAATTTATATGGATTTTAAAACATATGTCTTAGTTACTGGAGCATGTGTAAAAAGACAAACCGCACTGGAGTCACATGTGAGGTCCAGTCTTAGCTGCACTCTTAATTCATCCCATCAGAGGCACATGGTGGAATGTATTACTATGAGGAATAAAAAATGTATTTGAATGATGCGATCCCACAAGTCAATAGGACAGATTTACTAATCCTGTAGGCAGCATAAATTTACACAAGCAGTTCGAAAAATGCGCCAAATTTATCACAACGGCTCCTGCTGGATGACTAATGGGGAGTATGCCTAGACACTTTGATCCACCTTTATACCACCTGTTGGTTTGCTGACTTTTCCGCGGTGCCCTTGTCTTGCTAGACCTGTCCCCTTGGTGAGCAAGGTGCGGTGGATTTATCTAAAACTAGATGCACCACATTTTACCACCTGGTCGTTGTGCAATAACATTATTAAATGTGGGCAAACGTTGTAGCTTGAACAACCATTCATGATGGACAAGGGGATAGGATACACAGTATGTTGGTCTACCGTGGATGGTTTCGCTTCCATTTTGCTAAGGAAACGTGGGACCAGATCCCAGAGAAGGGGATTAATACATTTAATTTGTAAAGCATTACAGTTCTCTTCTCTCTGGGATGCCTTCCTGCTGTAAGAAAAGCGCATCTAATGCATTGTGTGAACCCGTCCTCATAGGAATCTATGAAATTGTTCCATGAATATTAATTATTACTTTTATCAATTGTGATGACTGCTCGGAGTGTTTTTGTCACCTCTGCTATTTGCACTTTTGTATGTATGTGGCACTGCACCCCTTACACACCATATACCAGGGGACATCCGTGCATTGGTTGCCTGTTCAGTATTTTGCCTTGCACCCTTTGGCATCAGTGTCCTTGTGGAAATGTATCCTTGGTCACATACTATGAGTACGTAGGAATGTCATGCTGTCCATACTCTTCAATAAAGATTGCTGTAACACCTGTTACAGAAAAATGGTACTAATATGGTACATGTCTTCCTTTTTGTGGTACATGTTTTACTCGTTTCCTACTTAACATGCAAGGTATATTCACAGGACATGCTATAGAAGTGTGATGTGTGGGGGTCCTTCCTACATATTAGAGGAGCATGGTCCTCGAGGTTCTGTATGGCCAGAGGTGGACAGCCCAGCAAAATCGCTTGGATGCTTTCGTACATGATTTCAAAGGAGAGAGACGTACGGCAACCTCTCCATGCAGTACCTACCTGTGGGTATGTTCACATGGTTAAAATCTGCATAATCCGCAATCAAAGCGGCAACAGTTTTCCATTGACTTCATGTGCACATGGTGGTGTTTCTTTTTCCACTGCTGATTTCCAATCCACTTCAGAAGTTACTTCTTTGAAGCAGATTTTAGATGCATTCCTCATTGAAGTCAATAGGGAAGGGCTAAAATGGCTAGTGTTTGTTTTTTCTTAATTTTTTCACATTTTGGAGGCATTTCCTAAGCCACTGCTCAGACAGGCAGATCAACCTACTGATCTGCCACAGTTTTTTTATATTTTGAAATTATTATATTGCTGTTTGAACATAGCCTAAATGTTCAAAGATTACCCCCTTTTCGATAAGTGGAGGTCCTACCCCTACCCAATCAGACATGTACAGCATCTTTGAAGGATAAGTCCCATTGAATTGATATGCATATGAATAAAAAATGTACGGTGATGTTTTTTTATTTTTATTACAGACTGCACTATCTGTCATGGACTTGCCATTAAATCTGAACCATTTACCTGCCAAAACATCCTATAGGAATATATTACACACAAAGCTGTAATGCAGTTGTACACAACCGAGTCACATTATTATGACAATTTCCTACTTTCGATGTTGGCGGCACGTAGCTCATGAACGTGATCACGTGTCGTGATATGGCTTGGTGGGTATATAAGGTGTGGATATGCTGTCTGCACACACATCCCTGGTTGCTGTCATGGGTAAGAGGGGTAAATTATAGGAGTTGCAAAAAGGGATGATTATTGGCTTTTGGGTCATGGGTGGCGGTATTTCTGAAACTGCGCAGTTTGTGAACTGGTCATGTGCTGCTGTGGTGAAAGTCTATCATGAGGGGACAAATGGCACAATTGTGAATAAGCGACTTGGAACTGCAGAGCAGGTTGCTCTCCACCAAAATTAACCATGGGGCTATATTATTTTTTATTTTTTTTGCTATATTCCGCAGTGCTTTACAGACATTAACATCACAATGGGGCTCTCAATCTAAGTTCCCTATCAGTATGTCTTTGGAAACCGGAGTACCCAGGGGAAACCCACGCAAACACGGGGAGAACATACAAACTCTGTGCAGATGTTGTCCTTGGTGGGATTCGGCTAGGACCCCAGCGCTGCAAGGCACCAGTGCTAACCACTGAGCCACCATGCTGCCCGACGTGGCTATCAGACATGTCTAAAACAATAGTGAACCCTACTGTGCATGGGGCTCCAGAGCAGACAGATGGTCACTGCACCTCTCCTTAGTTGCATCGGCAGTAAAGGCTTCAATTTTTGCGGCAATATCGGAATTGGACCTCCTTTGGCAAAGGGTTGCCTTCTCTACATCTTCTACTTCATCAAATAGATGTTGGCGTGTCAGGCGAGAAATATCAAAGAACTAACACCCTGCAAACATTGCTGGAACAACACACGCTAGTGGTGGCAATGTTATGGTCTGGGGAATGTTTATGTGGCATTGTCTGTGCCCACTCATCCATGTAACAGGCGCTCTCAACCAATTTGGGTATGAATCCATCTTTTGTAGATCACATACATCCTTACACGATGATTGTCTTGCCTGGAGTGGATGGGATCTTCCAGCAAGACAATGTGACATGTCCCATGACTAGGAATGTCTGACATTGGTTGGAAGAGCATGACCAAGACTTTCAAGTACTACCCTGGCCCCCTAATTTCACAGGCTCAATCCCAACTGAGCATCTGTTGGACCACCTCAATCATCGTGCTTTCTCTATGGATCCTTACCTATGCACCCCCCAACAAAGCATGGCTCCAGATACCTGGGACAACCTACCAGGACCTTATTGCGTCACTCCCAGCCCATCTAACTGCTGTCCATGGAAGTTACTCTGGATATTAGCTGGTGGTCATAATAAAGTGACTCAGCTCTGTATAATCACATGCAATGAATCAGCATTGAGCCCTGGCTATAGAGAGTTGCACCCCAGCCTGGAGCATTATTCTGTCGAGTATATTTGGACGTAAGGTTTCGCTTATATTTATGTCATTATTAATAACACAAACTACATACTGTATGTAGGAAAATGTCAGTTTCAGTTTCGATTTTCTGCTGTGACACAGCAAGGCAGGGGTGCTCTGGGTGGATTCCTGCGCTCTAGTCCTATAGCATTGACAGACATAAAATGTGTATCCTATAGACGTGTTGATGCCGTACCTCACAGAGTCCCTAAGGACCCACTCTGCTTGCCTTTTCATTTAGTAAGAAGGAAACTAAACCAGGCTCCTGGTATATAAGTGGGGTCAGAGGCAGGGAGATCAGAAGACTTCTGGAACAGTCACAGAGACTACTTACTGTGACGGGGACCAATTAAAGGTGAGTTAAATACAATGCAAAAGCTATAGATTGTATATGTTTACCTGCTGTGTTGTAGAGCAGCCAGATAAGTGAACCGTGGCTGTATACAACATGGGGAGAGGGTAGGGACTCAGTGATATCACCAGGCTGGACAGTATAAATCTAGAACCTGTACAGCAGTAGTCACTAGTCACTACCTGTTCCAAAACTACAGGTCCCAACTCCTGGAGAGTTACAGGTTGGAGAACACCTGCTATAGACAACTCCCAGCATGCACACTTGCTTAGCTGTTTTCAAAACTCCAATAGAAGTGAATAGAGCATGCTGGGAGTTGTAGTTTCACCACATCTGGAGTGCCGAAGGTTGCTGACCCCTGCTATAGACACTTGTTTCTGAAGTTATTGGTGACTATCAGATCAGCAGTTGGGTTAATGTAGGAAGAAGGGGTAGAGGGAAAAGTGCCATGGAGGCTAGTTCTGAGCTGGAACACCCTAGTAAATATGCCTGTTTGGCTGATATTAGGGATGAAAGCCAAGGGCCAGCAACACTGCAGCGGGGCGTTTTTCCTAGCAACCAGGAGGATGCCCCCTGCAGGGAGGATGGAAAGGAGTGCAGCAAAGGTTAGACAGATGCTGGTGGTAGGGGACTCTATTATTAGGAGGACAGACAGGGGTATCTGTCGCCGAGACCGTGAATGCCGAACAGTGTCATGTTCTCGGGTACGGCATATTGCGGATCGGATTAACAGATTGCTGGGTGCGGCAGAAGAAGACCCGCCGGTCATGGTACACATTGGCACCAATGCCAGAGTCAGGGGGAGATGGAGGGTCCTTAAAAATGATTTTAGGGAACTAGGAGAGAAGCTCAAGTCCAGGACCTCCAAGGTAGTGTTTTCAGATATACTACTAGTGCCACGAGCATCACCAGAGAGACAACGGGAGCTTAGGGAGTTAGATAAGTGGCTCAGAAGCTGGTGCAGGAAGGAAGGGTTTGGGTTCATGGAGAATTGGGCCGACTTCTCTGTCGATTACAGGCTCTACAGTAGGGATGGGCTGCACCTTAATGGGGAGGGTGCAACTGCCCTGAGGAAAAAATGGTTAGACGGCTGGAGGAGCTTTTAAATTAGGATCTGGGGGGGAAGGTGACTTGGCAGAACTATACACCAATGAAAAATAGAACTGCTGGTAACAAGAACCTGTTGCATACAAACATCAACCAAGGTAACCCAAAAATGCCAGATATTCACTTTATAGGTAATAATAATTTAAAATGTATTTTCACAAATGCCAGAAGTCTAGCTAGAAAAATGGGGGAGCTGGAGGCTATGGTACTAGAAGAACACATAGATGTAGTTGGTGTGGCTGAGACATGGTTGGACTCTTCGCATGACTTCGCTGTTAATATTGAGGGTTTTACACTATTTAGTAAAGATAGGGTCAATAGAAAATGCAGTGGCGTGTGCCTGTATGTAAGGAGTGATCTGAAGACAAGTGTGAAAGAGGCAATTGTGGGTGCGGATTGTGAGGATATGGAAACCTTATGGGTGGAAGTTCAAAGGGATATATACACTGAAAAAATAATACTTGTTGTAATCTATAGACCCCCTAACATCACAGAGGAGATAGAAATGCAACTGTATAACCAAATAGGGCAGGGGCGGCACAGGCTGGTACAGTGGTCATAATGGGAGATTTTAACTTCCCAGACATTGACTGGGGTCATGGTTCTGCCTCAGCCGCAAAGGGGAGAAAATTCCTCAACTTGCTGCAGGACCACTTTATGGGCCAGTTTGTAGAAGCTCCCACTAGGGACAATGCTCTGTTGGATCTGGTAATTTCTAATGATGCAGAGCTTGTTGGTAATGTTACTCTTCGAGAAACACTAGGTAATAGTGACCACAATATAATTATATTCCCCCTAAACTATAAGAAGCAAACGTCAGGCAGAGCAAAGACACTGAATTTTAAAAATACAAATTTCCCTGGGTTGAGGGCAGCATTTCAGGGCATAGAATGGGAGCAGCTACTGTCACATAATAATAATACTGAGGATAAATGGGAGAGCTTTAAATCCACATTGAGTAATTGCACTAAAAAATGTATTCCTTTAGGTAACAAGTATAAACAAGTAAAATTAAACCCCCTTTGGCTTACAGCTATGTAAAAAGGGCAATAAAAGACAAAAAAAAATACAAATCTGAGGGGTCAGCTGTAGCGTTTAAAGATTACAAAGGGCTTAATAAAATCTGTAAAAAGGAGATAAAATTAGCAAAAATACAAAACAAACAGCAGGTGGCAAAAGAGAGCAAAACAAATCCCCCAAAAATATTTTAATATATAAATGCTAAAAATAAACAAGGTCTGAGCAGGTAGGTCGCCTAAATAATGGTAAAAGGGGTGGGGAAGGTAAGGAAAATGCAGAGTTACTAAATAGTTTTTTTTAGCTCTGTATATACAAAAGAAGAGAAAGGAGTTGATATCTGTGGCGCTGGGGCTGTTAGTACATCCAGTAATATACTCAATTGGCTAACTGTAGATATGGTCCAAGAGAAGTTAAGTAAGGTAAATGTGAACAAGACTCCGGGTCCAGATGGATTACACCCAAGACTGCTTAAAGAGCTCAGTTCAGTCATTGCTGTGCTACTGTTTATAATTTTGAAAAATTCTCTAGGTACTGGTACAGTGCCAAGTGATTGGCGCAAGGCAAATGTGGTGCCCATATTCAAAAAAGGACCAAAGTCCTTCACAGGTAATTATAGAACAGTTAGTTTAACTGTTAATTAGTCGTAGGAAAATGTTTGAAGGACTCTTAAGGGAGTATGTGACTATAAATAATATTATAAGTGATAACCAGCATGGGTTTACCAAGGACAGAAGTTGTCAGACTAACCTGATTTGTTTTTATGAGGAGGTGAGTAGTAGACTGCAGTGGCGTAGGGATTGCCATAGCAACCATAGCAGTGGCTATGGGGCCCTACGCCACTGGGGGCCCGTCCCGGACTGCATTCATTTTTTATTTTTATTTTTTTACACAGCCAGGCAGCCAGGTGGGCGGGGCTTGGGCGGTCCGCGGCTGTAGTGGGCGGGGCTTGGGCGGTCCGCGACTCGGGCCTGGCTGGGGGGGGAGCCAAGGAAGGAGTAGTCAGGTCAGGACTGGAGTAGGCGGGCCCGAGGCGCACTGCTGCACGAGCAGAAGATGAGGTAGGCGGTGGAGAGGGGGCCGGAACTGGGGCGTATAACATGTGCATGTAAGTTAAAAACCAATATACAAATCCATAAGGGACAGACCACAGAGATCAGCATGTATTGTCACTACACTATGGTGTCCTTAGAGTTCCCTTTATAGTCAGAATACTTACTACTATGAGAGCCTGGCTGGTATCCATGTCTTATTTTATGCCCAAATTAACAGTCAACGATACCTATAATATTGTTCATGAAGCAGATCTGCATTAGTGGGACTGTGGATTCCCATACGCTGGTAACATGGAAGTCATCCTAACAATCAGATTTGCACAATGAGAGAATGTCATATACTGCACTAATGTACATAAAATCAGCAAGCGGATTTCCCTCTGTATATATTCCACTGACAGAATACTTCATCCTTGTACCCTGCTCTGATGGTTCCTACAAAGAGTGAAATGTTACAATGCGATGCCTATCTGCTCATTTCCATGTCTGTTCTTGGCCAAGCTAACAATGCATATGTATGGGAGGATAGGGAGAGATAACTGTTGGCTGAATGATCCTTCAGCCAACATTAGAACTCAACAGAGTTACATCACACATATACAGTATAGTACAGTGATGCCCAACCTACGGCCCGTGGGCCAAATGCGGCCCGCGAAGCCGTGTCATGCGGCCCACGCAGTGACCGAACTTTATCAGCGCAGGGCGCGCTGCGAACGGCACAGGCAGCAAAGCGATGCTGCCTGTGCCTGCAATCTCCCCGCCCAGCGCCGCCTCCTAGCTAATTTATTCACTGCACTTGCCTCTGTGAAATTCAAGAGAAGCGCCGTAATCTCGCACAGGAGCACTGGCAGAGGCCTCGAAGTGCGCATGCACCGTCTTCCTGGCCTTTGCCAGTGCACCTGTGCGAGATTACGGCGCTTCTCTTCAATTTCACAGAGGCAAGTGCAGTGAATAAATTAGCTAGGAAGTGGCTCGAGGTGGGGGGGATATCTGTGGAGGACACTGAGGAGGGATCTGTGGAGGACACTGAAGGGGGTGGATCTGTGGAGGACACTGAAGGGGGTGGATCTGTGGAGGACACTGAAGGGGGGGGATCTCTGGAGGACACTGAAGGGGGGGATCTGTGGAGGACACTGAAGGGGGGGATCTGTGGAGGACACTGAAGGGGGGGATCTGTGGAGGACACTGAAGGGGGGGATCTGTGGAGGACACTGAAGGGGGGATCTGTGGAGGACACTGAAGGGGGGGGGATCTGTGGAGGACACTAAAGGGGGGATCTGTGGAGGACACTAAAGGGGGGATCTGTGGAGGACACTAAAGGGGGGATCTGTGGAGGACACTAAAGGGGGGATCTGTGGAGGACACTAAAGGGGGGATCTGTGGAGGACACTAAAGGGGGGTCTGTGGAGGACACTAAAGGGGGGATCTGTGGAGGACACTAAAGGGGGGGAATCTGTGGAGGACACTGAAGGGGGGGGAATCTGTGGACGACACTTAAGGGGGGGGGAATCTGTGGACGACACTTAAGGGGGGGATCTGTGGACGACACTTGGGGGGGATGTTGGGGTGGGAGGTCCTGGAGGGGTGTTTGGGTGGGAGCTCTGGAAGGGGTGGGAGGTCCAATAGGTATGTGGGGGTGGGAGATCCGGGAGGGGGGGCCCATAATTTTTTTTGCTATGGGGCCCAGTCATTTCTAGCTATGCCCCTGGTAGACTGGACAGAGGGGTGTCTGTGGAGGTAGTGTTTCTGGATTTTGCAAAGGCTTTTGATACTGTCCCTCATAGACGCTTAATAGGTAAAGTAAGGTCTATAGGCTTGGAAAGTATAGTTTGTAATTTGAATAAAAACTGGCTGAAGGACCGTGTCCAGAGAGTTGTGGTCAATGATTCCTATTCAGAATAGTCCCAGGTTATAAGTGGTGTACCCCAAGGATCGGTGCTGGGCCCTCTATTATTAAATGTATTTATTAATGATATCGAGGACGGGATTAATAGCACCATATCTATTTTTGCAGAGGACACTAAGCTGTGTAGTACTGTACAGTCTAGGGAAGATGTCGATAAACTACAAGCTGACTTGAACACACTGAGTGATTGGGCATCAACTAGGCAAATGAGTTTCAATGTGGATAAATGTAAAGTTATGCATCTTGGTAGTAATAATCTCTGTGCTTTATATGTCCTAGAAGATTTAACACTGGGGGAGTCACTTATAGAGAACCAGCTGCTTCTAAGGCCACCAGGATATTGTCATGCATTAAACGAGGCATGGACTCGCCAGGCAGGGATGGAATGCTACCACTTTACAAAGCGTCGGTGCGGCCTCATCTGGAATATGCAGTTCAGTTCTGGGCACCAGTCCATAGAAAGGATGCACTGCAGCTGGAAAAAGTACAGAGGAGAGCGACTAAACTAATAAGGGGCATGGAAGGTCTTAATTATGAAGAAAGATCTTGAGAAGAGACATCTAAGGGGGACATGATTAACCTATACAAATATATAAATGGGCCATACAAAAAAATATGGTGAAAAACTGTTAAATGTAAAATGCCCTCAAAAGACAAGGGGGCATTGCCTCCGTCAAAGCGTCTTTAGGGTAGATCTAAAGGCGGGGGCACATCAAGATTAAAATAAGAGTGCCGGCACACGGTATGAAACATTCAAAAGAGAGAAAGAATACCGAGACAAAAGCCGCACATCTAAAAAGTATTAAATGTATTCAAGACAACAGAGACAGCTTAAAATCATTGTATACAATAAATCATGGCTGTGTGGACCGGATGCATACCACACGCCACCCTGGCTCTACTACAAACCCATAAACATCCTCCCACATGAATGGGTAAGATTCAATTAAAGTGCATAAAATCCATCAACATGAATGATATAAATGAAATACTTATCATGGAAGTAACATGGTGGGAGTATGCGTGGTGGTCAGGGAGAAAAAAGCCCAATGCGTATCGCCAGGCTCTGCTGGCTTCTTTACTGTAAGAACTGTGAAGCTGTGGAATAGACTTCCTCAGGACGTGGTCACAGCAGGAACAGTGGACAGTTTTAAAAAGGGTTTAGATGAATTCTTAAAAGTAAACCACATTAATGCTTATGAAAACGTGTAGAAATCTGAGTCTCATTTCCTTCTGGGATTTGCATCCCCGCCTATCCCTTGGTTGAACTTGATGGATTTTTTTCAACAGTATCGACTATGTAACTATGATGCTCTCCCTTGCCCTGCGCTGAAAGGCATTTTTTGCAGATCTGGTGACGTACCAGGCTCTCCATAGGGACTGCTAGGTGGAGGCTTCTGCCTAGCAGTGAGCCCGGTGACGTCACTGGCACTAATGGGCGGGCTTTGGCGTTGCCCTAGCATGTAAAACGGCTAGGACAATGCTAAAGTCCCCCCATCAGAGGCAGTGACTAGGGATGAGTGAATTTTATATTTTGAAATTCGTTTTCGGGTTCGTGTTGTGGTATTTACTGAATTGCGTTATGGACCATAACGCAATTCCATGACGGAATGCATAAAGGAATGCCTTTAGAGGCATTCTGTTATTCATTCCACCATAATAGAAGTCTATGGCCTGCATAACGGATCCGTCCGGTTTACATTATGCTGGAGTCCTCTTCTGCATAACGTAAACTTGACAGATCCATATTGCAAGCCATAGACTTCTATTATGACGGAATGGATAACGGAATGCCTCTAAAGGCATTCCTTATGGAATTGCATTATGGTCCGTGGTAACGGAATCCATAATGCAATTCAATAAATACCGCACCTCCACCTAGCACTATGCTTTGTAAACAAAAAAGCTCTTGGTTCTAGGTAGTCTAAAGGTGGGTTCATATTACGTTTTAAGCCTATGTTTTAAGTATACGTTAGAAAAAAGGATACAAAAACGCAGCACACCACATTCTTGTATCCTGCACAGTCCGGTAAAAAACAAATGTATAATTTATTTTTAATTTTTTTTTACAATGGGATATTTGTAAAAAAAAAAAATAAAAAAAAATAATTATACATTTGTTTTTTACCGGACTGTGCAGGATACAAGAATGTGGTGTGCTGCGTTTTTGTATCCTTTTTTTTTTACATTGGAAGTCTATGGTGATCGGATGCCACTGTCCGTTTAACTTTTTTGTATACATTAAACGGATGGGAAAAAACATGATGTGAAGCAGCCTTAGTTGGGTTTAGTAGATGCATGCGTATCTGCCACTCCATTCAAACAGGAGACCCCAGCAGTCACATCCCCTCAATCAGGCTCTTATCTGTAAAGGGTCAGACATCCAAGTTATGAATATTTTTAAGGCTGGGTTTCAACAATGAGTTTTTGTTGTGTTTTTGAGCTATCAGAAAAACCACATCAGAAAAAGCGCAAGCGGGTTTAAATAATGCGTGTAGTTTTACTGCTGTTTTACAAGGGGAGTTTTCAACAGATGCAACCACTATTTCCACCTGCACAGAAAATTGTTACTGGTAACACAGCAGAAAAAAAACACATGCCGCCTCATAGGGGTTTTCCAAGGTAATTAAAAGTCTCGGACAAGCCCTGTAATAGCATAAAATAAAAAGTCATTCTTATGCTTCCACTATTCTCTGCAGCGCTTCTGCAATTATCCTGTGGCGCCTGCATGTTTGCAACCTTGTAAAAGTATATGGCACATGACTGCTGCAGCCAATAATTGTCCTTAATGGTCTAATGCTGAGGACAGTGATTGGCTGCAGCAGTGACTCTCCATACACCTGCACATCACTGTGCACACCGCATTACCGGTGACATGCAGGCGTACAGTACATGATCGATGCAGCCAATCACTGACCACTGCAGCGTCACATGCTGTATACTGGCATGTTCCCGCTGCAGTTTGTAAACAAGCAGGGGCAGGAGAACCACAGCAGTGCCTCAGAGAACAGCGCTGGAGAAGGGGGTCGGTATAAGATGATTGCCAAGAAGCAGTAAAATAGGTCTTAGGTGTAGGATCTACCTTCTCAAACAGGTTTCCAAAAAGGTGCTAATCCTATAAATTTTGTAATTTGATGTGTATAGCCGCATATTACGAACTATATTGCCTAAAAGTTTGCATTATGCTTTACAGATGGACCTGCGAGACTACCAGTGGGAAGTCATTGGCCCAGCCCTGGAAGGCAAAAACACCATAATCTGGCTTCCAACAGGGACCGGTAAAACCAGGGCAGCGGTGTACGTGGCAATGCGTCATCTAGAGATAAAGCGTAATGCCAAAGTTGCCATGATTGTAAACAAGGTCTGTGCCATTTTGCTGTCTGTAATCCATGGCTGTCACTCCTCTTGCTGTATAGTAGTTAAAAGGGACTTAGATATTGTTGACCAATCCTCAGGCCCAACACCTGGCACCCCCACCTATCACCTGTTTTGGGCAGTGATCCACCATTCTGCAGCTCAGCATCTATTCACATGAATGAGAGCTCAGCTGCAGTACACAGTGGATCGAACCTTGTGCTTCTGGTTCCATCCACTGGTTCCAGTTTCTGGTGCAGTCAGTGTAGTGGTGTCGGTTGTGTGACCTCCACTGATCTTATTGTGATAACATATTATGAAGATAGCCTATGTATAAGTATCGTAAAAGCCTGCCTCTGTAAATAAAAGATTCATACTTACCTCTGATCCTCCTCACTGCTAGAGTTGAGTGGACATCTGGATGTTCGGGTTCGGCCGAACTTGAAAAAAAAGTTTGGGTTCGGGACCCAAACTTGACCCCGAACCCCATTGAAGTCAATGGGGACCCGAGCTTTTAAGCACTAAAATGGCTGTAAAAATGTCATGGAAAGAGCTAGAGGGCTGCAAAAGGCAGCAAAATGTGCTTAAGAGCATGGCAAATACTCTGCAAACAAATGTGGATAGGGAAATGAATAAAAAAAAACATAAAAGACCTTAAAAAAATAAAAATTTGAAATGATGTAGGAGTAAGAGGTTGAGGAGGCGGTGAATGGGTGGATGTGGCCGTGTAGGCTCACGTGGCGGTGGAAGCGGCGGCGAAGGAGGAATAGGTAGCCAACACAGATGTGTGTTATTTTGCATTTTTACTAAATATTGGGTCATATATAAAAAAAAAAAAAAGAATAAGTGCACTTGAGTACAAGGATGGATAGTTGGGCCTCTGGCCATGTGGACAATTTGGAGACCCAGAAGTTGAATGGGGCAGAACCATCAGTCAGTACATGTAGGCGTGTGCACAGGCACTGTTCCACCATGTTGTTCAAATGCTGCCTCCTGCTAACACGCTCCCGGTTGTTGCAGCAAGGTAACAAAGCTTTTCCACATGTCTGCCATGCTAACCCTGCCTTCTGAGGTGCTGGCGCTGACACAGCTGCGTTGGCGACCTCTTCCTCCTCTCCTGCCTTCACCTTGTGCTTCCACTTGTCCCCCGGCGTCAGTTGGGAATGCCTGTAGTCGCGCATCTACCGATCACGCTCCAGTGAGGGAATTAAGGACGGCACATTGTCTTTGTAACGGGGATCCAGCAGGGTGGCCACCCAGTAGTCAGCACACGTTAAAACGTGGGCAACTCTGCTGTTGTTGCGCAGGCACTGTAGCATGTAGTCACTCATGTGTGCCAGGCTGCCCAGAGATAAGGACAAGCTGTCCTCTGTGGGAGGCGTATCGTCTGCACCCTCCATATCACCCCAGCCACGCACCAGTGATGGGCCCGAGCTGCGTTGGATGCCACCCCGCTGTGAACATGCTTTATCCCCCTCCTCCTCATCATCCTCCTCCTCCAGTAGGGGGCCCTGGCTGGCCAAATTTGTACCTGGCCTCTGCTGTTGCAAAAATCCTCTTTCTGAGCCACTTCTAAAAGACTGGCCTGAAAGTGTTAGAGATGACCCCTCTTCCTTTTCCTCGTCCTGGGCCACATCCTCTTCCATCATCGCCCTAAGGCCTCATGCACACGACCGTATTTTTTAACGTCCCGCAAAACGTGGTTCCGTTGTACCGTGATCCGTGCCCGTTTTTTCTTCCGTGGGTCTGCCGTGATTTTTGGAGGATCCACGGACATGAAAAATGAAATAAAATTCTAAGTCAAGTTTGCCATTGAAATGATAGGAAAAAACGGACACGGATCACGGACACGGATGACAATCTTGGGTGCATCCGTGATTTTCACGGACCCATTGACTTGAATGGGCCCGTGAACCGTTGGCCGTGAAAAAAATAGGACAGGTCATATTTTTTTCACGGCCTGGAAACACGGGTCACGGGCGCGGTGTAAAAACGGTGCAGAAGCCGAGTTTTCAACGGACCCATTGAAAGTCAATGGAGCCGCAGAAAAACACGTCTAACGGCACAACGGCCACGGGTGCACACAACGGTCGTGTGCATGAGGCCTAAGTGTTTTCTCAAGGAGACATGGAAGTGGTATTGTAACGCTGATAACGGCGTCATCGCCACTGGCCATGTTGGTGGAGTACTCGAAACAGCGCAACAGGGCACACAGGTCTCGCATGGAGGCCCAGTCATTGGTGGTGAAGTGGTGCTGTTCCGCAGTGCGACTCACCCGTGTGTGCTGCAGCTGAAACTCCACTATGGCCTCCTGCTGCTCGCACAGTCTCTCCAGCATGTGCAAGGTGGAGTTCCACCTTTCCACCTGGTGGGCACGTCACATATGAGGCGGTGAGCGGGATGGCCGAAGTTACGCTGTAGAGCAGACAGCCGAGCGGCGGCAGGATGAGAACGCCGGAAGCGTGCACAGACGGCCCGCACTTTACGCAGCAGCTCTGACATGCCGGGGTAGTTGTGAATGAATTTCTGCACCACCAAATTCAGCACATGCGCCAGGCAAGGGATGTGTGTCAAACCGGCTAGTCCGTCAACGCGGCAACGAGATTTCGCCCATTATCGCACACCACCAGGCCGGGCTTGAGGCTCACTGACAGCAAACACTCGTCGGTCTGTTGTTCTATACCCCGCCACAACTCCTGCGCGGTGTGGGGCCAGTCCCCCAAACACATCATTTTTCAGAACGGCCTGCTGACGTTTACCCCCGGCTGTGCTGAAGTTGGTGATAAAGGTCTGTTGCTGACCGGATGAGGAGGTGGTAGAAGAGGAGGAGGAAGCCGAGTAGGAAGAGGAAGCAACAGGAGGCAGTATATCAGAGGGTTTATTCACCCCAGTGAGCACAAAGCCGTATTTCTGGCCTAAATGTAACAGTCAGTTATGCATGTCTAATCCCAGATGTGCACTATATGAAACAGATGTATTTTTTTTCACCCCACTAAACAAAAAGCTGTATTTCTGGCCTAAATGTGACAGTCACACTTATGCACGTCTACTCCCAGATGTGCAGTATATGAAACAGATGTATTTTTTTCACCCCAGTAAGCACAAAGCTGTATTTCTGGCCTAAATGTGACTCTCACTTATGCACGTCTAATCCCAGAGGTCCAGTATATGAAACAGATGTATTTTTTTCACTACAGTAAGCAAAAAGCTGTATTTCTGGCCTAAATGTGACAGTCACTTATGCACGTCTAATCCCAGATGTGCACTATTTAAAAAATATGTATTTTTTTCACCCCAGTAAGCAAAAAGCTGAATTTCTGGACTTGAAGACATGCAGATATCCTGTGCTGGTGCACTATCGTTGCATAAAATGGCTGCCGATTGTGTATTGATATTGACTAACTGAAGTAAAAAAAGTTCCTTATCAGTAGTAGTTGGCTCAGGGCAGGCTTAAAAAAATTGTGCACTGCACCCACAAAACACATTTGCTGTAGATCGCTGAGTAAAGAAGCAGTTCTGAAGCTCCATAAGATTTCTCCCTGATCTCTCCCTCAAAGCAGCTGCAGCCTCTCCCTACACTAATCCGAGCAGAGTGACAGGCGGTGCTACGAGACTCCAGCTTAAATAGAGGCTGGGTCTCATGCTGCAGTTGGCCAATCACAGCCATGCCATTAGTAGGCATGAATGTGATGGCCTTTTGGGGCAAGTGGTATGATGCTTGTTGATTGGCTGCTTTGCAGCCTTTTAAAAAGCGCCATAAAAATCACTTTTACATAAATGTTCGGGTTCGGGTTTACAGTTCGGGTTCGCTCAACTCTACACACTGCCTCTGCTGTGTCCACATTCTGGTCCCTGGATTGTTTTCTTCCATTTTTCCATCACTGCATGGGCATGGTTACATGCTCTGCTGCAGCCAGTGACTGGCTTCAGAGGAGACGTGGCCACAATGTTGGCTTAATGATAGAAACCATTGTGACTATTACAATAGCTATTTCACCATATGTGTGTTTACATGTCTGCCTGTTTCCAGGTGATTTATAAAATGGTTGTCTGTCTCTAGGTGATGTTTTCATGTTGTTAATAAAGTTAACTGTGATGCTGATGCTGCAGGCAGTATTGCCATATATACTGTATTCGTATGTTCCGCATCTCAATAAGCTGCTATTCACCTGTTAAATATCTGAACAGCTAACTGAATGCCAGAGGTCACATGACTAATGCCATCTTTAGACTTATTCAGATGCCCTACAAATGATTTTACAGGACTAAAATGGGCCGTACAATATTTTTTTCTTTAGAGAGGGGATATTGTGGGGATATAATAAGAGTCTGCAAGCAAAATTTTAAATACATGTATATTAGAAAATTGTATAACTGCCTATTCTCTAAACTACGTGATCATTAAAACTGGAAAACCTCTTTAACCCCTTAAGGACACAGGGCGTACCGGTACGCCCTATTTCCCGAGTCCTTAAGGACCAAGGGCGTACCGGTACGTCCTGACTTAAAATCGGCATTCCGGCGCCGCGGGGGTTAATCGGAACGGGATTTCGGCTGAAATCATTCAGCCGGCATCCCGTAACAACGCAGGGGGGGGTCATTTGACCCCCCCGTATCGGCGATCGCAGAAAACCGCAGGTCAATTCAGACCTGCGGTTTTCTGCGTTTCCGGTCCATTCGGGTGTCCGGTGACCCGATGAACCGGAAAAAGACTGCGATCGGTGGCGTAATTATACACCACCAATCGCAGTCCGAGGATTTGAGGAGGCGGTGCTGGCCCTGGTGCTGAACACTGCTGTCCAGGGTGCTGATTGGTGCAGGGGAGAGAGGCGCGAGATTCAAACTTCCTGCGCTCCTCTCTCCCCTCCTCTTCCTGTTCTGCACGAGCACCCGGCAGCATCGTCCAGCACCAGCTCCTGTGTCCCCCTAATCGCCATCCATCACCCTCCTGCACCCATCGCCACCCAGGTAGGTTAGGGTCAGTGAGGGAGAGGCATCGTTAGGCAGGGAAAGAAGGGAAAAGTTAGTTAGGAAAAAAAAAAAAAAAAAAAAACTTTTAACTTTTACACAAAACTTTTTTTGATCAATCTATCAGACCCCAGACCCCCCCCTGCCACTTGCCCCCCCCTACCAGCCCCCCACCACCACCAGCCCCCCCACCCCCTCCACCCATCCCCCCACCACTCCCCCCAACCCCCCCCCCCCACCACCACCACTAGCCCCCTCACCACCACTTTTTTTTCTGCGTTCGCTGACTGGTCGGCACTTTTTAGCGTCCGTCCACTGTTAGCGCATCGCCTGCCCCACCGCTGATCAGCGTTGTACCGCTAATCAGCAACTTTTTTTTTTTCCTAACACTTGCCCTTTTTTCCTTTTTTTAGTACGCGAACACCCGTTGCCCCCACACACACGCACATATAATAAAGTTTTACACACACGCACACCTACACGCACACACACCCATGGCCCGCCGGGTGTTCTCGGCCGAGGAGGCATATGCCCAGATTGCCTCCGACTCCGAGAGCCCCAGTGAGGATGAGGATGACCCCACATTCCTCTTATCATCAGCATCCTCCTCATCATCATCGGATGACGATGAGCCACCAAGGCGGCGGAGACGCCGCCAGGCGGAGCCAGGGGCCGCACATGCTAGGGATCCTGTGGCCCACCCTAGTACGAGCCGCCCTGGGGTTCGTACTGGTTTCCCGGCCCACCAAATAAGTTCACCGGAGACCCCTGCCGATGAACTTAGCTGGTGTCCCCCAGTGGACTTTGAGCCTGAGATTCCGGATTTCGCTGGCAATCCTGGAATCCAGATTCCCACAGTGGGGTTTACTGAAATTGACTATTTTAGTTTTTTTTTCAGTAACCCACTGGTGAATTTGATGGTGGAGCAGACGAATCTGTACGCCCAACAGTTCGTCGCTCAAAACCCAGGCTCAGTTTTGGCTAGACCCGGTGGCTGGACGCCGGTCAGTGCAGCCGAAATGAGGACATTTTGGGGCCTCGTGCTGCATATGGGTCTAGTCCAAAAACCCAGTGTCAGGCAAAACTGGAGTGGGGACGTCCTGTACCAGACCCCACTGTACAGTATGGTCATGACACGCTCCCGGTTTGAGGCCATCCGGAAATGTCTGCATTATTCCGATAATGCAGCATGTCCACCCCGAGGTGATCCTGCCTATGACCGGCTGTATAAGATACGGCCTGTCATCGATCACTTTGGGGCCACATTTCAGCAGGCCTACGTACCTGGAAGGGAGGTCGCGGTTGATGAGTCGCTCATTGCGTTCAAGGGGAGACTCAGTTTCCGCCAATATATTCCCACAAAGCGAGCGAGGTATGGCGTGAAGCTATACAAAATTTGTGAGAGTACCTCAGGGTACACTTACAAATTTCGTGTGTACGAGGGGCGAGATTCCCGTATTCAACCCCCAGAATGTCCCCCCACTCTGGGTGTTAGCGGGAAACTCGTGTGGGACCTTATGTACCCACTGCTGGATAATGGTTACCACTTGTACGTGGATAACTTTTATACCAGCATTCCCTTGTTCAGGTCCCTTGCCGCCAGATCTACGTTCGCTTGTGGGACCGTGCGGAAAAATCAGCGCGGCCTCCCTGCCTACCCCCTCCAGGTACCTATCCCCAGGGGTGAGACCCGTGCACTTACCAGTGGAAACCTGTTGCTGGTCAGGTATAAGGACAAGAGGGATGTCCTTATGCTGTCCACAATCCACGGTAACGGCACCACCCCAGTCCCTGTGCGAGGTACCGCGGCAACGGTCCTCAAGCCCGATTGTATCGTCGACTACAATCGGTATATGGGAGGAGTTGATCTCTCGGATCAAGTCCTCACGCCATATAACGCCATGCGCAAAACCCGGGCATGGTACAAAAAAGTTGCGGTCTACTTGGTGCAGGTTGCCATGTACAACTCTTTTGTACTATCCCGAAGCGCTGGCAGCACAGGGACATTCCTCCAATTCTATGAGGCAGTCCTCAAGGACCTGATCTTTTCGGACCGGGAAAGAGCAGGCCGGAGTACCTCGGGAACTGGAGGCGCCCGGATCGTCCCTGGCCAACACTTTCCAGGTGTGGTCCCCCATACTGGAAAGAAGGGACGAACCCAAAAAAAGTGCAGAGTGTGTCGCAGGAGGGGGATACGGAAGGACACCACCACTCAGTGCGACACGTGCCCCGATCATCCGGGCCTCTGCGTTATCGATTGCTTCAGGGAGTATCACACTTCCATGGAGTACTAAATTTTTATAATCCCCAACAGTTCACTAGAGAACATAAAACACTATGGCTCTCAGACTTTGGAGACACGAAAACTATTTTTCTTTCCCCCAAAAATATTAGTTTTAGTGCAGGCATCCTCAAACTGCGGCCCTCCAGATGTTGTAAAACTATAACTCCCAGCATGCCCAGACAACCTACAGCCATCAGCAGG
Source organism: Bufo gargarizans (assembly GCF_014858855.1). NCBI lineage: Eukaryota > Metazoa > Chordata > Amphibia > Anura > Bufonidae > Bufo > Bufo gargarizans. The sequence goes on from NC_058085.1 coordinate 110,464,699, forward strand.
GCATGGTGGGAATTGTAGTTTTACAACATCTGGAGGGCCGCAGTTTTAGGATGCCTGCTTAGTGTCTCCAAAGTCTGAGAGCCATACATATTGGGCATCGTCGCGTGCGTAAAAGTCGTCGCTATAAAAATAACTTTTGACCAAACGCCTCGGATGAACGGTGTTAAAAATATAAAATAAAAACGGTGCCAAAACACCTATTTTTGGGCAAAATTTCAATTTAAATCCATTTTGCCGGTAATAAAGCAAGGGTTAACAGCCAAACAAAACTAAATATTTATTGCCCCGATTCTGTCGTTTGCAGAAACACCCCATATGTGGTCGTAAATGGCTATATAGCCGCACGGCAGGGCATAGAACGAAGGGAACGCCATACGGTTTCTGGAAGGCAGATTTTGATGGACAGTTTTTTTTTTGACACCATGTCCCATTAGAAGCCCCCCCTGATGTAGCCCAGACTAGAAACTCCAAAAAAGTGACCCCATCTAAGAAACTACACCCCTCAAGGTATTCAAAAGTTACTTTACAAACTATGTTAACCCTTTAGGTGTTCCACAAAACTAAATAGCGAATGTAGAAACAATTTTAGATTTTAATTTTTTTGTTACATTGCCTCAAAAAAGAGTAATATAGAGCAACCAAATATCAAATTTACCCCAAAAATAGTCCCAAAACAACAACCACCTTATCCCGTAGTTTCCTAGATGGGGTCACTTTTATGGAGTTTCTACTCTAGGGGTGCATCAGGGGGCTTGAAAGGGTACATGGTGTAAATAAACCAGTCCAGCAAAATCTGCCTTCCAAAAACCATATGGCGTTCCCCTTCTTCTATGTCCTGCCGTTTAGCCAAATAGTAGTTTACCACCACATATGGGGTGTTTCTGCAAACTACAGAATCAGGGCAACCCATTTTGAGTGTTGTTTGGCAGTTAACCCTTGTTTTACTCCTAGAAAAAATTGATTATATTGGATAATTTTCCAAAAAATTGAAATTTCATAATTGTTTCTCCATCTGCCATTAACTCTTGTGGAACACCTAAAGGGTTAACAAAGTTTGTAAACCCAGTTTTGAATACCTTGAGGGGTGTACTTTCTTAGATGGAGTCACTTTTTTGAAATTTCTATTCTAGGGGTGCAACAGGGGGCTTCAAATGGGACATGGTATAAACAAAACCAGTCCTGCAAAATCTGCCTTCCAAAACCCATATGGTGTTCCCCTCCTTCTATGTGCTACCGTTCGGCCAAACAGTAGTTTACGACCACATATGGGGTGTTTTTGCAAACTACAGAATCAGGGCAACCCATTTTGAGTGTTGTTTGGCAGTTAACCCTTGTTTTACTCCTAGAAAAAATTTATTATATTGGAAAATTTTCCAAAAAATTGAAATTTCATAATTGTTTCTCCATCTGCCATTAACTCTTGTGGAACACCTAAAGGGTTAACAAAGTTTGTAAACCCAGTTTTGAATACCTTGAGGGGTGTACTTTCTTAGATGGAGTCACTTTTTTGAAATTTCTATTCTAGGGGTGCAACAGGGGGCTTCAAATGGGACATGGTATAAACAAAACCAGTCCTGCAAAATCTGCCTTCCAAAACCCATATGGTGTTCGCCTCCTTCTATGTGCTACCGTTCGGCCAAACAGTAGTTTACGACCACATATGGGGTGTTTTTGCAAACTACAGAATCAGGGCAACCCATTTTGAGTGTTGTTTGGCAGTTAACCCTTGTTTTACTCCTAGAAAAAATTGATTATATTGGAAAATTTTCCAAAAAATTGAAATTTCATAATTGTTTCTCCATCTGCCATTAACTTTTGTGGAACACCTAAAGGGTTAACAAAGTTTGTAAACCCAGTTTTGAATACCTTGAGGGGTGTACTTTCTTAGATGGAGTCACTTTTTTGAAATTTCTATTCTAGGGGTGCAACAGGGGGCTTCAAATGGGACATGGTATAAACAAAACCAGTCCTGCAAAATCTGCCTTCCAAAACCCATATGGTGTTCCCCTCCTTCTATGTGCTACCGTTCGGCCAAACAGTAGTTTACGACCACATATGGGGTGTTTTTGCAAACTACAGAATCAGGGCAACCCATTTTGAGTGTTGTTTGGCAGTTAACCCTTATTTTACTCCTGGAAAAAATTTATTATATTGGAAAATTTTCCAAAAAATAGAAATTTCAAAATTGTTTCTCCATCTGCCATTAACTCTTCAGGAACACCTAAAGGGTTAATAAAGTTTGAAAAAACAGTTTTGAATACCTTTAGGGGTGTAGTTTCTAGAATGGGGTCATTTTTGGGAGGTTTCTATTATCTAAGCCTCACAATATGACTTCAAACCTGAACTGGTCCATAAAAAGTGGGATTTTGAAGATTTCTCAAAAATTTCAAAATTTGCTTCTAAACTTCTAAGCCTTGTAACATCCCCAAAAAATAAAATATCATTCCCAAAATGCTACAAACATGAAGTAGACATATGGGGAATGTAAAGTCATCACAATTTTTGGGGGTATTACTATGTATTACAGAAGTAGAGAAACTGAAACTTTGAAATTTGCTAATTTTTCAAAATTTTTGGTAAAAAATGTATTTTTTTATGCAAAAAAAATAACTTTTTTGACCCAATTTTAGCAGTGTCATGAAGTACAATATGTGACGAAAAAACAATCTCAGAACGGCCTGGGTAAGTCAAAGCGTTTGAAAGTTATGAGCACTTAAAGTGACACTGGTCAGATTTGCAAAAAATGGCCCGGTCCTTAAGGTGAAAATGAGCCCGGTCCTTAAGGGGTTAAGGAAGTGATGAGATGAACCAGTCTGTGTCTTGAGCAATCTTGTAGATGGCAAGTTCCAAATGTGTATGTTTTTCTTCTCAATCTGGCAGGTACATCTGGTCCATCAGCACTACAGCAAGGAGTTTCAGCCATATCTCGAAGACAGGTTCAAAATTATTCCCATAAGTGGAGAATCAGAGACAAGGAGCTTTTTTGCAAATTTTACGAAAAAATCTGACATAGTTATTTGCACTGCGCAAATCCTGCACAATGCACTCAAGAGTGACAGTGAAGAAATGCATGTGGAGTTGACAGGTGAGGTCTTCTTCTTATAAAATCTTATAGAAAAGAGCCATTGTTACATCTCAGTAAAGTAGCCAACTTATTGATCCAGTGATTGATCCTTTGACCAGCTGTTGGTAGCTGCAAAACCATGATATTTTTATTTACCTTCGTTGCTGGACTTCAGTATGGAGAGCAATGTGTAATAGGCAGTCAATGGTGAATTAGAAGATGCTCTTATCCAGGTTCAGTGGCTCATAGCAGTGGGTGTGGATCCACTGTTACAACCAACCGGTTTGATTCAGGGCAACTTATAAGGGTGTTATCCTGCTAGTACTTCAGTATTTACGTTAAACCCTATACAGGTCTCTGCCTCTTGAAATAGTCCTGGGGTGGTTGATGGCTGACCCACTGGATCAGAGATACCGGTGCGAAGCAGCAAGAGGACAGGCATTAGGCACAGTCAGGAGATGGCAAAGGGCAGGGCAGGCAGCATACAAGCGAATTTGTGAGACAAGTCTGAGGTCAGGGCAGGCAGCTAGAATTTGGATGTGTGCTGGTTCTTTAATAGCGAGCACACATGCCCTATAGAGTTGGCCTAACAGGATGCATAGGCCACAGGGAAGAGCGGGGCAGCAGCAGGCATGGACCACCAGCACAACAGTAATGGCAAAAAAGAGCGGTCCAGCACTCAATGGGAGAGAGTTATCAAAACTGGTGTAAAGGAAAATTGATTTAGTTGCCCATAGCAACCAGCCAGATTCCACCTTTCATTTTAATATCTCTTATATGATTGGTTGCTGTGGGCAGCTAAGCCAGTTTTCTTTTACACCAGTTTCTATGAATCTCTCCCAATGAGTTCATAAAACATCTTCTTTATTAAAACCTATACTGGAAGCTGACCACTTTTGAATCGCTCCTTAATTTTAGCATGCACACAATTGTATGATAAAAGAGTTGTTTCACAAAAAATATTCTACATTTTTCAAACTAGCATCTGGATCGGAATACTTTTGTAATTGCAAGTAATTAAAAATTGACACAGCCCCTGGGTTATTCAATAAAACTGTATAGCGCCACCTGCTGTTTGTTCTTTTCCTTATTTCCACCTCTCTAAGGTGGTCGCACACGCTCAATATTTTCAACTGTCACCAGCCATATCAGCTACAGGGAAAGAGCTACAGCAGAAAGGACTCACCCCTAAGCTGCCAGCTTGATATAAATCTAGCAGAACAATTGGAGCAATGGATGGGGAGATCTCTGGATCCATGTGAGGTACAGGGCTGGTTCTCGCTTTGTTAGAAAGAGACCATTATGTACTATATGATGTATGATTTTCGTTTTTTACATCAGTCACGGCATAAACCCTTTAAGCACTCCAGCTGTCTAAAAAATGGTCCGTTTTCTGATTTGGTTTATGGTATTTTGTTACAAAGAAGATGTTTAATGGACATCATGATTGTAGCAGGATGTGAGCCAGGTCTATCAATGAAACAGTCCTACTCAATTTGTCCATGTTTCCTTTAGAACAATATTTGTTTTATTCTACAGATTTTAGTCTAATAATCATAGACGAGTGCCACCATACCCAAAAAGATGCCGTTTATAACCTGCTGATGGAGGTATACCTTGAGAAAAAGTTCACTGGACACAGGAATCTTCCACAAATTTTGGGACTGACAGCTTCCCCAGGGACAGGTGGAGCTAGCACCTTTGAAAATGCCGTAGACCACATTTTAAAGGTGCGAATAATTATACTGTGTGTGTTGAAATGTAGCCTTACAACTTGATTCTGTATCTAAAATGCTTGTATATTTTTTTTCAGATTTGTGCAAATCTTGACACATGGAAGATAATGTCACCCCAGACTTCCATCGAGGACCTTGAAGCCAAGGCTAAGCAGCCTGTTAAACAATATGACTTGGTCCCAGAAAGGGACGAGGTAATAAATTATCAGTATAATACTATTACCTGTGCCGTCTCAAAGCTGTTGTCTAACTTTAGAAAATAATTTGGTCTCCTTATTTTCCATAAACAGCACAAGTCTTGATAGCCTTTCTAGTTTTTGTACTATCCTAAAATGTATGACCATGACTCATTTTGGTTGGAGCGGCAATCAAACCCGTTCCAGTCGTTAAAGGTATTGTACCAGGGTGGGATGTGACTTTAAAGAGGACCTGTCACCAGTGGCGTAACTAGAGTTCTAACTTTGAATTGGGCCCCTACCTCCCTCCCAGTAAATTTTTTGCCCACTCTGTATACATTCCATTTTTTGCCCACTCTGTATACATTCCATTTTTTGCCCCCTCTGTATATATTCCATTTTGCCCCCTCTGTATATATTCCATTTTGCCCCCTCTGTATATATTCCATTTTGCCCCCTTTGTATATATTCCATTTTTAGCCCCCTCTGTATATATTCCATTTTTAGCCCCCTCTGTATATATTCAATTTTTGGCCCCCTCTGTATATATTCAATTTTTGGCCCCCTCTGTATATATTCAATTTTTGGCCCCCTCTGTATATATTCAATTTTTGGCCCCCTCTGTATATATTCAATTTTTGGCCCCCTCTGTATATATTCAATTTTTGGCCCCCTCTGTATGTATTCTATTTTTGGCCCCCCTGTATATATTCCATTTTTGGCCCCCCTGTATATATTCCATATTTGGCCCCCTGTATATATTCCATTTTTGGCCCCCCTGTATATATTCCATTTTTGGCCCCCCTGTATATATTCCATTTTTGGCCCCCCTGTATATATTCCATTTTTGGCCCCCCTGTATATATTCCATTTTTGCCCCCCTGTATATTCCATTTTGGCCCCCTCTGTATATATTCCATTTTGGCCCCCCTCTGTATATATTCCATTTTCGGCCCCCTCTGTATATATTCCATTTTCGGCCCCCTCTGTATATATTGCATTTTCGGCCCCCTCTGTATATATTCCATTTTTGGCCCCCTCTGTATATATTCCATTTTTGGCCCCCTCTGTATATATTCCATTTTTGGCCCCCTCTGTATATATTCCATTTTTGGCCCCCTCTGTATATATTCCATTTTTGGCCCCCTCTGTATATATTCCATTTTTGGCCCCCTCTGTATATATTCCATTTTTGGCCCCCTCTGTATATATTCCATTTTTGGCCCCCTCTGTATATATTCCATTTCGCCCCATCTGTATATATTCCATTTCCCCCCCTCTGTATATATTCCATTTTTCTCCCTCTGTATATATTCCATTTTTCTCCCCTCTATGTATATTCTATTTTGCTCCCTCTGTATATATTTCATTTTTTGCCCCCACAGAATATACAGTTGTGTTCAAAATAATAGCAGTGTGTTTAAAAAAGTGAATAAAGCTCAAAATCCTTCTAATAGCTTCTATTTCTATACACACAAATGCATTGGGAACACTACACATTCTATTCCAAATCAAAACATGAAGAAAAATATATCAAATGTTTGTTCCTCTAAAAAAAAATTGGGAAGAAAAGTGAATATTAGACTGTTTAAAAAAATTGCAGTGTTTTTATTCTTCTTTACAAACTCAAGCATTAACTATATAAACAGAAAAATGTTTGAAGATTTTGCTTTCCTTTGAATCACTTCACTAATATTTAGTTGTATAACCACTGTTTCTGAGAACTGCTGTACATCTGTGTTGCATGGAGTCAACCAACTTCTGGCCCCTGTGATCAGGTATTAAAGCCCAGGATGATTGGACAACATTGCACTGTTCTTCTCTATTTTTGATGTCACCCCACAAGTTTTCTATTGGATTAAGATTCGGGGATTGGGCTGACCACTCCATAACGTCAATCTTGTTGGGCTGGAACCAAGATGTTGCACGTTTACTGGTGTGTTTGGGGTCGTTGTCTTGTTGGAACACCCATTTCAAGGGCATTTCCTCTTCAGCATAAGGCAGCATGACCTCTTCAAGTATTCTGATGTATTCAAACTGATCCATGATCCCTGGTATGTGATACCGTAAATAGGCCCAACACCGTAGTATGAGAACATCCACATATCATGATGCTTTTGCACCACCATGCTTCACTGTCCTCACAGTGTACTGTGGCTGGAATTCAGTGTTTGGGGGTCATCTGACAAACTGTCTCCGGCCACTAGACCCAAAAAGAACAATCTTACATTCATCAGTCCACAAAATGTCTCTTTAGGCCAGTCAATGTGCTCTTTGGCAAATTGTAACCTCTTCAGCGCGTCTTTTTTTTAACAGTGGGCCCGTCACGGCCACGGTTATGCATGTGTGTGTGTGCACTAGGACTCTTCCCTTCACTGTGGCTGCCCGTGGCAACGTTTGGTTGGATGTGTACATGTGGTGGCAGTGTCCCGGCCTTCGGGCTGACTCCCAGGACATGGTTGCCACCCATGTCGTTGCCTGCGGCAACAGCCACAGTGTGATCTTGGTTTGGACACTTCCCCTTTAAGTGGTGTTTTCCCTTCCCTGGTGTTGGAAGGGTTAACTCCCTTTCTGTGTGTGTGAGACACTGGATGTGTCTGTGTGGGTGTGGCCTCTTAGGCCTATATAGCCTCAGTGTTTGGCATGTGTCAGTGGGTTGCTTCAGCCATGCTTAGCTGGAGCAGCCTCCTGTGTATATCATCTGCCAGTGGGGGCCACCCTTGTGGTCATACTTTCACGGCTGAGGATGGGGAAAACCCTCAGCCGTGCGATGCCAGAAGCTGTTAGGCTGCTCGGCCAGGACGACAGGATTAGGGAGCAGGTGACCTCCTAAAGCGTCCCTAACCTGACCCTAACTCCTAGCTGCATGGGCCGACCTTAAAGGTAGGAGGGCCCATGCTCAGGAACCTCGGATCCCTAACTCGCCCTCCGACCGGTCCCTGAACTAGGAGTCAAGGTAAGACGGCCTGTTCCTTCTGGACAAGGAGGAACAGGGGTCTCACTGGCCAAGCTACAAGGAATGGGGAAACACATACAACATACAGATATGACAGGGGAACAACTAGTTCCACACGTACCTGTCACAGCCACGCTGACTGGAATCCATGCATGCACTACTAATGTCCACAGAACAACTAGAGGACACAGCACACATAACACACAGGTAACCAGGACATCCGTAGTTGCAAATAAACAGAGACAAAGGAAGACATCAACTGAACATCAAGACATAAGCTTCACAGATAAACCTATGACCACAAGGGTGGCCCCCACTGGCAGATGATATACACAGGAGGCTGCTCCAGCTAAGCATGGCTGAAGCAACCCACTGACACATGCCAAACACTGAGGCTATATAGACCTAAGAGGCCACACCCACACAGACACACCCAGTGTCTCACACACACAGAAAGGGAGTTAACCCTTCCAACACCAGGGAAGGGAAAACACCACTTAAAGGGGAAGTGTCCAAACCAAGATCACACTGTGGCTGTTGCCGCAGGCAACGACATGGGTGGCAACCATGTCCTGGGAGTCAGCCTGAAGGCCGGGACACTGCCACCACATGTACACATCCAACCAAACGTTGCCACGGGCAGCCACAGTGAAGGGAAGAGTCCTAGTGCACACACAACACAAAACGCAGTGCACACCAGACAAACAAACACAACACCCAACATGAAGATTGTTAGGTGCACTGCGAGTTGAGGAGTCACGACCATAACCGTGGCCGTGACAGGGACTTTGCGGGGGCTTCTTTCAGATAGCTTGGCTTCACATAGACGTCTTCTAATTGTAACAATACTCACAGGTAACTTTAGACCTTCTTTGATCTTCTTGGAGCTGATGGTTTGCTGAGTCCTTGCCATTTTGGCCATTTTGGTAGATTTTTGCTTTCTTCCACATCTTTCAGGTTTTGGTTGCCATTTTAAAGCATTTGCAATCATTATAGCTGAGCAGCCTATCAGTTTCTGCACTTCTTTATCTGTTTTCCCCTCTCCAATCAACTTTTTAATCACAGTACACTGTTCTTCTGAACAATGTCTGGAACAACCCATTTTACTCAGAATTTCACAGAGAAATGCACTGTAACCAGCATGCACAACATTTGCTGCCTTCCTTCCTTAAATAAGGGCAATAATTGCCACCTGTTTTTCAAAGAATGAATGCCCTCACTCATTGAACTCCACACTGCTATTATTTTGAACATGCCCCTTTCAATTATGATTCAATTACACAGAATCAGCAGCATGCATGGCATGACTGTTCGATTTCTATTACTCTACTACACCAGCTAGTAAATTATTTGCCATGTAGAAATATTATTTCTACCAAAAACAGTGATTTATCAGGTCAGTGATGTCTGACTGCTATTATTTTGAACACACCTTCTATATCCATTTTGCCCCCTATATATTCCATTTTGTACCCTCTGTATATATTTCATGATTTTGCCCCCGGGCCCCTCAGTATTAAGGATTTGCTGCCAGTGCCCCGCCCTCATATGGCTGGCCCCGGCCCCCCCTTTCTGGATTCAGGCGGTGAGTAGTCGACCATTAAGTTTAGTCAATTGTGTTATGCCACTGTGAAGCACTGCCGCCACTGCCAGGTGAGTATAAATCCGGTGTGCACACATTGCACATACAAAAAAAATAGTTACCTACTTCAGTTCGGTGAGGTGATGATGATGCGGTTATCCCATTAACCCGCGTCATCCCGTGAGACCCGGTGCTGAGGTCACGGGTCTCGCGGGATCATCACAGCACGAAGTGTCTGATGGCGCAGCATCGGAGAGGGTATGGGTGGGGGTGTGTTAGGTAACTGACTTTGGTTACTACTATAGTACGCAGCACTGCGCAGGTAGCACCGTGGGCCAGACACAGAGAGGCACCGACTGGCTGTAGCCCCCCCCCCCCCCATCGTTACGCTCCTGCCTGTCACCAAAAAATGCAAGGCAATTTGAAAGCACCATGTTATAGAGCAGGAGAAGCTGGTCAGACGGATATATACAGGGAGTGCAGAATTATTAGGCAAGTTGTATTTTTGAGGATTAATTTTATTATTGAACAACAACCATGTTCTCAATGAACCCAAAAAACTCATTAATATCAAAGCTGAATATTTTTGGAAGTAGTTTTTAGTTTGTTTTTAGTTTTAGCTATTTTAGGGGGATATCTGTGTGTGCAGGTGACTATTACTGTGCATAATTATTAGGCAACTTAACAAAAAACAAATATATACCCATTTCAATTATTTATTTTTACCAGTGAAACCAATATAACATCTCAACATTCACAAATATACATTTCTGACATTTAAAAACAAAACAAAAGCAAATCAGTGACCAATATAGCCACCTTTCTTTGCAAGGACACTCAAAAGCCTGCCATCCATGGATTCTGTCAGTGTTTTGATCTGCTCACCATCAACATTGCGTGCAGCAGCAACCACAGCCTCCCAGACACTGTTCAGAGAGGTGTACTGTTTTCCCTCCTTGTAAATCTCACATTTGATGATGGACCACAGGTTCTCAATGGGGTTCAGATCAGGTGAACAAGGAGGCCATGTCATTACATTTTCTTCTTTTATACCCTTTCTTGCCAGCCACGCGGTGGAGTACTTGGACGCGTGTGATGGAGCATTGTCCTGCATGAAAATCATGTTTTTCTTGAAGGATGCAGACTTCTTCCTGTACCACTGCTTGAAGAAGGTGTCTTCCAGAAACTGGCAGTAGGACTGGGAGTTGAGCTTGACTCCATCCTCAACCCGAAAAGGCCCCACAAGCTCATCTTTGATGATACCAGCCCAAACCAGTACTCCACCTCCACCTTGCTGGCGTCTGAGTCGGACTGGAGCTCTCTGCCCTTTACCAATCCAGCCACGGGCCCATCCATCTGGCCCATCAAGACTCACTCTCATTTCATCAGTCCATAAAACCTTAGAAAAATCAGTCTTGAGATATTTCTTGGCCCAGTCTTGACGTTTCAGCTTGTGTGTCTTGTTCAGTGGTGGTCGTCTTTCAGCCTTTCTTACCTTGGCCATGTCTCTGAGTATTGCACACCTTGTGCTTTTGGGCACTCCAGTGATGTTGCAGCTCTGAAATATGGCCAAACTGGTGGCAAGTGGCATCTTGGCAGCTGCACGCTTGACTTTTCTCAGTTCATGGGCAGTTATTTTGCGCCTTGGGTTTTCCACACGCTTCTTGCGACCCTGTTGACTATTTTGAATGAAACGCTTGATTGTTCGATGATCACGCTTCAGAAGCTTTGCAATTTTAAGAGTGCTGCATCCCTCTGCAAGATATCTCACTATTTTTGACTTTTCTGAGCCTGTCAAGTCCTTCTTTTGACCCATTTTGCCAAAGGAAAGGAAGTTGCCTAATAATTATGCACACCTGATATAGGGTGTTGATGTCATTAGACCACACCCCTTCTCATTACAGAGATGCACATCACCTAATATGCTTAATTGGTAGTAGGCTTTCGAGCCTATACAGCTTGGAGTAAGACAACATGCATAAAGAGGATGATGTGGTCAAAATACTCATTTGCCTAATAATTCTGCACTCCCTGTATTTTTGTGGGAAAAGATTCAGTAAAACTTGTAAATTTTACGTTTATATCTGCAGCCCTGTGAAGAGCTATCGGTACAAGAGTGATTGATAGCATTGTGGGTGTGTGTCCATACAGAGATAGCTGTCAATCACTGATAACCCCTCCTTCCTGTACCGATAGCGCTTCACAGGGCTGCAGATATAAATGTAAATAAAGTTTTACTGAATCCTCCTCCTGCTCTATAACACAGTGCTGTCAGATTGCACTGCATTTTTCGGTGACAGGTCCTCTTTAAAGGGATCTAGCCAACATATGAGAAGTTGTAGCTATTGTTCTACCCATACTGCATGATTAGAACCAATTTAGGTAGACTGTTTCTTCTAGGCTTGGGCAGTACAGTATGATAATTTTAAGTTTGCAAGTCACATGAAAGTTGGTGTTGCAATATGACTTCTGTTATTTCATTTGGGGAAACAGTTGACCATGTTCTTATCACTACAGCAACATTTCTAAGCATGTTACATTTTTCTGCAGGAGCATTTAAAAGACATCCATGTCCATCTAGCTTTTAACTTCCTCCTAATATACATTTAGTAGGCTACAAGAAGTAGAAGTCAAATAGGAGAGAGTATGATGGCAGGATCAGACTGCACAGGATTATTTGTAGTCTGTTGCTATGGAGACACATAGGTGTGTACTCAGCTGTAGACATCAACTAGAAGGACATTTTTATTTAAGACTGTTTGTGCCATTCCTTTATTTAAATTTTTTTTTTTAGATGTCACAGAATAAGGGGGGGGGGGGGGGACGGACGGACGGTTGTAAAGGTCAACATAAGCTTTTAAGAGGGCACATGAATTTAGGAAGCCAGCTGGCCCAATTCCTTACTTATAGTTCCTCCATGTTTTATTTAATACTGATACAGCTTCATAACCTTACCGTCTACTAGCATCTGAATGCAAACCTCCTCAGTGCTCTGAGCTATGCATGTGCTTTACAAATGCCAACTATTGATCAATGTTTTCCAATGGCCTAGGATCCTTTTGGAGATAAGCTGAAGGAGCTCATGGCCACCATACATGAGTATCTTGGTGAATTTGAATTCACCAGAGATTTTGGCACCCAAATGTATGAACAGAGAATAGTTGAGATGGAGAAAAATGGTGAGTTTTATTTTATTGAGCCCATTACTATAACATATATGGTGTATATTGTACATACTTTGGATTAGTATAAAAATAAGTCTAATTAAGAGAAAAGCAGGTCAGGTCAGGTTTCAATTTATTTCCCTTCATAGTATACCAGACTATGCAAATCTGATGCATTTGCCGTCAGAAAGAATCTACTGGACTGTTTTGTAACAATGCAGTTTGCAGAGAGAAAGCTTGTGTGAGCAGATCTGAATACAGAAAATGTAATATGTAGGTTATTTCAATGTTCTCATTCATGATTATTTTTACAGAAATATACAGTATAATTTCATATAAAGAACCTTGTATGTAATAATAAACCAGTCTATAGATGGCCCCACATCTACAAGGCAAAGTATTAAAGGGTATATGTCACCAGACAGACCTCACATTTTTACGATGTCCTAATGAATAGTAGGTGCAACCAAGAGGTCTCACATGCCAGCTTCTTGTAGATTCAAAAATGACTAAAAGTTTATTCACTCTCGTAAGAAGCTGTCCGCAACTGGTTTCTCCAAAAAACTACTACTACTAATCTAGGTCTAGTATAAATGTATGCAAAGCGAATTTCATTTGGAAGTCGTACACTGGCATTGGTGGTGCGGCTTATAAGAATTCATATGACTTTTATTGGTCATGTTCCCTATGTTATGTTGGTCTATTTTCAGGGGCAGAGTCTGCCGACAGGATAAGAAGAACTTGTGCAATTCACCTCCGCAAATACAATGATGCCCTCTTACTCCATGATACAGTAAGGATGAAGGATGCTTATGACTTCCTGGAGGAATTCTACATATTTGAGAAATTTGTAAAAGATTCCAGAGATGAAACAGACGTCTTCCTCTACAGTTTATTCAATGGTATGGACTACAATATGAATAACACCCTCTCAATTTTGAGACTTTAGATATTTAAAATGCATTATGTGACCCAAAGTTAATTGAAGGTGTACACTATCCACTACATCTGCAAAAATACAGACCTGAACCAGGTTGTAGAAGATCATAAGAGAAAAAAAAAACTAAGGTGAAAAAGCAGGGTTTATTCTGATTTCAAAGTAGAAAGTAAGATAGAAGGGGTACTTTTTGCTTTCCAGAAGCAAGATATATTTATGTGGACTCCTAAGTGTTAAAGGGATTCTGTCATCAGATTTAACCCCTCTAACTTAAACATATGCTCATGTCCAGACTAATAAGAAGAATCCTAAGTTGGCCTTACTAAACCTCACTGTGGCTCTATTTGCCCAAAAAACAGGTTTTTATAACCTGTCAATCACTTACTTAAGGTGCCCAAGGGGAGGTCCATTAATACAGGGTGCCCGGCCACACCCCTCGCCATCCGGTGCCCAGCGCCACCTTCCCTGTCTTCAGCGCCGCCTTCACAATCCTTCCCGTCCCTCTGCCAGATCCCACGCCTGCGCACTAGGCTCAGCCTGATGCGCCCGTGCGGACTCCTGGCAGCGGCTTCGTTGAGCGAAGTGCGAATGCGCCGGCCTGATGCGCACTTCGATCAACCCTGATATGACCTGCAGATTGGCTGAGCCTAGTGCGCAGGCGCAGGATCTGGCAGAGGAACGGGGAGGATTGCGGAGGCGGTGCTGAGCTGTAGAAGGCGGCACTGAAGACAGGGAAGGCGGCGTTGGGCACCGGGCGGCGAGGGGTGCGGCCAAGCACCCTGTATTAACGGACCTCCCCTTGGGCACCTTAAGTAAGTGATTGACAGGTATTAAAAACCTGTTTTTTGGGCAAATAGAGCCACAGTGAGGTTTAATAAGGCCAACTTAGGATTCATCGTATTAGTCTAGACATGAGCATATGTTTAGATTAGAGGGGTTAAATCTGATGAAAGAAACCTTTTAAAACTCAGGAGAAAGAAACCATTGTACAGTAAGTGAAGTCCAATTCTAGTCAACTATGAAGAGACTTTACCAGAGGACATTCTTGTTTCTCCCTGTTTCTTAGATCAGGCAGCATAATTGCCAGTATCAGTAGATATTGGAAAGACTATTTTTTGGCCTCTGACTCCTGGCAGCGGCTTCGTTGAGCGAAGTGCGAATGCGCCGGCCTGATGCGCACTTCGATCAACCCTGATATGACCTGCAGATTGGCTGAGCCTAGTGCGCAGGCGCAGGATCTGGCAGAGGAACGGGGAGGATTGCTGAGGCGGTGCTGAGCTGTAGAAGGCGGCACTGAAGACAGGGAAGGCGGCGCTGGGCACTGGACGGCGAGGGGTGCGGCCAAGCACCCTGTATTAACGGACCTCCCCTTGGGCACCTTAAGTAAGTGATTGACAGGTTATAAAAACCTGTTTTTTGGGCAAATAGAGCCACAGTGAGGTTTAATAAGGCCAGTTTAGGATTCATCGTATTAGTCTAGACATGAGCATATGTTTAGATTAGAGGGGTTAAATCTGATGAAAGAATCCTTTTAAAACTCAGGAGAAAGAAACCATTGTACAGTAAGTGAAGTCCAATTCTAGTCAACTATGAAGAGACTTTACCAGAGGACATTCTTGTTTCTCCCTGTTTCTTAGATCAGGCAGCATAATTGCCAGTATCAGTAGATATTGGAAAGACTATTTTTTCTTAAAAGAGAAATACTATCTGAAAGCCATGAAGATTATTACATGGTCCCAACCGTCCAGCAATGCTATCTGTTATCATCTTTTTTATTTTTAAGTCTATAGTACTTTTAGCATTTTCCTCAATGTAATCATTGTTCCTCATTCATACTTCCATCTGTTTTTACAGACAACACTAATGAACTTTTAGAATTGAGTAGAAACATGAAATATGAAAACCCTAAGTTGACGAGGCTGGAAGAGATTCTGAAGGAACATTTCCAGGACTCCTCCAATTCCCAAGGGATTATTTTCACCCGCACACGACAAAATACCCACTCTCTGCTTGGATGGATCAACAGCAATGATTCTCTTAAGAGTTTCAACATCAAGGCTGAAGTCTTGACAGGAGCAGGTTTCAGCAATCAAAGCAAACACATGACACAGGTGAGAAATATACCTGCATGATGAGAAACTGTCTTGAAGGCAAACTTTTTCCAGCAAGAATTTTCCAGCTGATATTCAGTATTTTTTGGCCCATCCATCTCCGGGTATGGTCATACTGAGCGAAAACTGGTGTCACGGCCTGAGGTGTGCATTGTGACACTTTTCTTCACTGGCGCTTGCCCGTGGCAACGTGTGGTGTTGTGTACATGTGGTGGCAGAGTCTCGGCCTTCTGGCTGGCTCCCAGGACATGGTTGCCACGCATGTCGTTGCCGGCGGTAACAGGTGCAGTGTGATGTTGTTTGTTCACTTCCCCTTTAAGTGGCTTTCTTCCCTTGCCTGGTGTTGGAAGGGTTAACTTCCTTCCTAGAGTGTGAACACTGGGTGTGTCTGTGTGTAGGTGTGGCTACTTGGGCTATTTAGCTTCCGCCTGATGCCTGTATCTGAGGGGTACTCCAGCCATGTGTTATGCTGGAGTCATCCTCCTGGTCATATACCATCTATCCAGTGAGGGCCACCCTTGTGGTCATAAGTTTATGTATGATGCTATAAAGATGTTTCTATGGTCTCTTTGTGTTTATTGCAGCTATGGTTTCCTGGGTTCCTGTGTGATGTATGGTGTGTGCTGTGTCCGTTTGTGTTGTTGTGAACAGCTGCACTTGTACATGGGTTCCAGGCTGTGTGTCTGTGGCAGGTAGGTGTGGTTCTTGTTTTACTTACCTGCCATTGCCATATGCTGTATATGTTCCCCTTTCCTTGCAGCTTGGCCAGTGAGACTCCTGTTCGTCCGTCTCCAGGAGGAACAGGTCGTCTTACCCTGCTCCTAGTCCAGGGCTACTCTGAGGGCTAGTAGTGACCCTAGGTTTCCGGAGTATGAGCCCTCCTACCATCAGGGTTGGCTCATACAGCTAGGAGTCAGGGTCAGAATTAGGGACATATTAGGAGGTGACCTGCTCCCTGATTTCTGTCCTGGCCTAACAGTGACCAATATCTTCTGTCATCGCACGGCTAAGGGTTTCCCCCATCCTCAGCCGTGACAACTGGATTCTGAAGGGCATCCAAGAGGGGGCCGCAATGCAGCTAAAAATCCTGCCAACATGCCACAAAACCCTCTACTAGTAATATTCATTAGTCATTTATTAATTTATAATAATCATTTTTTATCAGTCCAGAAAGTCAGGAAACGTCACCCCCATACAAATAGCAACCGAAATAAAAGTACACAGGTGACTAATTTTGATGCTGGTAACTGTTAGGTGATAAAAGGGGAAATTTTTTCAGTGCTTTGGTTTCACAGCTGTATTGCACTCTATTACCAACCACCTTGCTAAATAACCGATTTTATTACTTTAATTTTTATAGCTTTTTGCAACCTCAGCATATCTGCTGTCTCTAAACCTAAATTGTGCTGTACATTTTGTCCTTCATATTAGTTCCCTGTTTATATCCTCAGAATGAGCAGAAGGAAGTAATTGAAAAGTTTCGTCGAGGCCTCCTGAATCTGCTTATCTCAACCAGTGTTGCTGAGGAGGGATTAGACATCCCACAATGCAACATCGTTGTTCGGTATGGTCTGATGACCAATGAGATATCCATGATGCAGGTAAATTTTTTTATTTTACAGGTCTGTGCCTGTGTGTTTTGATGCACAACCTTGTCATATTTGCACTAACATCTCTCATGCTGTTCTTAGGCCAGAGGCAGAGCCAGGGCTGATGACAGCTGTTACTCTTTTTTGGCTAAATCTGGAGGTAGAGAGAGTCGAAGAGAAATGACCAATGAGTGTTTGGAGGACCTGATGAAACGAGCCATAAAATATGTGCAAGATATGCCTGAAAGAGAATATGAGGATAAGGTGGGTAACACTTAAACACAGGGGTTCATCTAGCCTTTCTACTGCCTGAGGCGAAAACTGAAACCGCACCCCCCAATGCCAATTTCTTAACATAACCCCTTTGCCACAATGAAAGCGCTTATTGGCCATAGCCTTTCCGCTGCCTCCCTCTTGCCCCTACCTGGTGCTGCCTCACCTGGCCTCCTTGGTGGTGCACCCCTGCTTACACTCTGCTATTTTACATATTACTCTGTCCTATTATTAATGTTCTGGATTTCTGATACAGATTAAAGATCTGCAGAGGGACTCGCTCACTGAGCGTTTGGTGAAAAAAAACAAAGAAGAGAGCAAAAAGAAGTTCTTGCCCTCGGAGGTCCGTTTGGATTGTCGGAACTGCTCTGCTGCTGTTGCCTATGGGAATGATTTGCGTGTGGTAGAAGAGTCTCACCATGTAAATATTAACCCAACCTTTAAGTAAGTTTATATTATGAAACTGTACAACTGGCATCTTATAAACCTGAAGTGTATGTGGCGCCTATACATTCACCTCTTGTGCCCAACATAAACCCAACATATACCACAATGTATTTAATTGTTTGCCCAATCTTTTAATTTCCACTCCATAGTGTCATATTTTTTTTATCTGCAAACCAACTCATGAGCTCATAGCAATGATATGTCCTAGCTATAGGAATAGCAATTACACCAGGGCCATGGTGGCTTAGGGGGCCTGAAGACCTCTCCAACACATATAAACAAAAACACCGGTATTATAAATGGGCAGTGCAGAGGTGTGACCATATATCATGAGAATTGTACAAATTTGTTGGCAGACACAGCTATCCGTATCACTTCCCAAGGCAAGTCTGTTAGTGTAGGTCCCATCTGTTGGAAACCACCTTCTTGTTGTTACATGGGCATAAAAAGCTTCTAATTTTCATATAGTAAGTATAGCGTAATGTAATCTACGTTGCTTGTGTCTTTCTGCATAAAGCAGTGTGCTGCTACTTGTAGTTCTTGTTTTCTTTTACATTGCAGCCATGGTAGCTTGCACCTGAACCCTCCTTTTATACACAGTTTGGAGGTGCTGGTCTAACTTCATTTTCCAGTTATTATAGTTTCTGATAACTAATGAGCTTTGTATAGCTCTGCTTACCAGTTACACATTACCATATAGTTTATTATCCTATGACTTTAGATGGTTCCTCTAGTTCTTTGACCCGATGTTCATTTTACTATAACACAATAGGGTGTACTATGAAGAATATACAGGACCTGTTGTCCTTGGAAAAAAGATGATGGATTGGGTTCCTGGAAGTGCAATCAGATGCCGCTTTTGTAAGGTGAGAAATCAATAGCACATGCAATTTGTTATTTAAAAATGTTCATGTATGTGGTATGGGGATTCGCTCTAGTAGGCAGGGTGAGCAGACGCAGTACAGAGGCACCACAACCGTTCTTTACCAGAATTCAGTGTTTATTCACACTAGCCAGGTTTCACAGAACAGAAAACAACTTCACCTTGGCCGTGGTCAGTTCACACCGTGCTGTGGGTACCGCATACCAAGATCAAGTCCTGGTGTTCAGTCAACACCGTGCTGCAGGTACCACGTATAGTGATCAAGTCCTGCTGTGTGTTCACACCGTGCCACAGATCTGCTGAACATAGTCAACGTGTCCTCCCAGACAGGTCGCAAACATGCAACCAGGCACAAACACCTTAACACAGACTGGCCTTCTGCACTTCAGCTGGTATTTAAGGCAGTTAGGTGTCCGTAAAGACCAGACCGGCACGCGAGATCCGGTCCGCTGCTTGACCTCATCTGCCTGTCAATCAGTCTCAGCAGCACATGCTGGGAGGAAAATATCTCCCATCTAGCAAGCAACCTCTCATGTGTCACAGTAGGCAGATAACAAGGTCTACAACAGAAGGGGCAGATTCATGAGCGTTGAGCTTGTAGATAAACAGCCTTTGCACTGTAGGCATTGGAGTACCTTGGCCCCACCAGAAGAAAGGATTCTGAGTGCTCACATTTATTTATAATGTGTTTATACAGAAAATGCCCCCTAACTGCATCCTACAACACTGCTGTTAGCATTGAGCACACAGGTCACACAATTAATACATTTATTTGTGTTACATGATAGAATTTTCCCTAGCAGCAAGACATGCCAGTTTCAGTCCAAAATGTTCTGGAGTAAGATTTGACAAATCTATTAAGAGACACAGACTTATTAATAATATTTGCCACACCTTTACTTGTTCTTGCACAAGAAAATTAAATCTACACCGTCTATGAATTGGGGAAGATTTTCACTATAAATCTGTCACCCTGATTTTTGGACCATTTTTTACAGTAATACATAAGTAGTAGTACAGATAAGGAGTCAAGATCATTATTTTTTATTCACCTACTGCCCCTCGTTTCTCCGCTGTCAGCACTCAGAGCTGCATTGAAATACATTGTCAGGACTGCTCTGCATGCACACAAGAGTCCCCTGCATTATGTTAGCACCGCACAGCAGTCCTGACTGTGTACTTCACACAGCTTTAAACCCTGACAGCAGGGAACCGAGGGCTGTAGAGAAATAAAAAATTGTGATGTAGACTCCTTATCTGTAGTACTACTCATGTATTACTGCAGATAATTGTCCAGAATGGTGGTGGTAGATTCCCTTTAACAATAGTTTCTGGCATAAATTATAGTAAGGATGGTTTCAACTGGCTGTGTGTGCTTGGGGAAAAGGGTGTACGTGAGTACTCTACAGTAGATCCGCTGCAGGCAGGAACTTACAACATCATAAATCACTATGTGCCAGTTTGGGTCAGACAAGCCGTAGTCGGTCTGGGAAATGCAGCCATCAACGGACTGTTTTTCCCAAATCACATATGGCCATCTGAAACCAACCTAAATCTGTAAAGCCGTGAGAGGCCTCGCCCCTCACACTAAGCCAAACCTACTTTATGGGCAAAAGTCAAAATTTTTGTGCAAATGAGACTTCTTCCATTAAAGGGGTATTCCAGTTGTTTCAAGTTATCAGCTATCCACAGGATAGGGGATAACTATTAGATCAGTGTGGTCCTACCACTGGGACCCCCACTGATCACAAAAATGGAGACTCCATACTCCCTGCAGCCCCCCTGAAATGAACAGCCCCCCTTTAACTCCAAATTGGGGTTGTGTTCTGCTGCATCTTTGGGCCCATTACTTAGTTAGAACCTGGGCCCATCGGAGGATTCTCTGGTACTCTTGTGGGTCTGTCTGAACTCAGCTTAATGTTTTTAAATTAAAACTGGAAAATCTGCTCTGTCTATTCACATGCCATATTGACCCACACTCTCTCCGTCAGAGAACAGTGGACATTGGCATGCTTGGAGCTGACTCCAATGTTGTGGTGTTAATAAAGCTGCTTTTACCGATTAAATGTCAGAAGAATATTACTTGTCATTGTCTAATAATTTTATTAACTTCTGCAGGCACATTGGGGATTGATAATGATCTATAGAGGATTGACAACTCTTCCCATTATAAGCATCAAGAACTTTGTGATAAAAACTCCTGAAAGCTACAAAACATGCAAAAAATGGAAAGATGTGCCATTCCCTTTGGAGAGATTTAAGTACAATGAGTACTTTGAAGAACACCAATCAGATACAGAGGATGACTAATCAATTTTATTTCTGAAATGGACAATTTGCTGCTCAGAACACCCCGACACTGGAGATGATGACACTAAAATAAGTTTTCCATCATTCCATAACTTTAGATTACAGTGCTCTTTCTATGATCCTAAAGCTTTGAAGGCATGAATTTGGCAATTGTAGTCCTTCAATTTTTCCCTCCTAAAATACTTCTTGGCTGAAATGCTTTACTTGAAAAATAATGGCTGAAAAACCATGTACAGTATGTTGGGTACCACTGAATTGTCTTAACATCGCAATGTCTTATCGTAATATTCATGGGTTATCATCAAATCTTAGGAACATCTACTTGAAGATTCTTGTAATTGATAACCAAAAAGAACTGAATGGATTTTCTTCCGCAGGCAAGGGACCAAAGAAACATGTCTGTGAAGATTCTCATTCATGCAGGGCATGGTTGTATTTTGTCTTGAAGACATTTCACTAGTTATCCAACTGGCTTTCTCAATTAGAATGACTTGTACAAGGAATCTCCGGCATTAAATAATGCTGAGTCACGCTTCAGGCAGCATAATCAGTTTATCATAATCAACACGAGGTCCTCAAGGACCAAAAGAAACCTCCATTCATGTACCAATCTGGAAGGAAATATGGCAGACAATGCTTGGCCTGAAGAAGGTCTCTTGCTCAAAATGTATTAGCTCTGGGCATCTAAAAAATATTGAATTTATAACTGAACATTGAAAGATAAGAACCATAGACAACCATTGCAGGCTTTCACTTTTCCAGAATTTTCTCCAGAACTATCTAATCCTGGTGTGTATTGTGAGCAGGCAAAGAAAAACCCCTGTGCTCATGAGAGCTCCTGCTTTGTCTCAGAGGTCATGTCCGATTGTATTTAAACCACCGTCAGTACTGTAGGTTACGGGTGTTGTAGTAGATGGAGGGATTTATTCAACAGACTCCTCTTCTTCGTGTTTTCTACTTTTATCAATGCACTTTATGTCACTGCTGACATTGCTCTTTTGGTCTGGCTGGCATTAATGCCATGCTAAATGTGAAGATCAGAGTGCTCAGTGGAGCAATAGTCATTATGGGGGTCATTTATGACCAGGTATATGCCACTTTTGTGGCGTATATCTGGCGCAGATTCTGTCGCACTCCATGGTGCGGCAGAATCTGCAACGTATTCCCCGCTCACACCAGGTCTAAAAAAGCGGGCGTGGCGGGGATGGGACGGGAGGCCCGTCTTATTCATCATTTTCTATGCCTGGTTTAGGCATAGAAAATGGTCTCAATGTAAGCCAGCAAGGAAGCTATCTTACATTTAGAAGCAGTGGTGGATACGCCAAAGTTATGTAAAGGCCGGCGCCTCTACATAACTTTGACGATCCACCGCCAGCTATAGGGATTATTAAGACTGGCCTCTAAAACACTGGTCCCCTATATTTCTGGACATGTCTTCCTTTTACATTACTTATCAGCAGTAATGCCTTCAGTAGCATGGCGCAAATGTACTTAAAATAATCATTTGAGCTTATTTCTATTTGTGAATGTTACAGATTCAACACACTTTATGTCATTTAGTTTATTCCTTTTGCAGTACCTATGTTATTTTTTTTTCGTATCCTTCTTGTTCAGAACATAGAGAAAGCTGCTTGATAATGAACTGTGGCGGTACTGCTTAATAATATTCATTACTAGCCATTTTAACTAGGAAATACATCATCTGAATTTCCACCATGTAAGGCTACATTTCTGGGTCTATGTCTAGCTGCCTGCAGCTTCCTCCTGCCGGCTCCAATATGAAAGGGTTTTAACAGAACCGTATAAAAGACTTTCATGTGTGTCCGCCATCCAGCAACGAAATCTGTACAAACCTCCCAAGCCAGAACCTTTCTCCCCGGTGTTCTCTTGCTCCTGAACAGGTCACAGTCTTTTGTATTTCTTGTTGTATATATTGTACTTTAATTAAAGATTTCTAACAGAATTTTTGTCTTGTATTTTTTGTGCCGCTCTGTTTTCAGCCTTTTGGTCCTTGGCAATGTCTGGAATAAGAGAAGAGGCGCTCATAGGGTAAATAAGTAAGAATGCATGATCCCCCAAGGGAATATTTTATGCTCACCTGTTTGCATTTTGCAAAAGTACGGGAGCAGATGTTGGCGCTACCTTAATTCTCCAGAGGCAAAGGCCGATTGACCAAAGGGGCAGGAGAAAACCAAGAAGAGAACTGGTAGACTACTTGAGTCTCACTATAGGGTCATGGCTGGCAGACGCAAATCCACAACCAAAGTGGTAACGAACTGTAAGACCTTTATTTAGTATTTCACATGGACAACGCATTTCGGGGTATTCACATGTTCAGTGCCTGCTCTGCTCCGGCCCCAAGCAATGAAATCCAGTAGACATCTACCTCCTAATCAGACTTGATAAAGGGGTCCTAAGTACCCTAAAACGTGTTGTCCATGTTAAAATTCTTAATAAAGGTCTTATAATTAATAACCACATTGATCGTGGATTTGTGTCTGCAAGCTATAACCCTAAAGTGAGACTCAAGTAGTCCACCCGTTCTCCAATGTCTGGGATATGTCAATCAATTCAGACATCTTTTTTGCCACTAATATGATAATGTATGAAAAACATTATATTTTGTTGCCTATTTACAGTTGAGGAAATGGTTGAATATCGGTATTTTCAGAACAGGGATACAAGCTGGAATGTACCTTTCATCCTATGAAGGGGCTAATCTACGGATTAACTGATCTCTATGCTTTGCTCATAATTGATACAAATTCTGGAATCCGTAAAGAATAGATCTGGGCAGTATTAAAAAAGTATTTGGGATATCACAGATTGTCAGTAGGGGGCAGCAAATGATAATTACAAATGGTTGTACAAAAAGTAAATTGTGAAGAACACATAGCTTTTTTTCAGGAATATCTAAATAGGTGTATATGATGAAACGTATTAAAATAAGAATAAAAAAAACCTTGCCTTTTTTTTTTTTACCTCACTGCGATTGTCTGCCGCAATCATATGCCAACGGACACAAGATGGGAAGCTGGAATTCAGAGGCTGGAAGTGAAATCAAATTTTTCCTCTAATTTTTTTGTTTTCTGATTATTTTCTGGTTTAATGGATAACTTTAGGCATAACCTCCAGCTAGTGATGAGCAAAGTTATGACAAATTAGATTCGTCTGCTTCACTGAATTTTGCAAAGAAACTCGATATGTGATTAATTACTTTGTCATGAAACGCATTCCTTTGTATGTAGCGAGGAGCAGCGATCATGCCCGCCCCCATCAATGAACGCCTCAGATGCCATGTGATGGTACAATTGAGGCCCTTAAGGGGTTAAAAAAATACTCACCTTATCCATTTGCTCGCGGAGAGGCTGTCGTGGCCATCTTCATTGAAGAAAAAAAGCGCAAAATCTCGCGCGTTGACGTGATGACATCATAACGTCGTCACAATGGACGAGTACGGTGACATCATCACTGATTACATCACCGCGCCAAGCCAGCGTGCGAGTGAGGTGACGTTTATGGTACCATGGCCGCCACAGCTTCTCTGCAAGCAAATTGATGAAGTATGTTTTTTTATTTTACCGCCGCTTCAGGAAAAATAGATTCGTTACCACGAAGCAAAAGGAAATTCTGTTTCGCGGCAAATCAAATTTTTCCTGAAATTCGGATCAAAGTCAACTCATTTAGCTTTGATTCGCTCAACACTACCTCCAGCATTTCAGGTACACGCGCATAATGCTCGTCATCCATTACCATACCAGACACAGCCTATGGTGGAGCAAATCACGGATCCACAAGACACAGACCCTGGCTGCAAAACAGATAAGAATAGGACATGGTCTATTTTTCTTGCGGGGCCACAGAGCGAACATATTGTGTACTGTCCGCAGCTTTTGCAGTCCCATTGAAGTGAATGGGTCCGCACCGAAACTACGGTCGAGGCCTTAATCTGTCTCAGTGAACATATTACATTATCTGCGCTTAGTGCTATTATTATTACACCTGGATTCTACAGATACAGCATTTACCGGTATATTTCTGCCGATGTGATCTCCATTGCAGGTTTGACCTCTGCCGTCTGTCTCTTTGGGATATGCTCCGTGTCAGTCTGTTTTTGGATCACCTATTACAGGAGTGTGTTGGAAATATATGCAGCTTGCAGTAAAAGTGTCATTTCGTAGCGCGAGGGTTATTCTCTCTTCTTTCCGCTAACAAAACCTGCTCCCCCCAGGCTTCCCTGCTGACAGCTTAGCTGAGAAGGCAATCAAGAAACTGTCTCCGGCCCAGGCAAAAATTCACAGCTTTGCTGCTGATTTTTGTGCCATTCGATTTCAGATTACCACAGTCTATTTTCAGATGCTTATAAAGCGCCTCTGCCAAGAACAGCAAAATTGAGCTGACGGCTAATCCCGGGTCACCTTTACGATTCAGGACTTACGCTCGAAAAACGTGCCCTGATTTACAGTCCGATGCAAGCAGATGAGGTTTGGGGAGGAAACGCAACAATCTGAGCGCAATGCTAATCCAGTGGGACATTGAACAGGTTAAATATGCCTATCAGTGCGCCGTGTAATCTCACATTCTCCAGAGGACTATCTCAAAGTCACTAACACCCCCAATATCACCGACCCATCCAGCGACAGCAACACATTTGTTCACGAGAATATAAAATGATCTCATGGAAAACCTATAATTATAAGCCCCTGAATTCTTCACCCATATGTATGTTTCATACATGTTACTTGGAAAGCTAGGTCGCGACAACCACCATATCCACTATATAAATCTGACACTACGGGTATCACCTAGCTTCCTCCTGACCCCTGAATGGCAAATATTTTCCATTGTGAAAAAAGTCGGGATATATTCACTAACTGACCAAAACCAGTAGGGGAGGCTGGTTGTAAACCCCTCTTGGAGCAGTCATTTCACGTATGACCAAGCGTTCTCAGAATCAGATGCAAATAGCTACTGTACACTTATTTTAAGGGGTTGTCTGATCAAGACAAACATGTCCCCCAGCAGTCAGGTTAGTTCCACTTCACTGTCTCCTGGAACCCGCGGTGATGGCTGTCATTTCTGCCAGGGAAGTGTGGCAACCACGCAGTCTAATGTAAGAGCAGAAGTTGGCCTCCACTATTTAGAATGGGGTACTGAATGGAGTCATATGACCCAGCAACTTGACCCTACAGCCTGATTCAAATGGCTGTATATTAAATATGTGTGCTATACATGTACGCAACAGACAGCACCGGGAGCGTCGTCAGGTCAGAACATTCGGGGCTGGAGCCCCGGATGTTTTGCCCAGTGCCCCGAATGCAGGGCCGACGGGGGCGATGCTCTTGCCGCAATAGAAGTCACAGCGCTCTCCGCTCTGACTCTCCTGCGCTACTCTACACCGGTCCTGCCGCTCACAGGAGTATACATTTATAAACTGTAATCCGTATCCTGCAGTAACTTTAAATCAGTGCTCATCTATTTACTATCTTACACTCAGTTCCGGTAACAGGCAGTGCCGGCGGCGCTCACTCACTGACGTCACGCGCCTGCTCCTCCGACTAGGCGGCACAGGCGCGTGACGTCAGTGAGTGAGCGCCGCCGCCCGCCCTGCCTGTTGCTGTCTGGAGCTGAGTGTAAGGTAGTAAAGAGATGAGCGCTGATTTAAAGTTACTGCAGGATGCGGATTAAAGTTTATAAATGTATACTGTGAGCGGCGGGGGGGGGGAATCTATGGATGGCACTGTTATGGATGATCTGTGGGGTTGCCTAGGCCCTTCATTGTAGATATTAACCCCTGCTGAAAGGGGTTAATAACTACTGTGAAGTCCCTCCCCTCCCCGGTGGTGATGAGTGTGTGGCTTCATGGGTTGGGGGCATGGCTTCACGTGGGCTCATGCCCCGGATGTCTCCAGACCCTAGCAATGCCCCTAGACAGCACACAGATCTATTAAAATGGTTCGTACTGAGAGACTTACAGCACGTGCTATTCTTGTCGGTTTTCCATTCGACGCTCATTCATTCCAGTGTATGGGTGCACATACAACATGTCCATTTTTTGCATATGTAAATCAGAACGTCTTTCTGAGTCAGGCTAAAAAGGATTGTACCAAGTAAAAATATTCTACATTTTTCAAACCAGCACCTGGATCTGAATACTCTAGCATTCCATCCTACAATTCCGTTATATTCTGTTATAACAGAACCTATAACGGAATTCCGTAACGTCAATGTGAACCCGCCCTTACTTAAATATTTACATAGATAACCAACTTTTCTTGAATCCCAAACGGTTGGCAAAAAGTAGTAATGTCCTGTTGGATTGCAGAATATATTGTTTGCTGGAATCTCTGCAGTTATGTGAGTTTTTCCCCAGAAACAGTGCCACTCTTGTACATAAACTATGCCACGTATTACATCTCA
Organism: Bufo gargarizans; assembly: GCF_014858855.1. Lineage (NCBI taxonomy): Eukaryota > Metazoa > Chordata > Amphibia > Anura > Bufonidae > Bufo > Bufo gargarizans. The sequence continues at coordinate 110,492,347 of NC_058085.1, forward strand.
TGTTCATCCAGGTGAATGAGGCGGAGCTGCAATACCAGATATAGCCCATGGACAAGAGTGGCGCTGTCACTATAAACAAAACAGGCCCTTTAAGGCCCTAATAATAAAATGTAAACATAAAATACACAGATATACGCAGGAATAAATATGCAGTTTGTATGTGTCTTTCTCGTGTATGAATGAGTCTACAGAAGTACATCCCTGCTCTAGCTGAGGGCTTTATCTGGGGAACATACATATGACTGCAGAGCTCGGCTGTGTCCTAATGAGGGACTGGCGATCTTCCTAGCCTCTGCTCATCCGTACCACTGAACAAATCTCTCCAGGCCATTGGGGGGAGCCTCTTTTAGGTTTCATTTGTGGAAGGAAGATGTGTTAACCCTTGGTGTGACATTGCAGAAATGCTTTATCTAGTAACCTTACATGATTAAGCCCTGAACTAGCAGAACTGTGTCATACAAGGAAGAAAGGGAAGCAAATGAGCTCTTAACAAGCTCAGCCTCTAATGCCACCAGATGTATGGCAGCTATATTCCAGAGGAGCATGTATGGCCTATAAGTCTCCTCACGCCGATTAAGGCGCTCTCTCCCCAAGGAGAGATAGTATCCCCCAAATCCTGACAGGCCTCTCACCTGGTTAAACCAGTACTCTCTGCACTGATGAGGGGCAAGCACCCCGAAACAGCTGTCTGCAGATGAGGTCTCAAGGCTTAGGCTACATGCACACGACCGTGTGCCCCCCGTGGCCTTATTGCGACTCGCATACAGCGTGTCCGCAATACACGAGCACCGGCCGTGTGCATTCCGCATCATGGATCGCGGACCCATTCACTTGAATGGGTCCGCAATCGCGGAGATGCAGAACGGAGGCACGGATCAGAACCCCACGGAAGCACTATGGAGTGCTTTCGTGGTGTTTCTGGCCGTGCCTCCGCACCGCCAAAAAGTAGCACATGCACTACTTTTTCGCGGTGCAGACCGCAATTTGTGTTCTGCAGCGCGGGCACGGAGCCCTAACGTTCATGTAGCATTATTTAAAGGGTGGAACATTGACTTATAGGATAGCTGCCTTACATCTGGTGGCATTAGAGGCAGAGCTTGTTAAGAGCTCATTTGCTTCTCTTTCTTCCCAGAATTCCAGAGGAGCATGAATGGCCTATAAGTCTCCTCACGCCGATTAAGGTCCTCTCTCCCCAAGGAGAGATAGTACCCCCTGTGTCATACAAAGGATGATAAGGGACAGAGGAGACTGTGATAGAGTTGAAATATGAATATGTATATCTGTTCATATGAGTATAATACAGGTACATTGTTCCTCTCATGCTATGGCCACAAATCCCTGGCTAACTGGAGGTCTAATGACCCAAACTAAGAGCATCATATATGCCATGATGATTTTAGTCAGGGTCATTACACAGCTGGGATTTGCAGCACATGTGAAATCAGCCTTTTCAGCAGTCATGGACAGCCACCTCTGTAGTCGCTTATTGGTGTCACGGTCCCTCAGGTGACTGATGTCAGGAAATCAAGGAGATTGGCTGAGCGTGGAGGAATCTAACAGCCTCCTTGATTTCTCTTGATTCAGTGTTGTTAGGGTTAATGACCACTTCCCTCTTCTCAGCTGTTGCTCAGTGGTCAACACTTCTACCCTTTATAGTGTGATCCCACCCTTCTGACTATGCGGTAGATAGCTTCATTTGGGTTTGGCTGAGCAGGTGTGAGTTTGTCTCTGGTGTTCCTGCTCGTCCATCTCTACAGAAGTTAAGTGTCACGTTTGTTTGTGTTTGTTATATTCCCTGTTGTTTGTATCTGGGCCTGAGACGGAGACTTCCATTCGTCCATCTGGGGAGGAATGGGTTGTCTTTGGTCCTAACCTTTTCCAGGGCCTTATAGGGATATAAGGCCTACCTAGGCATACTGCATATGAATATTCCTACCTTCAAGGTCAATTCATATTGATAGATAGTTAGGGGCCGGATCAGGGTTGTCTAGGAGGTGACCTGTTTATTCCTCAGTTTCCAGGCCCAGTTACTGTTCCCATTTCCTCCTGTGTTCAGTGTGGAGTTTCCCCCCCACTGATCGTGACAATTGGTTTCCATAACTATTCATTTCACTGACCATGACTGCAGTACACAGCAACCTCTCCACCAAGAACGAGGAATACAAATCAGCTCATGTAAGTCAAATCAGATACTCCTCCTGTGGGTACAGCAGGCATCACAGCATCCATATGGGGCTGATGTACCGGTGGCATAAGAAGGACAATGAGCACACAGTTTTGAAAGTAGAACTCAGATACTACTTTCAAGATCCTGCTGCTATTGGCCTCCACATGTATCAGAACATCTGCCTGTACCCTAAAGTAAGAGAGACCCATCTGAAGACATCTGTGTCTGGGTTCTTGCTTCTTGTCAGTACAGAGAAGGGTTCTGGTTGGCTGGATGAGGTGCCTTAGATCAGGGTTTCTCAACTCCAGTCCTCAGGGCCCACCTGCCGGTCATGTTTTCAGGATTTCATTATTATTGGGTAGGTGATATAATTAGTGTCAGTGCATTAGGACTTACCACAGGTATTCATTCTGTCAGATATTCTGAAATCATGACCGCTAGGTGGGCCCTGAGGACTGGAGTTGAGGAACACTGCCTTAGATGCAATACTCTTTCATTTGAAGGTGCTTTGGTTTGGCTGACATTATCAAATTTGCAAACTCTTTTCCCATGGAGCTTTGCTTTAAAATAAGTCTCTATACACTCTTCAATGAGAAGCATTACTATCCCTGAAGAAGTTGAAATTGAACTTATCTGGAAGACCTAAACAGTCATAAAACTCCTTTAGGCCTTGTTCAGGTAGATACATATTCACTTTCTAGTTCGCCTTTGAATGGGACATTTTTAGGGCAGTCAGTCATGAATACTTTACTAAGCTTGTTTAAAGTGTCTAGGATGTTATGGGAACAATATATAACCACTGATTCCCTTGCAACAGTCTCTCTTCCCCAATCTCTCCAGCCTATGTGCAGCGGGCAGCCTCCCCCTAGGGTGCGTCCCAGGTGTAGGAATGCCGAGTGGTATAGTGCGGCCTATCTGTGTCTTTATGTGTGTCACGGTGCTCCTATCTGGATACCGCTGGACCCCAGGCTTTGGCTCTAAAGCAATAAATAATGGGAATAATTGAGGAATAAAAGAATAACTTAAGTCCAGATCTTGAGATGAAGTTAACGGCAGCTTTACTTCAAATAAACGTTTTTCCAAAACGGTTTACAGGCTTTGTCTTGGTTCCAGCAGGCTTTAGCATTAAACTGGCAGGCAAACTCAATTCTGCTCTCTTTCTCTTTAAGGCTACTTTCACACTTGCGTTCGGAGCGGATCCGTCTAAGGTGTCTGAACAGACGGATCCGCTCCTATAATGCAAACGATGGTATCCGTTCAGAGCGGATCCGTCTGCATCATATTTCAGAAAAAAAATCTAAGTCTAAAAGTTAGTCAGACGGATCCGTCCTGACTTTGCATTGAAAGTCAATGAGGGACGGATACGTTTGAAATTGCACCATATTGTGTCAATGTCAAACGGATCCGTCCCCATTGACTTACATTGTAAGTCTGGACGGATCAGTTTGGCTCCGCATGGCCAGGCGGACACCCGAACGCTGCAAGCTGCGTTCGAGTGTCCGTCTGCTGAGCGGAACGGAGGCCAAACGGTGTCAGACTGATGCATTCTGAGCGGATCCGCATCCACTCAGAATGCATTGGGGCAGTACGGATCCGTTCGGGGCCGCTTGTGAGGGCCTTCAAACGGAACTCAAAAGCGGAACCCCGAACGCTAGTGTGAAAGTAGCCTGACTCTGTTGTACTGACAAGCTGAAATAGTGTCTTTGCTTTCCTCTTGGTGCTGCAATTTCTCTCCGTAGTCTGTCTTATGGTTGGGCCAGGGAACTTTACTCCTGGCTCCTGAGGCTTCAAGCTTTGGCCTCCATGGCCAGTAGTGGTTAGGGTGCTCTGGCTGGCGTGGGCACGTGGGGGGTTATAATGGAATGGAAGGTTCCATTCCATATAAGTACAGCTCTGCCGTGTTTGCTGCTACCTGCTGGTGAACCAGGCACATTACATATAAACATTACAGTTGCATAACAAAATAGGAATGCACATTGTGGAGGACTTGGAATAAATATACAAGATGAGGTTAGACCAATAAAAACAGTAGCAAGGTGCAGAAGTGGTAACACCACTCTGGGGTGTTACATATGCAGCTCTCCTCCACCAGCATGTGTGACCTATCGGAAGGCTTCCTGTTCCAGGACCTGTCTCTCTCTCTCACCATTCTTACCCGATGGTAACTTGGGTTCTTCTCCTCCTCAGGCTTTAGTCACTCAGTCTTTGCCTTTTGCTCATCCCAAGGGCATGGCTTGTCCTCCACTCAGTCTCTCAGCAGGTTTCTCTTTCTCTTATTAGTTTCCTGAACTCATCAGGTAATATGCAATGCAACCACATCTCATACAGTCTACAGAAACATCACTTAAAGGGGTTGGTCCATGAACAACATTAATCTCCTATAGGTAATAAATAAATGATCTCTGGGGTCCAATCATTGAGACCTCAACCAGTCATAAGAACAGAGATTGTTGGAATCCCCTGTGTGTCAGGAGCAGTAATGATCACTGATCTCTGTACGTGGCAGCCCAATAGAATGGAGCAGTAGTCATGCATGCACTCTACATTGACACCCGTTCTTGTGATCAGTGGGGCTCCCAGAGGCCAGATCCCCAGCGTTCAGGTTGCCCAACCTCTTTGACAGTATTTCTCATAATGGTTTGTCACTTACTGACAGATCTTTTTTCCTGACATCATTGTGGTCTTATGTGGGAATAGTAGGTCCACTTCACATGGAGGAATGACTGCAAAACTTACATTACTGTATTATTTATTACTATGGTAAAGCTGTACAGCTTGTCTATAATTGTGAAGATGCATTTTCACGTTACAGAGATTGTAAAAGTGATGTAGGAGAGGAAGGAGAACCGGATCACTGTAAGGCATCCTGGGGCGATTCATAGGGAGGGGGCCTGTTTCTTTCCTTTACCTGGGGGGCACATCACGTCGCAATCTGCACTTACAGCAATACATCAATTAGTCAACACCTTCACAGTAAAGGACTGCTGTTAGAGTCATAGGCAGGGGTGGTTTGGTGCCTTGGTTACACATAAACCCGTTCACTGCAATAACCCTTTCATTTTTGTTTTTTTACTCCCTGTTTTCCCACAACTATAACTTTTTTATTTTTCTGTTCCCATAGCTATAAGAGATTTGTGTTTTGCGGGACAAGTTGTGCTTTCTAATGGCACCATTTAATATTGCATACGATTTATTAGGAAGCTGGAAAAAAAAAATCGAAATTACCATTGCAGCCTACGGGACATTCAATACATTTGCTGTGTTAGCCTCAGATCAGAGAAACCAAGACTATCACAGCCAATAAATAGCTTCCCCCAACTCAGTTCAGGGAAGTCATTCAGACCACGGGAGTTCAGCGCTCTCGGGGAAAAGGCTCTGAGATGCCCTAGTCAAAATTTACTGTGGCATTTGCAGGGTTAAATGTCTATGATCAGTGTTAATGGTAATCACTGATATTAGCCCTAGGTGTCTGCTGTTTAAAACAGCAGAATCCCAGTGTGTGGTGCCCACAGCGCTCTAGAGCAGGTGCCATCTTTAAAGATCTGACTTGGAAGGGGTTAAGAAGTTCAATGGTCATTTGCCTTCCTTCCAAATGAGGCTCATTCTCTGTTTATTTAGCACAATCGTCTTTGAGCGCCATATCTTTTTTGATTCATACATGGGACTTTATTTTTAGTATTTTTTATTTTTGTTAATAGCACAGTTCAACTAAAATACTTTTTAAAATTATGTCACCTTTCTGTAACAGCTATTGATATCGAAGATATATAGTTTATGGTCACAGGGGTGGGGCTAGTGGTGTGGCATGTAGTGGCATTTTTTTAATGATTCTTTTTATTTATTTATTTTTTATTTAGTCTTTTTTATCATAACACTTTTTTTTTGTGATTGCTCCTGTTACTGGAGGAAACCTGTCACCTCTACTATGCTACACTCACTGAGCGTTTCTAAATGTTCATTGTGTTACCCTAAACATACAAATTACACTTTTCATTTCATTTGCAGGCAAATTCAATAAGTATTATTCATTTTTGTACTTCCCGCCTTTTATGCAAATTAACATAAGAGAGTCATATCTTACTTGTGTGACCAGAGAAGAGTCATATTTTCAAGCTCTGACTCATCTCAGGTTAATTTGCATATGTATCAAATCGTTTTTTTTTACAATAAAAGCACACAGAGCTATGGGGACTGGGTATTGCGGATGTGCTAGCGGCCATCTAGCAACCCATGTCCTCAGCTCTATACCCAAAATCCAGGTGACAGGTTCCCTTTAAGCCTCGTTACAAGGTTAATATAGCCCCCAGAAAGGTTGTAAAAGGCTGTTCGGCCTCACTGCAGAGCTATGTGAGTCTGCTGAGACCCAGCAGCTTGTGAAGTTAGTTAACCCCCAGTGATCACATGATTGCTAGGACCGGGGAAGTAAGGGGCGTTGCTTCCTTATCTGTATATACAGTGCTCATCAAATGCTGTGGATACAACAATGGAGAAGGCAGGGATGGTATAAATGTCCCCGCTTTCTCTATGGGGAGCCCTGCCATCACTGACAGCAGGCTTCCCGCTCCTGCACGATTAGCATGCAGCTGCTGACTCTGCAAGGATGTTCAGGAGCATGCTTGCAGTTGTGTGGGCCGCCTGGACATTTATAGTTAACGGGCAATCCTGAAGAAGTTAAAGGGATTCCTTGGGACTTAAAGGCCCCTTTCACACGGGCGAGTTTTCCGTGCGGGTGCGATGCATGCGGTGAACGCATTGCACCCGCACTGAATCCTGACCCATTCATTTCTATGGGGCTGTGCACATGAGCGGTGATTTTCACTCACTTGTGCGTTGAGTGAAAATCGCAGCATGCTCTATATTGTCAGATTCTCACGCGACGCAGGCCCCATAGAAGTGAATTGAATGGGAAGCGTGAAAATCGCACATGCGGATGCGGTGCGATTTTCAGGCACAGTTGCTAGGAGACGATCGGGATGGAGACCCGATCATTATTATTTTCCCTTATAACATGGTTATAATGGAAAATAATAGCATTCTGAATACAGAATGCATAGTAAAATAGCACTGGAGGGGTTAAAAATTTTTTTTTTTTAAAAATTAACTCACCTTAGTCCACTTGATCGCGAAGCCCGGCATCTCCTTGTGTCTCCTTTGTTGAATAGGACCTGTGGTGAGCATTAAATACAGGTAAAGGACCTTTGATGACGTCACTCCGGTCATCACATGGTACGTCACATGATCTTTTACCATGGTGATTCACCATGGTAAAAGACCATGTGATGACCGGAGTGACGTCATCAAAGGTCCTTTACCTGTATTTAATTCTCACCACAGGTCCTATTCAACAAAGGAGACACAAGGAGATGCCGGGCTTCGCGATCAAGTGGACTAAGGTGAGTTAAATTATTTTTTATTTTTTTTAACCCCTCCAGCGCTATTTTACTATGCATTCTGTATTCAGAATGCTATTATTTTCCCTTATAACCATGTTATAAGGGAAAATAATACAATCTTCAGAACATCAATCCCAAGCCCGAACTTGTCACGAGGGTGTCAAGAGCCACGTCTGACTCCGTTATACCCGGGGTCAGGAAGTCGCAGCGGGTGGCTGCGCGCTCTATGTCTAAAGATCACGGTGTTTCTTAGTGTTTGTTTTCTGTGTTTGCCTTTTTATCCTTTTTGTCTCACTCAGGGATCCGTAGCTTCTCCTCCTCAGCTGTTTCTTGTCTGCCACTCCCAAACTCCTTATATTCTCCTCTCACACTTCTCTTGTTGCCAGTTATAGAGCTTCCTGCCTGGACATCTATGCTGACCCACTGGAGCTGAGAATCTGGTTGTTGTTCCAGAGTGCTACCCTCCGGATCCCTGTTGGGCTTTTGTTGTCTCCTGTTGTTGCCCACCTGGGATTATATGTTTAGTTTGTATTGTCTGTCCTCCCCTTGGTGTTTTCCTTTAGAGCTAGTGGTGCGGACTAGTGTTCCCACCGCCCTGTTCACTATCTAGGGCTCATCCTAGGGAAAGCCAGGGTTTTAGGCACGTGATCGGCGTACGGGTGAGGAACCCGTCTAGGGACGTCAGGGCAGCCAGGTGCCAGCCGCAAGGTGAGTCAGGGGTCACCACCTTCCCTCTCACTAGGGCAGGGCCTCCCTCTTTTCCTCCCTCCGTGTCACGTATGTGACAGTTACGCCGATCGTGATAGAACTTCTGTGAAGAAGTTCGGGTTTGGGTACCAAACATGCGCAATTTTTCTCACGCGAGTGCAAAACGCATGACAATGTTTTGCACTCGCGTGGAAAAATCGCGCATTTTCCCGCAACGCACCCGCCTCTTATCCGGGCCAAAAATAAGACGCCCGTGTGAAAGGGGCCAAACACTGATGGCCGGTCCATCCCCACACAGATGGCTGAGCCTGCTACTGCAGCTCAGTCCTATTTAGTAGAGACTACCCTCAATTGTGCTGATCAGTGGGAAAACCTCTTTACCTTTGAGGGACAGAAGATGCTGGATACCAAGGTCTGTGTATATAAAAAGGATTGTTGTTCTAAAATGCTATTGAAATTGGAATATATTATTGTATATTCGGCAATAAGTTATATGTAGTATGGCACTACTGATGGAGCTGATGAGTAACAGATTTTATTATATTTAAGAGCTGTATTCACAATTCTGCTGGTTGTCATCAGCAAGCTGGTCCATGCAACCTTAATAGGTTAGCTGCATTCCTGTAGGAAAATCTAGCAGTTCCTCTGCTTTACAAGAGATACCTTACTGTACAGTAACCACCAGAGATAGCTCTGTGCAGACAGTCTACATGTACATGTGTAGTGGCTGGGTTTGGGGTGGTCCCAACGCTAAGCTGGGTCTTCAAGACACTGTCCACTGGAGTGTATGGTATGGCGTGGTGCACTCCAATGGGAAATAAGTCCAGACATTCAGGGTTTGCCATACATCAGTAGGCTTCTTTACTGAAGAAATTCAAGGGCAAAAAATTACAGGCAATGCCCTGAGCTGGCTTCACCAGTCTCCTCCCTGTCAGAGAAAGGTTCTGTGCTGACAAAAGGCCTGAGCTAGCTGCCCCCACCTCTCTCTCTCTCTTTCTCAGAAGACTGGCTACCTGGCCAAAGGGGAGGTGGCTCAGCGTCTGTGGCTTGGACATCTAGCTGGCTCCTTGGTCAAAGGGTTGGTGACCTAGGGTCTGTGGCTTAGAATCGCCATCTCAGTGTCTTCTTCTGGTAACTCGTGTAGTTCCTCTTACTAAGCACTTGTCCCTATCTGCAGACTGGCAGAGTCTGTTCTACTAAATATTGGTCCTTATCTGCAGACAACTAGGAGCTCTGACTGCTCTCCTTTTATACAGTTTCTGCTTGAACTAGAACCTTCTAGTGGAAGGGGTGGAATGGAGAAGCACAGCCTAACAGAAACATTGTTACAATTCCTGTTTGCCATGTGTCTCACTACAAGTCAACAGGAATGACTCAGTCGTGTCAAAAGTTCATTGTCTGTTTTTTACCCTCCAAAACTCATATTTTCTTATAGCAGGGATGCCCAACCTGCGACCCTCCAGCTGTTGCAAAACTACAACTACCAACATGCCTGGACAGCCTACAGCTATTAGGGCATGCTGGACGTTGTAGTTTTGCAACAGCTGGAGAGCCGTAGGTTGAGCATCCCTGTCTTATAGTAATTGTGGAAAATGACTGGCTTTCTGCATAGGTAGAAAGTCTCTCAGTATTAGCTGGCTGTATATTAACCCTTTCCACAGTGCAGTGACAATAAAGTGCAGTAACAGTGCAAATGAACAGGATATATTACAATAAACATATAAAATGCAGTTCAACAATATAAAACCGTGCACATAACAGCATAAATCACAGTGCAAGTTAACCCTTCAACGTGCAACAAAGTATGAGTTGATGGCTTGATGCACAGCAGCAATAGGGGTAAATGTCCACAAACTTCTATACTCAAAATTATCCTTGCTCCAGGGTAGATTATGACCCATCCTCAGGATAGGTTATCTATATCAGATGGGTGGGGGCTGACACCTGGGACCTCCACTGATTAGCACGTTTTGGCAGCCCCTAGTGTTGGAAACAGCATAGTGCAAAGAGTCATAAGCAGAACGTTTGGGCAACTGTGTAGTGTCACTGCATCTTGGCTTCTATTAACTTCAATGGGAACTAACCTGCAGTTCGCCAGCATGGCCACGACACAGGAATCTGCTTCCAGCTTTATCCAATGTATTGTTTCTGGCACTGGTGGCTGCCAAAAACAGCTGATCAGGGAGGATCTGCATGTTGGATGCCCTGCAATATGATATTGATGACCCACCCTGGGGATGTCACAAATATCTGGAAATTAAAATCTCCTTTAAAGGGGTTATTCCATGACTAATGTAAAAAATGAAAATCAGACATTATATAGAGCATGACAAACTCTCTCTAACACAGCTAGAACCAGCCCTGTACCCCACATGGGTCCAGAGATCTCCCCATTCATTGATCTGCTAGATTTATATCAAGAGTTTTAAGTAGAGGTGGCTCACTCCCTGAACAATGAGTAGGATGGGTGCACCTACAGAAAAAGATTTCACCCAATCTTCAAAAATAGTAACAGTATAGAAAGAAGTAGTAGGGCACACCTACAGTTGGGTACACATGGAAGATTTAATAGACGTTTATTCGTACAACGGTATATAATATCACATAAAAACAAATTAAACAAATATTGGCATGCGGTTACTGCGTATGTAAAAATAGTAATAAAAATAAATTAATAATATAAAATTACTTGAAAATTGTGCAAAATGTCACTGAATAAAATAATCCTGAAATAGAGTCTTTTTACTGAGTAGTTCTCCAAGTTATGGATATTATTATCGCAGGTTTAATTCCCCAGTCTATATAGAGTGAAGTTCCCAGAGCAGTTTTCAATACAATGGAAGAGTAATTTTACTACTTATATTTCCTTTACTTGATTCACTTTCTGTGTGTATATCGATTAAACATTTACTTGTCTACTCACACTTGTGCTGGCTGTATTGCGGTTTATCGTGGCATCCCACGTATAGTCTGCTTGTAGTCAGCGGTATTATTTCCAAAGTGTGAATCCAGGGATCCTCAGTAGTGAATTGCAGAGGTGCCGTGGATAAGGATCTGTATGTGAGAAACACTGCCAGGTGCTTGAATCAAGCTGCAGGTTTGTACTCACTCCGGCAATCAAGCTGTGCTTACTCCTGCCAATTCTTTTTAGTACCGATCCCTCTCCTGGTAGTTGATTTAAAGCGCTTCAATGTTCAAAGCTGCATATCCAGTCTTATGGGGTCCTCTCTCACCAAACGCGTTTCGGAGTTGGCTGTGACTCCTTCATCAGAGGATCCCTGGATTCACACTTTGGAAATAATACCGCTGACTACAAGCAGACTATACGTGGGACGCCACGATAAACCGCAATACAGCCAGCACAAGTGTGAGTAGACAAGTAAATGTTTAATCGATATACACACAGAAAGTGAATCAAGTAAAGGAAATATAAGTAGTAAAATTACTCTTCCATTGTATTGAAAACTGCTCTGGGAACTTCACTCCATATAGACTGAGGAATTAAACCTGCGATAATAATATCCATAACTTGGAGAACTACTCAGTAAAAAGACTCTATTTCAGGATTATTTTATTCAGTGACATTTTGCACAATTTTCAAGTGATTTTATATTATAAATTTATTTTTATTACTATTTTTACATACGCAGTAACCGCATGCCAATATTTGTTTAATTTGTTTTTATGTGATATTATATACCGTTGTACGAATAAACGTCTATTAAATCTTCCATGTGTACCCAACTGTAGGTGTGCCCTACTACTTCTTTCTAGATTTATATCAAGCTGACAGCTCAAGGGGAGTGTCTGTTCTGCTGCAGCTCAGGAGGCGTGTCCATGCTCTCCCTATCAGCTCAGAAGAGGCGTGTCCATGCTCTTCCTATCACAACTCAGAAGGTAGCTGGTGGATAAAAATGAGCATGTGTGGCCATCTCAGTGAGCAGGACAAAGAAATTAGAAGAAAAAAAAACTGCAGGTGGCGCTATACAGATACATTTTATTGAATAACTCAGTGGCTGTGCTAAATTTTTAATTACATGCAAATACTAAAGTATTGAGATTCAGGTGCTGGTTTGAATACTGTACAATATTTTTCGTTGGACAACCCCTTTAACCCAGCACTCTACTTTACAGTTCACCACTATGTAGCAGGGTACAGACAGACTTCCTTGTAATGGCGGTAGACGCGGTATCATTATCGTCTCCTTGATTTGCAATCATAATCTATTCACACTGCTCAAATAAGACTCTCCAGTCTGAATGAATCACAAATCTAAGTGTTCCTGTAAGTGTCATTCACAGCCATATGTTAGCTCTGTGTCAATGGAGTATTAATCTAGATTTGGGCAGAGCACACAGCAGTGCCAATGTCCAGCACACGACCGCTGATCCACCACAACTGCCTTTACATTTACCATAGCTGCTAATAATTAGTATATTTAGTTTATTTTGCCCTAAGGCTTGTATAATAATTTACATAATTGAGAGTTCTCCATCTCAATAACTATTTGTGCTATCAGAGAGTATAATTTATTAAAGCTGCTGTTTATGGAGGTGTTTTCCTTAACCACTTCCCGACCGCCCATTGACTATAAACGTCCTGAGCGGTCGGTTTATCTCTGAATGGACGTTCTGGAACGTCCTTTCAGAGATGCCGAGCAGGGGGCCCGCTGTCAGTGACAGCAGGGCACCCCAGAGAGAAGACAGGGACCGTTCCTAGGTGTCTCTGCCTTCTAGATCGCTGTATACACAGCACTCAATGAACGCTGTGTATACAGCTGAGGAAGCGATCTGCCACTTAAACGACGGCTCTAAAATAATAATCATATGATCTACCCCATCAGGTGAACGACGTAAAAAAATAAAATAAATAAACATTGCACCAAAACAGATTTTTTTAGTGAGCTCACCTCCCAAAAAACATGTTAATCAATCAAAAAGTCGTACGTACCCCAAAATGGTAGCAATAAAAACGTCACCTCGTCCTGCAAAAAATGAGCCCTCACACAAGACCATAGCCAGAAAAAAAAAATGTGGCTTTATAAAAATTGCAACACAAAAACATAATTTTTGTTCTAAAAATGCTCTTATTGTGTAAAATGTAAAAAAATTAAATAATAAATAGACATATTTGGTATTGCTGCGTCCGTAACAATTGGCTCTACAAAAATATTACATGATCTACCCCATCAAGTGAACGGTGTAAAAAAAAACTAATAAAAATTATGCCAAAACAGCTTTATTTAGTCAACTCACTTCACAAAAAAACATAATATCAATTAATCAGAAAGTTGTATGTATCCCAAAATGATGGCAATAAAAATGTCACCTCGTCCCGCAAAAAACAAATGAATGAAAAAATATGGCTCTAAGAAAATGGCAACACAAAAACATGATTTTTTTTTAAATGTTTTTATTGTGTAAAACACTAAAAAGAAAATGAGACATAGTTGGTATAGTTGCATCCGTAATGACCGTATCTCTAAAAATATCACATGGTTTACCCCATCAAGTGAACGAAAAAAAATAGAGAAAAATGACACCAAACAGCTTTCTTTGTGACTTCACCTCCCAAAAAATTAGATAAAAAGCAACGAGAAAGCCAAATGTACCCAAAAATGGTGCCCAAAAATCTACAGCTTGTCCCGCACAAAATAAACCCTCATTTAACATAAAATAAAAAAAGTTATCACTCTTAAAAACCATGCCAGAAAATTCCATGTTAGAAAATCCAGATGCCGCTTCTTCCCTTCTGAGCCCTGGCGTATCCCCAAATAACAGTTTACGACCACAATTGGGGTGTTACTGTATTCAGGAGAAAGTGAGTAGCAAATTGGGGGGGTATTCTCCTGTTATCTTTTGTGAAAAAGAAAGTTTGGGCCTAAAGCACAATTTTCTTGTAAAAAAAATAAATAAAAAATTGCATTTTCACACCCAATTATTAAAAAAATCTATGAAACACCTATTGAGTGAAGTGCTTGCTACACCCCTTAAAAATTCCTTGGGTGGTGTAGTTTACAAAATGGGGTCACTTTTTGGGTTTTTTACTGTGAGATACCTCAGGGTCTCTTCAAATGCAACATGGTGCCCAAAGACCATTCCAGCTAAATCTGCCCTCCAAAAACCATATGGCGCTCCTTGCCTTCTGTGCCCTGCTGTGTGCCCATACAGTGGTATACGACCACATATGTGGTGTTTATATAAACTGCAGAAGCAGGGTAATAAATATTGAGGTTTGTTTTGTTGTTAACCCTTGATGTGTTCCAGGAACAAATTGATTAAAATGGAAAATCTGCAAAAAAGGGACATTTTGAAATTTCACCTCTATTTTGCTTTAACTCCTATGGAATGCCTAAAGTTTTGAATAGTTTGAGGGGTGTCATTTCTAAATTGGGGTAAGATTTGGGTTAGTTCTATTATGTAAGCCCAACAAAGTGACTTCAGAACTGAACCGATCCTTAAAAAAGCAGACCTTGGAAATTTTCTTAAAAATTTCAAAAATTGCTTCTAAAATTCGAAACCTTCTAACGTCCTAAAGAAAAAAATTACATTACCAAAATTATGCCAACATAAAGTAGACATATGGGTAATGCTAATTAATTATTATTTTATGAGGCATCACTATCTGTCTTAAAAGCAGAGAGATTAAAATTTATCTGCAACGGGCGGGGTTGCCAATGTCTGGGGTATCCCTTACCTTTTAAGAGGTTTTTATGATATATGTCCCTCTGGGTTGAAGCAACGAGGACATGGAGTCCCCTTTAAGTATAGTGATGTTGGTACCCAGATGTAGGATTGCCAGAGTGGTGTAGAGTGACTTACAGTCTCCCTGAAGGTGTTGTATGCACATGTCACGGTGCTCCTACCTGGATATCCTTGGATCCCAGACGTGGCCACCCGAAGAAGTGCAAAAGGGGTGATTAACTTTGATTATGAAGGAATAGTTGAGTCCAGACTTATATACGTTGAACACAGCTTGGTCATCAGCAGGTCTTGGCATTACTTTTGGCAGGCAAAAACTCTCAGCACTGCTATATCTGTACTCTCTCAGCCCTGCTATATCAGCTGGATTAAATAGGAACTTTCCCTCTTCTGCTGGAACTTAGCTTTCTGTAGTCTGACTCTGATCTTTATCTGGATCTGGATCTTTCTCTTTATCTATATCCAGGGAATCTTTCTTCCTGGCTTCTGAAGCTTGTAGCATGTGCCCTTAGGCCCAGAAGAGCAGACTATGCTCTGCTGGCTGGAACACAGCCATCCCCTTACGAGGGGTATGCTAGACTGACTTTTGCAGTCTCGTCCAGGAGGGACGAGGGCCTGCTGCTTCCCCTTACAGAGGGTAAGCTACACACAACCTCTCCCCAAGATGGGGTAGGCTAGACTGACTAACACTAACTAAAACTCCTCCCTCCCTAGAGAGGGCTGGACTGGAATAGAAAGTTCCACTCCAGGGAAACTAGTTCTGCCAAGATTGCTGCCATCTGCTGGTAGACCAGGCACGCTTAAACATAACATTTGCAAGGAAATATAAATATACATTGTGCAGGACATGGCAATATGTATGCAGGATGACACAAGGTACACCATTGCAGATAGTGGGGGCCAGAAAAAGGTGGTAAGGTCACTCTGGGACGTTACATATCCAGAGGATAGGTTATGAGTTTAAAAAAAAAATCCCAAAAATCCCTGTAACTGGTCTTTTGCACATACAGAAGTAGGGCTCATGCACACAAACATATTTTCTTTCTGTGTCCATTCCATTTTTTTACAGATCCGTATGCAGAACCATTCATTTCAATGGGGCTTGGAAAAAAATAAAAAATTACTGCGTGTGCATTCTATGTCCGTATGTCTGCTCTGCCAAATAGAACATGTCCCATTCTTGTCCATTTTGCGGACAAGGACAGGCATCGTTACAATGGATCCATAAAAAAAATAAAAATGCTGCAACACAAACGTCACGCGGATGTCATCCATTTTTTTCAGATGTGTTTTTGTGGACCACAAAATACATACGGTAAGGGCTAATGCACATGAACATATTTTCTTTCCATTTCCGTTCCAGAAAAATATAGAACATGTCCTATTATTGTCCGCATTACAGACAATAATAGGACTGTTCCGTTCCGCAAACTACGGAATGCACACAAACGTTATCTGTATTTTTTGTGGATCCGTGTTTTGCGGACTGCAAAAAACATACGGGCATGTGCATTAGCCCTTAACAGTCACAGTCACAACGTGTTAACTAGATGTGATAATTCTTCACAGTCCCTTTAGGGAACCTCGGGATATAGATACAAAATACTTCCTTGGTCACTGAGACCAAAACAAATCCCTTTAGGGGTCCCTATTAACAGTTAAAATATAATTTTTATTGACAATAGTATGGACTCACAACATAAATTGAAGAAAGAACAAAAAATTTTTATTTTAAAACTCTCAGTTGTAATGAGGTATGAGGTACGGTTGGATAAACCAGGTTGCCTATTTGTTGCAACCTTTTGTTGCTATGTCTTTATTATGTAGCAAAATAATACCTATTTAGTCATATTTAGTCATAGCGTAGAGGCTGCTTATGTACAGCAGACAGGCCTTAAGATGTATTTGGAATTTGTTTTATCACTTATGCTGTGGGCTTGTTTGTATTATTTATTTATTATTTAAGATGCCCTGCAGGGAGCCTTTATTTCAGGCCTCCCTGACATAGTTGTTGTTGAACTCTAAGTATTCCAGTACAAAACCTGTTTGCCTAGTTGGTGACAATGCTTCTACTAAGCGGATAGGCTACAATGTTGCCCCTATTTATGTCATAAGGGTCAATGTAGCCGTATTCCTGCATTCATTCGATTTTTTAGCGTTCCTCTCCCTGCTAAGCAGGATATCTACCACTAGAGGTTGCTTATCACATGTGTCGCTACCTTCCTAGACCTCGCTATGGTTCCCTAACAACTCGGTATCGCTACATTAAATGTCCTCTCAATACAGACTGCCTAAAACAGGATCGCATTCTCTACACCCCTCCCGACATGTTTCGCCGCTGTTGCGGCTTCGTCAGGGGATGCGGGGTATGTACGCGCGCGCTTCTTATGACCTCCCTTTATGCATTCCATATACCCGCCCCTCTAGGTACGTCAACCAATGGGATTAGTGCACGTGACTTCTGGCCCGATGTCAGTTTGGTGACGTCTATACCCAGCGTTAGGCCTTCACAGTCTCATGTTGATGACGTCTATTACAGGCGCGTCCTTCACAGTCTCAAATTAATGACGTCCGGTCTCGCCTCACTGACGTCAAGCGATGTTTACATAGTAACAGTCAGCATAATAAGAGTGAGGATTTGACACTTACCTCACTCAGCCATAACGATGTAAGTTTCTTCTATGCAGACAGGATCTAAAAAGTTCCACTGTGTATGCTGGTGAAGGTGCAGACGGTAATTGATTATTCTAGTTAGTGATTATAGATCGGATGATTATAACCCCCATGATCCATCTAATTATTTTGAGGTAAAGCAAAATATCAGTAATCGATTTTTATATGTTCATTATTTCACTACATACAGTCTCTCTTTTATGAGTATAATGTCATTCTCTCTTATTCTAATTACATTAATTTTGTTTAATGTTTTAAATAGTTATTGGTATTCCTTATCTGTTTACACTCATATAGATGGATTAGGTAGATATGACATCCAACCACTAATGGGAATATTTTTTATCTATTTTTATTCCCATTAGTGGTTGGATGTCATATCTACCTAATCCATCTATATGAGTGTAAACAGATAAGGAATACCAATAACTATTTAAAACATTAAACAAAATTAATGTAATTAGAATAAGAGAGAATGACATTATACTCATAAAAGAGAGACTGTATGTAGTGAAATAATGAACATATAAAAATCGATTACTGATATTTTGCTTTACCTCAAAATAATTAGATGGATCATGGGGGTTATAATCATCCGATCTATAATCACTAACTAGAATAATCAATTACCGTCTGCACCTTCACCAGCATACACAGTGGAACTTTTTAGATCCTGTCTGCATAGAAGAAACTTACATCGTTATGGCTGAGTGAGGTAAGTGTCAAATCCTCACTCTTATTATGCTGACTGTTACTATGTAAACATCGCTTGACGTCAGTGAGGCGAGACCGGACGTCATTAATTTGAGACTGTGAAGGACGCGCCTGTAATAGACGTCATCAACATGAGACTGTGAAGGCCTAACGCTGGGTATAGACGTCACCAAACTGACATCGGGCCAGAAGTCACGTGCACTAATCCCATTGGTTGACGTACCTAGAGGGGCGGGTATATGGAATGCATAAAGGGAGGTCATAAGAAGCGCGCGCGTACATACCCCGCATCCCCTGACGAAGCCGCAACAGCGGCGAAACATGTCGGGAGGGGTGTAGAGAATGCGATCCTGTTTTAGGCAGTCTGTATTGAGAGGACATTTAATGTAGCGATACCGAGTTGTTAGGGAACCATAGCGAGGTCTAGGAAGGTAGCGACACATGTGATAAGCAACCTCTAGTGGTAGATATCCTGCTTAGCAGGGAGAGGAACGCTAAAAAATCGAATGAATGCAGGAATACGGCTACATTGACCCTTATGACATAAATAGGGGCAACATTGTAGCCTATCCGCTTAGTAGAAGCATTGTCACCAACTAGGCAAACAGGTTTTGTACTGGAATACTTAGAGTTCAACAACAACTATGTCAGGGAGGCCTGAAATAAAGGCTCCCTGCAGGGCATCTTAAATAATAAATAAATAATACAAACAAGCCCACAGCATAAGTGATAAAACAAATTCCAAATACATCTTAAGGCCTGTCTGCTGTACATAAGCAGCCTCTACGCTATGACTAAATATGACTAAATAGGTATTATTTTGCTACATAATAAAGACATAGCAACAAAAGGTTGCAACAAATAGGCAACCTGGTTTATCCAACCGTACCTCATACCTCATTACAACTGAGAGTTTTAAAATAAAAATTTTTTGTTCTTTCTTCAATTTATGTTGTGAGTCCATACTATTGTCAATAAAAATTATATTTTAACTGTTAATAGGGACCCCTAAAGGGATTTGTTTTGGTCTCAGTGACCAAGGAAGTATTTTGTAACTAGATGTGATAACTCACCAAGTGCGACTGTTAACTCTGCTACATCTGTAAGTATTTTTCTCATTGGCATTGGAGCAATGGAGGACAGAGTAAAAGGTACTGTTATATTATGCTCACCAAGCCCTACCAGGCATTGTACTTGGGTTAACACTTAATTTCATGGTAACAGGTACTTTTATACTTTCCTAGTGCCTTTCCTTTTTAACCAAATGCTTTTCATCACAATGATCAGTTTGCAGTCCCCCGATACTGGTGTGCACTCCACCTACAGATCAGGCTTGACTATGGTCTGTAGTTAATTTTAACAGACCCTTTCACATTTTTTCGTGTCATCAGGGTTCAGTCTCTTGCGGAAACTGGGCGCTCAGTATTGGACTGAGAGATCAGAGTGTTAATATGTCTCTGAGCCAGTGAAATGAAAAAGAGATTTGATTGCAAGAAGTAATTTAAAAGAGTTTCAAATCAATCTTAATCGGGTAGACATGTAGATCCTGCTCCCGCTTCTCCGTCCTGCTCTAGAGATAATACTGTGATGTGACAGTGCCCATCTCGGCATTCTCATTAATCAGCACAGGGTATACAATGTAAGGGTTTGCAGTGCAGCTATAGGGAACTGGGGTTGCCTGATTTAGGCTACTTTCACACTAGCGGTAAGCTTTTCCGGCAGTAGAACAACCGGCCGGAGCCGTACTACTGTTTGCACACATGTGTTGTTGGAAGTCCGCCCAGCCCCATTCACTATAATGAGGACCAGCCGGAGATCCAGCCGCAGCACGGCAAACATGCTGAGAGGCGGCCAGACAAAAACCGCAGTGTGCAGCAGTTTTTGTCCGACTGCCTCTCGGCATGTTTTCTGTGCTGCGGCCGGATCTCTGGCTGGTCCTCATAATAATGAATGGGGCCCGGCGGACTTCCGACAGCACACGTGTGCAAACAGTAGTACGGCTCCGGCAGGCTGTTCTCCTGCCATAACAGCCTGCCGGAAAAGCTTACTGCTAGTGTGAAAGTAGCCTTAGAAAACTTTTCTTATACTGTATTGTGTTAGGCACTGCAGGTGTGGAGAAAAATGCTGCAAAGCAAGAATGCTTTCAAAAATAATACCTCTTAAATGTATATATGCTAATGCAAAAAGCCTGACTAAACCTGGGGAACTGGAATTAGTGATGTGTAAGGGAGACTATGACATAGTGGGAATAACTATAACGAAGACATGGCTGGACAATAGCTATGACTAGGCAGTTAATGTACAGGGTTACAGTCTGTTTAGAAAAGATCGCCAAAACCGGAGAGGGGAAGGGTCTGCCGTTATGTAACATCCTGTCTAAAGCCCACAGTCCAAGAAGATATAAGTGAGGGACATGAACATGTGGAGTCACTGTAGGTAGACATACTGTACATGGAGGCATAAACAATAATAAATTACTAATAGGAGTTTACTATAAACCACCTAATATACTAGAGTCCACAGAAAATCTACTACTAAACGATATAGACGAGGCGGCAAATCATAATGAGGTGGTTATTATGGGGGGCTTTATCTACCCAGATATAGACTGGGAAACTGAAACATGTATATTTCATAAAGGAAACAGGTTCTTGGCAATACCAAAGACAATTACCTCTCCCAACTGGTTCAGGACCCGACTAGAGGGACGGCCATACTGGACTTAGTATTAACCAATAGGCCTGACAGAACAACAGATGTGCAGGTTGGGGGACACCTGGGAAATAGTGACCATAAAGTAATAACGTTCCAATTATCATTCAAAAGAGCGTTTCTACAGGGAGGAACAAAAATACCAAACTTCAAAAAAGCTAAATTTAGCCAAGTAAGAGAGGCCATAGGCCTAACTAACTGGAACAAAATCCTCAAAAATAAAAATACAGCCACAAAATGGGATATTTTTAAAAGCATCCTAAAATCTTATTGTGAGAGGTACATACCTTATGGGAATAAAAGGTTAAGGAACAAGAAGAAACCAATGTGGATAAATAGAACTGTAAAGAAAGCAATAAATGGAAAAAAAAACAACATTTAAATTACTAAAACAGGAGGATAGCGAGGAAGTGATGAAAAACTATAAGGAAGAAAATAGGATATGTAAAAAACTAATAAAAGCAGCCAAACTAGAGACCGAGAGATTAATTGCCAAGGAGAGCAAAACCCTAAAATGTTCTTCAATTATATAAATAGTAAAAAGTATAAATCTGAAGGTGTCGGCCCTCTTTTTTTTTTTTTTTTTTTTTTTTTGTATTTTTATTTTACAAACAATATAAAAGCAAATTTCTAATCACATATAATAGCCGCATATAGAACAATGTATCATATCCATGCCATAGAGCAGACACAAACAACAAAACATCTGTAGTCAGGACAGTCCAGCTCTAATAACAGTTCACAGGCATAGAATCCAAAGCCCCCCCCCCCCTGGCCCCCCACCCCCATTTCCACCTGGCTTGGTGTGGCCGCCGCGAGGGGCGGCGGAATATTCTTGCCCCCCTCATAAAAATTTTCATTCGAACCTTTACAGTTTCACACATGTTTTAGCGTGGGCTGTGTTGATAGAGTTTATCTTTTAGGAATATATAATGGTTTGTTAGGGTATATTTATGCAGTAGTCTCCACTAATTAATAATCATCAATTCTGATCAGAAATATTGCTGCTAGCTATTTCCCTTCTCTGTAGGCCCATTCCTATGGCGTCGTTTAATCCGCGTCGTTTCATGCCCTCAAAGTGTGTTATTCTCGTCATTAAACTTTGCCAATCATTCATTGTTGGGGGTCTATCTTTCACCCACTGTCTCAAGATTATCACTTTGGCCAGTAGAAACCCCTTTAACCAGTATGCCTGTTCATTTTTGGTGGTTTTGTTTTTGTACTCAGGAGGGAACAGTCCAAGAACAACTACTTGAATAGTCATGGGGGGACTATTCCTGCTGTTTGCCACCATTGTCTGAAATATGCAGCCCCAAAAGGTCCTAATAGCAGGGCAGTCCCACAGCATGTGTACAAGCCCTGCGGCTACACAAGAGCATTTAAGACAGCTAAATTCTTGACCCTTATTGATGTACATTTTAGATAACAGACTCGGAGTAACGTATAGGCGATGTATTATTTTAAATTGTATCAATCGGTGTTGTCGTGAAAGAGAGGCCTTCTTAATATTTTGATATATTTCCTGCCATTGTGAGGGGTTACATTCCCCGATATCTGTCTTCCATTTATCCACACTTTTAAATTTAGTGATGGTGCTTATTTCCTCGATGAATCTCCTATATATTAGTGAAATCTTAACTTTGTTCCCTACTATGTTATAACAAAATAATAAAAATCCCGGAGTAGCTTTTATCAGAGGTGTTTTTTTGAGAGTGTATGCTAGTGCGTGTTGTAGTTGACAATATCTATAGTGCTCTAGTGCAGTTATTGGTGCCTGTTGTATCAGTTCCCGTATTGGTTTGCTATTCCCTGTTGTGTATATATGTGAAAATAATGTAATACCTTTTCGAGTCCAGAATTCGTTTTCGTTAAGTGTCAAGAATTCAGTTAGGGCGGGGTTGTCCCATAGCGGGGAGAAGTCCAAAATTTGAGGGGCATGGATCAGTACCTTGATTTTATTCCAAACTTTCTGTAGCGCGGCTCCGATGGGGCAGGAGTAATCTGCACGCTGAAACAGCCCAGATTCCAGTATACTAAAAATGTTATTTGCGTGTAGTGGGCGTTGACCTAGGATATGTGATATTAATACTCCGTCCCCGACATTGACGCACCATTGTAATTGTGCACACAGATAATAGATTTGAAAATGGGGCAGGCCTAGGCCCCCGTTACTTACGGCCATTCGCAAGTATTGTAGTTTAATGCGGACCCTTTTTCTGCCCCATATCAAATCATTTATCAGGCGATCAATCAGATTGAAGACACTATCCTCAATCCAAGCGGGGCAGGAGCTAACCGTGTACAATATCCAAGGTAACAAAACCATTTTAATCAGCGCAATCCTATTGATCTGCGAAAGTGGGAGTTTCTGCCACACTCTTATTTTGTCTTTTATTCTCCCCACTAAAGGGGAAATATTTAACTGATTATATTCCCTGATATTATTGCTGATTTTTATCCCGAGATAATCTAAATGATCTGTTGGGGGAATAATTCTGATCCTAAGATCGTTAGGGGGGGGCATCCGGTTCAGGGGGAAGAGTACAGACTTAAGCCAGTTTATCTCATACCCAGCAATTCTGCCGAATTCCTCTGTTATCCGCATAACATTGGGGACGCTTCTCCAACCATCATTCAGGTAGAGTAAAACGTCATCTGCATATAAACAAATCTTATCGTCCGTCCCTCTCCCCCCGAAACCGGATATACCAGGTTCAGTCCGTATCCTGCAGGCAAGGGGTTCCATAAAGATTGAAAAGAGGAGTGGAGAAAGGGGGCAACCCTGACGTGTTCCCCGCTTTAGGGAGACGGCAGGGGTAAGCACCTCGTTAACCTTAATTCTAACAGTTGCTTCACTATATAACAGTTGGTGTCGGCCCTCTACAGAGTAATGAGGGGGGAGTTGCAGAGAGCGATGAGGTGAAAGCAAAGCTATTAAATATTTTTTTTTCTCCACTGTATTCACTGAGGAAAATAAACTGTCAGATGAAATCCAGAATGTAAAAGTTAATTCCCCAGGAAGAAGTACAGTACGTCCTAAAAAGATTAAAATAGACAAATCGCCAGGAACGGATGACATACACCCCCGTAATGTCAAAGCCAGACCCTTATTTCTGATATTTACAGTCTATAATGACGGGGAGCGTTCCACAGGTATTGGTGCATAGCAAATGTGGTGCCAATATTCAAAAAGGGTCCAAAAACAGAGCCTGGAAACTACAGGCTGGTAAATTTAACATCTGTCGTGGGTAAACTGTTTGAAGGTTTTCTAAGAGATGCTATTTTGGAGGATCTCAATGAGAATAAGCAAATAACGCCATATCAGCATGGCTTCATGAGGGATCGGTCATGTCAAACTAATTTAATCAGTTTCTATGAGGAGGTAAGTTCTAGACTTGACAGCGGCGAATCAATGGATGTCGTATATCTGGACTTCTCCAAAGCATTTGACACTGTACCACATAAAAGGTTAGTATATACAGTAAAATGAGAATGCTCAGACTGGGAGAAAATGTCTGTATGTGGGTAGTAACTATCTCAGTGATAGAAAACAGAGGGTGGTTATTAACGGTACACACTCAGATTGGGTCACTGTCACTAGTGGGGTACCTCAGGGGTCAGTATTGGGCCCTATTCTCTTCAGTATATTTATTAATGATAATGTAGAAGGCTTGCACAGTAAAATATCAATATAAAACTGTGTAAAGTAATTAACACGGAAGAAAACAATATACAGCTACAGATGAATCTGGATAGATTGGAGGCTTGGGCAGTGGTAGATGAGGTTTAACACTGACAAATGTAAGGTTATGCACATGGGACGGAATAATGCAAGTCACCCGTACATACTAAATGGTAAAACACTGGGTAACACTGACATGGAAAAGGATCTAGGAATTTTTGTGAACAGCAAACTAAGTCTACTTTCACTCTCACGTTTTGGCTTTCCATTTGTGAGATCCGTTAAGGGCTCTCACAAGCGGTCCAAAATGGATCAGTTTGCATTCTAATGCATTCTGAATGGAAAATGATCCGCTCAGAATGCATCAGGTTGTATCAGTTCAGTCTCTATTCCGCTTTGGAGATGGACACCAAAACGCTGCTTGCAGCCAAACTGATCCGTCCTGGCACACAATGTAGGTCAATGGAGACGGATCCGTTTTCACTGACACAATCTGGCAAAATAGAAAATGGATCCGTCCTCCATTGACTTCAATGGTGTTAAGTAGGGAAAATTGGCTTCTACCTCACAGTTTTTTTTTTTTGCCTTCCTCTGGATCAACTTGCAGGATAACAGGCCGAACTGGATGGACAAATGTCTTTTTTCGACCTTATATACTATGTTACTATGTGATAACAGTTTATTTTATCTAATTAACAAAATGCTAATGAAATCAGTATTTGGTGTGACCACACTTTGCCTTCAAAACAGTATCAGTTCTTCTATGGTCACTTGCACACAGTTTTTGAAGGAACTCGGCAAGTAGGTCATTCCAAACATCTTGGAGAACTAAGCACAAATCTTCAGTGGATGTAGGCTTGCTTAAATCCTTCTGTCTCTTCATGTAAGTCCAGACAGACTTGATGATGTGGGAGCCATATCATCACTCCCGGCGCTCCTTGTTCTTCTTTACGCTTAAGATAGTTCCTAATGAAATTGGTTGTATGTTTGAGGTTGTTGACAAGCTGCAGAATAAGACAAATTGAAAAGGTACAGGCGGCTTACCTAGTCCAAATGGGAGATATGTGCTGGTGCTAGAATCCAACTGGTGGCACTCTCGCAATATGGCGATTATGTGCATACATTTTATGTCTTACTCTACTTTTTTTTTTTTTTTTTTTTTTTTCGTTACTTGTGTAATATTTTGGGGGGAATTGTTTAATAAAAGAATCAATACGAATAATCAATATTCATCCATTTTGCATTGTTCATATAATTGCCAAGCGAGTGCCAATCCATTTTATTATTTTAATCTGCTGAATAAATGTGAAGCCAATTACATTCCTCTCTGCTGGTATTGTATAATAGATAAGTATCTGCCTGTGTGTATCAGCATTGAGAACATCATTGATCCTTACCAAATTCCCCAATTCCATTTGCCGAAATGCAGCCCCAAACTTTCAGGTAAGCTCCACCATGTGCAGTACCCCAGACCTGGGGGTATCTGCAGTTGTTTTGTATGTATTGTTATATAACATAATGTTATGTCATATTTTGGGGTTCATTCTGGTAGAGAAGGTAATGGTTGGCAATGGTTGGTAGGAACAGGACAAACCACCCTGTTCCTCTCCTCTTGGTAGGAGTGGGCTGGTCCTACTTCCTGCCAGGAGGTGGTGGGTTCCTGAATAGATAGCAAAGGGAGATGAAGCATATGCTAGAGCTTCTTCCTGTCCAATTCTCCTGTGAGACCAACACTCCAGAGAGATCATCTGTATCAAGAATACTGCTTCCAGAAAGCATCAGTTTGACAAGACCGCAGAGTGATCAGGGAAATAAAGCTTTACAGACACTACTACAAGGCCAGGGGCTATTGCTCAAACACCCATCATCCAAACCACCAGGCCAGGCAAGCATCAAGTCTGTATCACAGAGTGGACACCTATATCCACAAGTGTCATTAAACTGCCATCCAACCAGCCACCACACCTTCTCATCTGGTGCCAGAAACTGCACTTTGCACTTAATACTGCTGGATGTGCCAAGTTAAAAGTTATATTTTGCACAAGTAAAGAGAGACCTTTATATTTTAACTACCTTTCCACTGCACCAATCCCCAGAGTGCAACGACCTGAAGGAGTACACTGTGACACAACACCTCATCAGGGCCACTACCACTCCCATCCTCTGCAGCGGAGGGGCTCACTGCACATGCTTCACTGTTGCCTGCAGAGACTTATTATTGTACCTCTCTCCAGCCCTTTAATAAGCAAACTGCCTTCTGTTTCAGTCAAATATTAAACATTTTTACTCATCAGTCCAGAGCACTTGCTGACATTTTTTCTGACCCCCAGTTCCTACAGTATGTTTTGCTTTTTGGCCACAATTTGTCCATGAATCCCACTTCTGGATGGATTTCTCTGAACAGTAGATGGGTGTTCCTGGGTCCTACTGGTTTCTGTCAGTTCTGAGCTGATGGCACTTCTGGACGTCTTCCGATTTCGAATAGAAGCATGTATTTGGCTATAACATAAGGCAGTTTGTCGAAGGGCTAGAGATGGAAAATAGAGTTGAGGATTTAGTCAGGATAAATTGTATCTTCAATGCTGGTAAATACAGAATACTTATCCATCATACCATACCATCAGGGAGGCATTTGATTGGCTCCAAATTTATTCTGCAAGACAATGACCCCAAACCTACTACCACTAATCAACTGTTTAAAGAGGCTGTGGTGCTCTGGTGAGCGCTGTGGTCTCCTCTCAGCATACCAGGCACTGTGCCATGCATTGTATACCTGGTCAATTGACTGGGACTAAGATATGCATAGGCCATTTGACCAATGAATGTGATATCACTGGAAGAAGCTGCAGAACTCACTGGAGTGCCGAGGGTTGCTGGGAGTCAGATCCCTCCCCCCTAATCAAAGATTTATGACCTATCCTGAGGACAGGTCATCAATATTTTACTCCCAGAAAACCCCTTTTATGCATTGATTTGTAAGCATTTTGTCACGGAAGGTGTACAGGAAACTAGAAGACACAAAATGAATATCCGACTCACTGGATCCAAAACTAAGGAACAAAAGGGAGAACCCTGCATCAGACCTGGCTCTCTCCCTGACTGCTCAGCCTATGCGAAAACCCCAATGGTAGATGATCGCATATCCTCGTACCTCGACTGTATAACACCTGAACACCCTATAATAGTGAGGGGACACGGCCACCGGCTCCCTACACTTGATACGGAGGGAGTCAGGGTCACCTGGGATCCAGCAAACAGAAAAACACAAATGAATGAACAAAACTTATCTGTAGAAGACTCAGAAGTAGGATCAGCATGCACACACTCCAGGAAGGAATATAAACCGCAAAGTGAAGCAGTCTGGGAAGGGATTTAAAGGGATGCAATCAGTGCAACTACATGACAGCTGAGAGAGACTAACGAGATGAGAAAATGAAAGCAAAACAAAAGGAAGCTCAAGGAGGAGGTTCTGAAAGACATCTGTCAGAGCTACTCAGATGTCTGGTGGTGACACATTTTCCATGTTGTAATCAATCTTAAAAGAAAGCCATTTTAATGAGGGTAATGATATGTTTGCCTCTTCAGTTTCAGTTAAATTTCAGTTTCTGGAACTCGTGTTCTATGGAAGGAGACCACTTATTGGGTCTGAGCACTGAAAAGTTACCTTCTAAAGCAGTGTTTTAAGATTTTAGGAGGAAGTTCAGATATGCGTCCCTAGACTTTCCAGGATGCCCTTAGTTTTTATTTTTCCCCTCAACATGTTTAACCTTATAAAAAAGTTATACTCACCTAGACCTGTGCTCAGTGATATTCC
The DNA here is from genome assembly GCF_014858855.1 of Bufo gargarizans. NCBI lineage: Eukaryota > Metazoa > Chordata > Amphibia > Anura > Bufonidae > Bufo > Bufo gargarizans. Next base: position 110,520,912 of record NC_058085.1, read on the forward strand.
AGTCCCAAGCTTGTTTACTTGCGGCCGAGTTACAGACCTGGTCATGTGTGCCGCTAGCCTCAGTGGTGACATGTGTCCAAGCGGCATGTGAGCCTGCAGTGACGTGTCCCCAAGAGGCCAATCATGGCTGTATCGGACTGATGTTACTTTGACAGTAGCCCGGCGGGAAATTAACAAGCCTGGGCCGGAACACTGCCTAAAGCAATCAGCTTGTAGAACCAGGTAAGTATGAATTGTGTATTAAATCAAGTACACAAAGCGGCTAAGCAAACAAGAGGATCCTGGAAACCCCTTTTAAAGGTGGATCTGTCACCAAGGGTGCACCTAGCCTTTCTGCTGCCTGAGGCGGAAAAAAAACCTGAAACAGCACCCCCCCATGCCAATTTCTTAACCTAACCACTTTGCCACAATGAAAGTGCTCATTGCCCATGGCCCTTCCGATGCCCCCCTCTTGTCCCTACCTAGTGCTGCCTAAGGCGATTGCCCGACCTAGCCTCATTGGTGGTGCGTCCCTGTCTATCACCATGATTTTGGACATACTGCAGATAATGAATCCAGATCACTATTTTTTACTCTCCTGCTGCTCCCTGTTTCCCCACTGTCAGCGCTAAGAACTGCACTGAAATACACTGTCAGGACTGCTGTGCATGTGCACAGGAGTCCTCTCCACCATGTATGGTACAACAGTCCTGACTGTGTATTTAATTGCAGCTGTGAGTGCTGACAGTGAAGGAATGAGGGGCAATAGGAAAATAAAAAATAGTGATCTGGACTATTCGTGTATTACTGTAGATAATAGCCCAGAATCATGGGGACAGATTCCCTTTAAATCACTGACGTCCTGGATGTTATGGCCTTAGAAGTCATTAAATCCTATAATTGGAAAGTTCCAAGGGACAAGAAAATGTGCTGTTCCGGTACTACCAAGTTTACTGTACTTTATGAATGTTTAGGTGCATATCCAATTCAGTTATAGGACTCATCGAAACTTGACTATTCCACCACATGTCTTGCCCTTGGAATCCAATTTCACAAAGTGCTCCTCCTGTCACCTGTAAGTTTAATGTCTGGGAAGAAGGACTTCCTGTCAGCAATAGGGATGGAGATTAGCATCTGAAAGGGTCAATCACAGCACAGAGATTGTACTGATTGCAATCACTGCTTAATGAGCCTGGCAATGGGACGACGCCAGCATCTTGCAGGTGCTCGGGTGCCACTTGATGAGGAGCAGAGTGACCTAATTAGTAACCCTCTTGTACATAAACACTTAGAGTTCCTGCAGAAGTGTGTTAATGAGTTTATATGTGGTCCTCTCCTATGTAAATCACTTTGCAGACAGCAGATAAATGATATTCTCCAGACATTGGTAGAATAAATAAAAAAACATATACAGTATATGATACCATATATGAAGTGAAATATATATGTTAATTCCGGAAACGACATCCTCTACCTCTGCCTGGGACAGGACGAGACAGCTCTGAGACCCCACACTGGAGCTAGTGATGTCACCATACATGGCATGAGGACATCAATTAATGTGAAACACTCAGCCATTACACTCACACCTTTAAATTGGTCTCCCTTGCTTGAACCTATTCTGTGGAGGGTAGACTGTGGAGCCTCTCGTCGGTCAGGCCCTTAGTTGCTGCAGTGGATATACAGTACATCTATCTGCCAGATGGTGTGCGCTCTGTGGCCTCTGTGAAACAGTTGGAGAAGATGGGAATGGTGTTGGTGGCAGTGAGGGTGTAGTCCTATTCCCTCTAGTGCTCCCCAGGCCACAAATGTAGTGTTTGGAGGGTGCATCCTTTCTTCCCTTGGGTCACACCCTGGTTTTTGTGGGGCTCTCATCTGGTGGTGGCTGGGCTTCCCTTGATGTTGCATAAATGGGTACAAGGCAGGAAGACAGTTAGGTGGGGGGACAGTGTATGATGGTGGAGTCAATGACCAGGCCCATTTGGTTGCAATAAAAAAAGTATTTTTCTTTACCGAGGAGATGATGGGAATTGCAGTACATATAGAAGCAAAAGACACAATTCTGAGATGTATCACATAGTAGGCTTTTCCCAATAGCTGCATATAGGCAGTAACAATGATGGTAGTAGTCTTCCCTGATTCTCTCTCTAGGTACACTTTGCAACCTTCCCAAATAACCACAGGTGTGCAATTCTGTTCTCATTAACACTTTCTGCATTACCGGGGCTGCGGGAAGCAAAACTTAGATCCTGATGGCCAGCCTGCATGGGAAGTGTGTAGATTGATGAGCGCAGTTAACCCTTTATACAGCAGTAAAGTCTTTTGCCATATACGAGCATAACCTTACTGTCTTTATCCAAACATGACCTTGAAAGTAGTTCTCAACCATCAAAAGCGTGTCCATTCTCTTTCTCTTAAGGGGTAGTCTTTCAGCTCAGTTGTTTCTCTGGCAGCTCTTCAGTATACCATTGACACGTCCGTAAAATGGATCCGCTTCCATTCCGCAAATTGCAGAATGGGTGCGGACCCATTTATTTTCTATGGGGCAGGAATGGATGCGGACAGCACACAGTGTCCGCATCCGCATTTCCGGAGCGCGCCCCCGATCTTCCGGTCCGCGGCTCCGGAAAAAAATAGAACATGTCCTATTCTTGTCCGCAGTTGTAGACAAGAATAGGCAGTTCTATGGGAGTGCCGGCCGGGTGTATTGCAGATCCTCAATACACTACGGACGTGTGAATAGACCCTTAGGGATGAAGGATCCCAGGACTATGCTTAGTTATCTAGAACTAGATATCAGGCGCTCTCACACATCCTTCCTCTAGGCCTGCTCAGCGAAGCACTCTCTAACCAGGGGGTGGAACCAGTCCATCCCCCAGGCAACTGCACTAAAAAGCTGCTATTTAACTATTGTTGCCCATACACAACCATTAAAGGGATTCTGTCACCAGGATTATGCCTATAGAGGTGTTTATATGTGCAGTTAGGTCTCCTTCAGCATGTTTTTTTAAATATACTTGTGTTACTGCCATCAATGATTTAGTTTATAAAAAAAATCTATTTTATTTATATGCTAATTACCTTCTTAAGGAGCCCAAGGGGCTGTCCCTATCGCCGTTTTAACCTAGCCGTGCCCCTTGTACTGGTGCCCAGCACCGCCCCACATCCAAAAATGCCCTCCTTCCAGTGCCAAGGTCACTGCCCAGATGCGCCACAATCCCTTGTGGTCTTCTTTCCCTGTGCTGGGAACAGCCTCTGGGCAGTGACGTCGGGGCTGGAAGGAGGGAATTTTTGGATGATTTTGTTCTAAAATATTATTTTCTGTCCTTAAAATGATTTACTGGTACTAGGTTAAACTTTTACAAATTACTACTAGGTGATTATATATACTACTACTAGGTGTTAGATATACTAGGTTAAACTGTTACAAATAAAAATTAATCAGCTCACCACCCCTCATGGTGAGCTAAATATATATTTTTTAATTTTCCTTTTTTTTTTATTTTACTTTGGACCTATTATTTAAAATCCTCACCTCCCTCCTCCCAAAAATCCCTTTGAAGAGGTTTTCCAGTTTTACCTTAAGACTGGGGTCACATATGCCTGATTAGCTGCGGATTTGCCATCGCGGATTTACATGTGGAAAATCCCCAGCATTGTACAGTACCAGCAAAGTAGACAAGAATTTCAGAATTCTCAGCCACATGCTGCCTTATAAAAAATGCAGACGAAAAACTGCGGTATAGCGGCTATCCAGATGATTTCTCTTGCAGATGTCACCCTTTCCTCTAGGGTAAAATATGCTGAGTAATATACACTCACCTAAAGAATTATTAGGAACACCATACTAATACGGTGTTGGACCCCCTTTTGCCTTCAGAACTGCCTTAATTCTACGTGGCATTGATTCAACAGGGTGCTGATAGCATTCTTTAGAAATGTTGGCCCATATTGATAGGATAGCATCTTGCAGTTGATGGAGATTTGAGGGATGCACATCCAGGGCATGAAGCTCCCGTTCCACCACATCCCAAAGATGATCTATTGGGTTGAGATCTGGTGGCTGTGGGGGCCATTTTAGTACAGTGAACTCATTGTCATGTTCAAGAAACCAATTTGAAATAATTCAAGCTTTGTGACATGGTGCATTATCCTGCTGGAAGTAGCCATCAGAGGATTGGTACATGGTGGTCATGAAGGGATGGACATGGTCAGAAACAATGCTCAGGTAGCCCGTGGCATTTAAATGATGGCCAATTGGCACTAAGGGGCTTAAAGTGTGCCCAGAAAACATCCCCCACACCATTACACCACCACCACCAGCCTGCACAGTGGTAACAAGGCATGATGGATACATGTTCTCATTCTGTTTACTCCAAATTCGGACTCTACCATTTGAATGTCTCAACAGAAATCGAGACTCATCAGACCAGGCAACATTTTTCCAGTCTTCAACAGTCCAATTTTGGTGAGCTCGTGCAAATTGTAGCCTCTTTTTCTTATTTGTAGTGGAGATGAGTGGTACCCGGTGGGGTCTTCTGCTGTTGTAGCCCACCTTTCTTTCCCATTCTGACATTCAGTTTGAAGTTCAGGAGATTGTCTTGACCAGGACCACAACCCTACATGCATTGAAGCAACTGCCATGTGATTGGTTGACTAGATAATCACATTAATGAGAAATAGAACAGGTATTCCTAATAATTCTTTAGGTGAGTGTAGGTTGTTTTGTTGCTTTTTTTGCTGCGGAAATGGCAGTGGATTTTCAGTCACTTGTGAACTTACTCTAATTTTTTATTATGCTGTGGAATGTGCTCTATCTAGAATATGAAATCATTCACCTACTACTCCCTGACACTCGATCCAGCACAGAGGATCCGTTCATCAATCCTTCCAGCCTTTGGTCTTGTAAAATTGCAGTCATTCACTAACCTCATCGGTGGAATGTCCCTAAGCAACATATAACCTAGCAGTGACGTGCCACTTGGGAACACATCTTCACTGAGGCCAGTGAATGGCTCCAGAGGACACATGAACCCGTCTGGATGTTTACAGACCGGGCCCAGAAGCAATGCAGAACAAATCATGGAGCACACATGGAGCACATTCCAGGGCATAATTAAAACTTTAGGTAAAGCTAAAAAACTCTGTGATCATTTCAGAAAATGTCTACCATTTGCACATCTATTCCTGCATTTATAAGTTTTCCAGGAGTATAATATAGATGACATTCCCAGTATAGGTCATCAGTATCTGATTAGCAGGGGTCTAACTCCCAGCACTACCATCGATCAACTGTTTGAAGAGGCAGCGACGCTCGGGTGAGTGCTCTTCATATGACTGATGAAAAACAGCAAATAGTGGAAATGAAAGTTGGGATCCGTTTGAAAACATATGTTATATGTTATGCTGTTTTTCGGCACCAGTAAAGAGTCTATCCTCAGGAAAGGCCATCAATATCTGACCAGCAGGGGTCTGACGCCCTGCCCCCTCACTGGTGAGTAGCTCTGGTGCCAGAAGTGGGTGCTGGTACTACACTCTGTAGTGGACGGAGCTGGTTACAGCAGTGCTGCTCCCTTTCACTTCAATTGTAGCAGCACTGCAGTAAGCAGATCTGTCAGCTTATCGGGAGGGTTGAGGGGTGGTCGATCCACATGAATCAGGTGTATAGGTCATCAATACAAAAATACTGGACTACCCCTTTAAAGGGGTTGTCCGTGAATGATTTAAATTGGCAGCTAGCCCTAGGATGTGAGCAGGACTGGTTGCCTTCACTTGCAGAGCTGCCTAAGGGGGGTTGAGGGGCAGGGCCTCACAACATACTACACTGCTCTAAAATAGATGGTAATGATGTTGTTGAAGATGCCCTCAATCAGGGCTAATTACGTTCGCTCTACTGCTCCAAATTGTTCTGATCCTAGGATTTTACATGCATGGAAGAACCCCCACTGACACCAGGCAAGGGTCAAAGCAGTTTCTCATTTATTACAGGAAGTTAAGCAGTATATATGTACATCAGAGGGGGCATCCCCCGTTAGGCTCGTGGCATTGTTACATTAGCTAGAATACCAAAACAAGAAAAGAGATAATACTTGGCATCTGCTCATTGTTTTACTAACCTTGGTATGCAAACTATGTAAACATCTAAGTGCAAGCGCCATATTGTAATGGCTTCACTCTAACAGCAGTACAGCATACGTCATATATGACACATCACGGAGGAGGGTCCTCTTGGAACTTGAGCGAATAAGGCGTTAGCTAAGAGCTGGAGGATATGGAGGCCATCTTACTTAATCAAGAATGATACACAGTACACATCTCTATCAGTCCCCCCTTTGAAGCCATTTTAATTAGCCTAACGCTGTCCCTAGTCTAAGTAGGTTCTACAATCTGTCCCATTGTACCTGTTGGTTGTTTCACCACTTTGGAGACAACCTATCCCTATTGGATAGACTCCCTCGTAATGGACTTGTACAATGGGATGTCAGATTCTCACCTATCCCTAATACAGAATATATGGGGGTGATGTTGAGTGGTGGCTTCTCAATTATTGTGAACATAAAACTGAGAATCTTTGGGCAATACTATCCATGGGTCACTGTGCTGGAAGTATAGGGCTGTAACAGCTTTGTTCTTCCTTTTACACAACTTCTTCACGGCCCAGAAACCTATTTTTACTATCTCATTTAAAATCCATATTTATTGAGTTAGGATCGGCAGTCTCACGCAAGGGGGAACAGCAGCACCCAAGACTCAACATTTTCTTGCAATGACTGGCGTAGATCCAATTGGGCTTTCCTTTCAGCTTCACTAATGTGCTTGCGGTCAACAACACTTGGAATAGACCATCAAGACAGGGTTTGAGGACTTTTCTAACGTGTTTTTTTACCAGCACCCAATCTCCAAACACAAGTGGGTTCCTGGTACATTATCAAGATCTGGAAGTGAAGCAAAAACTTGACACTGTATTTTAGTCAAATGCTTGTGCAAACTGATCACATAATCTGTCAGACAACCATGTTGCATCTGGAGCTGCTGTGGGAAATACAATCCTGTCCTAGGGCCTGACCCAAAAAGGACCTTATAGGGACTAAGGCCTTAGAGGTATACCTTGCTGAAAAGAGGACTACCAGCAGGCACTCTGTTCATGGCTTTTTGAATCTTTAACTTTAGTGTCCCGTTCAGTTCCTTTTTTCCCTACCCTACCGTTGCTTTGTGGATGGTACGAAGCATGTAAGGCCTGTTCTAAACCCCAAACCTTCATCATCTCCTGTATCACTTCACCTATGAAGTGAACAACTCTGTCACTTTCAGTGGTCTCAGGTACCCCATACCTGCATACAACTTCGGCCATAATCTTCTTTGCTGTGGTCTTAGCTACAGGGTATGCTTCTGGCCATCCTGAAAACAAGTCATCACACATCAATACATACTCATACACGCCCACCTTGGGTAGTTCAATGTAGTCTGAAAGCATTGAAACAGATACAAAGGGCAAGACGTGTGTTTCTCTGGTACCTTAACCACCTTGCCAACGTTGTTCTGGGCACATATCATACATCCTTGAGTATATCTGGCTGCTACAGTGCTGAACCCTGGGGCGTACCATGTACTAAATCACACAAAGCAGTTTTTTGACTAGTGGGTCACCCCATGGGTTGCCTGTGCCATCGTGAATTAGAGGGATCTGGGAAGGCAGAATTTCCCTTGGAACTGTTTTAGGCCTTCCTCATTTGCAGTCCCTCCTTTTTGCATCCACTAGTCCCTTTCCTCCTTCCCCGCCTGGTTCTGTAAGGTCTTAAAAACTTCCAGGGAGACAGGAGGAGTTATTTCAGGGACCTGAGCTGTGTCCACTAAGGCTGGGGTCTGCCTAGGTAATTTGGCAGCCATTGTTGCCGCCTGATCCACTTTGGCTTTTCCCTTTGCCTCCTCTGAGTCTGTTTTACAGTAACCTTTGTTTTTATCACCGCCACTCAAGTTGGCGACATGAGAGCTTCCATAAGATACCTCACTGCTTCCCCATTTTGATGGGTTTACCTGAAACGGTCAGGAAGTCTATGGCTTTCAAATGGGCCCATAGTCATGGGCTATACCTGGAATCAGCGTAAATGTTGGCTGCCTTTTTCCTCTGTGCATCTGCAAGCCTTCTCCAGAGTCCTTAGCTCTGCTTCTTGGGCAGACATGTGTGGTGGTAAGGACTCTGCTTTTTAGTGTCATGATTAATCACCACTGCCCAACCTGTGTAGTACCTGCCATACTGGCCATACCTCGATCCATCCACAAAGAACACATAATCTGGATTATCTAATGACTGATTTACCATCTGGTCAACTCCCACTGTCTCTCGTGACATCATCTGCAAACAGTCATGAGCCTCTTCCTCTAGATCTGGAAGAAAGTTTTTTTAAATGCCCTAACTCTTCCCTCCCCTTGCTCCAGAGGCAACAGGTTGGCCGGATTCAATGTATTACACCTTTTGGACAGTAACATTGTTAGGCAAGAAAATGGAACACTGCATTCTCAAATGGTGGGCAACAAGAATAGTTTTTGGGTTGTACTTTCATGAGGAACAAATACTGTCACTTTTGTGGTTCAGGACTTATCTCAGAGCTTTGGTTGTACAACTGCTACAGCTCTCATGCTGAAAGGGGCACCTCTGGCCACGGGGTCAAGTCTAGCTGAATAATATGCCACAGAGGCGTGGTTGCTGACCATGCCGTTGAGTGAGGACAGCTAAGGCATGGCCATTTACTTCTATACAATACAATCTAAATGTAATAATCTGATAGGCCCAGTGCGGGGAGCACACAATTGCCAGGTTTAGGGCATAAAGGTATCTACCACCTCATTTATAAAGTGGAAAGGACTAAAAGAAAAACAATCATAAAGAGGCTGCATCAAACTTGCGTATCCAAGGTCTGCAATAAGGAACAAGGTCCAAAAATGTCCTCAGTGCATTCATGTCTCTGGGCTTCCTGCAGCAGTACCACCCAAGTATCCTGTTTATCCTCATGTGTGAAGGCAAACAACTACAAACTGTCTGAATGTAGTGGTACTGAAAAGAAAACAGTTTTCAAATCAATCACAGTAGAGTGGGTAGAGGTAGGGGGAACCTGAGCCAACAAGGTGTGTGTACTGAACTCAATGGTGCTGTTGCAAACTGTGGCTTTATTGACAGCACGTAGGTCACGTACCATCTGGTACTGGCTGGGTTTGCCATTCTCACTTTTCCTTTTTCACAGGGTACAAAAGAGCGTTAGAAGGGGATACAATCTCCTTCATAACCCCTTTTTCAAAACGTCTCGGACTGTTTAAGATATGGCATCTGACTGTGTCATACTCAAGAGATACTACATCTTCCTGTGAAGTGGGGCGCCAGGTTTCATCTCCTGTGGGCTTGCCAACAGATGTTGGCAAGCCCACAGGTGGAACTGGGAGCTTGCCAACATCCGTGGGTCCCGCAAGCAGGGCTTCCTTCTCTTTCTGAGGGGAGTACTGACACAAACATGGACCATGGAGTCTTATCACTGACGGCCAACAAACAAAGTTCCTGTTCATTGAGGGCACCTGCAAGCCTCACAGCGCCATCCTCCTGGTATGAGGTGCTGGCATGTACTTTTGCAAGCAAGTCTACACCCAGGAGGCAACGGGGGCGTTATTACTGACCAGCAAATGGGCAAGCACTTCTTGGTTAAAGGCAAATCTAACACAGATGGGTTCTGTTAAAAGGGGAGTGTACTACTTTCCTATCAACTCCTACACAAGAACGGGTGTCCATGGAAATTAAGTCAGAGGAGGACATGTTTGCTGTGCACAACTGTCTTGGCTGTTCCATTATCAATCAAAAACAGGACTACTTCTTTATCCCCCAGAGTGAGGGATATCATTGGGACCGGACTTGAATCTGCTAAAATGTTTAAGGGCCTAAATGATACTGGCTGTTTTTTTTAATCTTGGTCTAACTTTTCCCCCTCACCTGTCTTTGTGTCATCATCACTGCCTCTCATGTTGTGTAGACGAGGAGTACCACACACAGCACAACACTCTCTCCCATCTGGGTTCTGGGTCCTGCAGAGTCTGCAGGTCCACCCCTCAGGACCATTATAGGGTGGCAGATTTACTTTTTCCTTTCTCTGTTTGGGAGGTGTTTTAACATATCATGATAATATTCATAACCTGACTTTCTCTGTCTCTCTATACACCTCCTCCTCTATACACTTGCCTCTCACAGGAAGACTTCTGCCTGTTCTGTGAGCTTGTTATCTTTCAGCCACCCTTTATTTCCCTACATGCTTTTTCTCACTGCTACTCTCAGTTTACCATCAGGGGGCATGTCTACACCTTTCATTAGCTTGCTGATGTCCTTCACTGCCTGTCTGCATTCTTTTTTCCATACTACTTCTGCAGCATCTTATCTCAAAGTTATCATTCTTCAGCAACATCATAAGAAAGACAGAAAGAACAGAATCTGTCTGGAGACCATTTTAATCCCAATCCCCTCCTTCTGTGATTTTAGCAGATGGGCAGGACCCCCAGGGCTGAGTACTTCACTTAACCTGGAGTCCTGGACATCTGCACCAACCACAACAACCTGTTATGGATCGAGATGAAGTTGCCTCCAAGTGCTGACTTAATCCTAGTAAAGAAAACAAAAACATAGAAGTTAAGGTATTTCATCTAATTAAACAATACTACCAGTAGTAACTAATTACAGGTATATGTACAGTACAGACCAAAAGTTTGGACACACCTTCTCATTCAAAGAGTTTTCTTTATTTTCATGACTATGAAAATTGTAGATTCACACTGAAGGCATCACAACTATGAATTAACACATGTGGAATTATATACATAACAAAAAAGTGTGAAACAACTGAAAATATATCATATTCTAGGTTCTTCAAAGTAGCCACATTTTGCTTTGATTACTGCTTTGCACACTCTTGGCATTCTCTTGATGAGCTTCAAGAGGTAGTCACCTGAAATGGTCTTCCAACAGTCTTGAAGGAGTTCCCAGAAATGCTTAGCACTTGTTGGCCCTTTTGCTTCCACTCTGCAGTCCAGCTCACTCCAAACCATCTCGATTGGGTTCAGGTCCGGTGACTGTGGAGGCCAGGTCATCTGGCGCAGCACCCCATCACTCTCCTTCATGGTCAAATAGCCCTTACACAGCCTGGAGGTGTGTTTGGGGTCATTGTCCTGTTGAAAAAAAAAATGATGGTCCAACTAAACGCAAACCGGATGGAATGGCATGCCGCTGCAAGATGCTGTGGTAGCCATGCTGGTTCAGTATGCCTTCAATTTTGAATAAATCCCCAACAGTGTCACCAGCAAAGCACCCCCACACCATCACACCTCCTCCTCCATGCTTCACGGTGGGAACCAGGCATGTAGAGTCCATCCGTTCACCTTTTCTGCGTCGCACAAAGACACGGTGGTTGGAACCAAAGATCTCAAATTTGGACTCATCAGACCAAAGCACAGATTTCCACTGGTCTAATGTCCATTCCTTGTGTTCTTTAGCCCAAACAAGTCTCTTCTGCTTGTTGCCTGTCCTTATCAGTGGTTTCCTAGCAGATATTCTACCATGAAGGCCTGATTCACACAGTCTCCTCTTAACAGTTGTTCTAGAGATGTGTCTGCTGCTAGAACGCTGTGTGGCATTGACCTGGTCTCTAATCTGAGCTGCTGCTAACCTGCGATTTCTGAGGCTGGTGACTCGGATGAACTTATCCTCCGCAGCAGAGGTGACTCTTGGTCTTCCTTTCCTGGGGCGGTCCGCATGTTAGCCAGTTTCTTTGTAGCGCTTGATGGTTTTTGTGACTGCACTTGGGGACACTTTCAAAGTTTTCCCAATTTTTCGGACTGACTGACCTTCATTTCTTAAAGTAATGATGGCCACTTGTTTTTCTTTACTTAGCTGCTTTTTTCTTGCCATAATACAAATCTATTCAGTAGGACTATCAGCTGTGTATCCACCTGACTTCTCCACAACGCAACTGATGGTCCCAACCCCATTTATAAGGCAAGAAATCCCACTTATTAAACCTGACAGGGCACACCTGTGAAGTGAAAACGATTTCAGGTGACTACCTCTTGAAGCTCATCAAGAGAATGCCAAGAGTGTGCAAAGCAGTAATCAAAGCAAAAGGTGTCTACTTTGAAGAACCTAGAATATGACATATTTTCAGTTGTTTCACACTTTTTTGCTATGTATTTAATTCCACATGTGTTAATTCATAGTTTTGATGCCTTCAGTGTGAATCTACAATTTTCATAGTCATGAAAATAAAGAAAACTCTTTGAATGAGAAGGTGTCCAAACTTTTGGTCTGTACTGTATATCCTGCACTTACTGTGTTCAGTACTCTATGTAGTGCTACTTAGATCTATGAGTATTTTCTCGTGCTTGTAGCCGTATCAGGAAAAAAATACCAGTAACTAAGATGGCTGCCGGGCAGGAAGTTCCCTCAGTTAAGATGGCCGCTGGGCCGGCCGGAAGTTGCAGGAGTTAAGATGGCGGCCAGGCCGGAAATTGGATTAGTTAAGATGGCCGCTTGTGAAGAAGTTACCTTAGTTAAAATGGCTGCTGAGGGTGTGGTAGGGTCTCTCAGTGACATCTTGGAAAGTAGTATCAGCAGCATGTAAAAATAATTATTTGTCTGTTCATCATACATTTTTGTCCAGCCTAATTTTTTATACTTAATTATTTTCATGCTGATGCTTGCATTGTTTTTTATAATATCTAGAATAGAATGTACTAAATTCAAGGCTGAATGGCCTGTGTTCACTCCTGTGAGAAACTTTGTGATAATTTCACTCCTTTTTGGCCTAAAGCCAGAGCACACACCTCCCTATATCTCTGTGACAATTCTTTTTTTTATTCTCGATTTAACTCTTAATTTGGCCTCATCATCACATCAGTAGAGGTGATTTCGCTCACAGTTTTATATTTGACAACACACAAGGTCACATTCCTGGTCCACACAGACATAACATTCAATGTAGAACAGACATAGAAACAGACAGACATAAAGAAACGTTTCCCATACATTAACACACTTAAGTGTTTGAACGTACCCACAGTAGAGAAAATCTTTTTTCTCTTTAAATCTATGGTTCTAGGGCCTCAGGATTTCAACATCAAATGAAGCTAGTACTCACAGGGTAATGTAACATCAACCAGCAGAATAGGTCACCACAGCACAGCGGGGTACAAGAGGCAGGTAAGATAATACATTTTCTTACCTTGTCTCTGGGGCTGCAGTCTCCGTCCTCAAGTGACATCCACCGTGCTCTGGGAACCCAGACCTTTGGCTACTGATGGTACCTTCTCCTGAAGCCCCACGTTGGGTGCCAAACTGTTGAAGCTGCCCTCAATCAGGGCTAATTACATTCGCTCTACTGCTCCAAATTGTTCTGATCCTAGGATTTTATATGCATGGAAGAACCCCCACTGACACCAGGCAAGGGTCAAAGCAGTTTCTCATTTATTATAGGAAGTTAAGCAGTATATATGTACATCAGATGGGGCATCCCCCCTGAGGCTTGTGACATTGTTACATTGGCTGGAATGCCAAAACAAGAAAAGAGATAACATTTGGCATCTGCGCATTGTGCAATGTTTTACTAACTCTGGTATGCAAACTATGTAAACATCTAAGTGCAAGCGCCCTATTGTAATGGCTTCACTCTAACAGCAGTACAGTATACGTCAGAGGGTCCTCTTGAAACTTGAGTAAATAAGGAGTTAGCTAAGAGCTGGAGGATAGAGAGGCCATTTTAATCAATAATGATATCCACATCTCTATCAATGTGATCCTGCCTATGATATGCCATCACGGCTGAGCAGCTTGACAGGAACTAATGTGTAGTTTATGCAAGTGCCACAGCGCAATATGTAGTAAGTGTGACAACGGCTGCTGTGCGCCGTTGTCCCCCTGCTTACCGCCGTGTTCAGTGGTGATCTGCTGCCAGTGCTTCCCCATTCACCGCTGCAGTTCTGAGCTCTATCCTTATAGGTACTGTTTGTTCTGGGATCCTCTCCACAGTTTCCTTTTAGCCCTGGCCACAGCATGCTTGCTGCTTGTTCCCTGCAGCACTTCCTTAAGGGCCAGCGCATGTCACTTCCTGTGCTTTATGGGTTAGATCATGTGACCTCGCTGACCAATCCTAGCCCCCCTGCACGTATTTAAGTGGCTCAGCCCCCTTTCCAGATGCCTAAATGTCAAGGTGCTTGTGTCCTGCAAAGGTTGCTGATTTCTCTGCTTGTGTTCCTGTGTACCTGCCCCATGCTTGTGTTTCTGGACTCTGCTACCTGTTTGATTCCTGCCTGCTTGCCTTGACTCTCCTGTTGCAGAGCCGGATTGCCTGACCTGTACCTGTGCCGCCTGCCCTGACCTATTGCTTGTTTGGCTTCACCTCTGCCTCATCCTTCTGTCCTGCACTGTTGCTCCTCGTTATGACTTGGCCTGCTGACTACTTCTGTACCTCTGGTACCTTGCTCAGGTACCTCCTGGTCCACCTGGACCAGCTACCTCATGTGCCAATCCTCCTCAAGATGCAAAGATAAAATAAAGACAGGAGGCAGCGCCTCATGTGTGGTATTGTTTCATTAAAATAATAAGATTAATAGTAATTTGCTCTGAGAAGTCACAACATCTATATGTAGCTTTGCTGATTTTCCTGATCAGCCTGCGGGGTGCCTGCACGCCTAGGTTCCCGCGCTGTGAGAGCAGTCATCATGATGAGATAGTCGATACAGAAGAAGACAGAAAAAACTGAACCTTTGTGGAGTCGGATGCAGGTAAGTATCGGTAAAACAATACTATTTATTTACAGTTGATGCGTTTCAGGGGAGGAGTGCCCCCTTCATCAGGACAATATAGAACATCTGTTGTATATTGTCCTGATGAAGGGGGCCCTCCGCCCCTGAAACGCAGCGACTGTAAATAAATAGTATTGTTTTACTGATACTTACCTGCATCCGACTCCTGCTGACAGCGCCACCACAAAGGTTCAGTTTCTTCTGTCTTCTTCTGTACGAATCCTCCTCAAGAGGTAGTGACCTGGTGTTCTCCTCGGAAAAGCCTATCGCCACCTCCAGGGGTACTGTGAAGAACGAGGGGTTCACTTAGACAACGCCCTTAAAGGAGGTAGGACGAGTGGCATGGTGGGTTTACACCTGCTGGTTCGCGACAGTAAGGTTTTGACTCCTCACCCCTCTAGGCAGCTCTGCAAGTGCAGGAAAACAGTCTTGCTCACATTCTAGGATAGGTTACTGGCGGCCGTTTAAAATCATTCCCAAAGAAAGCTGTAATGGTCAGATTAGTTGTCACTCAGCCTTCAAATAGACCGATGTAACCAAATATAGAATTTTCAATATTTTCACAAAAGAGGTCATCTTAAGGAATGACATGTACAAGTGATTTTTTCCTTTTTTTAGTTTGATATGCACATTCGAGTATTTATCTAGTGTTCACAAATTGAAGTGTAAGCTCATACGTTCTATTATCCTGTTATATTTGCAGGATTATTCCACAAAACAGGCCTCAAATGAGCAAATGTGCCTCAAAGTGGTCTTTGTGGGAGGATTTGCAGTCACTTCTGAGTGAAATGGGGAGAAGTTTAAAAATGTATTGTGAATGGGGTTTCAAATGTTGGGAGTAGTGTAAGCCCAGTATTTATAGTATAGACATACCGTAATCTTTCTGCAACATTTCCTGAATAAATGCGTCAGTATTCCCCCAGCCCTGCAACAAGGTCAGTTGGTATGATCAGCCCGTTCACGCGGTGCCTTCTGTATGTTTCCACATGTAAAAGGTTAGCTTTGCCTTCAGGCACAAGGAAATGTCACAGCAGAAATCTTAGATAAATAGCACTTTCAGCTTAGGAAAAACTCTGAATCTATATGTGCATATGTTTTTTTTAGACATACTTGACCTGTTACGGTGTGAGGTCATTTTCAAGACTAAAAGCGACAAACTAAATATAATTTACATTTTTTTCATACATTGTGTGGCAAAAGCTAATAAAACTGTGAAAACAGTAAAAAGGTCATGAATGTATATTTAAAAAGATGCTGGAGTTGACGTTTGGTGACTAAAGCATGGTTGGGCATTGTTACAAAGCATCTGCAAAAAAACGAATGCAATACAGATAAAAGGACGTCATCCGAATTTTTGGTGGATCAGTGTTTTGCGGACCGCAAAACACATACGGTCGTGTGAATGTAGCCTTAGACTGTCTTATTTTTTTTAGACGCATTTACTACTGAAAATGTGCCTGTTTTGGAGGCATTTGTGCCTTATTCCCTGTTTTTATTTTTTAGACTAATTCAGAAGTTTTTATTTGCTTCTATTTTTCGACTTATGTTGGTGTGCCTTATTTTGTACCTGATTTAGTTGCAAAAACAGTCTAATTTCTACTCCATTCCAGGACTTGCATACTTTTCTACTTCTGTTTTTAGTGATAAGTTGCAACATATTTTACATAAAGAGTCGCCCTTTCATGGAGACGTGCACCTATTGTCACTTGTGCTCACTTGTGCAGTGTTTTCATGCATATACTAATTAGACCAGTCTTAGTGAATATGAACCTGAAAAAGAACCACCAGAGGTCAGACTAAGAGCAATACGCCTAGTCTAATACATGATGTGCTGAGTGAGACTTTTAATAAATAGTAGGCAAAAGAAAAACAGATGAAGCAAATACTGTATTTTTCGCCCCAATAAGAGGAGGACAATAGGAAAAAAAAATTAATTAGACCTCAGATCAGCAATCAGACCCCCAATGTTAATCAGACCTCAGCTCACAGCTCCAATCAGATCCCCAATGTTAATAAGATCTCAGATCAGACCCCAATGTGAATGACCCCCAATCAGACCTCAGATCAGAGCCCAATACAAAGAAGACCCCCAATCAGACCTCAGATGAGACACCCATGCCTCATATCAGCCCCCAGCCATATGTGATCAGCCCCCAGTGATATAATCAGCCCCCAGTGATATAATCAGCCCCCAGCCATATGTACTTAGCCCCCAGCCATATGTGAGCAGCCCCCAGCCATTTGTGAGCAGCCCCTAGCCATAATTCAGCCTCAGATCACAAAAATAAAAAACCCACTTACCTCTCCTGCTCCTGGACACCGCCGCTCCTCACATCGCGATCCTCTTCCTCCTGCTGTCGGCTGTGCTGTGAACTGGCGCGCACAGCATGAGGTCACAGAGCACCATCACGCTGTGCGCATCCTTCACAACCGACAGCGAAGGACCAGGAAGCGGTGAGTACAGAGCCTTCACCGCTTCCTGGTCCTCTGGTACTAATGAGCGCTTCCATAATGAAAGCGCTCATTAGTATTTTCCCCATAAGTCTTTGGGGGGAAAAAAATTTCATCTTATGGGGGGAAAAATACGGTAAGTCTGTCTAATTTTATGCCTAAAAACAGGCGAGCTTGATAAATATGCCCCATTGTGTACAATAAAGTAGCGTGAACAATGCAAACTGCTCTGATAGGATGCGCTGACTGCTGATCCTCAGTCCAGGAAGATTCTGGCAATTTGCAGACTCTTGTTTTGGCTACTTTTACATGGTCAGTATTTGGTCAGTATTTTTCATCAAAACCAAGAGTGGACAGCACATATCACAGCACCACTGCTCCCATTGAAGTTAATAGGATTAGTGCTGTAGCGACAAGCGCTGTCCACGACAACGTTGAGGGTCAAGTATAGTTCTAGTGATAGAGCTACACCTGAACAGCTGATCGCTGGGGGTGTGGGGTGTTAGACTCCGCTGATCAATTAGTTCTAAATCCCTAGAAGAGCTTCACTTGAATAACTGAGAATTGAGCTGAGCCTGCTAAATAACCTGGGCCTTTCAATCAGTTTAACTTTGGGGTGCCAGGAGTCGATCCCAGCAATCTGAAATTGATGGCCTATCAAGTAAACGCTGGAAAACTCTTTAACCAGTTCAAGACTGGACCAATTACCCCATTTCCTGACCAGGCGCATTTTCCATTTCGTTAGGACATGCATCTTTGAAAGCAATAACTTTTTTTTAGGGCAGTTATCTCACAAATTTTTGCGTTTTTTGGGTGATACATGAAGCTTTATTTTTGTCATTTTTATTTTAGTATAGTTTTGTTTTATTTTTAAGAACGAGGAAAATATAAAAAACAAGAGGGAAAGGTTGTCTGTTTTTAAAAAAAATCTATTTTTTTTTAAATAGCACAACATACAACTAAAATATTATTAAATATGTCTCCTTTCCATAATGGTCCTTTTGATATGTGGGATATATTGAGTTATGGACACTGGGACAGGGCTAGAAGCCGCTGGGCAGCATGTGGTGGTATTTTTTATTATTGTATTGTATTTTTTTCAGCTTTTTTTTATTTCACTCTTTTGGGGACATTTAACTTAATTTTTCTTTAAAGTATTGCTCATTTCGCCTGTAACCAGCGACCTTCAATAAAGGCAGGCCATGCAATGCTATGATGCCTGTAAGGAAAAGGGGCCCCCAGTTAATCAAGGCCCCCCTTTTCAATTACACTCATTACTGTCCAGCTCAGTACAGTATCCCTATCATCAGTGGAGAAAGCTAAAGGACCTGTGATTATGTCATCACGGGTCCTGTACATCTAGTAAAATAACTGCATAGAGAATGCTGTAGTTCCTAGGTTTAGGCTTAAGCGAATCATAGTTCCGAAGTAGATTCATTCAAACACTGTACAGAGACGCAATTACCAGATTTTTTTAAATGCAATTAAAGGGGCTATCCAGTACTATAAAAATGTCCCCCATATGCCAGGCCCCTCACAGTGAATATACTTACCCCGCTTCCAGCACTGCTCCTGGACCCTGTACACCGCCGCCACTGCTTCTCCCTGTGCGAGGATGAAAACATCCATGTCGGGGGGGGGGGGGGGGGGATAGCAGACAAGGACGGGGACAAGCCTCACGAGCGTCACCAGCGATGCTAGGGAGGCTCGTCCCCGTCTGCCCCGGTGATTTAAAACACTTTTTCAAAAAGTCATTTATTTTTTGTTGCATTCTTTTTCTTTTTTGGGAGGTCACTGCCGTTTTTTTTCCCACAAACACAGCATGCTCTTGGTGCAGGCAAAAAAGTGACATAAAACTCTGAGGGAAGCTTTAGAAAAGCGAGAGATCCAATTATGCCCCATTAACAAACATTAATTTGGGGAGGCGGGATACAATCTAAATTTTGCCACAGACCCCTATGCTATCTGTGTATGCTCCTGTCAAGCTGATTTAAAGGAGTTGTCCGGAAATACATAATTTCTAACACTGCTCTCCGCTACTAAAAAGATCATACTTTCCTGCTCCTCGTGGCTCTGTTCCTCAGTGCTGGCTCCCAAGTCTCTATCTTCTAGTCATCTTTTCTATTTTCTTCCTCCTCAGCTTGGGCATTGGCACCTGATCCTCTGCAGCCAATCTTTGGCTTCAGTGGTGATTTGTCTACAAGAGGCATGTCGCCAACTAAAGCCAGTGGTTGGCTGAAGAGGATCAGGAGACCACGCTCGTCCCAGGGAGGAAGGAAACAAACCCCAGACCGGAAGATGAGATACAGTAGCCAATGCGGAGGACTCAGTCAAGAGGTGATTCTTTCAGTAGGGGAGGCAGGCTGCCGCCACCTGTTAGAAATAATGTATTCCCGGACAACCCCTTTAAGCCAGGTTTATCAAGTGTGACTTTTTGGCTTTTAAAAAAATCTAATCTTACCCCAGTAACGTGCGGTGCAGACTGCCAGATGCGGATTGCAGACCCCATTCAAGTGAATGGGTCCTGTGTCCACATACAGTGGTCTTGCGGTCCGCAGCACGGGCCTGGTCACCACATGTTCGTGTGCATGGGCTCTTAGACTTAAAGCTGCAGCAAATTTCAACAGTACAGATTGCTGCAAAACTGACTTAAAAAATTCCCCTCAAGATAAATCTCCTCCCTAATTTTCTTTATTTCAGCTATAGACCCCTACTTTTTCTCAGCAGAAGGTTAATAGCACAAAAATCAATGTATGCCCCCTCCCCAGTTCTAAACCGCCAATAAAATAAATCCCAGTCTAGGGCCTTTACTGAGTGACTGTTTTCAAGAAGGGATTTGATGTATAGCGCGTGTTATCAGGCTGGGGACATGTACCTTCTCAGTGATGGCGAGCTGCAGCAGGTCTTATCTCTCTTCACTCTGTATGAAGACGGAATTGGCCAGCTTGTAGTATTTAAATAACTAAGGACACACTTATAGGTTATCAGTAGCACCCAGACCTACACAGTCAGCGAGGTGTCCAAGAGAAGTTTGTCCTTGAATTGAACTGATAAACTGCATCATATTGGAGCATCGACTTCTATTTGGCTTCAAAGTAGCGAGTAGGTGTTCAAGTCGATAGAAATAATCTTTTGAGTCATATTTGCTGTGATTTTATTTTGTTTGCTTTTCTGTTTTTGAAACACTCAAATTTTATACATTTGATTTGAAGTTGTAACCAGCATGATTAAAAGATGGGTTGATATACATTTATCTACATAGAAGCCACTCTCTTCTTCTGTGAGTTGTGGATAAAGTAATAACAGATAAAATAAATAATAAAATAACAGATAATGGGCAAAGCTAAAGAACAATAAATACTGCAGGGATGATCCATTTAACCCATTTACGACCATGCCACTTTTGGGCTTCATAACCACTAGAGATGAGCAAAGTTCCCTAAAATTCGATTTGGCTGCTTCGCCGAATCTTGCAAAAAAAATAAAAAAAATTATTTGTGAAGAATTACTTTATCACGAAGCACATTTCTTTGTAAATAGCAGGTGCAATGACAGGGAACATGATTGCGCCGTCCCCCGTCATTGAACCACTCAATGATCGCTGATCGCGGCATTTGAGATCCATATGTAATACCCCAGAGTGGTATTACCATTCCTTCATCCTGCTACTGTCTTTAATTGCTACCAATAATATCATCTTTGTATTTATTTCAGGTTCTTAACATTGTGCATAATATTGCTATGTAACTGTTATATTCATGTAATGTGCCTGCTTCACCAGCAGGTGGCAGCCTATATGGCAGACAGATCCTTAGATACAGTCCTGATCAAAAGTTTAAGACCACTTGAAGAATGGCAAAAAATCATATTTTACATTGTTAGATCTTAACAAGGTTCCAAGTAGAGCTTCAACATGCAACAAGAAGAAATGAGAGTGAGACAAAACATTTTTTGAGAATTCAATTAATTGAAAATAACGATTAAACTGAAACAGGCTGTTTTTCAGCTGATCCAAATTTTATGACCACATGCCTTTTAAAAGGCCAAATCTGTGCAAAAATGTGGATACATTGTCATTTTCTGTCAGGTAGTCACATGTTGTGATGGCAAAGGCAAAAAAACTCACTCTCCCTTTTTGAATGCGGTCGGGTTGTTCAACTGCATAAGCAGGGTCTCTCACAGTGTGCCATCGCTGCTGAGGTGGGACGCAGTAAGACAGTCATTTGGAATTTCTTAAATGATCCTGAGGGTTATGGAACAAAAAAGTTAAGTGAAGGCCCAAAAAAATGTAATCAGCACTGAGCCGGAGGATCCAATAAGCTGTCCGTCAAGACACTGGACGATCCTCGACCCAAATTAAGGCCCTTACTTGTGCTGACTGCAGCCCCATAACCATCAAACGGCATCTGAGACTGAAGGGCTTCAAAAACAAAAACGTCTTCAAAGACCTCGTCTCCTTGAACGCCACAGAACTGCTCGTTTGGACTTTGCAAGAGAGCACCAAACATGGGACATTCAAAGGTGGAAGAAAGTTTTATTCTCTGATGAGAAAAATTTAACCTTGATGGTCCTAAAGGTTTCCAACGTTACTGGCATGACAAGCAAATCCCACCTGAGATGTTTTCTACGTGCCACAGTGGAGGGGGCGTCATAATGGTCTGGGGTGCTTTTTCCTTCAGTGGAACAATGGAGCTTCAGTAAGTGCAGGGGAGTCAAACGGCCGCTGGCTATGTCCAGATGTTGCAGAGACCATTCCTCATGACTGAGGGCCCTCGTCTGTGTGGTAACGACCTGGTTTTTCAACAGGACAACGCTACAGTAAACAATGCCCGCAGGACAAGGGACTTCTTCCAGGAGAATAACATCACTCTATTGGCCCATCCTGCGTGTTCCCCTGATCTAAATCCAATTGAGAACCTTTGGGGATGGATGGCAAGGGAAGTTTACAAAAATGGACAACAGTTCCAGACAGTAGATGGCCTTCATGTGGCCGTCTTCACCACTTGGAGAAATGTTCCCTCTCACCTCATGGAAACGCTTGCATCAAGCATACCGAAACAAATTTTAGAAGTGATAAACAATAACGGCGGAGCTACTCATTACTAAGTTCATGTTTGGAAGTTGGATTTCTGTTTTGGGGGGGTTTAGTTTTTTTTGGGAGGATTGGTCCTAAACTTTTGATCAGCTGAAAAACAGCCTGTTTCAGTTTATTCATTGTTTTCATTAAATTGAATGCTCAAAAAATGTTTTGTCTCACTCCCATTTCTTTTTGTTGCATGTTGAAGCTCTACTTAAAACCTTGTTTAGATCCAGCCATGCTAAATATGATTTTTTTGCCATTTTTCAAGTGGTCTTAAACTTTTGATCAGGACTGTGGAATGGAACTTACTATTCCATTCTCCCACTTTTGGGCAGAAGTGGGCTAGTCCGGCTTCCTATCAAGGGAGGGGCTGTAGGAAGTGATCAGTCAGTCTTAGGCCTAGTTCACACGATCGTTTCGGGCCCTTTCTTTGTGTTCCATATACGGTCCGTATACGGAACCATTCATTTCAATGGCTCCGCATTAAAAACGGAATGTACTCCGTATGCATTCCATTTCCGTATTTCCGTTTTTCCGTTCTGTTGAAAGATAGAACATGTCCTATTATTGCCCGCAAATCACGTTCCGTGGCTCCATTCAAGTCAATGGGTCCGCAAAAAATGGAACACATACGGAAATGCATCCGTATGTCTTCCGTATCCGTTCCTTTTTTGCTGAACAATCTATTGAAAATGTTATGCCCAGACCAACTTTTTCTATGTAATTACTGTATACTGTACATGGCATACGGAAGAATGGAACTCAAAAACGGAACAACGGATCCGTGAAAAACGGACCGTAAAAAACTATAAAAGCCATACGTTCGTGTGAACTAGGCCTTAGTGGATGCTAGTGTTGGAAGCAGACGTGTCAAGATGTAGCAGCGAGGAGTCTCTCCAGAGGGAAGCAGCTCATAGACCACCCTGACTCTGTACAGATTAAGAGATAGAGTATTGCGAGGGGGTCAACAGCCAAAGGCACCCCACTCCAGAAGTACCAGAACAGTCCCAACGTCCAGCTAGAAGACTCTGGGCTCTTTCACACGAGCGGATTCCGTGCGGGTAATCCGCTACGTGAAAGACAGCCAAGACATGGAGCATTAACATGACTGATAATGCTCTGTGCCTCTCTGTGCCCTTTTTGCTACAAAATCAAAGTGACAACTTTATCTCACTGTGATTATGTAGTAAATAGGTCACAGAGAGGCATAGAGCATTATCAATTATGTTAATGCTCCGTGTCTCTGCTGTCCAGAACGGGGCTTGGCTGTCTTTCACCAGTGGCTTACCCGCACGGCATCCGTTCGTGAGCCCTAAAGCCGAGTTTAGCACAGCAGAATATTCCAGTTTGACACTTGAAGTCGATCTTCATTGTTAATGGCCGCGTGGTCATTAAAGCGAATCTGTCACCTCCAAAAACCATCCTAAGCCGCCAGCAGTACCTGACAGTAGCCAGCAGCGTGTTTCCGACGATAATTTTCTTCCTGAAGGCCGATGCGGCTAAAGCTCAGAAAGCGTTCTTTTATCCCCTGCCGGCGCGCTTCTCTAGTCATGCTTAAAGTCAAGGGAGCAGCGGCCTCCTTGCTTCAAGTCACGGTAACCACGCCCACTTCCCTGCCCATTCGCTGTGACTGATAGCCGGCAGTTCGGCTGGCTTTGCCGAACTCTCTGCATGAGCGCTGTCAGTCACAGCGAAGGGGCAGGGAAGGGGGCATGGTTATCTTGACTTGAAGCAAGGAGGCCGCTGCCCCCTTGACTTCAAGCAGGACTAGAGAAGCGCGCCGGAAGGGGATTTTCTCATCTCAGACAATGGCGGCATAGCGCTAGGATATGCTCCCATCGTCTTATAGGTGCGGATCCCACAGCTTGGACCCGCACCTATATTGAGAACGGAGCCCCGAAAGTGAAGGAGAGAGCAATGCGCATGCGCAGCCGCCCTCCATTCATTTCTATGGGGCCGTCTGCCCTATAGAAATGAATGGGAGCATGGGCCGCGCATGCGCGACAAGCTCCCATTCACCCTATATGGGAGAGGCGGGGATTAGCGCTTGGTGGTAGACGGACCCTGGGAAATTTGGGATCCTCCAGCCACAGCGCTCCCCGTTCCGTTCTCAATATAGGTGCGGCTCCCAGCGGTAAGACACGCACATATCAGACAATAGGGGCATATCCTAGCGATATGCCCCCAATTGTCTAAGATGGGAATACCCCTTTAAAGAACATTTTCTGAGCTTTAGCCGCATTGGCCTTCAGGAAGAAAATTATCGTCGGAAACACGCTGCTGGAGATTGTCAGGTACTGCTGGTGGCTTAGGATGGTTTTTGGGGGTGACAGGTTCCCTTTAACAATGAAGATCGACTAAACAGTGTGGTCTTTATTAAATAAAATGCAGCTGCTGGCTAATTGGCAGTGCGGTTCTTGACCAAAGCAGTGCTATTTAGCATCCGACATCACAACTGATGCGCCAGATGTATGCGCACAATCCCATAGAAAACTATGGGATCAGTCCTGTCTCAGTTCCCCTGCTGTGTTTTCTGCTTCATGCCGGAGGGGAACTGAGCTAGACAGGGGCGGATTGGCCAACAGTTGGCTTTTATCCCTGTTACTCCAGACCCTCTTCCCATCAGTATCATCAACATGTGAGTACCTACTTCAATGTTCTCTCGGTTTTTGGACAGTTTGGCTTTAGGTTTATTACATTAGCCTCATTGTATCCCTAGGTTCTCTTGGGTGGATAGCTCTACACCATAGGAGCTATTTTCTGCAAGTATTCCTCACACTGGGAGTGTACGTCAGGTATTGTAGGACTTTTGTACTTCCATTCCCTAGCATTATAGGGGATAACTTATTATTATGTCAATGTTTATCATTATGTCCTTTACAGCTTCATCCACCACCATGTGGGGTCATCATCTTTGATGCCCCTCTTTGAGCACCTGCATAATTTATCTTTGTGAGATAGGGTCGCTCTCTCTGTTTCCAGGTATTCATTTATTTACTTATTTATCCAGATCTGGACGCATACTTTTCATGGTCTCTTTCTCATATTTACGATTATGTTCCCTATAGAGACGTAACCTCGCATTGACGCATGTTATCCCGCTGCTCACTTCATTTCCCAGTGACTGTATGTACTCCATTTCTGGGTCCGATCTATCGTTCCTTATTTATCAATTTGGTTGGGTCTGGTGTCTTTTCCAAACGCAAGTATCAATTACGTATTATTATTAGACGGGGCCCACTGCATCTGTTAGTTGGGCTTCCTATATTTTTTGTATATCTACCTCGCATTACCCCCTGAGGATCCCACTTTGTGGGTGAAACGCGTCGGGGTTAATTCTGCATCCTTTGTATATCATTCAATTTTCGTATCTATGTTTATTTGTGCGTGTGTTCTGTCTACGTGATTTTAATCACTAGGTGAACCCGGTACCTCCTGGCAACCTGTCACGAGGGTTGAATACTGTGGACACCTCTTTAATTCTATCTTTGTGTTTTTGTGCTAGTCATCCATCGGGGAGAGCCACTTTCGTTACTAGCATTCCTCCAATTGTCACCTTATCAGGGTCAGACAGGAGTTTCAGGCTAGGCACGAGGGCAGGGAGTCCCCACCACCAGGAGACGTCCCTGGGCATAGGAGCAGATTAGGGTAACAGTGGCAGGGATATCTTCCCCACCACTCACCCAGCCTGTCCTACTTATCTGTGGCCCACCCGATCTGACTATGTCAGAATTGTAGTTTTCTCATAAAATTTTGTCATTATATCCTTCAATAGGGTCTATTGCTGGATGTTCGGATTGGCCATAGACCTTACAGGCCGCCTGGGCCCTTCTCACAGCTGGCCAGTGGAAGTTTTTGGAGATGTATGTTGTACTGCATGCAGTATTTTGTGATAGACTGCGGTATTTGGCTCCGCTGGGGTGGTATAATGTGCCACAATATGGTATTGCTGGCCCTGCCTTCCATCAGTTTGGACCCAACTACAAATATGGGCCACTTTTAGTATTTTTTCCAGGGCTACTTTAAGTTTCAAGTCGGAAATACATTATGTCTAGGGAGCCTTACTGGAATTTCTTTTGAGACCATTAGAAGAACAATTGAGTTGAGATCCCTACAGATCTCCCCCAATAAAGGGCAGCTATGCTTAGTAGAGTACCCAACTTTCTTAGACACTTTCCTAATATGATAAATCAGAAGATCGCTGTAGCTGGATTGGACAGTGTCACAACTCTGATTCACTCCCTGTTTAGTTCGTGGCCTGAATGTTATATCAGATGTTGAAAATACTGCACCGATTGCTCAGGAAAGGGGGGGGGGGGGGCTTAGTATAAAATAAACAGCACTGGAATCCATAGAGTGGTGGCTACAACCAGGTAATGGTTGGACATGACAGATCCTCTTAAATAAAATCTCGGACATTGCAGGCATTGTAACATGAAGAACACCTGTAAATGGTGACTGTCCGTCAGATAAAGGAAGTCGCGGTCAGCTACTCGGGAAGTAGAGACAGCAATGCAGTTAGTAGACAGAACGGAGCCCAGATGAAGGATTTTGCTGAGGTTATTGATCAGTTGTTCCATACCAGAACAGGTGAAAATAGGAATCCACAGTGGACAATGTACTCAGTGGAAGTACAACATGTAATCAATAGACATATATATTATGTATACCCCCAGGGTGAGTGAGCTGCCGATACAACTTACTGAGACTGTTTATTACATATGTATGGCAGATCACTGCCTCTATAGATCATTGTACAGTGGTCCCTCAGGTTTAAAGAGCTGCATCCCATAACGCTCCCCCTCCTCACAGAGGACATTATTGAGAGCAAAAACATATTGTAACTTGAGATGATTACGGCAAAATAGTAACTGGTTCCAAAATATACAAAATGTCAACATAAAATAAGAACAAATAAAGAGGAAAGACAAATAAGCACAAATGTAATACAGATAAAGCCTGTCCTTACATATAAATGTCAGGAAGAGCTGCTGGAGGCTGTAAATCACTTTCTAAGGTGAGGACAGGAGTGTATTCGGGGTTGTGCACAGTAATGCAGTGCTCCAGTAAATAAAATAGAGCTGCCTGGAAGGGGATGTTGTTCCAATGAGGACTTATGGCACATGTAGTCCCCTCTCCATATCCTTGAACTGTGTAATATCAGTGAAATAACTTTTGACTATCGTTATATTTTGCTTGGCATACTGTAATATGGCCTCTTATACCGTGTTGCACCTGACAAATATGTTTACTGTACAGTCAGGTCCATAAATATTGGGACATCGACACAATTCTAACATTTTTTGGCTCTGTACACCACCACAATGGATTTGAAATGAAACGAACAAGATGTGCTTTACCTGCAGACTGTCAGCTTTAGGCCTCATGCACATGACCGTTGTTTTATTCCGTGTCCATTGTTCACTTTTTCGTTATTTTCTGCGGACCCATTGACTTTCAATGGGTCCATTGAAAACTCGGCTAATGCACCGTTTGTCATCCGCGTCCGTGATCCATGATTTCAGATCGTCCAAAAAAATAACCTGTCCTATTTTTTTCACGGAAAACGGTTCGCGAACCCATTCAAGTCAATGGGTCCGTGAAAAAACGCGGAGGCACACAAGATTGTCATCCGCATCCGCGCGTCAGTTTTTTTCCTACCATTTGCATGGCAAACTTGACTATATACATAACTATATACATGTATTTGCATTAGTGGCAGAACAGGAACTGACTGGGCCCCACGGCAAATGTTAATAGGGCCTTTAATGTAGACATCAGACCAGACAAAAAAAAAAAATCTCTTTTCTCCTCCTGCAGGCACCTCTGCTATTCGTGCAGGCACTACTCTGTGACCTGACGTTGCCAGGCATCATGTCATAGTGCACTCCTACGCACACTATGTCCCATTCTGAAGCTGTGCACTGCCAGGACTTAGTGCAGCGCAGGCGTCCAGCGAAGAAGACCAGGGATCGATGAGTAATACCAGTGCTATGACTGGGGGCACTATACTCACTGGGCCCTGAAAATAAATCCAATTAGTAAATAGTGTCCACATATGTGTAATTTATTCTCAGTATAAGAACAGCTGATCTGTGAAGGCCTCTGTTTTTTTGTTTTTTTTTAGAACTTTAATGATCAAACAGCATCATGAAAACCAAGGAACACACCAGACAGGTCAGGTATAAAGTTGTGGAGAAGTGTAACGCAGGGTTAGGAAGGAATATGGCACAACTGCAAACCTACCAAGACATGGCCATCCACCTAAACTGACAGCCCAGGCAAGGAGAGCACTAATTAGAGAAGCAGCCAAGAGGCCCATGGTCACTCTAGAGGAGCTGTAGAGGTCCACAGCTCAAGTGGGAGAATCTGTCCCCAGGACAACTATTAGTCGTGTACTCCACAAATCTGGTGTTTATGGAAGAGTGGCAAAAAGAAAGCCTTTTTTGGAAAGCAAGGCATAAAAGGTCCTGTTTGCAGTTTGCCACAAGCCATGTAGGGGACACAGCAAATATGTGGAAGAAGATGAGACCAAAGTTAACCAAATAATCATATCAACCCCCCATGTATGGCAAATGTTGCTAATTAAAGTACCTGTATATAGATGAGGCACTATATGATGTGATAAGGGATTACAACCAGACGTCTATTTGCATGTCAGCCAAAAAACCTCACATGATGGTTCTATAAAGGGGTAGATGTTATTGTTTATTCATGAGGTGAAGCATGGGGGAGGTGACATTGTTAAACAGATGGAGATGATGTTGTAGAGAAAAGATGAAGAAACATAACCAGAAAAGATAAAACATGTAAACAATAAGTGTTGCACTGAAATAAAAAGTTATGGAGAAGAGTGGGGTATCTCGCCATTATAAAGAGAAAAAAGGGGTCAGCTACAGGCCCCAATAACATTTGATACTCTTCATAATATAAATGAACATGGACTATTAGAGAAAACATGCAAAGTCAATCTCTTCATTTATCCCTCAAGGTGTTGTCGATCCAACTGGACTCTTTCTGTCTCAGAGTTTTGTCCAGGTTTCCCCCTCGTACCGATGGTTTGATCATTTCAATCATTGAAAAGTGTATAGATCTGATATTACCGTCGTGGGGCAGTAAAATATGTCTTGCTAGTGGTTTGTCACGTCTGTTCCGTATTTCTCCTATATGCTCTAGGATGCATTTTTTAAAGGCTCTACGTGTTTTGCCTACATATTTCAATCTGCAATCACATTGTGCCAAATAGACTACTCCTGTCGTATTACAGTTCGCAAAGCTGCGTGCTGTGAAGGCTTTTGTTTCTGAACTGTTCATGAATGTGTTACCCGTGGAGATAGAAGGGCACGCTTTGCACTTTCCACATCTAAAGGTGCCTGTGCTCCTATTCTGTAACCAGGTACTGTCTATTGGGGTTTCCAGATGGCTATGAACAAGTGTGTCCCCTATACTTCGACCGCGTCTAAAGGTAATAGCTGGACTGTAACGCTGGGTTCAGACCTGAGCGTTCGCGATGGAGCGCTCTGTATGCGCGATTGTACCGGCGTTTGCAATCGCGCATACAGAGACAAGCGAACGCCCATTGTCGCGCGTTCCCGGAAGTCTATGTACGGGAACGCGCGACAAGACGCCCCAAAGGGAATCATTGGTTCTTGCCTGTTGAGTGTTTTACAGCGCGTAGGAACGCGCCGTAAAATGCTCAGGTCTGAACCCAGCCTTAGGGAGAAATTTGTCCAGGTCAGGGTCTGTTTTTAATAGTCACCAGTAGCGGCCTAGGGTGCTTTCACACTAGCGGTTTTTTTTTCCGGTGCTGAGTTCCGTCCTAGGGGCTCAAATCCGGAAAAGAACTGATCAATTTTATCCCCATGCATTCTGAATGGAGAGTAATCCGTTCAGAATGCATCAGGATGTCTTCAGTTCAGTCATTTTTACTGATCAGGCTTTTCAGAAAACCGTAGCATGCTGTATTTTTACCTCCGGCCAAAAATCTAGAATACTTTGACTGAACGCCGGATCCGGCATTTTTCCCGATGACTTGCATTAATGCCGGATCCAGCGCCGTGTGTTCTGTCAAACCAGATCCGACTTTTGTATGTTAAACCCGAAAAATGTGCAAAAAAAGTTAAAGTCCATAAATGGCGGATCCGTTTTCTCCAATGCATTTTTTTATTGTGATCAGAATCCTGATCAGGATTCAAATGTAATCTGTTTTCACACGTTTTTCCGGATCCGGCGGGCAGTTCTGACGACGGAATTGCCCGCTGGATTAAAAAAACGCTAGTGTTAAAAGTACCCTTAATATGTTGCGTACTTGTTTGGATTTGGTGTCATATGTACCAATGACCCTAATCGTCATGTGAATGTTCCTTCTTTTTAGGTTGGAGTAGAGTGGAGTGATCAGCTAAATTAGAATTGCCCCACGCCTCATATAGACATGGGTCTGGGTAACCTCTCTATTTGAAACGATCAAACAGTTTGGATGCCTCCACTCTGAAATCATCTTGCTCTGAGCAGTTTCTGCAGACCCTCAAGAACTGCCTCTTAGGTATACCTCTTTTTAACCTCTTGGGGACACATGCCCTGATGTCCCAGTACTTAAGGACAGGTATGCCCTGTGTATTTCCGATCACTGATGATCGGAACAGAGTGCCTGCTGAAATCATTCAGCAGGCACTCTGTGACAATGCGAGGGGGTCTGTGACCCCCCCCCCCCCCACCGTATCGGCGATTGCGGCAAACCGCAGGTCAATTCAGACCTGCGGTTTGCAGCGCTTTTGGAAATTTCTGGATCAGAAACTTCACAATGACAGATCTTTTCATTTTTAACCCTTCCCCTGCAGCCCTCATTGTTATGTGCCGGCGGGCTGTGTGGGGGTGCAGACGGTGCGGGCTGTGCTGGCGGTCGGGCGGCAGACGCGCGATCATCCGCCCGCCCCCTCTCTCAGGATGGCGGAGCGGTTAGCAGAGTATTAGCACATTGCTGACACTCTGCTTGAAACAGCTGACATTTGTGCTGGCACAGATGTCAGCAGTTTAACCCCTTCCGCAGGGACCACTGTATGGAAAGGGTTAATAGGAAGGGAGCTCCCTCTCCCATCGGGGCTCCTGTGCCGTTTCAGCCCCTGATTCTTGACGGGATCACAGAGGGAGGGGGCCCCCCTCCCTCCCCATCACCCGCTGCTCTGTTGTGACGCCTTCACAGGCTTCAGGCTTGCCTTGGTAAGGCTAAGTCTGATCAGACTTCTGCTAGAGGCAGAAGTCTGATCAGACTAAGTGTAAAGTGAAAATACAGTACAGTACACTATATAGTTTACTGTATTGTATTATACAGACATCAGACCCACTGGATCTTCAAGAACCAAGTGGGTCTGGGTCAAAAAAATATTAAAAAAAGTAAAAAAACACATTTATCACTGATTAAAAATTAAAAAAATAAAATGCACTACACATGTTTGATATCACTACGTCTGTAATGACCTGCTCTATGAAACGGTCATGTTACTTTCCCCGCACGGTGAACACCATAAAAAATGAAAAATTATAATGATATTGAAATTTTGCCCCCCTTACTTCCCAAAAAAGGTAATAAAAGTGATCAAAAAAGTTGTATGTACGCCAAAATGATACCTACATGAGAAAATCGCCTGAAAGATAAAAAATAAAAAATATGGCTCTCAGACTATGGAGACACTAAAACATGACATTTTTTGTTTTCTAAAATGCTGTTATTGTGTTAAAGTAAAATTAATTAAAAAACTATACATATTAGGTATCGCCGTGTCCGTAAGAACCTGTTCTATAAAAATATCACATGACCTAACCCCTAAGGAAAATACCGTAAAAAAAACAGTGTAAAATATAGTAATTTTTGTGACCTCACATCACAAAAAGTGTAATAGCAAGCGATCAAAAATTTATATGCCTCCCAAAATAGTACCAATCAAACAGCCATCTCATCCTGCAAAAAATTCAGCCCCTACATAGAACAATCTCCCCAAAAAATTAAAAAATATGTCTCTCAGACTATGGAGACATTAAAACATGATATTTTTTTTTGTTTCAAAAATGATATTATTGTGTAAAACTTAAATAAATAAAAAAAGTATACATATTAGGTATCGCCCCGTCCGTAAAAACCTGCTCTATTAAAATAACACATGACCTAACCCCTCAGATGAACACGGCAAAAAAATATATAAATACGGTGTCAAAAGCCATTTTTGTCACCTTACATCACAAAAAGTGTAATAGCAAGCAACCAAAATGTCATATGCACCCCAAGATAGTGCCAATCCAACCGACATGTCATCCTGCAAAAAATGAGCCCCTACATAAGACAGTCGCCCAAAAAATAAAAATTAAAATATGACTTTCAGAATGTGGACACACTAAAAATGATTTTCAAAAATGCTTTATTATGTAAAACTGAAACAAAACCCCCAAAAAAGTAGTCATATTTGGTATTATCACGTCCGTAACAACCTGCTCTATAGAAATAGTACACAATCTAATGTGTCAGATCAACGATGTAAATAACAAAAAATAAAAACGGTCCCAAAACAGCTATGTTTTTGAAAATTTTTCATTTTAATCAATTTTTTCAGTAACAAAGCAAGGGTTAACAGCCAAACAAAACTCAATATTTATTGCCCTGATTCTGTAGTTTGCAGAAACACCCCATATGTGGTCATAAACTGCTGTATGGCCAAACAGCAGGGCACAGAAGAAAGGGAACGCCATATGGTTTTTGGAAGGCAGATTTTGCTGGATTGTTTTTTTTACACCATGTCTCATTTGAAGAACCCCTGATGTACCCCTAGAGTAGAAACTCCAAAAATGTGACTCCATCTAAGAAACTATACCCCTCGAGGTATTTATACCTGATTTTACAAACTTTGTTAACCCTTTAGGTGTTCCACAAGAGTTATTGGCAAATGGAGATTACATTTCAGAATTTCTATTTCTTGTTACCTTGCCTCAATATGTGTTATATAGAGCAACCGAAAATCATATTTACCCTAAAATAGTACCAACAAAACTGCCACCTTATCCTGTAGTTTCCAAAATGGGGTCACTTTTTTGGAGTTTCTACTGTAGGGGTGCATCAGGGGGGCTTCAAATGGGACATGGTGTAAATAAGCCATTCCAGCAAAATCTGCCTTCCAAAAACCATATGGCGTTCCCTTCATTCTGTGCCCTGCCGTGTACCTGTACAGCAGTTTACGACCACATATGGGTGTTTCTGCAAACTACAGAATCAGGGCCATAAATATTGAGTTTTGTTTGGCTGTTAACCCTTGCTTTGTTACTGGAAAAAATTTATTAAAATTGAAAATTTGCCAAAAAATTGAAATTCTGAAATTTTATCTCCATCTGCCATTAACTCTTGTGGAACACCTAAAGGGTTAACAAAGTTTGTAAAAATCAGTTTTGAATACCTTGAGGGGTGTAGTTTCTAGAATGGGGTCATT